>NW_027464636.1:44200-644200 GCF_043290135.1 Rhipicephalus microplus
ACGTGGCTCACGTCGATGCGGCAAGATACCCAGCCCCCAAACTGGCATATGCTATCAATGCCTCGTCGAAACGTACTCCAGTCGATAAAGAGCCTACCACGATGTGTGCCAGCTCCATACGCACACAGGACCCAACCGAGGCTGAAGAAGCTGCCATAGCACTTGCCGCAATAGCCGGATTTGAAACAACCATTAGTGATTCCAAATCTGCCATCACCCGGTTTGCCTGTGGCACTGTTTCCCCAACCACGGCGCGAATACTCCGTCCTCTGCTCCAAGCGACACGCAGCGCCACAGACGACACTGCTTCCAGCAGCAGTGACGATGACAATCCCCGTTTATTTCAACTCATCTGGGTCCCAGCAGACGTAGGAAACCCGGGTAACGAAGCCGCCCACAGACAAGCTCGACGAGTCTTACGCCGAGCTGAGGGCCAGACTTCAGACCACGATACGGAAGCAACCAAACCACTGATCACCTTTCACGACATCACGCAGTACTACAAGCTATCAATTCAAACCTGACCACCCCCGCACCCACAACTAAACGAAGCTCAACAAATCACTTGGCGGCTCATTCCATTCCCCGTACATAAACATATATCCCCAGCCTTATTCACATCTACGTGCACCCTTTGCAAAACACAGGCCACATCCTTGGACCACATCATCTGGGAATGCAGCTAGGACCCTCCCCCATCAAACCTCCTAAAACAGTCACCTTTAAGTGAACTCTGGGAGAGAATCTTCACGACTACACGCCTTGACATCCAGCTCCCGGCCATCAAACGCACTGACTAGGTGGCGACCAGGCATTGCCTGACAGCCCTCGCCACTTAGAAAACCGTCAGCTGCCTTAATAAAGTTGTTTACTACTACTACTACTACTACTACTACTACTACTACTACTACTACTAGTACTTCTAATACTACTACTACTACTACTGCTACACAACTTCCGTGTCATGATTATCATGTTTGGATGTGTCGTTTACTTTCGCCATATATTCAAGTCACGTGATGATAAATTTAGTATATGTGGAGCTAGTGAAGCGGCCGTGAGCACGCTATGAGCGTGGTATGTTGTGATGTTTTTGCATGACACGCGTCTCATGATTATCATGGTTGCACCAGTCGTATACCTTCGTCATCCATTGACTTCACGTAACACCAAATTTGGTATATAAAGAGCTACTGAAACGGCCTCAAGCGCATCATGAAGGGCCCAGTATTCTCCAACGTAACGTTGACGCACGCGCGCACTGGTAACAGCGACGCTACGTTAGCAAAACGAGGGCACTCTATAGTCACAAGCCAAGCGCGACCGGCATGACAAGTGTCCGTCGGCGCGGCCCGAAGGCAACTAGCACGAAATGCGACATGCTGCATTTGGCGCCAATGCGTTACTCAGAAAGCCCTGCGTCTGCCTCTTTTCGACACGCAGGGACGCCGGACCTGCTGAAACGCGCATGCGTCAAAGCAACGCAGCGCATACCTGTTAGTATATGCAGGACCGGCACCTGGCGTGGCAACGCTGGCGTGACGCGACGAAACGAACGCCGGCGCGCACGCTGTTACGAAAGACGGCGACGCCAACACGGTCTCGAATGCGCCACTGCTTCGAACTTCGCCGGGAAGGTCACCAGCCGTTTGGTAGCGTAGGTTTCTCAGCTCACGACTGCTTCTGCGCCGAGCTGATAGACGAGCAAACGAGACGACGGTGAGTTAAACAAGGTTTATGTACAGCATATATACAGAGGCGTTACAAATTCGGCACTGGGGCTGACAGCTTAGAGACTCGAAGAGACGAACTGTCTTTTCTGACACATAAATTTACTACCAACGCCGACTAAATTTCAAGGCCGAAAGGCTGCCGCAGTGACGTCAGAGGTTGGGGGCCCAGTTACGCCGCGAACGCGGCGGAAAGCCTGTGTTTAGTTCACGTTTTAGGAGAACCAACGCTCCCGCTCTTGCAGCTCCTGCGGCTCGATTGGGCCGAATAAAAGATGTGGAAAAAAGTCTTACTGAGCATGCTCAGTTGGGAAACTGGGCCTCCAACCTCTGGCGTCACTGCGGCAGCCTTTTGGCCTTGAAATTCAGTAGGCGTTGCTACTACTCGCGACGCGCCGCAGGTTTTTTTTTATATGCACCGAGTGGATTCTTTGAGTAACCAAATGTCCAACCAGAAGCGCCGCTCGTCGTGAGGTCAGAATCGTTCAATGGGGTCGCCTCTGCGCCGCGTCATTTTCATCAAATATGGAGCCGCTGCACGTGGCTGCACCCAAGGACGAGGGACATCACCACGCATTACGCAAGACTCGCCAGACAGGAAGGCGCCGCCGCGTGATGACGCCGTTGAGTTGTTCGCGTCAGGCGGGCTCGCGTTCAGGCCTTGACACAGATTGCCTTTTTCAGAGGCATGGACGTTCGATGTGGACTCGCAGGCATTACAACGCGTGCCTGGTCGCGTCGTAGTGTATTGGTGCCTTGACTGTGGCATGGAGTTATGTTCTCAAATGTCACGCATCTCAAGATTATCATGTTTGGACCAGTCTCGTACCTTCGTCCTCCATTGACGTTACATAATACCAAATACCAAATTCGGCATATGTGAAGGTAGCGAAACAGCCGTGAGCGCATCTTGAGTGAGGCATCTGGTCATGCTGTTATATGGCATGCATTTTAGGATTATTATGTTTGGACATGTCATTAACCCATGTCATCTGTTCACGTCACATAATACCGATTTTGGATATATGTGAAGCTAGCGGAATGACCGCGAGAGCATCATGAGCGTAACAAATTGTCATGTTGTTACATGTATACGCATCTTTTGTTTGTCATGTTTTCACCAGTCTCATACCTTCGTCATCCATTCACGTCCCGTAATACCAAATTTCGAATCACTGAAGCTAGCGAAACGGCCGCCAGCGCCTCATGAGCGTGGTATGTAGTCATGTTGTTACATGACACGCCTCTCATGATTATCATGTTTGCACCACTCACAAACCTTCGTCATTCATTCATGTACCGTAATACCAAATTAGGTATGCTTGAAGCTAGCAAAACAGCTTAGAGACTCGAAGAGCCGAGCTCTCTTTTCCGACACATAGATCTACTACTCGCGACGCGCCGCAGGGTTTTTTTTTAAATGCACCGGGTGAATTCTTTGAGTAACCAAATGTCAAACCAGAAGCGCCGCAGGTCGTGAGGTCAGAATCTTCCCATGGGGTCGCCGCTGCGCCTCGTAAATCTCATCAAATACGGAGCCGCTGCACGTGGCTGCATCCAAGGACGAGTGACGTCACAACGCATTACGTAAGACTCGCCAGAAAGGAAGGCGCCGCCGCGTGATGACGCCGTCGAGTTGTTCGCGTCAGGCTGGCTCGCGTTCTGGCCTTGACACAGATTGCCTTTTTCAGAGGAATGGACGTTCGATGTGGACTCGCAGGCATAACAGCACCCCCACCGCCAGACAATGCGCCGGAAAGACGAGCTGCTTCCGCGTGGCTCGGATATCAGGTGCGCTCGTTCGCCAGGTCCCTCCTTGTTCGCCTCCAGGGCCATGGGGAGAATGCAGCTCCAGACTCTGTTCCGGGAACATATCCCATTCTTGAGGACGGATCCCTGCTCCACTGGCTTGTCGCCACAACATGCCGGCCAGTTTCGCTCGTCTCTTCTGACGATCTTTTGCCTCGGCACTTGTCGATGGTTCTGCAACTTGTCAAGAACGGTTCGACAACACACAACACACGACACAAGCAAGTGCCCTCGGTCACCCGACAGAACACCAGACAAAGTTTATTGCAACATATGCCTAGCTACGTGTCTATCGGAATTTCGTTCCCTCTACATCAAGAAGCACATGTGGGACACAAGACTCTTAAATTGAGAACTCAAACTTTTACACGTACAACAACGTAACGAAATATAATAGAACATAAAGTTGGCTCCTCGAGATCATTCTGGACGAGAGCGCTCAGCTAAGGCCATGATGAGGACAAAATTTTGCCCCGAATCACCAGTGGGAAACCGAAAGGCGGAGAAGCCACAAACTAAACGCACGGCTCAATGCATCTGCATTAGCGTTTAGCTTTCCTTTTTTTTTTGTAGCGAACGTCAAAGTTGCGCTGTTAGAGCATCATGCTGAATCTCAGTAGCCCCCAAATTTAGGCGAAGATACCTATGCGGTACGAAGAGCGGCTCATACTTGCGACGTTGGACAGGAGAACAACGATACGGCTTGCAACGGATTGACTCCTCACCAGTTAGCTCGATATCGTGTTCGATCACCGTCGTGCTTCCGAGACGGTCCGAACACACGTCTTCAAACTCGGCAAGAATCCTTCTCACGTCCTCCTTCTGCACTTCACTTAACCTAAGCTCTAGGTTCAACTGCCCCAAGATTACCTCCAATCCCCTTTCAATTACATCACTAGAACTCAAAATCTCTGCTCCCTCTTCTTCTGAAGCGTACAAAAGCAGATTTACGACCGCTTGACGTTGAACGTAAGGTTTTATCAAGTTATTGTGGTAAATTTTGTTCAGCCACCTCCTTAATTTCACTTCATAATTGATATCAGAAAGCTCCGATATTACCTTGGCGGGCCCTTCCCAATGAACCTTAAGCTTGTTCTTTTTGGACGGCCGCAGCAGCATTACCTGACTTCCTACTTCGAAAGTGCGCTTCTTCGCCGATTTGTCGTAGTACTCCTTCGACTACACTTGTGCAGGTTTCATGTGGCTTTCCACTAGCGCTTTATTCGAGATGTCCTCACTTTTCTCTCGAACGAGCGTCTCTCGATCAACCCTCGACAGCTCGCTCCAACTTTCCGCTACAAGCGAGAGTGTTGCACCCTTCTCGCTCTGACTCAATGGCGCCTTGTCGTCTCCCCCAGCTACAGAAACTACGCCGGTCGCTTCGGCGACGGGCCGCTCGAGTGACTGCTCACATGACTCACGCGGAGAATTCGCTCTCTGAGGTTCCGTAGACTCGCCGCCAAGGTCAATTAATGATTCACCACATTGAACAAGATCAAGCTCCTGCGAAAGCTTCCACGCTTGCGATCGCGTGAGGGCCATGTACGCTAAGTTGGGGAAGAACGATTTACCCTGCTATTTAAGAAGCTGCTCTGAGTTGTTAGAGAAAAGACAAGGAAAACGATAGGGAAGCGCGGCAGACACAGCCGCTTCGGTGCGAAGCTTACAGAACGGGCCTTCAATGACAACCGTAGCGATTTGTAAGCAAGCACTTTGCTCCTCGGTGACTTGCCTGATCCACGCGCATTCTCCTGTAAAGTCATCCGGAGACACCAACGAAGGATGGACAACGTCCATGGTTGCCGCTGAGTCTCGAAGTGCTCGACACATTTTCCCATTCACACTAATTTCTTGGGGATACGGCTCTAACAAGCGCATGTTCTTTTTCGATTCTCGAATTGTTGCAAAAGCAAACTTTTGCTTACAGTTTATCGCGATGTGCCCTTCCTTTTTGCAGTTGCAGCAGGTTAGCGGCTTCCATGATTCAAACGCCCGTGTGGTATCAGTGTGTTGTTTAGGAACCTCACTTAATTTCTCCGCTTCCGTTTGCCCTTCCTCTACAGTATCCTTCGTAACAGACGGGTCCTTCTTGAAATTACGGTGCGGAGCGGGTTCCCGTTGATCAAGTTTCTCTAAAAAGCCCTTTTTCCTTTCATCTTTTTCAACGCACACTGCCCTGCTCTGCAACTGTAGGCTTATGCCACAGGAGCGAAAGAGAGACACGCCTGAATGATAACCGATGCCAGCCCGGAACGTGAGCCCTGGCTTCACGTGCCACGGCCTAGCGCCTTCTTTATTTTCTTCTGTCACCATCGCGCGCTCTCCGGTTTGCGCGCCGCCCGAACGAGGGCGCTACAGGGCCCCCCGTGTAGACTGGAAGTCGGAATGTGACATGCCGTTTGCGGTATTCCAACGGAAGATCAGTCGTACATGAGAGGCTTTCTAGGGCGGTCTCCAGGTACGCCAGCTTGAGTCGGTCCAAGCTGACTGTCTCTTCACGGCCGTTCTGAAGTAGAGTGGCAGTTTTGGGGGTGCGGTGAAGGACGCGGAATGGTCCGTCGTAGGCTGGTGTCAAAGGTGGTCTGACCGCGTCGTGGCGCACGAAAACATGTGTTGCAGTGGCCAGATCAGGGTGGGCGAATATGGTCTTGTGTTCGGAAAGTCTGGGTGGAGTGGGCCGGAGGTCTTGAAGGCAGTCGAGGAGGCGTTGTAGGAATTGCTGTGCCTGGTCTGGTAGCTTCGTTGACGGGAAGAAGTCTCCCGGAAGCCGTAGGGAAGTGCCACACACCAGCTCTGCTGTTGAGCACTGCAGGTCTGCCCGGATGACAGCTCGTAAACCTAAGAGCACCAGTGGCAAGGCATCAACCCAGGTGGCTCTATTGAGGCGTGTAGTTAAGGCGGTCTTCAGTTGTCAGTGAAGGCGTTCCACCATGCCGTTGGCGCAGGGATGATAAGCCGTGGTACGGCAATGTCTGGCTCCGAGGATGCGATTAAGGCAAGTAAACAGCGAGGACTCAAACTGACGTCCACGGTCTGTTGTCACGGTGCCAGGACAGCCAAAACGGGATACCCACGTAGAAATGAAAACGCGGGCGACTGTTTCGGCTGTGATATCTTGAATTGGAACAGCCTCTGGCCAGCGTGTGAAGCGATCGACTATGGTCAATATATTACGGTACCCCTGAGACACTGGTAGAGGGCCCACAATGTCTAGATGAATATGGTCGAAACGACGGCCGGGTGGAAGGAAAGGTTGGGGCGGCGTCTTAGTATGACGGGAGACCTTTGTCATCTGGCAGGGCAGGCACTTGTGCGTCCAAGCGCGCACATCACCGTTGATTCCGGGCCAGACATAGCGCTGGGTGAGAAGACGTTGAGTAGCACGAACGCCAGGGTGACAGATGTCGTGTAAGGAGTGGAAAACGGTGCGTCGTAATGAAGCGGGAACGAAAGGGCGGGGAAGGTCAGCTGAGACATCGCACCACAAGCGCTCAGATGATAATGGATGAGGCACCAGGCGTAGTCGGAGAGAACGGGGGTTCTCCCGAAAAGCGGCAAGCTCTCTATCATCTTGCTGTGCCGAGGAGAATGCGGCCCAGTCGATGGTTGGCGGTGGAGAGTCAACCGCGGCTATACGAGAAAGGGCATCTGCGGCGGTGTTGTCAGCTCCTTTCACGTGGTGGATGTCGGTCGTGAACTCCGATATATAAGCCAGATGGCGGAGTTCACGGGGCACTGTGATATGTGTCGTGCGCGAAGCTTCAAAGTGCGCGCCATTCAAAGTGCGCGCCATACAAAGTGCGCGCTTGAAGCAGACAACGACGAAGGTAGCACGAGCGCTGAGTAGCGGGGCGGCGAAGGTACGAGAAGGAACGAGGAAGACGGGGCTCTCGACTCGGCCGTTGGGTTCCGGACCCGAGCCTAGTAACAGTCGAGCCCGGCCTACCTGCCACGTTCTACCTGCCACGGCCGTGCGTCGCTGACGTGCTGCGGCTTCAAGGCATCCTGTGCTTGAGGACACGCGGAGCTGTCGGGCTACGGGCACGAGTTCCAGCAGAGGTGTCCGGCCGGGACGCGGCCGGTGGTAGTGCCTGGTCTACCGCGCCAACTGGTCCACCTGGTCTACCGTGCGAGCAACGCGGAGCTGTCGGGCTACGGGCACGAGTTCCAGCGGAGGTGTCCGGCCTGTACGTGGTCGGTGGTGGTGCGTATACCCTTTAAGTTGCCGCCTCGTCTACCGTGCGAGCAACGCGGAGCTGTAGGGCTACGGGCACGAGCTCCAGCAGATGTGTCCAGCCGCGACGTGGCTGCGGGGGCGGAGCCTACCCATCAACTAGTCGCCTGGTTGACCGTGCGGACAACGCAAGCCAGCTCAAGACGTAGCAACGAACCTCGGTGAGACCGACCTCATGTCTTGTGTCCATGCTAAAAAGGAGGGACGGTTAGTTTAGGACTTTGATAGTTCACAGAGACAGTGAAGGATTCTTTAAATAGCCTGTCCATGTTATGTGTGTTCGTTTTTCGTGTGTATAAAGTGTGGCGTACAAACGGCCTCGTCTTTTCGTGGGAGTCTGGGGCGACGGCTCGGACACCCATTAACTAAGAACCTGCACGTTGCTATAACACCCCCTGCAATGTAACACTGGCGTCCGCTGCGACAGGACGAGGCCATTTGTATCGCTTGAGTCAGGCTGACGATTAGTGAGGAAAAGATGAGCTCGACAGATTTAATGGCGTTAGCCATGCGCATGGGTTTGGAAGGTGCGGAATTGAAAACTTGGATTGATGAGCGAGAAGCTCGAGCTCGTGAGGAAAGGGCGGCAGAAAGAGAGGCGAAGAAGGAACAAATGCAGTTGCAATTACAAGTCGAGGAGCAGGCCCAAAGGACGATCCAATTGCGCCTTCAACTGACTCAGACTGAAACCGCCAGAGAGCCTGTCGGGGCAGACATAGGTCGATCATCAAGGGTGTCTTCCAACGTCAATCCTCATAATTTTATACCAGGATTTGATGAAAACCGGGATGACCTAGATGCGTACTTAAAAAGGTTCGAGAATGTGGCGACAGGGCAAGAGTGGCCTAGAGACAAGTGGGCCACGGCTCTGAGTTTGTGCCTAAGCGGAGAAGCGCTAAAAGTGTTTGGTCGCCTATCCCCTGAAGATGCACTTGATTACGAGAAAGTGAAACTGGCTCTATTTCAGCGATTTCGCTTCACAGCGGAAGGGTACCGTGAGAAGTTCCGGCACAGTAAGCCTCAAGAGGGAGAAACCGGCCGGCAGTACGCTGCACGATTAATGAGTTTTTTCGACCGATGGGTGGAAATGTCGAAAGTAGACAAAGAATACGCGTCAGTTCGTGACCTGATTGTAGCTGAACAGTTCATCAGTAAGTGTCATGATCGAGTGGCGCTCTTTTTGCGTGAAAAGAATTGCCGTAAACTTGAAGAAATGGCTGAAGCGGCAGATCAGTTTTTAGAGGCACAGCGACAGTCTAACCTGCTTGTTTTCCGAGAAAAGGCTGAAAACGGCATGGCTGTGAAAAGTGGGAGCACGACCTCAAAAACTTCAGTGCAATGTTTTGTTTGCAACAAAATCGGCCATAAAGCCTCAGATTGTCGCGCTCGGACGAAGCAACCTTACTGTGGGCATTGTCGTAGGGCAGGACACGATACCCAAGTTTGCACCAAGAAACCCGCCACGTATAAAAAGGCTTCATGTATATTGTCCGAAGAGAACTCTAAAGACAATGATAACGCATCCGGCGGCGGGTCCGAGAATAATGTGTCGGGGGCAGTAAACACGCAACAAATGGCAACGAAATATCAGATGCCAGTTCTCCAGGGTCTCCTATTTGATAAGCCTGTCTCTGTTCTTCGGGATACAGGAAGTAACACGACGGTTGTGCGACGTTCCCTCGTGCCCGACGAAGTGCTGACAGGAGCTATGACGACAGTATTTTTAGCCGATGGGAGCAGAATAAAAGTTCCCGAAGCAAAAGTGGAGATATTTTCGCCCTATTTTTCTGGCACGGTGATCGTTAAATGTATGACTTCCCCATTGTATGACGTCATCGTGGGAAACGTGCCAGGATCCCGTGATCCCAATGATCCGGATAGCAGGTGGAGCGAGGGACTGTCGGAAAGGAAGACGAAGTCTAAAAGCGTCAAGGAGAGATTAGGGGTGATGAAAGCAGATCGCTACGAGAGACCAATGATCAGCGTAGTCAAGAAATCAAGTACTTCGTTGGATTCGGTGAAAGCAACCGCTTTGAATATCAACCAACGAATCTTCAAGATTGAGCAGGCGGAGGACAAGAGCCTAGATCTTTGTAGGAACAAAGTTGGGCAGGTGTTTTTTGGGAGAGGATCGACAGAATATTCGTTTGTTATGCAAAAGGGAGTTTTATATCGCCATTATCGGTTATCCTCCGGCAAGATAGTACAGCAGGTAGTTGTTCCTCGCAAACTGCGGAGCCAAGTACTGCAGCTAGCTCATGAAAGTCTGATGGCGGGCCATCAAGGCATCAAGAGGACAATTGACCGAGTACTAGGATCATTCTATTGGCCAGGAGTTCAGGAAGAAGTAAAGAGATACGTGCGATCCTGTGACTTTTGCCAAAGAGCATATCCAAAAGGTAAAGTGGGCAAGGCGCCTCTGGGCGTAATGCCGTTGATCGACACCCCTTTCGAGCGAGTGGCAATCGATATTATCGGTCCTTTAAAACCTGTGTCGAGAAACGGAAACCGCTACATATTGACCATGGTGGACTTCGCCACGCGCTACCCGGACGCGGTGGCCCTGCCAGCAATCGATTCGGCGACAGTAACAGAGGGCCTGGTGGAGATGTTCTCACGCGTAGGATTCCCGCGTGAAATTCTATGTGATCAAGCATCTTGTTTTACTTCCGAACTGATGAAGGAAGTCAACGAGTTACTGGCCATTAAGCACCTCAGTTCTACACCTTACCATCCTATGTGTAACGGGTTGGTGGAACGATTTAACGGTACGTTAAAACAGATGTTGCGGAAGCTCTGCCAGGAGGAACCAAGATCCTGGGATCGGTTGCTTGCCCCACTCCTTTTTGCCTATCGTGAAGTGCCTCAGACCAGCACGGGATTTTCTCCCTTCGAACTTATTTACGGGCGTGACGTCAGAGGACCACTTAGTTTGTTAAAAGAATTATGGATTGGAGAACACATCGGCGACGAGGCGAAGACAACTTACGGATATGTATTGGATCTGCGAGATCGTCTTGAAAAAACACTGCAGTTGGCTCATGAGAACTTGACACGAGCAAGAAAATCACAGAAGCAATACTATGATCAGCGAAGCACGAAACGTCAGCTTGAAGTAGGCGACCGGGCCCTTATTCTACTCCCTACTACGGAAAATAAATTACTCATGCAATGGAAAGGACCTTTTAAGGTCACAGGGAAAAAGGGCAGTCATGACTACTGGTTGGACTTGGGACGTGACACCAAGTTGTTCCACATCAACTTGTTAAAGCGTTACGAGGATCGCGAACCGGAGAGGTTTACACAAACAGCGTCATTCGTAGTGATGGAAGAAGAGGAGGCAGATTCACCTATACCAGTTTACACTATTGACCAAGGGACTGGGGTGGAGACAATTAATATAGGTGAAGGGCTGGCTGAAGAGGAAGCTGCTGAGCTCCAGCGGATTCTGACCAAATACCAAGATGTGTTTTCCGAAATGCCAGGAAAGACCAATTTGCTGGAATGCCCGCTTCGACTGACAACACCGGATCCGATTTGCACTCCGCAGTACCCACTACCACTGGCGATGAAAGAAGTGGTTGAAAAGGAAGTTCGAGATATGCTCAAGCTCGGGGTGATTGAGCGATCCAATTCGCCATACAATTCCCCCTTTGGTGCTAATTAAGAAGCCAGATCAAACTTATCGGACATGCATAGACTTTCGTCGCATCAACGAGGTGTTGATATCAGATGCGGAACCCATACCACGGACGGATATGATGTTCGCAGAGGTTGGGACCAAGAGGTTTTTCTCGAAATTCGATCTTACCAAAGGATACTGGCAAGTTCCACTGGAACTGGAGTCGAGATCGGTAACCGCATTTTCAACTCAGACCGGACATTACCACTTTATCTACATGCCATTTGGAATCAAAACTGCGTCTGCAGTGTTCACGCGTTTGATGAGAACACTTCTCCAAGGCCTCCCGAACGTAGCGCATTATATAGACGATGTTCTCATCGCTACTATGACATGGAAAGAGCATTTAGACACATTGCAGCAATTCCTGCACAGAGTGAGAGAAGCAGGATTGACTATCAAACCCCAGAAATGCGAAATCGCTATGACTTCCGTCGTATTTTTAGGCCATCGTTTAGGAGGAGGGACCATCCGAGCAGTGGATAGTACTGTCGAGAAGATTGCCAATGCACAAAAACCTCAAACAAAGAAGCAGCTTCGATCGTTTCTTGGATTGGCGGGATATTACCGCGATATGATTCCCCATTATGCGGAGAAAGCTCAGCCTCTCACCGAACTAACTAGGAAAAAGGAGAGAAATAAGATTTGTTGGAATCCTGAAAGAGAGGCGGCATTCGAAACACTTAAGCAAGCCCTTGCTTCTGGACCAATTGTAAAGGCTCCTGATCCGGAGCGAAGGTTTGTACTTCGGTCGGACGCATCTGACACCTGCATCGGAGCGATATTAATGCAGGAACATGACGGATTGTTACACCCTGTATCTTATGCAAGCCGCCAGTTGCTGCCCCTGGAAAAGAATTACTCTACCATAGAGAGGGAGTGTTTGGCATTGGTATGGGCGGTACAGAGGTTTCACATTTTTTTGTATGGGAACCAGTTTGTTGTACAAACAGATCACCAACCTCTACAGTACTTAGCCCGAGCCAAACACTTGAACAGTAGGGTCCTGAGGTGGAGCCTGGCATTGCAAGAATACTCATTTAGCATTCAGCATATAAAAGGGTCGGAGAATACCGGTGCGGACTTCATGAGTAGATTGTGAGCCAAGAGTTCGGACTTCATGCACTGTGATATTAGGTGTTGGACACTCAAAGTATGTCAGTGTATTTAACGGTGTTCTTGTGTATTTAGTAAATATTGGACCTCGACATGTGAACTATACAGAGGACATATACAGTGAAGGGGTTTACAGACCGCGCACGTGTCAGCAGTTTTTTTTTTTTTTTAAAAAAAGAAAGAAAAAACTCATTTAAGGGGGGGCTTTTGTGATATGTGTCGTGCGCGAAGCTTCAAAGTGCGCGCCATTCAAAGTGCGCGCCATACAAAGTGCGCGCTTGAAGCAGACAACGACGAAGGTAGCACGAGCGCTGAGTAGCGGGGCGGCGAAGGTACGAGAAGGAACGAGGAAGACGGGGCTCTCGACTCGGCCGTTGGGTTCCGGACCCGAGCCTAGTAACAGTCGAGCCCGGCCTACCTGCCACGTTCTACCTGCCACGGCCGTGCGTCGCTGACGTGCTGCGGCTTCAAGGCATCCTGTGCTTGAGGACACGCGGAGCTGTCGGGCTACGGGCACGAGTTCCAGCAGAGGTGTCCGGCCGGGACGCGGCCGGTGGTAGTGCCTGGTCTACCGCGCCAACTGGTCCACCTGGTCTACCGTGCGAGCAACGCGGAGCTGTCGGGCTACGGGCACGAGTTCCAGCGGAGGTGTCCGGCCTGTACGTGGTCGGTGGTGGTGCGTATACCCTTTAAGTTGCCGCCTCGTCTACCGTGCGAGCAACGCGGAGCTGTAGGGCTACGGGCACGAGCTCCAGCAGATGTGTCCAGCCGCGACGTGGCTGCGGGGGCGGAGCCTACCCATCAACTAGTCGCCTGGTTGACCGTGCGGACAACGCAAGCCAGCTCAAGACGTAGCAACGAACCTCGGTGAGACCGACCTCATGTCTTGTGTCCATGCTAAAAAGGAGGGACGGTTAGTTTAGGACTTTGATAGTTC
This sequence comes from Rhipicephalus microplus, assembly GCF_043290135.1. Taxonomy (NCBI): domain Eukaryota; kingdom Metazoa; phylum Arthropoda; class Arachnida; order Ixodida; family Ixodidae; genus Rhipicephalus; species Rhipicephalus microplus. The sequence continues at coordinate 57,709 of NW_027464636.1, forward strand.
ACAGAGACAGTGAAGGATTCTTTAAATAGCCTGTCCATGTTATGTGTGTTCGTTTTTCGTGTGTATAAAGTGTGGCGTACAAACGGCCTCGTCTTTTCGTGGGAGTCTGGGGCGACGGCTCGGACACCCATTAACTAAGAACCTGCACGTTGCTATAACACCCCCTGCAATGTAACAGGCACGTACTTGGATGAGTTAGTGCGGAAAACATACGCCAGTGGCTTATGGTCAGTCAGCACGTAAAACGAGCATCCTTCCAGGAAATGCCGAAAGTGCTGTATTGCAGCGTAGATGGCTAGTAGTTCCCGGCCAAAGACGCTGTAGCGGGTCTCAGCAGGAAGTAGCTTCCGAGAGTAAAACGACAAGGGTCTCCACTCGGAGTTAATGCACTGCTGTAAGACGGCTCCGACGGCCACGCTGGATGCGTCCACCATCAACCGAGTAGGGGCGTTGCTGCGTAGATGAATGAGAAGCACGGTGTTAGCGACCGCTTGCTTGGCAGCAGCAAAGGCGGCCTGGGCCTCTGACGACCAAGGAATGGCGGAGGACGGGCCGGCGGTCGGCCGAAGGAGGTCGGTGAGCGGTCGTAGCAGTTCGGCACATTGTGGTATGAAGCGCCTGGAAAAATTCACAAGCCCCAGGAATTGGCGTAATTGGCGCAGTGTTGTAGGCTGAGGATAATCCTGAATTGCTTTAACGTGGGACCGGAGAGGGCGTATTCCTTTGGATGATATGTGATGGCCCAAGAACTCGAGCTCAGATGCGCCGAAAGTACACTTAGAGGTGTTCACAACGAGGCCGTACTGCTGAAGACGTTGGAACAGAGCGCGTAGATGGTGCTCATGATCTTCAGGTGTGTGGTTGGCAATGAAGACATCGTCAAGGTACGCAAAAACAGTAGGAAGACCCCGTGTGACCTCAGAAATGAACCGCTGGAAAGTTTGAGCCGAATTGCGGAGTCCAAAAGGCGTCCGCACGTATTCAAACAACCCAAAGGGCGTCGTGATGGCGGTCTTAAGTATGTCGGTGGGCTCGACAGGAATCTGGTGGTACGCCTTAACAAGGTCCACTTTGCTGAAAATTGTGCAGCCGTCGAGGCGCAATGTAAAATCCTGGATGTGAGGTAGAGGATAGCTGTCGTGGACAGTCTTGGCGTTCAACACTCGATAGTCCCCACAGGGATGCCAGTCACCAGGACCACGCTTTGGCGCCAAATGCAGCGGGGAAGCCCAAGCGCTTGACGACGGGCGGATAATGCTGAGCTGCAGCATGTGGTCAAACTCCCGTTTAGCAATAGCTAGGCTGTCTCCGAACAGGCGGCGTGGTCGAGCGGCTGCCGGTGGACCCCGGGTGACGATGTGGTGTGTCACCGTATGTTTAGGCGGCTGAGTGAGGTTGCACGGTTTAGTTAACTCCGGGAAACTCGCCAAGATTTTTTCGAATGATGAGGAAGGTATCAGCATGCGGATGGCCATTGGAGCGATGTCGGACAGGACTCCCGAGATGGTGAGACGAGTCTTACCATCTATGAGGCGGCGCCGCCGTACGCTGACGTCCAAATCGAAGTATGAGAGGAAGTCCGAGCCGATGAACGGTTGAACCAAGTCTGCGATGACGAAAACCCACCGGAAAATGCAGCGAAGGCCGAAGTAGAGGGGGAGAGATCGGAGCCCATACGTTGCTATAGACGAGGCGTTGGCAGCACGAAGCACTTGCCCCTGTGACTTTGAACGATCAGCCTTAGTCGGGGGCACAACGCTAATTTCCGCGCCCGTATCTATAGGGAACCTGGCGCCCGATAGCTGGTCCGTAGCCATGAAAAGGCGGCTGGGACGAGAAGGGAGATCACACGCCGCCGTCAGTGATCCCGGCAGGCGTTTCCCTGCCACGAACATGGGGGTGTACACTTCGTGGCTCGGTGTCGGAAACGCCGGTGGTACCAGCAGAGGGGTGGAGGGCTGGGACTCCGAGCATCTCGTGTGCGTGGAAGAGCTCGACGACCGGAGCGAGGCGAACGAGCCTCCTGTAGGGGGCTCCGGAGTGCGGCAATGGAGGCGGCGAGTTTGTCGATGCGGGCCTCAAGGCGCGAAATCGCTGTGTCTGCTGGTGGTAAGACAGCGTTGACAGATGGGGAGGTCACTTCATGTACCTGATCGGCGAGCTCCGCCAGGCGGTCGAGATTGACGTCGCCGGCCGCCGCGAGGACGAGGCGGATTGGCTGAGAAAGGCGTTGGAGGAAAAGCTCGTGAAGCAACGCTGAGTGGGCAGAGACGTCGTGTTTCCTAAGAAGCTGTCGCATTCGGCGCAGCAGTTGGGAGGGGCGCCTGTCGCCAAGGTCCCCCTCTGCAAGGAGCTGCTGTAGGCGGACGCGTTCCGAAGGCATGAATCGTTCCAGCACCTTGGTTTTAAGGTGCTGATATGGCGCAGTGTCCTAGGGGTTGGAGAGGACGTCGGAGAGCTCGCTGGCAACGTCAGGAGGAAGCACGGAGGCTACGTGGTAGTAGCGTGTCGTTTCCGAGGCGATGTGGTACAGTGTGATGTGTGGTGCGCGTTCAAAGTGCGCGCCTTCGAAAAGTGCGCGTCACGGAAAAAAAAAAAACAAAAGGAGAAATACCAGAGTGCACGTGCGGTGCTGCTTAAACAAGAATGACGACGTTAAAGAGCGTCAAGCACGAGGATGCGTGGCAGGACGTGAAGTAAACAAAAGGTAAAACATCCAATGGGCAGCGAACACGGAGATTTCAAGGCCCAATGGCTTGACACCACGAAACAGTAGTATCTCCAATGAGAACGAGACAAGTGGGCCAGAGCTGAAGCAGGAGCCTGAGCAGACCAGAGCAAGGGGAATTCGAGGCAGGCAGTGCAAGCGGAAGGTCGTCACCGGACCGGGCGCTGAAGATGGGCCGTTGGGTTCCGGACCCGAGCCTACAGGACTTCCACCGGCCGGGGCCTCCTGCTGTCGGGTTCCCGCTCCAAAGGACCGTGGCCATCCGGTCCTGAACTCCTTTCCAGAGCCTGCGGACTTTGGTTCCGGCAGGCGAGCTACAGCCGTCGGGCTCCGGGCCCGAGCTGTGCGCCCAGCTGCTTGACTAGGTCGACCCTAGTTCCCGGACGCGTCGCCACCAGCCTGCGTTCTCCCGTCTCCGACGTGTCCACGCTCCTCAAGCCGAAACCATCACGATTTGGTAGGGCTTTTCGACGTGTCGCCAGCAGCCAGCGTTCCCTCGTCCTCGTCCAGCCCACGCATTGACGCAGGAGTCACGGCGTTCCGGTTTCTCATCACCGCCGAAAACCAACTTGTGGGTGAGACTGCACCGATACTCTTGCGCTACTCCCATCACTCAGCCCCTTTCGAACGTTAGGTTTAGTTACTGACTTTGAACGTTTTTGTTGGGTGTTTACAGATGTGTTTCGTCATGTCCAGTCAACTGTTTATTAAGTGTTTTGTTTTGTGAGGAATCTTTGCCTTTTTTTCTTTTCAATTAAACTTTTTGTGTGTTTCTTGGAAACCGAACGGCTTTGTCCTTTTTAACAAAACTCTCTGAGGCTCAGCCCGGGAGAAAAACAAATCAGCAACAAGAACCCTGCATCACAAATTGGCGTCCGCGACAGGACAAAGTCGTTTGTTTTTCCAGTAGATTTTTTGACGCGGTTAACACGATGACGAACACGTGGGAGTTAATTGAGTTGGCGGATAAAATGGGACTGACGGGAGCGGAGTTTAGAGTATGGTACGAGGAGCGGATGGAGAGGGAGCGTGAGCAACGGGCTGCAGAACGAAAGGCGGCGAAGGAAAAGCTTGAATTGGTGCTTAGAGCTAAGAAGGAGGAGCTAGAGCGCGTAACGCGTGAAAATAAAGTGTTGCTAGAGCGTCAGACACGCATACTGAAGCAGCAGCTCCAATTAGAGAGGGTGGACTTCGAGCGGCGACTCGAGCTTGCGATGGCGAAAAGGGGGCAGCTGGCGATGCAGAAGGTCGAGCAAGCGGTGAATGTTTGCTCCGATAGCAGCGTTTGCTGGAGGGAAGTCGATTCCTGCAAGGTTGGCCTCGAACCTCGCGACAGCCTTACTTCGGAGCGAGAAGCTCAGATAGAGGAAGGCAGAGAGGTGGACAGCCAAGAAGGCAGGAGTCATGAGGAGTTTGTTGAAGCGACGGAAAGCTTCTCTGGCTGGGAACATATTACTTCCGTTAGCTGCTTGGGGACCTCTGAGAGGCCAAGCACCTATGAAGAAGAGCGCCTGGATATGGGCGACCTAGAAGCTGTGGAAAATGTTGTGGAGCAAAGCTTCGATAGCAGGGAACGAAGAAGCTCCATTCAGAATGAGGTGTGTATCAGAACGTCTCAGAGGCCGAGCACATTTCGGGAAGGGGTAGGGCTACCTCTCAATAGCTCCATGGAAGGAGCGCTAGAACGTCATTGGGAAGATGGCAGCGAATGCCATGAAGGCTCTGATATAGTGGCCACTGATTGTTTTGTACCGACAGAGGTAGCAGCAGGCACCACGTCAATGGTCCTAGACCATACATATATCTCACTCAGAGAGAGAGGGGATTCTAGTTCACAGGATAGCGTAACTGCTATTTGTCCGAGAAAACACGATGGGAGTGCTGAAGCACTCTTCAAAATAAACAGTATCGAATCGGAGGTGGGCTCGATAGTAGGTATGGAGAATGCCAGACAGGGTCTTGAACCTGAGAACGTGATTGGTTTTGAACCTATGATTAAGTCCACTCAAGATGAGCTGTATAATGACCGAGCACAACGGCATCCCTTCTCAAGAATCCAGGAACCTCACACGCTTGTCGGAGCGTTTGGGCTTGCTGAGGGCACCCCGAGCTTGTGTTCATTAGATGGTGAATTAAAAGAAAGCATTTGTGTGAGAGATTGTGGCATTTGGACATTCGTGTCTCAGTGCGTTTCGTGTCGACGCCGACGGCTCGAGACCGCGCCCTGTTCCTCTGTGACCGGTAAGCGTTCATGTGGCCGGCGGGGGCGCAGACACGCGTTTCAGCGAAAGTGCATAAAAGCATGTTTGCCACAGTTACTTTCGAAACGTGCGAGAAGGGCAGTGCGTCTGGTTTGGGACGCGATAACCTGAGTGTAGGGTTAGAAAACCGGTAGCTCTTTCTGGACTTCGACTTTTAGATGCGGACACAAGTAGCTTTGTCCATAGTCGATTTTGTAGTAAAAAGGTTTATTCCGGGTTTCAGAACTTTTAAATGCAATTGGGTGAATCTAAAGTTTAAGTGTGGACATTTGGACGATGTAGCGAACTGTAGCCCGGTGATGTGTTGAACTGCGTGGTGCAAATATGTGGTTTAATTGTGACGTAGTGCAGAACGCGCACTCATCGGCAGTTTTTTTTTTCTAAAAAAAAAAAAAACTTGAATAAAAGGGGGGCGTATGTGATGTGTGGTGCGCGTTCAAAGTGCGCGCCTTCGAAAAGTGCGCGTCACAGAAAAAAAAAACAAAAGGAGAAATACCAGAGTGCACGTGCGGTGCTGCTTAAACAAGAATGACGACGTTAAAGAGCGTCAAGCACGAGGATGCGTGGCAGGACGTGAAGTAAACAAAAGGTAAAACATCCAATGGGCAGCGAACACGGAGATTTCAAGGCCCAATGGCTTGACACCACGAAACAGTAGTATCTCCAATGAGAACGAGACAAGTGGGCCAGAGCTGAAGCAGGAGCCTGAGCAGACCAGAGCAAGGGGAATTCGAGGCAGGCAGTGCAAGCGGAAGGTCGTCACCGGACCGGGCGCTGAAGATGGGCCGTTGGGTTCCGGACCCGAGCCTACAGGACTTCCACCGGCCGGGGCCTCCTGCTGTCGGGTTCCCGCTCCAAAGGACCGTGGCCATCCGGTCCTGAACTCCTTTCCAGAGCCTGCGGACTTTGGTTCCGGCAGGCGAGCTACAGCCGTCGGGCTCCGGGCCCGAGCTGTGCGCCCAGCTGCTTGACTAGGTCGACCCTAGTTCCCGGACGCGTCGCCACCAGCCTGCGTTCTCCCGTCTCCGACGTGTCCACGCTCCTCAAGCCGAAACCATCACGATTTGGTAGGGCTTTTCGACGTGTCGCCAGCAGCCAGCGTTCCCTCGTCCTCGTCCAGCCCACGCATTGACGCAGGAGTCACGGCGTTCCGGTTTCTCATCACCGCCGAAAACCAACTTGTGGGTGAGACTGCACCGATACTCTTGCGCTACTCCCATCACTCAGCCCCTTTCGAACGTTAGGTTTAGTTACTGACTTTGAACGTTTTTGTTGGGTGTTTACAGATGTGTTTCGTCATGTCCAGTCAACTGTTTATTAAGTGTTTTGTTTTGTGAGGAATCTTTGCCTTTTTTTCTTTTCAATTAAACTTTTTGTGTGTTTCTTGGAAACCGAACGGCTTTGTCCTTTTTAACAAAACTCTCTGAGGCTCAGCCCGGGAGAAAAACAAATCAGCAACAAGAACCCTGCATCACATACAGGGAGAATTGCGCCTCGACCTGATGAAACCAAACTTGCGGGTCCTATGGCCAGAAAGATGGGAGACGCAGTTGCACGGCCGAGACGTCCTGCGGACGTGAGGCTTGTTTGGTTGCGGGTGCATTCGAGTCAGTCATTGTCTTCGTCCGGGTCACCACTTGTAGGCTTTGCCACAGGAGCGAAACAGAAACACGCCTGAACGATAACCGATGCCAGCCCGGAACGTGAGCTGTGGCTTCACGTGCCACGGCCTAGCCCCTTCTTTATTTTCTTCTGTCGCCATCGCGCGCTCTCCGGTTTGCGCGCCGCCCGAACGAGGGCGCTACACAACTTTCAGCGAGTATAATACTCCCCAGCTAACTCTGCTGCCTTGCTTGGCTGTACTTCACCAAGTTTGTCCTGCAGCCAAAGCTAGACATCCTCCTCAATGCAGCGGTAGAATTGCCCCTATGCAATGCATTCCACAACTTTATCGCGATCTTCATAAACACCTTCACCCTTCAGCCATTCAATTAAATCGCCTTTAAGACGAAACGCGAAGTCAACGTGTCACTCGTTCCCCTTTTTAGCATACCGGAACCTTTGCCTGAAAGCTTCGGGTGACAACCTATAACCTCTCAAGAGCACTTCCTTAACCTCGTCATAGCTCTCAAACGCTTCCCTCGACAAGCAAGTTATCGCGTTGGACACTTCGCCGGGAAGAAGAGCTAACAGGTTCTGCGCCCAAAGAGACCGCTCCAAAGCATTTCGCTCACAGACGTGTTCAAACTTGACGAAATACTAAGCCATGTCCTCGCCTACTACGAACGGTGGCAGTAGGTCGCGAATTCTCTGACCGCTGACCTGAACTGTCGGAGAGCTACGCTAGGCGCCTGCGAACACTGTAGAATTGCCAATTCTATTCGTTTCAACTCAAGGCGCTCCTGTCTCTCGGCCTCCTCACGATCGCGAAGTTTGCGCCTTTCAGCTTCTTCACGTTCGCGAACTTGTCGCCTTTCGGCCTACTCGCGGCGTGCTTTGATACCCGCCCAGGCCTCATCGACTTCCTCAGTCAACACTCCTTCATCCTTCATGATCTCAACGATAACTTGCTTTCGTTTCGCACGGCCCAAAGTAATGTCGAGTACCTCACAAATTTCGATGAGTTCCTTCACTTTAAAGTTCTCCATCAAACACACTAGCCTCTTGCTGTCTGCCCCTGTTAAAATTCTACTTGCCGTAGCCACTATAAGTCTACTAGCAAGACGCGCATGCAATTTTCAACACTGTCGTGTTTACACCCTCCGCATTAGGTTTGGTTTCAAAGCGCTTCGACTTTGCTTGAAACGATCAAAGCTCACTCTAATGCTTCACACAGCCCTTCTTTAAACTACTATAACCTGTGCTGGAGTAGTCTGGTGAACTGAGGGGAAAACATCAGGCATTCACCGCATCGATGTCGCTGATGGCGGCCGATCCCGCAGCCACCAACCACTGTTAAGAAGCGCGCCTCCGACTACGTTACGAAGGGCGCCACGAATGCCACCGCTGCTCTCACTGTTACGAAAGACAGCAACGCCAACACAGTCCCGAAGGTGCCACTGCTTCGAACTTCGCCGGGAAGGTCACCAGCCGTTTGGTAGCTTAGGTTTCTCAGCTCGCGACTGCTTCTGCGCAGAGCTGATAGACGAGTGGACGAGACGACGGTGAGTTAAACATGGTTTATGTACAGCATATATACAGAGGCGTTACAAATTCGGCACTGGGGCCGTCAGCTTAGAGACTCGAAGAGCCGAGCTCTCTTCTCTGACACATAGATCTACCACTCGCAAAGCTCCGCAGGGCTTTTTTTATATGCACCGGGTGGATTCTTTGAGTAACCAAATATCCAACCAGAAGCGCCGCTGGTCGTGAGGTCAGAAACCTCCAATAGGGTCACCGCTGGGCCACGTCATTGTGATCAAATACGGAGCCGCTGCACGTGGCTGCACCCAAGGACGAGTGACCTCACCACGCATTACGTAAGACTCGCCAGACAGGAAGGCGCTGCCGCGTGATGACGCCGTTGAGTTGTTCGCGTCAGGCGGGCCTGCGTTAAGGCCTTGACACAGATTGCCTTTTTCGGAGGCATGGACGTTCGATGTGGACTCGCAGGCATAACAATGCGTGCCTGGTCGCGTCGTAGTGTATTGGTGCCTTAACTGTGGCATGGAGTCATGTTCTCAAATGTCACGCATCTCAAGATTATCATGTTTGGACCAGTGTCATACATTCGTCCTCCATTGACGTTACGTACCACCAAATTCGGCATATGTGAAGCTAGCGAAACAGCCGCGATCGCATCATGAGTGAGGCATCTGGTCATGCTGTTATATGGCATGCATGTCAAGATTATTATGTTTGGACATGTCCTTTACCCATGTCGTCTGTTCACGTCACATAATACCGAATTTGGATATATTTGAAGCTAGCGGAATGACCGCGAGAGCATCATGAGCGTAACGTGTTGTCATGTTGTTACATGATACGCATCTCCTGTTTATCATGTTTTTTGACCAGTCTCATACCTTCGTCATTCATTCACGTCCCGTAATACCAAATTTCGAATGACTGAAGCTAGAAAAACGGCCGCCAGCGCCTCATGAGCGTGGTATGTAGTCATGTTGTTACATGACACGCCTCTCATGATTATCATGTTTGCACCACTCACATACCTTAGCCATCCATTCATGTACCGTTATACCAAATTAGGTATACTTGAAGCTAGCAAAGTGGCCGAGAGTGCATCATGAGCGTGGCATGTAGTCATGTTTTTATATAACACGCATCTCATAATTATCATGTTTGCATCAGTCACATACGTTCGTCATCTATTCACGTCCTGTTAGACCAAGTTTCATATATGTGAAGCTAGTGAAATGACCGCGAGCGCATCATGAGCGTGGCATGTAGTGATGTTGTTACATGACACGCATGTCATGATTTTCATGTTAGGCTCTGCCGCTTGTGTTCGCTATGCAATTATGTCATACCATACTAGTTTTGCAACATGTCATGTGAACGAAACCACCGCAAGAGCAGTAAGCCCATGAAGTGTAAACCATGACATTCATGACACACATGTCATGATTTTCATGTTGTGACAAGTCATATAGTTATGTTATGCCATACGAAGTTTGGCAACGGTACCATTTTCCAAATGGCCAGAAGAGCTTCAAGTCGTAGGCGGCTAGATAGATGCGCTCAATGTCGCCGAGGTTCGCTAAGAAATGCTTCGCATTTAATAAGCGATTAAAATAAGTGGAGTCTTATGAAAATTATACTTGGTAGGACGGTGACCACCGTTGGTTGAGAATATAATTATTCTTAGGTTGTAATTGACTACAGATGTCATCGCTTTGACTCGGACATAGTCGTGACTATAGGGCTCTATTTGGCGGAAACAGTTCATACCAGTCGACCAAAACTTTTCCCAGCTTTAACGCTGGTCTGCACAATGGTTGTTATTCACTATAAACGCAACACTGTAAAAGACCATCGCTGCGGAAGAAATTCATCGTAGTTTTGCTAAAAAAGCTGCAGTTTCGCCTAAAACGAGCCTAAAGGTTTGTGAAATTCGCGTATCCCACTCGGTTAAGTAGGCAGGTCGCGATCGTAGACCAGCAGACACTCAACAAGAGTATGTGTTTCCAATTCTACGCGCTTTGTTTTAAGCTTAGATTTGAATTCATAAGGTATCCGTAAGGAACCGTGGTTCTCAAGGCTGGTGTACTCCCATAGTAGAGTACATAGTAATCTAAACCGTTAACGTGCACTTTTTTCTAAACGAAATTTGAAAATGGTATGAAGCCTTTGTGTTCTGTACATGCTGTAAATAAATTTTTTTCTAAACAGATTTGAAAAGCGTTTTTTGTTTCCACTTTTGTTTTCTTGGATCAGGGAGAAGCTTTTTGATTGCGTAGAATGGAACTATCTCTTCGCTGTGCTCGAGTGTTATGGCTTCCCAGCACATTTAACAGACATCCTTCGCTTACTCTACACAGACTTAGAAACGTCATTAGTAGTGAATGGCTATACATCTGAACCTATTCCAGTAAGTAGGGGCATTCGACAAGGCTGTCCCCTCTCCGCAATTCTCTTTGCATTATGCATAGACCCATTATTGAAACAAATTCAGAGATGCACTTCGATACACGGTTTTCCTTTCCCAGGCTTGGGCGAAGTGGAAGTAGCGGCATACCCCGATGACATCTCGTTGTTTATTCGGAACATAGATAGCTACAAAGCCTTTTTGCGAATATTTCACATGTATAGTTACCTGTCTTCGAGCACGTTTTAATCCCGGAAAAAGCAAGACATTGTGCTTTGGGATGCACATTGAAGAGATCCCTGATGGTGTCCAAATCGTCCAAGGAGTTAAGGTCTTAGGTGTAACTTTCCTTTCGACTGGTGAGGTAGCCCACACCACATGGAAAGAAATCCAACACAATGTGGACAGATGCATTGAAGACGCCAGAACCTATCAACTACCTTTTACTGAGAGAGCTTATCTAATTAAATCCAGCATATCAGCGCCACTGCTTTATGTAGCCAGAATTGCTCGACTACCTCGTCGGGTTTGGCTGAGAGTGGCTACATCGTGCGGCTCCTTTTTTTGGGATGGCCACGCCAAAGCTGTTACCAGAGCCTTGGTCCGCCTACCAATAAAATGGGGAGGGCCCAGTGTACCCAACCTTGATGTAATGTGCCGCATGTTGGCTCTCAAAAACACCTGGGCACTTTTAGAAAACTCATCGTATCAAGGCAGGCAACTCCTAGTGTATCTGCTAGGAACCTCTAGAAGATCTTTCGGTTTAGCAAACGACACGAGACCAGCAGCCAAACACCCACTGGCGTATTACACACATGTTATAAAATCTTTGCAACAATGGCGAAACGATTTTCCAGTTCAAGAACTTAAGGAAATGCCCCCCCCCCCGACAAGAGTGAAATAATAGCATTTAAAAGCGTATCTGAAGAACAACGCCGGAAATTCCAGGCGAAAAGACGTTGGACTCTTACAAACACGTCTCTCCCTTCCGAGGTCCGTGACCCAAACTGGCATAGGGAATGGGAGGCTTTACCAACGGCCGACCACCTTGCGGCGCGGGGCGTGGCGCCCTCCGCCACATGCCCGCAATGCGGTCGCGTCGAAACGCTTAACCATGTCTTCCATGAATATATAGTAGCACGCACATTTTGGCGCATGGCTACCAGAATGTTCCAAATAAGTATGCAGTAGAAGACTAGCCACAGGGATAACTTCGCCGAACTCTTAATGACTATCGGAGCCTTCGTCCTATGGAAGCGGAGGGGACTGGCCCGAGTGAGGAGACGCCCTCAGAGTGCCATGTTTCCTCTGCTACATCGGCTAAGAAACGTAATGCTTATGCATCTCAACGCAGAACTAGTCATGCTGGGAGAGGAGGCATTCCTCCGACGCTGGTCTACATGATTCTTTATGGTAAAGAACAACAGAGTGTCCATGCCTTTCCTCCCTATTTAGGAGGTGGGCTAGAGCTTTTACCACTGTGACATTACAGTGTGTATTTTCCATTTCTTTTTTTAGAAACTTACCTTTTTGTGCGATATTGTTCTTGAGCGCGAGAGCAAACTGTCCTCACAGGTAAATGCAAAACATCATCCTAAACTGTGAATGACCTCCTCTTGTTTGTTCATATAGCCTTACTGCTTATTTAAGTTTAATCATCTCGATGTGATGAATGTCCTGCCTTTGTTGCACAATTTTTTCATTGTACGTTACTGCATACGCTATAAGTTCTTTTCGCTGTATATACCAGCTTGCATTGTACATACGCATTGATTACTATAGTCCATTTTTCTGTGTGCACATAAGCTGTGTAAGATATATCCGAAAATGAAATTCTCCTAAATAGATTTCAAAAGCGTTCGGGACGGCTTTGAGCTCTTCCATAGTAGAGTACCCCTGTACTCTAAAACGTTACTCACGTTATCTAACCCCAATTTCAAAGACCATGCATTGTCGAATCGCACGTGCGATGGCTTTCAGCTATCCCATAGTACATGACCAAGTACTGTAAATTGTTAACTACTTCTTCCAAACAAAATTTTCAACTGACAGTTCTCCTCGGGTTTCAGTGCGTGAACTCGTTCACAGCATAATTTTTAGGGGCGAAGCTCCTTAAAGCGGCGAAGCTCCTCGTCGTAGTCGTAGTGCGCAACCAGTCTTACGTTTTGACCTGCAAGATGGTGCCGGTGGGAGATTTCTGCTGTGTGTTGTTGAACAATAAAAAATTCGCAGCGTGCGCATTAGCTAAAAGCCGAATTCTCCTGTCTCTCATTTGCCATTAGCAATCATTGGCAAGTACATTGAGCAATATCTGACAAGAAAGGGTTCCTACGTTATTCTCACTGGGCGTAACATCCTTGGTTTTAGAAAGCTTTAGCAAGCGTTAGGCCGCAGTGCCATAAATACAGTAAACTAGTATATACCATGAACTCCAGGTGGTTAAAGGTGGGAAGTATACACGAAGCAAAAGCTGAATTATCCTATCTCTCCTTCCCCATTAGCAGCCATTCGCATGTACATTGAGCACTATCTGACAAGAAAGGGTTGCTATGTTATACTCTCTGGGCGTAACCTACTTGGTTTTAGATGGGTTTAGCGAGCGTTGGGCCGCAGTGCCATGAATAGAGTGAACTAGTATATACCATATACTCGGGGTGGTTAAAGGTGGGAAGTACACCTAAAGCGCAAGCCGTAAGAAAGTGTGCGTGGGCCACCTCTCGTTTATTCCTTGTAATGTCCGCTGGATGGCGGTGCTTATATATCGGGAATATATGACGAAAAGATGCGAGATGGTGGTACTTAGAGTGTTGAATAGATGGACAAACGGACACACAGACAGATGCATGGACGGACTCACGGATCGCTGCACTGACAGATGGACGCATGGACACACGCAAGGGCGGATGCTAGGACGAACGCAGGGACGGACACATGGATGGACGTGCGGACGCACCAACAGACGCACACACGTACGGACGGATGGACGCATGGACGGTCACACAGACGGACGCATGCACGGACGGCAGCAAGAACGAATGGACGGACGGATGCTTCACCCCACTCTCCATCATTCAACCCGTGGATATGCTGCCATTTTTTTTCGAAACGGCCTCGTGAAGCGTGAGAACCAAAGAACAGCTTTTTGCTCTCCCATAGTTGAGTACCAAATACTCTAAGTTGTTAACAAATTTTTCCAAACACGTTTTCAAGAACGTTTTCTTTTGGACAACTTACTGCTCTCCCATAATAAAGTACATCATACCGTAAATCATCATCGTCATCAGCCCGACTACGCTCACTGCAGGGCAAATGCCTCTCCTCTGATCCGCTATTAAACCCAGTCACGTGCTTTTTATGCCCACGTTATACCTGCGAACTCTTAGCCTATCTTACTGTCTCTCCTTCGTGCATTTGCCTTCTCTGGGAATCCTGTCAGTTACCTTTAATGGGCAGTGGTTATCCTGCTTACGCGCTACAGGCCCGGCTCACGTTCATTTCTTCCTCTTGATCCCAACTATGATATCGTAATTCATAGTTACATATTGGAAGCGTGAACTAGCCTTTTTTAAGCCCTTTTTATAAAAAAGAATATTGATAGCTTTGTCAGCTCACCGTATATATCACTTTGAGTAAAAAAATGTCGTTTGTGAACGACACCTTGTCCTCGCACAAACTATGGATTTGAAACACTACGTTACAGCCTTCCAAGTGTGATGAACAAATGGAAACTAACAATTGATAATCTGGGTATATTGTCTAAAACAGAAATGTTAAATCGGAAGTGCTAATTGTGTTGTAAATGAATGTTGGATGATTTCTGTGATGCTTATTCAGTTTTTATTCTTTCATGCATTGCTCTGTAATGAATATTTTCGTATGTATTTTAGAGTTGTGATTCTCTTATTTGCGGTCATGGGCCACATGCGTGTTTCTTTTTGTATTGTCGCTTTCCGCTGCCTGTAACGTTTGTAATTTTTTGTAAATTTGTAGTTTAGATTTTTTTCTCGGTGAAGGGGCCAGTCAAGCTGTGAAATGCAGCTTTTTTCCCTTCGCACCAAACCACGTATACATTGTATTTTCATGTACATGTCACGTTGTTTAATAAACTCAAACTCAAACACTTGATCACGGTGCAACCTTCTTTCATGTAGTTCCCTTTGCTATCTCGTATTTCTGGTACATATTATCTTCGTTGAATAAACCAAGTCTCAGTCTGCGCTCGTTTGTTTCCTCTCTTGTGTCCCATTAGTTTGCGCTCATAAAAATTCTTTATGAATATTTACCAACTAGCGTGCCTATCAACTCTTCTATGATATCCTTAAGCAAGGTCTGTTCCCTGACCCACTCGGCTCTCTTGTCACTTATCTTAAACATCTTATTTGTAGTTTCAAGGTCTTAGTAGTTGTCACAATGGTTCACTACTCTCCCATATATATATATATATATATATATATATATATATATATATATATATATATATATATGTACGAAGTTCTCGATATTGTTTAACAATTTTTCTAAACACATTTGATAATAATGAGTACATCGCTCTCGTAGTGCAGTGAAGGGCGACTTCTTGTATTATCTCTATTTTTATGCACTGTAGTGCCACCATCACCATCATCATTTCTCAATCACCGCGCCGCGCCTCTCGCGCAGGTGAGGCTAGCTCGAGCTGCGCGAGGACTAGAACAGGCTAGCGGATTTGGTGTGTCGGACGTGGAAAGCCACGCGGCTCTGCTTCAGGCGTGGAATAAAGTGGCGAGAGAACGACACGACCTCGTTGGCCGCCGTCCCGTCTTCTTCTCTCGCTACATTGGTGACCAGGAGAACACGTCCTTCGCCGAGCGGCCCGTGGCCATGTTCCCGCAACTCTGCCCGCCAGTGCCGCCGTTCCAATCGACCTACCCCAAGGTATGGTTCATGCAGCTCGATGCCATTCTTGCGCTGAATGGCGTCACGGACCAGCCGCTGATGTACGCCATTCTTCATGACGCCCTTTCGGTAGAGTTGCGTCATAACTCTGCCACTTCAACCTCCATCCAGCAGCCTTACGATGACCTCTGCTCTGCGGTGCTTCCCAGCTATGGCCTCACCTACCACCCGTTGCCGTTTACCCGCGACTTTCAGGTTTTTCCTGCGTCGCAGCGTGCTGGAGCCTCCGGCCCGAAGCTCTCATCTGACCGCAACCTAACTTCCCCGACAACGTCTCCCTCCACCTTGGGTCCGGCCACAAGCGCAGTGAGTCTCGCACCCGGTCACAGATCCGACGAGGTTCTTGAAGTCGTTCCTGCTGCCGACAACCTGTCCGCCACGAAGTGCGTTTTTTCGAAGTCCTCTGGCGATGGTCCTTCTGGCATGCTTGCTACCTCCATGTTTTCCACGAAAGCGACGGCACGCGACACCATGGCCCCACCAGACTCCATGACGACCACCTTGCCGCCCGCATCGGAGTCTGGCACAGGTGACCTTTCGCCGGTTATTGACTTCCCGACCTCGAAGCTTTCGTCTTCAACAACGTCCGATAAACGAGACTTAACCTCTCGTCTGGCCACAAGCGACGCGTGTCCTGCGCCCGACTGCCCATCCGCCAAGGTTTCCGACATTTGGGCTAAATGCAACCAGTCAGCCACGAGGTTTGTGTTTTCATCGTCCTCGGCTGACGACGCTGCAGGCATGCTTACCACTGGCTCGTCTCGGCCGACCTCCATGGCTCACAACACGGCTGACACGTCAGGTTCTACGACGGCAACATCACCGAACGCCCTGGTGGCTACCACGACTATGGGCATTGTCACGCCCGCTATTCACCTCCCGGTTGCGGAGCCTTCCCCCTCCCCGATGTCTGAAGGCGACTGTCGACCAGCCTCAATGCTCTGCAGGTCCTGCCAGCAACGACCACCATCGTCCTCGCAGTTTCCCCCAGCTGAAGTTAAAGCCACCAACCATCAACCACGGCCAAGCTTCCAAGACGCTGCGACTATGACTGACACGCTTGAGGACGACGTGCCCGGTCCGCTTCAGACAGGGCTCACCAGGCATACCAAGCCTGCGGTGGAGCAATCTAGGGGGTGTTGGCTAGAGGCAGCCATCAATTATGCAGACCTGCACGCCGACCCTCGTGCGCGGACTACCGGAGGTCATTACACGAGCGCAGGTGTCCCGTCCAATACTCCGGGCGAGCCCATGCTGACTGGGTTCAACCACCACCAATCCCCAGAGCCTTTGCCTCCGGACGGCAACAACCACACGTGTGTCCACAACGCCAGCTCGTGTGTCACAACCGCGATGACACTCGTACCTCAAACGTGTCTACCACCCATTACCCTACGTTGGCGACGACAACGTGCTTGGCGTCACACAATGCGGCAACTTCTGAAACGCCCTGCTACGCAGCCACGAGTTACAGTCACAGCCCTGAAGACAGCGCTAGCGCCTACTCGGCCTATCCGACGCAATGTCACACCACTAGCCGTGTACCCGACTACCCACCGTACACTTGGCGGCATTGTTAGGACACGTTCCTGCGTGCGTCGGCACGTCTATCTATACCGGCACGTCAGACGCCGCTCAACTTTGAGGTCTGTGTTGCGTCTACCCCAACGTCAAAACCCACACTGCCGACCCTCTGCCGACGTTAGCAGCATGACCTCGCGACACACGGTCCACTCTCGGCCTGTCCGACCAGGTCATCGTGAGACCCGCCTGTCGGCAACCACAGCGACCCGGCACTTCCTTCTTCGTCCCTTGCGCTTCTCCCAGAGTCGCCCACCGGAGACACACTGCTTACCGATGGCCTATAAACGTTGACAACCTGGACTTGCCAAATGAACACTTTAGGGATTGTCGTTCATGTATATAGCATTTGTCGCTCTCTTTCTTTTTTCATATGCCTTCAAATCGCGCAAAGCGCTAGGGGGGGAGCCCTGTAGTGCCACCATCACCATCATCATTTCTCAATCACCGCGCCGCGCCTCTCGCGCAGCTGAGGCTAGCTCGAGCTGCACGAGGACTAGAACAGGCTAGCGGACTTGGTGTGTCGGACGTGGAAAGCCACGCGGCTCTGTTTCAGGCGTGGAATAAAGTGGCGAGAGAACGACACGACCACGTTGGCCGCCGTCCCGACTTCTTCTCTCGCTACAGCACCAAGCAACTTACGGCAGAGTTAAGTCAGTGTGCATGGCTATCCTTACTGCGAGTGCTCAACAGCTGGCCAAAGCACTGCCAGAACGCGCTCACGCACTAGCACGTTCCGGCTTGTGTAGGGAGCTGGGTAAGATGATTTGGCCACATCTTTTTGCACTCTCGCAGCAATAATGTGATTGGGAAGGAGATTCCGCAGACGCGCGATAAACCAACGCGTTCTATTCTAGCCAGAGTGCGCTGGAGTGCGCTAGCGCGTTCATTCCGTAAGTGCCCGTGCAAGAGACTATGGCCGCTCCCTCTTACACTCTCCCAGCAATCACGGGACGGCCTCGGAGAACGAGATTCTTCAGATGCTCTATGAACCCACGTGCTCCTGCATCACGTGGTGATGAACCCAGGTGACGTTCTCCAACAAGAATTTGGTGTTAGTAACCGCAACAGAAACTACAGTGAATTCATGGTGCCCTCCACTTGCAAAGACGCTTTAACAACGGGAATTGAAGGTGCCCGTGATGAACAAAACCTAAAGGCGAGCCATGCACTGTTTCGTGTAATACTCATGGCTCCCTCTAGTGGGAGGTGGGGTAATTCTCTGCATTCATTGTATTGAGTACCTTGGCTCGTATCTAACGGGTTTGTTTTGAAATGAAATTTCTTGAGTCACAGTTTCGGTGCAAGGGGGAAGCAGTAAATGCAATGGTAAGACATTAAAACATCCTGCGAAGAACAAGCAGCAAAATACATGAAGTGCGCCGCTGAGAAAGAAGGAAGGACGCTCCAAAAGAACGCACAAAAAAGGGCAGATCCCACGTGCAGTGGCAATCGATGATATGCGATATGCGAAGCGCGAATAATAAAGGTTGATATGTCACTTCAAAATAAGCACAACGTTACGAGGTGGAGGTAAATGATGCCGTACATAACTTCTGTGTTGTGATTATCATGTTTGGATGTGTTGTTTACCTTCGTCATTTTTCAACGTCACGTGATACCAAACTTAGTATATGTGGAGTTAGCGGAACAACCGTGAGCACGCTATGAGCATGATATTTTGTCTTGTTCTTGCATGACGCGCGTGTCAGGTTTATTATGTTTGCACCAGTGATATATTTAGTAATCCACTGACGTTTCGTAACACCAAATTTCGTATATGTGGAGCTAGCAGAACGGCCGCGAGTGCATCATGGAGGACCCAATATACTGCAATGCAGCTTTGACGCGCGCGCACGCTGAGCACAGTCACGCAACGTTAGAAAAACGCGAGCACTCTATAGTTTGCGGCCAGGCGCGACCGGCGCGTCGAGCGGTTGTTGGCGCAGCACGACGCAACCTTCCAGAAAAGCCACATGCTGCATTTTGCGCCGATTGTTAGCCAGTGAACACTGCATCGCCCTCTTATTGTGGCTCAGGGATGCCATACTCGCTGAAACGCGCATGCGTCAAAGAAACGCAGCGCGGTGCGCGCCAGCGAATATACACAGTAAAAAGTTTTACACCCAGAAGGGTGTAAATGAGCTTGTCCCGTGGACGACACCCTAAGGGTGTTATTTCAGCACCTTCCAAAAAGGGTGCTTTACCATGCACCCTTCGAATAGGGTGTACATGTGAAAAAACTGTAGGGTGTTATAAAAACACCCTTAAGGAAGGGAGCCTTCGATGTCCATCACTTTTTTAGCACCCTCTGAGGAGGGTGCGAGAAGGGTGCACAAGGGTGTTGAGTGCCCATGGCAGGGGTGGCAGTATTCTTTTAGACTGCACTAATAGATATCAGCACGCACTGATTACACACTACTTGAAGAAAGTGGTCCTGATTATCGATGGTGCGCCACCTGTCGAGCTCCATTCATTGCGTGTGGGCAAAAATATAAACGCGTACAATCGTGTATGAACTTGTGCTGGATCTATATATACTTCACAGTATATGCATAATGCACGTTACAGAAAATGAAGACTTGCTTTCCTTGCATATCGTGTTTATTGAATAGGCAAATAAAACATAAACTTTTCTTCTGCCACACAACTTTTTCACCAGATATACGTTCACGTATACGTACACTGCACATACAACACCTCAAATGTTTATTATATTTTTTCAGTTTCACTTTATTGACAATTCTTTGCAACATACAATTACACTGGTTTCAGTTTAGTATACTGCTTCAAGTACATAGAGACTACAAATGAAATACACGCTAATATATCCCTATAATTCTTTCTTGTATCTACAATCCCAGTGGTTTCCAGTTTAATACTCCTTCATGTACACAATCGGTTAATAGGAATGAAATACAGGCAAATATATACTTATGATTCTTTCATATATATACAATCACCATGATTACACTATATATGCCTTCATGTACACAATCGTTCCCAAGAAGTGATGCACACAAAAATATATATGAATAGTGTTTTCAAATGTATACAATCACAGTGGTTCAAGCTTTGTATTCCTGGATGTATAACCATTGGTTATGAGAAATGATGTACATGCAAACATATACGGGTTTTCGCACATACAACTTCAGCGAATACTTAAGAAGCAAATACAATGATCAGAAACACAATAAGCTGAAAACGAACACAAAACTGAGTCAGGACACACAAAAAACAAAAGAGGTAATGCATAATTATAACTAATGACACAGCTGGGTCACTTTATGCCAAATTTCCCAGCCATTTTGGCAACCATCTCGAATGTATTCGAAAAACTCGTGCTGCATTGAAAATAGTGAACTGAAATATTCAGGAGAAGAAAAATATTTGGTCACGTGGCTGCCTTCTGAACTTCCTGGAATGCCGTCTAGGTGTTGTATGTGAAAAATTTTATTCCAAAAGCACCGCTCCTTCTTTCCATACGAAACTCGGTCTACGTGTTACGTAACAAGAGCTTAATTTGGGAGAGTTGGTTCATCGTGGTTTTGTGCTAGTCACAACGCGACAACTTTAGGAAGAGCACTGACTGTCAACTGAATTTAATGAATGTGCTACGAGCGCTTTTACACGGAGTACAAGAACCATGTTCATGCAGGACGACACGTGTGAGCACTACAAAAAAAACTGTGAAAAGAATACTCCCTCTCGGAAAGGATAAGTGAACGTGTAGTGATGCACTGATCATTGGTTTACCTGATAAAAAATACTTCTACAAACGTTAAATTGGCATTAGGTAAACCTATTCTCGTGTCGAATGGGGCAAGATTGACTATTCCTGTTGCTGTTTAGTACACACACTTCTGAAAGCTTGCAACGGGTGGAAAACAGCACGCTAATAACATATCTGCTGGCTATTTTTATTATTGTGAGACATGTGATGTGGTATAACATGCAAAGGCTTTGGTCATTGTTTTTTGTTGGACCTGTCTTCTTTTTATTTTACTTTCAGCAGGAGGGTTTTGCAAACGGGTGTGAGGATTCTGTTGGGATACCCAGCATCTTTTAGTCTTTTAATCTGGTTTTTAAGCCTGACCTTACCCTTGTGCTAACATGACTTCTGAAGGGTGGCCGAATACATGTGGTATCAATTCCTCTTTCTACTAATTTTGAATGCCCACTATCAAAAGGCAGAACATCCTTAGCACTCCTGGGCTGATAGCACCTGCCAATACCCCAACAGCATCATCACACTTGTTTGTGAAACCCTCCTGCAGAAAGTAAAGTTAAAAGAAACAGGACCAAAAGAAAAAGAGAATGACCAATCACGTTTGCTTGTCACAGGGTACTACGTACATAAGGTGTCTCACAATTTTAGGAAAAGAGCCAGCAGATATGACATTGTTGTTTTCCACCCCTTGCAATCTTTCAAAAGTGCATGTACTTACAGCAACAGGAATAGTCAATCTTGCGTCATTCGTCACTAGAATAGGTTTACTGAATGCCAATCTAATGTGTATGAGATACCGCTAACACGTGGAAAAGTAAACATATTACAAACTGAGCAATGCTTCAATGATCAAGCAAGACAGCATGCTTTAAATGTTTAGAAGGGCTATAGTAGTCTCGTGGCCGGACACCGTAAAGAATGTTTCGTAAAACACGGTTTTTGAAAAAAAGCAAGCAGGAAAATGAGAGATTTTAGAACTCTTTATCAGGAAGGCCAAGGATCAATGCATCAGTACACCTTCACATATCTTTTCCGAAAAAGAGTATTCTTTTCTCGGTTAAAATTATTTTGTCATGGTCACACATGTGTTGTTGCAGATGAGCCCTGGTCTTGTGCTCTGTATAAAAACGCTCGTTGCACCTTCAATAAAATTCAGTTGACAGCGCTCTTTCCTGTCCTTTTTGCAATAAGATTTTTATTACAGAAAGAATTTCATTTTCTTACAGTTTAGGTATAATGATGAGTTTTCATTGTACCACAACATGGAGCAAATTGCATCTCAATACGGACAAAAATTACGATTTTGTGAAATTCGTGATATTTTCTCGTATATTTCAGCAGCTTGAGAGGTATAAAGATATTTTTCACTCAAATTATACCTTCTGTGGAGTAAGCATTCACTGCTCAGATATTCATACAAAGTGCAATATTGCAATAAAAATGCAAACATAACACATTTTGGCTTTATTCCTGGAAGCGAATGTGGCAAAAAAATTGCACTATTGTTATTGAGCTTCAAATACCTTACAGAAGCACATTTACTTAACAGGTAGACCGAATTTGCTTTAGAAAAAATAAGCGGTAGTTTTAAAACGAAATTTTCCACAAACAGCACACAGACGGCATTATGCCAGGAAGTTATAAGCCAGCCACATGAACAAAACTTTTTTCTCGCTGAAATATTCTAGCAGTTCACTGTTTTCAACGCAGTAAGTCAGCACATTTTTTATTTTCAAGTACAATTCAGATGGTCGCCAGAGTGGCTGGGACGTTTGGCATGGAATGGTCCAGCTATATTTAAGCAAAATAACTTATACAAATAACAATATTTGTTCATCTACCATGACCACACTAGAAAAAGTTGTTCAGGCATTGTGACACTAAAATTTTCAGCGTTGTACTGCCTGAACAACTTCTTTGATAAACTCCAAACTCACGCCGAGAAAAAGCCCCTCAATCACGGTGGTTGTTAAAGGCCTTGCGGCCGTAGACAATGTTCAAAATAAAAAAAATCAACTCATCAGTGCTGTCACTCCTTCTTCGTCATTACTGACACGGAAGATTTTTCGGTTATCCATGTGGAGGTTCAGGAAGTAGGCTTGCTCTAGGCTGGGGCCAGGGTAGACTACGCAGGACGTCAGCGGCACCCTCTCATCCTGTAATAAGAGCAAATATGACTTCTCATAAAAGGATGTTCTTGCTGTTCTGGCAGCACCATATATAAAGAATGCGTAGTGTGTATCCTTCGAAATGACGTGTAATTAACATTGCACTGAACTCGAAGCATACAACCCATACATTCCAATAATTTCGTATGATAAAGATAAGAGTTTTCCAGCATACAGCAAATTCCCGAAATGAGGTGAAGTGTAAAACTACAGCTCAAAAATGGCGCTTACGAAAGCCTGAACTCACTTAAGAATCAAATTCCTTCTAGGGTAGTGAGCCAGTGTGAAAAACAATTCTTAACGTACAAGGTTCAGAACATGTAGCTATAATCAACACGCACAAGAAACTTACCTCTTCATGTACAAACAGTGAAGACATCTCTGCTTTCTCTTTTACATGAGAACAAATGATCTTGGGCGTGGCACTAGCGAAGAGGTCTGCAAAAAAAAAGTAAAAGATTTACTGACTTTATTCACGCCTCTAACAATCTGAGGAATTGTTACAAATCACCAATCAGTGCAATTCTAACTGCCTCTATATGGGCATCAAAAATGAAAAATTTTCTCGTTCTTTCTACCCTCACAAGACGCTCCGTCAATGGGATCTAATCCAAATCTGACGCTGTGCTTCCTATTTGCCAGCTTTGTAGACGTAGGGCTGCGAACATGTGTTTTGCGCACCTAATCTAGCACAGAAATTCGTCATCTATAATTCAATCATCTTAATTCATTGTAATTTGATAAAAGATGTGATAGCTCGTGCAGTTTTTAAAGAGTTGCGGGCCTGCAATAGGCACTGCCTGGCACGTATGAAAGTATTTCTTTGAAAAAAATTGTTCAAACCTTGCTTTCAGAAAAAGCGTCTGGCATATTTCGACAACCAAGCCCATCCTCTGATGGCAATCAGGGGCACGCTATTAGCGATTATTGACCACGGGATTTACAAACGTAACCCGTGCTTAAATACCCAGCTAAACACAATCAAGCAACTAGAAGCGCTCGAACGACACCAACGCGCGCGGACGCCGTCTACGTTGCAGCAGCCATGGCTTATGCTAGAGCTACCGCACATAGCTCCTACAGTCACGTATACTTTCTCGATTCTGTTATAACGCCGAACGTTATCGCAGATGAAGGCAAAGCACGAAAACACCAAACAGAAACGAGGGAAAACAACGCACGGCGATGGCCACAACAACGCGCCTTTGAAAGTCTGCTAGATCTTTCCCTGTTGCTGGTGACACTTGTCCTAAATAGCTTAAACGACCGAGGCGCACGTGCTGGGAGCATCGCGGCATATCAGCACTTCCAACTTTACTGTCTTTAAGCAGAAAAAAAGCCATTTCGTACAGTGCATCTCTGTACATTTTTTATTTTTCTTTCTTCTTTACGCTTACACCTACAGAAGCACGTTGCACATTTGAGTATTAATAGAAATGTTATTACGATGTAGCCCAAAGCACATCTTAAAACAATATTGATCACTTTGTGCAGTGTAGAGACAATGTGCGATCAGCAACTAATCCCGCGCTTGTTAAGTGATCACATCACTCACTGTATGAGTGATGCAGGCACTTACACAACATCGCGCACAGCAGTGTGAACTCGTTAAGTCACACGTTTAATCGGGCATCTGCAACAGGCCCGCGAACGCATGCTGTTGTAAATGGCTGGCAGCCTACTTCGGCAGAACTGCTGCAGGCGCCCAGCTAGCGCTGTATGATTACTACCTACGAAAACAGTACACTCACCATTAACAGGCCCACGTTGTCCGTGTCCGCCACTACATGAATGTTCCTTCATCCGAGCGTCACTTCGAACACGGCGTCATGCGCGACCACCATTGAATATGCGCCTGTTCGCTAGAACACACACAGCGACCAAGACCCCAGACCAACGCAACGCATTTGAAAGACGATGAGACAGAGAGAGAAACGTTGAGAGAGAGAAGGAGGAGGCAGTCTGGCGGCGGCGCCGCAGCTGTCGACGCAGGTGTTCGGTGACGCAACTATTCGCTTATCTACGCCGCCGTTGTGGGAGCAACGCTCGCCAGGGTTAGCAGAGGGGGGGGGGGGGGGGGGGGGGAGGAGCGGGAAACCCGCCAGGACGGCGCTGAAAGGCAAACGCTGAGGCGTATACGACGGACGGCCGTTCGACGCTGATCGACTCCTTGTAAACGGCAACTCTCCTTCCAGCCAGTCGCACAGCGACGCAGGTTATTTACCAGCCTCGGGTTCTTTGATTATTTTGACGGAATGCGATTGCAGCGGGCGAAAAATAGTGAAGCAAAACTTGCGGAAAACAAAGTGCACCATGGAATGGCCAGAAACAATAATTATTTCGTCCTCGGTGGCATTAGCGGGAGAGCATCGCTACACCTTTTTCCAGAGGAATTTCTTTTCGCATTGTCTCTGTCTGGCAATTCCGCGTATGGTGCCGCAAACACTGAATGCGTAGTCGAAGCTGGAACAAATTAATCCACAGTCGCGGATGTTTAGAAGGCTTGTCACGCACCACGAAACGTGCCGAGGTTGTTATAACAAACTTTTTGCTGACCACATGATCAGCACATAATTCCTTATGGTTGCCCAATGAGCTAGCTAAGCACCTGTAGCAAAGGCAGGGCAAGTTCTTGTTAAACGTTGTTAATATAAACGATGGTTGTGCATAAGGGCAGTGACAGCTTTCCGTGTGAATTGGTCATAACCCACGTTTTCGAGCGTAGAAGCGCCTCAGCGGACCTAATCAGCTACCACAGCAAGTTCGTAAGCAATGACGAGGTACGAAAATGTGCAGCTGTTTTCCATGTACTGAATAGTCCGTGTACAGTGCGTTGACCACCGCCATTTCTTAAGCCACCTCCCATATAGACTTCCAGTCTGAACAGGTGTGGGACCTTAAACACTAAGAAGCAGTGCCCCCCCCCCCCCCCCGCACACACACAAGAAATTTGAGGGCGCACGGGCTGGACACCGCATACTTATTCACAGGCGCACACACATACACGTATACACACATACGGCAACACACACACGCGACCGTAAACGCACGCATGCATGGGCGCACACATGTGCACAGGCACGCTTAACACAAGCACGGACTCGCACATACACGCGCACGCACACATGCACGGGTGTACACACAATCGCGCTTACACGCGAACACATGCGCAGGCTCACGCGCACACAACCATACTCGGGCGAACATTATGTTCCTGTATATAATACACAGCAAACATTTAGCTTATAACCAACGCTAAGGTGAGCTTTCGTAACGTGGATTGCAGTTAATTGTCATTATAGATGAAACCCGATTTGCTTCTGCTGGCATTTTGCTGTATTCGGAGAGCACCATCACAGATTCTAAGTCTAGGCCGTCATTTAACGCAAGGTCCACATATTCGTGCAGTAGCTACGCTGCTCGGCTGCCAATCCGAAGGTCGCGGGTTCGATGCCGGCCGTGGCAGTCGAATTCAGATGGAGGTGAAAAGGTAGAAGTCTGTGCACTGTGCGATATCAGCGTCCATTAAAGAACACCAAATGGTCAAAATCTCTAGAGCTTTCCACTACGACGACCCTCATAATCATATCGAGGTTTTCGAGACGTAAAATCCCAAATATTATAATAATGTGTTCTTCTTATGCTGCATATTCCATTTGATGAATCGTCACCTACACCCTTCTCAGGCACAAAAGCACCCTTAGAGCCTATTTTAGGGTGTTATCGAGGCAAGCACCCAAACAAATGGGTGCTTTTTTTTCAATCGGCCATATATGGGTGTTAAAGGGTGTTTCAAAGGGTGCTTTTTTGTAAAAGCACCCTTTTTACACCCTTTTGGGCGTAAAACTTTTTACTGTGTATAGCAGGACCGGCGCCCTGCTTGGCAACGCCGGCGTGAAGCGATGAAATGGGCGTCGGTGAGCACGCGCACCGCATCACGTCGAACTGTATTGGCGCTTTGACTGTGGCGTGTAGTCATGTTTTCACATAACACGCATCTCATGATTATGATGTCTGCAGCAGTCACATTCCTTCGCCATCCATTTACGTCACGTAATAGCAAATGTGACATATGTGAAGCTAGTGAAATGGCCGCGAGCGCATCATGTGTGTGGCATGTATTCATGCTATATGGCACGCATGTGGTGATTATCATGGTTGGATGTGTCATTTACTTATGTCGTCCGTTCTCGTCGCGAAATACCGAGTTTGGTACATGTCAAGCTGGCGAAACGGCCACCAGCGCATCATGAGCGTAGCATGTTGTCATGATGTTACATGACACGCACCTCATGTTTATCATGTTTGCACTAGTATCATACCTTCGTCATGCATTCACGTACCATAATACCAAATTAGGTATTTGTGACGCTAGCGAAACAGCCACGGGTGCATCATGAGCGTTGCATGTAGTGATGTTGTTACAGGACACGCATGTCATAATTTTCATGTTAGGGTCTGTCGCTTGTTTTCGCCATGCAGTCTCGTGATACCAATACCAGTTTTGCAACTTGCCATGAAAACGAAACCACCTCAAGAGCTGCAGGGCCATGAAATGTAAATTTTGACGTTCATGACATATATATTATGATTTTCGTGTTATGACTAGTCGAATAAGTTCTTCATGCAGCCTGACGTAAAGTGTGCCTGTTTTTGTGGGGGGCAAAGCTCTCTAAGGCATGGAATATACATCTGTGATGTGCGTAGTAGTAGCTGTAGTAGTAGTAGTCGTCGTCGTCATACTAGTAGGTAGCCACCTCTATGGCTGGAATAAAGGAGCGGCACGCGCGCACCCATTTGAGGAAACCGACACATGCTTGTCATAAAAAGATACCTGTTTCTGAATAAATAACTTTCACAGACGAGTATCGGTGACTAATTCTCTAATAAAGTTTGCCTTGAACTTGATGCTTACTAAATATAAAGTAGTTACAGAAGGACGCACTTTAAGCTCTGTCTGACCACAAAAGGTTGCCACGTTAAACTCGCTGGGAGTAACCTCTTTGGTTTTAGCAAGGTTTATTGAACGTTCCAGTGCCATAAACTAGCGGCAGTGAAAGGTGGGAACTAGACACGAACCGCAGGCCGTAAGAGAGTGCGCGCGTGGCACTCCTCTAGTCCGACCATGTCACCTCTCGTTTAGTCCTCGCAATGTCCGCCGGAGGGCGGTACTTCTATATAATGAATATATGATGAAAAGATGCGAGATGGCGGTACTTGGAGCGTTCACTAAATGGACGTACATATGGACAGACGCAAGGATGGACAGACAGACGGATGCACACAGAGATGCACGAATGAATGAACGGACAGACGGATGGACGAGCACATTGACAAACGCAGAGACAGATGCACGTACAAATGCAGGGACAGAAGCACAGACGGTCAGTTGGATGCATGAATGGGCGCAGAGACGGACGGATGATTGGACGGACGCTCAGACGAACAGATGCACGAATGGACGCACGGATGGACAGACGCACGAATGGACTGACGGACGCTTCGCCCTACTCATCATCATGCACCCTGTGGATACGCTGCGATTTTTTAGGCGGTGGCGCGTGGAGTGGCTCCTCTGCGTTTCCAGCTACGCGATGGCATCTGCCGTAAAGTGTGCTGGTCTTTTTTTTTTCTTGTCACATCTTGAGTGCGAACAGAAAGGGCCATCCTTACATGCGTGTATCAAGAGCAGTTTTTAAACTGAAAGAATATGTAGGAACATCGCGTGATAGAACAGTCGGAGGCGGCTAGATGGATAGATAAAAAGATACGCTCAAAGTCGCTGAAGGTTGCTAAAAAAGGCTTCGCATTGAAAAAAATTGGGTAACGATTTTGTATACTTTCTAAAATATGTCTCTTGGGCTACAACTGCGTGAAGTATTTTTTGCTTAGAAGAAGTGGTTAACGATTATGAGTACTTGGAACTCACTATGGGAGATCTTACATCCATCCCGTGGGTCTCAGTCTCACACTTGATGAGACATTTGCTATTAAGACGATGTTCTCGGATGAAACAAATGATCAAGGTGTTCAGAAAAAGTGGTTAACGATTTGCTCTACTATGGGAGAGCTGGAAGCAATCCCGTCCAGAATAGCACCCCCGGTTTTGTCAACCGATGTGCCTCAATGTATTTAGAAAAACATTATTGTCGCAATCGTCAATAACATTCAACAAAGCATTTTCTTCTTAAAAATAAAATAACGATGATGACAAAACAGACGTCATTTACATGAACATGGATATGAGATGACGTTAAAAGAACATGTACCTTCGATGGTTCACACAAACACAGCCAGAAAAAATATTTCAAGGTAAACAAGAGACACAAATAAAACATGAATATGTACATTTGCATATTTAGATGTTGACATGCCAGCTATGCCGGTGCATCGGTACATCAGCCTACCAATACCAGGCCGGCCGAAAGACAAGGTTCACTCATCCGTCACAGACAGACACAAAAGGGCAAGACCAGTGCCGAAGAAATTCCTCTTCACTGAGGAATAAGAGCTCCTGTGACAAAACGGACAGCAGCCCCGCGAACAATCGCTCTAGGATAGGGGAGAGAGAGAGAAACTTTTTATTTCAAGCATAGAAAAAATGTCGGGTGGGGCTCTTAGTCCGGAGCTCCAACAGCCGCTGCTGCGTCCCTCGCCCGCTGAACCAGCGCCCACTGGCCACTTGGGCTTTCATCACGCAGCATGGCCTCCCAGTCTTGTAGGGTAAAAATAGGAGAGGAGTTGGCAGAGCGCCTGGCTGGCGGACGCTGACATTCCAGCGTTACGTGAAATAACGTCGGCACCACTCCACAGCGAGGGAATTTGTCAGGGTAAAAAGTGGGATGGAGGATGTGGAGGAAATAGAGGTTCGCAAATGTGTTCGCCTGTAGTTGACGCACCGCAGTTGCATCTTCTCGTGTGAGCGTGTGGTGTGGGGGAGGGTACCGAATGCGTTCTCGTCTATAATAATCGAGAGTGTCTCGATATCCTAGAAGTTCCGTGTTTGTGTCCTCCTCATCTGGGTTGGACAGCTCTTTCTCCGGATCCCGGTTAGTGAGTGCTCGGATAGGTGCATGAGCGGAGTCATGACTGGGGAGAGAGGCGTGTCCAGGGGTCCAGACAAGTCGGAACTTTGTGTGGCGTGCGGAATATGGTGTTCGAAATTCGGTGTGTGTGCTGTGAGACAATACCCCGTGTGAATGCATGGCAGGTATCCGGCAGTCGTATCTAGCGGCGTCGCAGTATAAGAAAGTGTTTGGAGGAGAATGTTTGATGAGGCGCGTGAGGTTCTTCACCCTTGCCCGCCGGCACTGAGCATTGCGCTCAGGGTGCATATTGCGTGGAAGTGACGCGAGTGTAATTCTTGCTCGGAAGTCAGTGGGTAGTTGTTTCCCTGGTGTGCCTTATCTACATCGATTCGGTGGGTACCCTAGCCTGACAAGTAGCCGCTCTCCCACTTGGGTGCTGCAGAGTCTTTGTAGCTAACAGTTACGTTGTGCCTCAGTTAGTTTCCTAAGGTTGTTGTGTACACCCATGGCTAGGAGACGGTTGGTGGATGCATACGTAGGTAGTCTAAGCGCCGCCTTGACGGCTCTATGGAGGAGAATGTCTAGTCTTCTCTCCTGTGCAAGCGTTAGGGTTTGATAAGGCACGTGATAGGTGACGCGACTTACTATGCAGACATTAGCTATACGTAGAATGTCTTGTTCCTGAAGTCCATGCCTTCGGTTGGTGATGAGGTGGATCATATGCGTGATTTGAGAAACTTGCTGTTCTCATATTTTCATGGTGTACGTTGCCTTGAGATCAGCTTGTATATGAAGGCCAAGGACGCGGAGTTTCTGTACGCAGGGAATTAATGATCCTCTAAGGTGACTGTGATTGGCCGGCTGTTGTCAGGCTTTCGCTGGGACGACGAATGAGTAGAAGTTCCGACTTATTCGCAGAGCACGTTAGACCACCTGCTCGTGCGTATGCTTGAATTGTATTTACTGCTTCTTGGAGGGCATCTTGTATTTGTCCGTCTGAGCCTTTGGTCACCCATATAGTGACGTCGTCCGCGTATAAAGCATGTCGCAGACTTGGAATGGTGGCGAGTAGAAGCGGTAACTTAGCCATGGCGATGTTGAAGAGTGTTGGCGATAACACCAATCTTTGTGGCGTGCCTTTACCAGCGAGCTTAATGATATCACTGCGAAGAGAGCCTAATCCTATTGTTGCCGTCCTGTTTGTTAGAAACGTTTTCACATAGTCGTAAATTCGTCGTCCGCAGCATGTTGACGCGAGATTCTCCAGTATTAGCTCATGCGAGACGTTGTTAAACGCACCGCCGATGTCCAAAGCAAGCAGAGCTCTAGTTTGCGCGGAACTGAGCCTGTCCATTACTTCCTCTTTTAGATGGAGTTGTACGTCTTGCGTGAAAAGATGGGCCCGGTACCCAAACAGTGTGTTCAGAAAAAAATCCCTAGGTCTCAAGATATGGTTGCATTCTTTGGAGAACGACATGCTCCATTTATTTACCGAGGCAAGACGTCAACGATATTGAACGCAAGTTTCCAAGCTCTAGTGGTTTGCCGGACTTAGAAATAATGTTATTTCGGCATGTCTCCATTCCAGGGGTAACGTTCCGGATTTCCAGTGAGTGTTGTAGAAATCTCTGAGCTGTTCTAGATCTTCGTTATTGAGATTTCGTATGACAGAGTATTGGATGTTGTCTTTCTTTGGCGCTGCGTTGCGCTTGATATTCAGAAGGGCAGCTTGAACTTCGTGCACAGTGATATCAGCATCCAGCAGTGTTGCCTCTGTATATGGATAGTTTTTATATGTTGGCCGAGGGCGTGTAGCGATGTACTTTTCTTTAAGCGTCTGTAAGATGCTGTTGTCGTCCCCGTCGTGCTTGTGAAGAAGTGTTTGGATGGTACTGCTAGCGTAGGACTTGGTACATTTCGGGCCAACAAGGGCTCTTAGTATGGCCCACGTGCGCGCAGTGCTTAGTGTTCCCTTAAGTGACTTAGAAAAGTTGTGCCAATTGTTCCTCGTGAGCTATGTGGCGTATTGTTCGGCTTGCAAAGTGAATTGAGCAATGCGAAGTTTAAGCTTGCGATTGTGTCTCTGCCTACGGCAGAGTTTTATGAGGGGTCTGCGTGCTTCCCACAGGTGTACAAAGTGCCTGTCTACATCTCGAATTGCGATGGTAGTGCTTATCCTCTTGGTCGCTTTATCAAGATCAGCTTGCAGGCACTGTAGCCATTCATTTAAAGGTCTCCCATTGTTGTCAGTCTGAGCGCGTTGTTTTCTAAATGTATCCCATTTAGTGAGACGAACCTTCCGCGCTGGAGCACGGGGGTTGGAGATGTGCAGTGTAGTGGGAATGATGTAATGATCACTACCTAACGTTTCATGTAGATTTGACCAGTTACAATTGCTTAGTTACCTTACAAAGGTTAGGTCAGGGCACGTATCTCTGGTTGCGCTGGTTCCAATTCTGGTTGGCTCTTGCGGATATGTGAGCAGTGTAAATCTTTGATTGCAGATGAGGCGTTCTAATTTGGTACTTTTACGCGTGGCCGATAGGCATTCCCATGACGTGTGTGGAGTGTTAAAATCACCAACCACTACAACTTGTTCCCCTAGCTTGCACGTTCCGCTATATGGTACCCGAAGTCGTCCCTCCTAGATTTAGGGGAGCTGTAGATGTTTAGTGTAAACAAGCTCTGCTGACTGCGTTTCTGAGGAATAATTTCAACAAGCACAAGTGGAATAGATAACGTCAGTGTGTGTTCTATAGTTGTCACGTGTTTGGATACTAGTATTGCTACAAATGGTGGCGTTTGCTGATCTGTGTATGTATGGAAGCCTGAGAGAGTAGGTGTGCAGTGCGTCTCCTGCAGAGCCACGATATCCGGAGGGTGCGCGAAAGTGGCATTGTACTGTTGCAGGACGCTCCTTTTTCGTCGAAACCCCCTGCAGTTCCACTGCAACATGGTGAAGGCAGGACTAGGGGAGCCCATCTTGCTCTTTTTTGACTGCGTGCTGAGATAAGAGTGATGGGTGGACGTAAGGGTGGGGTCGTTTGGCCAGACTTTTGGGGTTTCTAGCTAGTGGCAATGAGTCGGGTCCCTGTACTAAATGACGCGAATCTTTCTTGTATGTGCTTCTTTAGCTCTGTTACAAGTGCTTGGGTATGGGCCTTTAACATACCCCTAAGTTTAGCACGGAAATCATTAATTGCCTGAGTGATCATGCTGGTTACTTCAGCCTTAAGCGAAACTCTCAGATTTGTGAGGGCATCTTGCAGCTCTTGCTTAGTGCAGTTATGTGCGTTAGATGTGAGAGGTACGTGGGGGTAGTTGTGTGATGAGGGCCGATGGGAGGAATTAAGTAAAAAATATTTCAGGCTGGGAGGCCCTTCTGCCCTACTCACCTTAGCCGGAGGCGTCTGTCCAGCTGGCGCTGGCTTCTTGGCTGGTGGCGGTTCTGTTCTCTCCACACTCGCGGCTTTGTTCTTTTGGGGGATCAGTCCCAGGCTTGTGGTGCTGGTTTTGGATGCGGTTCCTGGCTTGCTGTTTAAGGATTCCAAGGCCTTGTCCTGAGACTTCCCTCTGCTCTCGGAATGGCTGCGCATCGTTCTGGACCTGGGCTGGTGTCCCTTGGGTGGTAATGTAGGTGGTGGTACTAACGCGCTCGCCGCCAGTGCTTTGTTGACGTAATACTTGTTTGGAGGTTTCTGTTCTCTCGCAGGACATTTGGGGTGCATAGCTGGGTGGTCACCCTTGCAGTGGAAGCATTGAATTGTACAGCTGTGCTCCGGTGCTGGTGTCTCAACTCCACATGCTTGGCATCGGCGTTTTGTCGGGGTGGGACAAAAGTCTGCCCGATGTCCAAGTGCAAGGCAGATTTTGCAAACTTGTTTGCGAGGTCGGTGAATGTAGCATCGGTATTCCGCGCAGTAGTAATGAACATAACGTGGAACTTGAAGGCCTGCAAAAGTTATCAACGCCATGTATGTGGGTTCCATCATTCGGGCGTTCAAGACTTCGGCGTCGGGTGCGTAGATGTTGTCGAGGAGTTCAGTGGGTGAAGTATTCTTCTCGGGGACGATGATGACTGCCTTACAAGAATTGTCAGGAGCGGCTACATAAGCTTGCATTTCATATCTCTTCGATCCTAGATTTA
The DNA here is from genome assembly GCF_043290135.1 of Rhipicephalus microplus. Classification (NCBI taxonomy): domain Eukaryota; kingdom Metazoa; phylum Arthropoda; class Arachnida; order Ixodida; family Ixodidae; genus Rhipicephalus; species Rhipicephalus microplus. The sequence continues at coordinate 91,838 of NW_027464636.1, forward strand.
GTGCAGTGACGGCTTGCAACTTTGTAGCAATAGTTTCGTCTGGTGTGCTTGCGATGGCTATATTGCGTTCCACTTGGATGCGAAAAAAGAGCTTGTTGACTGTTTCTCCTGGCAGCCCAGCAGTCATGCAGATGGCGCGTGCCAACACGTGATGTGCCCATTCACGAGGCGGCGGCCTGAGGAATTCGTTGCGGTCTTTGGCTTGCATCGGCGGGTAGCAGTGAACCAAGAATCATCGTCCGGATCTACTGGATATTCGTTGGTGTAGGATAGGGAAGACAGCGCGGCGGCAGCCCGCTGCCACCACGGTTGCGCCAGAGGCAGAAACAGCCAGCAACAATGAGCAGACAAGTGAGGCCTCGCGAAACAACAGCCAGAAGAAACGAAGCGATTTACTCAAGGTCATGGAGGAAGGAAAAAAACCGAGGAGGGGCCATGACGTCACATTTTGTGAAGCCGGAAGTAGAGAGGAGTAGGAGAGCTCCTCCTCGCACTTGTGGGCGCACTCATCTGGTTGCTAGGAGACGATATAGCGTTGCACTGGCCAGAGCACCGGGACATCGCCAGCTGACCGAGCCGGAAAGCGATGCATATGATTGCATCGGCTACGCAGCTGCGATGCCCTCGATAAAACGGCAACCAGGTGTCAGCTTCCACAGGTGAGTGTATTGAACTTTCTTTATGTTCGATGTATGGTATGATCGAGACTGTCTTCGCTGAACATAATGGACGATACTACATGCGTCTGCGTAGTGTTCTACGGGTTTATTTACGGCTCTTGATGACAGTTCTTGAACGCAATAATATCAAATAACCACAACGCTGACGACATGGCGTAGCTAGCACCGGAGTTTCTTTTTTCGTTCGCTTTATGCGCATCATGATAAGTGTGTTTCAATTTATTTATAAGCATGTGTCTATGTGTCAGCAATGTCAGCGGATTCGCGTACATCTATAATTGCTTTCGTGCAGGTTTCCCCAAAGATCCCCGTCGAAGGAGGCTATGAATCGAGCCAACACGACTGGGAACCAGCGAAATGGTCTTTTGTGCACTCGAAACACTTCCCACCTGAGCACTTCAAACGGGCAGCGCCAGTGGCAGTTCGCCTTCGTGAGGATGCCGTTCCTACTGCCGTGAGAAACCGCAACGACGCGCGCGCTGCAGATTTAAGTGCCCGCAACCTTCATTGGAGGGACATGTGCATTGACTGCATGCTTATACGTAGGTATATTGCCCAGGCAAGTGTACGGTAAATAAAACAAAGTATTAGTAGTGCAAGCGTTGCGATTGAGTTTTTCGAATCAATTTCTAGTTACACGCTTCAAGTCTATTGAGCCGAATGCAAGAAGCAAACTGTGCAACCCGGCAGGGTAATCGCCGTGGACTTCTTTTTTTATTTTTTTTCAGGTGAACCGGTAAGTTAAGAGTACGCGACGTCATTTAACAATGCCATCTGCGTTGGCCTTCTTCCATAGAAGCATGTTGCACCTTCGAACAATTTCTTGCATGTCTGCGTCATACCATTCGCACCCTAGAGTTTCATACAATCGCGCCCACGTGGCGGCACTTCAGTCAAGCTACAGTGGGGCGCGGCGGTCGTTCGGGTACGACCGCTTCGAAGAGAAATTTGGCCCATATAAAACTACCTCGCACAAAACGCAATGAAATCTGAAGACATCAACCATCTTCGCGATTTGCCTTTCTGTGTCAAACACAATTGGGTTAGGCACGTCTTTTCTACTCTTGACAATGCAGCCTTCAGGAATAGCACCGGGCCAACGCTTTCCATTCGTCACCATCGCGCACGGAAACGGGTCACCACTAGAGAGTTTTAGTACTGCGGAATGGTGCTACGTACGCATCACGCAAGCGCCTTGCGTTACGTGGCATCGTTTTTCACTAATCGGCTTTTAGTACGCCGTAGTACCCGCGTACGTAACGAGCGTGAAGCGTGTTGCGCCATATGGTAGATCAAAATAGAAGCACGTGTTGTTGACAGCCAATGTGAGCCAATCCAAGTGTTATAGCCAGATTATGGCCATATTTTACGTCACAGAGCCAGTCGGTGCTTGCCACGGAGGAAGGAAAGGTAAGGAGAGGCCCCGACGTCACTCGTTGTGAAGCCGCGATGAAGCCGGAATTCGGCCATATTGACTAGGCAAATTCTCCTCTCTTGTTTACATATGAATGCGAAGCAGAAGGCGCGACTTCCTCTCTGGCTCGGAAAGCACGTGGGCTTCGCAGCGCGTGTGTCGTGACGATCCGAAACTAATGGAACTGGGCTCATCACTCTGAGCCAGCGGGACACCTTTAGCGAAATCGCTTCGTCCGAGTAATAACAGGGAGTAACAGCTCGCCGACAACGAAGCAACTACGAGAGAACGCGCGCTAGATGCACTTACAACGGCGAGTGCTTTCACTTCATTAATTTAGCAACTGTACAGACAACACGATCGGTCGTGTGCCTTTTACGGTTGCATTCCGCCACGCGGCCAACGCAGCGTCCTGCCTCTGTGTCCGTGTTCCGCGTGAAACTCACCGGCGTCAGCATTCTGCGACCGTGGTGACTTTGAGCACGGTGCTAGTGACAGTTGAACGTGGTTGCTGTTACGTTGAAATTCCATGCAATGCTGGTGGAGAGTGTACCAAGCGGAACAAAAAAGGTGTTTTATTACGCACATGCAAGTTGTTACTGTAAACACACAACACGAAACTGCGTATGTGCACATGGTCCTCACGGCGTCTTGCTAGGCTCAACAGCGTCGACCGTTGTCACTAGCAGGAGCACTGCTCAACCGTCGCTGACCTGCAAGGTGTTTGTCGTCATTCAGATTCGTCATGGTGCCCAACGCAATTTCGCTGAACACTAACGGCTTCATCCGCGTCATCCGCCGCACGACACGTGAATATGCACTTGTTCTACGCACTGTTGAAACCCCGTGATGAACAAAGGGATTTGTAAACGTTGCTAAGAGTAATCTAACTGCCTGGAGAACACTGTGTAACCAATAACGCGGCGCAGAGCACAGATATTGTCCGCCACGGCTCAGCACGAGACCTGGGGAGGCACACATTCCACCGCCAGCCGCGGCCGCTCACTGCTAGACCAGCTCCACTGCGCAACACGTAACCATAGCAATGCCGCCATTGTGCCTAGTGAATATGGCCGCTATGATGTCATTTCCGCCACACTTTTCACGCCCCGCGCCGGCTGGGCATGCCCTCTCTTTAGCTTTCCTTCCTCCGTGGTGCTTGCCCTCGATGCCGCCATTTTGCAAAACGAAGTCTCGCGCTGTCGCGAACTTGTTCGAGAGTGGCGCGATCACCTCATACGTACGCACGCACGCATCTCATGCGTGCGTACGTAGCGGCTGCGTACGTAACGCGATACGTGCGCGTTGCGGTCTGCGCATGCGCATTACGCAGAACGTGGCGTCCTTACGTACGCAACGCCGCCACGTACGCAGCTTACGCAGTACTAAAACTCTCTACTGTCTCCAACATTAGGAGCCACCGGAGGTGTCATTCTGTTCTCGCAAATGTGTCCTTTCATCGCGGAGGAGTGCAGCAGTACGGTGTCACAGGCAAACAACGAAGTTGCGGCACGAAGCTTTCTTGCAGAAGCTGCCGGGGGCTTTGAAAACCCCACGCGATGGCACGCTTAATGCTGCGCACGCAACTGTGACGACATGCTCACTGTACGATGAACTGAAACCTCACGTCATCCGCGAACATAATGATCTCGTAAAATTGGTAGATCCCACGTACAGTAGGAATCGATGATATGCGAAACACGAATGAGAAATGTTAATGCATCACTTTAAAATCAGCACAACGTTACGAGGTTGAGGTAAATTATGCTGTACATGACTTCTGTGTCACGATTATCATGTTTGGATGCGTCGTTTACCTTCGTCATCTATTCACGTAACGAGATACCAAATTAAGTATATGTGAAACAGCGAAGCGGCCGCGAGCACGCCATGAGCGTGGTATGTTGCCATGTTCTTACATAGCACGCGTGCAGGATTATCATGTTAGCACCAGTGATATATTTTGCCATCCAATGACGTCACGCCATTGATGGCGAAATAACACCGAATTTGGTATATGTGTAGCTAGCAAAACGGTGGCGAGCGCCCCATGAAGGGACCAATATACTACATTGTAGCATCATGAGCGTGGCGTGTACTCATGGTGTTGAATGACATGCATGTCATGATTTTCATGTTAAGGACTGTCGCTTGTGTCCGCCATGCAATGATGTCATACCAAAGCAGTTTTGCAACATGCCATGTGAACACAACCACCGCGAGAGCTGCAGGGTCATGAAATGTGAATCAAGGCAATATTGACATATATATAATGATTTCCAAGTTATGACTAGCCAATCATGTTCTACGTACAGTCATTTTATGTCATACCAAGTTTGGTATTGATATCATTATCGAAACGACCAGGAGAGCTAAAAGTCGTAGGCGGCTAGATAGATAGATAGATAGATAGATAGATAGATAGATAGATAGATAGATAGATAGATAGATACGCTCAAAGTCACCGAAGTGCGCTATGAAATGCTTCGCATTTAGAAATGCAAATTCACAAAGAAGCCGATCAAATGTGTGATTTGCTGACGACGCGACACGACGGGGTCATTACGGGGCATCGACGGCGTACCCACATTGCCATAGCAACCTTGTGAAAGAGCACCTGACTTCCGTCACACTTATAGGGGCGAAACAAAGAAAAGTTTATTGCATTTCTTACGAGTAATCAAATACAAAATTCTTCTCCGACACTTATCACGGACACACGCAGTAAACACACCGAGAAACAGCAAAAACACGTTTAGATTTTACACTACAACAGAAGCGCGATCATTCGATTACTCGTGATAAAAATATTACAAGAGCGCTGTACGGCCCGCACGCAAAAGAGCCCATTTTCGTTTACAGGCGAAAAAAGGGTGTGATAATGGTCACCGCTGTTCGTGCTCCAGAAAACTAAGGGGTTAATCCATACAGAGAACAGATTCGAGACACATCATTATACAATTGACAGGATGGGTTGGGCATTGGCACTTTCCCTTTGCCGGTCAGAAAACAGCGGGACGCAGTTGCTGACGTGCGCTTAAAAAGGGGTTATCGGCAGGCGTAGCTTGCCTTTTTGCAGGAGAAAAAACCTCGCATGCCAGCGGCGGAGAAACTTTTCCTCGCCGCTGCTTTCAAGTTGGTCTGCGAGGTGCCGCCACACTATGTGGCGGATACGAGCTACGGTCGAGAAGTCCACTCTGACCGGAGAGCGGGTAAACTCAGCGAAGCAGCGTCGCTTACAGACCGTGAATATGGTGCAGAGGGCCATTATCTTTGCAAAGGTGCCTTTGTTTCTGTTCAGGGCTGGGAGAAGACGAATTTTAAAATCCCTCGCAGTCAGGTGCCAAAGCGGTTTGACCGCTGGAGGAGGAGGAGGAGGAATAAATCAGGAAGGACAGAGAGGTTAGCCAGTTCTCAGACCGGCTGGCTACCCTGTACTGGGGAATGGGGTAAGGGGGATAAAGGATGAGCTGGGCACTCATATAAGGCATGCGCCAGAGTCACATCCGCGCGACAATTGGAACAGTGGGGTGTAGGCGTGATGCCAAAATTGTGGAGGCGCTGGTGGGTTGGGAGGACGTTCCTGTTTTTTCTCCATGCAAAGTCTTGGGCAGACGAAGGGTGGCACACCTATCTGTTTTGCCTTTCCGCTTTCATTTCCGCGACCGTCGCCTCTCCTCGGGGGTTATCTGGTTGCAGGCGATTTCTTCCACAATGCGAGCAGGCTGGGTCTCATCTACGTCACACGTAAGGGCCTCCTTTTCTGGCATGTGCATGGTGTTTGCGGCTGCCTTATAGAACGCGGAGGGAGTCTCGGCGAGTGGGGCGAGCGGCCGGTTGGCATTCAGGAACAATGCGTTTGTACTGCACCAGTAACGCATTAAGGGCCTCCCCACGTAATCAGGTGCGTGAGACAAGGCCCTTGCGGTCTTCAAGGCAAGCACTCTGCTCGCCGTTAGGACATGCGTGAGCCCGAGGCCGCCCTCTGAAGTTGAGAGTTGCAGGAGGGTTCGACGTAAGAGCACGGGTTTGCCGTCCCACAGGTAAGCACCGATCATACTTGGGAATCGCGTCGCAGTCTTGGTAGGCATCACTCCTATTCGGCTTACATAAAAGAGGAAGACGCAGATGGTTCTCATTGTGGCTATGGCCCTCTCACGAAGGGTGAGATCCTGCAGTTGGAAGCATGCTATTGCATCCTGTGCACGCTCGAGCGCTCGTTGCCAGGTTAGGTCGGCGACTCCACTACAGCAAAAGTATATACCCAGCAGCTTGACGGCGTCGACCCTTTCCAACTCTCCCAGAGCGCCGTGAGGGAATGTTCTAAATGGTAAGGCCTTGCTCTTCCTCATGTTCAAGGCCGCGCCTGAGACGTCAGCATAGTGTGCGAATGTTCGCCAAAAAGCTTGCAGGCTTGCCGGGTTCTGACAAACAGGGATACATCATCAGCGTAAGCGAGGACCTTAATCTTGGGCTCCCCCGTTAGCGGAAAGCTTCTGACGTGCGTGTTCCGGTCGATGTTCACCAGCAACGGCTGAAGCGAGAGTACGAAGAGGGAGGGCCCTAGCCGGCACCCTTGGCTATCCCTTTATCGTATACAAAGTTACTCCTCGGGGTGCCGTTTACTACTACGTGGCATGTGAGGTTGCTGTGCAGGATGGCGATGGTGTCTACGAAGCATGTCGGGAACCCGAACTGGTGGAGTACCTCGATCATGTATCCATGACGCACCCGGTCAAACGCCTTTGCCTGGTCCAAGAAGACATAGGCTCTGGGCAGGGACTTGGCAGACATGTATTCGAAGGCATCCCATGTTACGGTAAGGCTGGCAAAGATCGAGCGGCCTGGAACCGCACAGGACTGCCAGGGAGCGACGATGGATGGCAAGAGGAGCTTAAGGCGACTTTTAAGGATGGAAGCAACCATTTTACAGTCCACGTTTAACAGGGTTATGGGGCGCCACGCCGACAGCTCCTCCTGCGGGGCTCCATCTTTCAGTAGGAGGACAATCCTCCCCTCTCCAAAGGAAGTGGGTTTCAGTTGCTTCGTAACCACCATGTTCACCAGTGCGATGAGCACTCCCTCTAGATCGTCGAAAAAAGTGGCGTAGAAGTTGGCTGTAAGGCCGTCAGAGCCGGAAGCCGAGTTCGGGGCATGCTTGTTATCGCACCCCTAACCTCTTCTGCAGACCCTTCCGTACTTAGCAATGCAGCCTCTTCTCCTCCAAGCCGTGGGAGGTGCTGGCAGACCTCTCTTATCTTGTCTTCTCCGCCAGTTTCTCAATCGCTGTCGGCGTCCCGAAAAAGGGTCGAGAAGTACTCGCAGAAGACATCGCGGATTCCCTTTGGTTCAGTAGCAAATAAATCGTCTGGGCGTTTCACTCGGGCAATTCGTATGCTGCCATTCTCAGTTGTGTCCCTGGGGTGCACTCCGAGGTGGTTAATGGGTGCGCCCCGCTCTTTAGGCGGTCTGCGCACGCGCAGTTGAAGCAGCCGGGCATACTCGACCTCCAGGGTGTTCAAATAGTCGCGCATGCATGTCCTCATCATCTCCAACCCCCTGACGATGCGTATTCTGCACAGGATCTCATTCAGTTTAGCGGTTATGCGGCGCTTCCTGGCCTTGCCTTCGTCTTGAAGGATTCCCCTCCACTCCGCTTTCCAGGTGTCCCACGAGCGTGGGGTTAGGTCTGGGGCGTTCGCCATGGAGGCCCGCAGCCGCGCCCTAATGCGCCCGATGCTATCATCGTCTTGCAGGAGCGCTGGGTCCACTCGCCACCCATGGTCATCAGTACGGAGTCCAGGAGAGCCGCTAAGCGTAGTGACAAGGGGGAAGTGATCTGATCGACTCACTAGATCTGCCGGAGAGGAAAGGACCTCGCACGCCACGAGCGAGGCAAGAAGTAAGTCGGGGAGGTACGTCCGATCTAATCTGCTGGCTGTGAGGTGAGAGGCTTGAGTTGGAACAAAAATGTCACCGTGCGCGATCAGTCACGCTTCGGATAACCGAAGGTGTCGAAAAGTCTTCACGAGTTCTCTAGCATAGTACGTGGACCCCCCTCGGCCCGGTCCCCCGACGTCGCGCTGCGAGTCCACGACACAGTTGAAGTCCCCCAGAAAGAAGTGCGGGATGGGTTCCGAAAGAAGGTCGTGCAGCTGTTAGAAGAACGTGTTGGTATTCTTCCGCGCCGCCGGGGCGTACACGTTCACGAACCGAATCCGTCTTTCGCTGATGTAGAGGTCTAACATGAGCGACCTGCCGTCAGCACCGAAGATGCAGAACGCCTTATGCCGGAAGCGTCGCGTAGTAAAGACCACTCCCACTCCACAGGCCCTTGATTTAGTTAGGGAGAAGAAGGCGTCCACCTGAAACTCGCGTCTGAAGGTTGAGACCTCTAACGGCGACCGGAAGTTAGTCTCTTGTAGAAAGAATACATCGATATCCTGTGCTTGGGCAAAGGTCAGAATGTCTCGCTGTTTCGATCTGTCACAAAACCTGTAGACGTTCCACGGGGCGAACTTGAGAGTTGACATGATCTGCTCTACTGGGCGTGGGGAGAGGACTTGCGGTGAAGGATGGGGTGGGGGGGGGCGACCGCTTGAGCCGGGGCGGCACGCTCGAAGGAGCCGAGCGTAAAGGCGCGGGCAGCGCGGTTGCTAGTTGGGCTAAAAAGCCCTCCGTGGTTTAAGGGATGCGTCTTAGGAGCCATGGTGCCGATTAGTCACAAGGGCAGCAGGCAGCTGTGCCACAGATAAACATAAACAAAAACCATTGCAGTGGCTTCGGCTGGCGAAAGGAGCAGAGGGGGAAAGGGAGTAGGCGGTGCGGCCAACACTGATAGCAGAAACAAGCGTGGGGTAGGTGGGTGTGGCGTCATGTTAGAAAGAGCGTACCATGCGCGAGGAAGCGGTGGGGGCTGGGGGGACCGTGTTGCCGTGTCCCGGCGCCCGCTCTTGTGTTCGCCTTGAAGGTAACACGGAGAGGAAAAGAAAGGGAGGATGCTTTGGCGAAGAGCCTATTTTTAAGTGTGAATACACTTTATAAGCGACCCCAAACCATCCACCGCCGTCGGGGGCGTCCGCAGTCTTCTCTCTATCTTTAAAAGAGGACTTGGCGGGCCGCAGCGCGACGCTCTATCGAATAAGCCACGGACGTGACGCTGATATCGGTGTCAGTAACGCGCCTTACATCTTTAACGCCGCTGCGCTCGTCCCCCTCCCCCTTCTCTCGCTCCTCCGCTCTCCTCGCTCTCTGCAGCTGCGCGCGCACCCCTCTCTCTCGCGCGCCCGCCTTCTCTCTCAGTCTCCCGTCGAGAGCGGATCGTGCGATGAATGTCCCGGAGGCAACGCTTGATTGATATGTTGGGTTTAGCGTCCCAAAACCAATATATGATTATGAGTGACGCCGTAGTGGAGGGCTCCGGAAATGTCGACCGCCTGGGGTTCTTCAACGTGCACCCAAATCTGAGCACACGGGCCTACAACATTTCAGCCTCTATCAAAAATGCAGCCGCCGCAGCCGGGATTTGAACCCATGCCCTGCGGGTCAGCAGCCGAGTACCTTAGCCACTAGACCACCGCGGCGGGGCATCCGGAGGCAACGCTACCATCAACAACGAATGCGATACAACCGAATGCCAGCCCTGCACCCATCGTTGGAGGTGACGCTACCGCGGTGGTTTCGCCGACGTTGGAAGACAAGGCGGCGCTGCGAAGGGCTCGTGAGACCAAACGTAAGCGGGCGAAGCATGCAGCAGATGCCGAACTGCGTGCTCGCGAGGCCGAGTGCAAGCGGGCGAAGTGTGCAGCGGATGCCGAACTGCGCGCTCGCGAGGCCGAGGACAAGCGGGCGAAGCGTGCAGAGAATGCCGAACTTCGCGCTCGCGAGGCCGAGGACAAGCGGGCGAAGCGTGCAGCGGATGGTGAACTGCGCGCTCGCGAGGCCGAGATGAGGCGTCAGCATCCAGCCTCGAACGATGTGATTCGATAACAACCTGAGCTGCATTTCCGGCGTGAGGAACGAGATCAACAGGTTGAACGCGTTGCGGGTTCTTTGAAACGAGTTCGGAAGACGGTCGAGCGAACACCGATGCGACGACATGGATGCGCAAAACCCGCGGCTGGCTTCCTTTGGTGCGTTCCGGTGTGTGCGTCTTGCCGAGAGTCCCTGCTGGCCGGGCGGGTTCCGCCGTTGAGCAAGAGCCACGGCTACGCGTACCCGCCTCGTCCCGCGGACCTCCCCGATCTGAACCCGGTGGAAGAGCGCCTCATCTCACCTCGACTCCCCTTCCTGAGCATCAGGCGGCTCACGCGGGGCAACGGCCAGTACGGCATTACAGGACAGATCGTCAACGTGCCCATCGACGTTCTGAGCGTGGCGGAGTGTCTTCCGCGGCTGGTTCCCGAGGACGTTGCGATAGACGTGCACGTGAAGCGGAGGCTGGTGAGTCCGGCTACGTACAGGCGCGAACTGGCGAAGCGCGGTAACATCTTGGCGTGGTTGAAGCACCTGGAGCATGCGCCGTCGTATGTCGCTAGCGGCGTGCGCATCGACTGGAGTTGGCTGGATGTCTTCGATGACGATGATGCGGCGGTTTGTGACGGTGAACGCGCCTAGGGGGGAGACGACGCGGATGACGTCGAGACTGTCCTCGAGAACATAGATTTGGACGACCCCGTGCAACTAGCCATTGCCCTCCATGCCATGTCAAAGACGATCTTCTTTATTGAGGAGGGTGAGCAATGACCGCGCGCTCTCTTGATGAGAGATGATGGGGAGCGAAGTGGTGAACTGGACGATGCCGCTGCCGCTGACAAGACGCTGCATCTGCTTTAGAATGCCAAGCGCAGGGTTGCCCGCATGGTTCCCAGCGAGTTTAAAAATCTGCCTGGGGAAGTCATGGCTGTAGTTGGCAAGCCCTACATGAGGACTCATAACGTCGATCTCGTGGATGGTCTGGTCAACGGTGCGGTTGGAGTCTTGCGCCTGTGTGAGCTCGCCGGCTCGTTGTCCGATGATGGAGATTGAGTGGATGAAGGAGAAGGAGACGAGGATGAAGAGACGCGCGTGAGGCGACTGTGGCTCGAGTTCGATGTGCCCGGTACCGGAAAGCTCACGCGTGCGCGCGCCGCTCGGGCCGTTCACGAGGCCCGTTCCAACGGCTACGACGTGACCAGCGAGAACTGGATACCCATCGAGATGCAGTCGGCCACCGTCACGGTAGATCGAAAGGCCGGCATAGCTTGTAAACGGACGCAGTTCCCCCTTGTCCAGGCCAGCGCCATCACCGTGCACAAATCTCAGGGGGGAACCTACGCCTCGGTCGTGTACGACTACTCCAAGACGCACCCGCAGAAGCTCGTCTACGTTGCGCTCTCTCGGTGTACCAACCTCAACGCACCAATGCCGAGGGAGACCACACCTTCTACCACAAGCAAGACAACCCCGACAAACCCATGCTCGATGAGTTTCGGAGGCTCGAGAATCACCGTCTCGTCACCGTCACGCAGCACTACCTCTCCGCTCTGAGGGACCAGCATTTCGCAGGGTGTGCGAGGGTGGCTGTAGGGAGTTCACGCTCGCGCTCCTAAACGTACGCTCTCTCTCGGCGCATGCACTGGATGTTGCCAAAGACCCCGTACTCTCCAGAGTTGATCTCCTCTGCCTCACGGAGACCTGGAACCACTCCTCCGGTGACTGCGCTGCCGATGTTTCCCTGAGTGGCTACGATCGCGTGACCCGGGCCCTCGCCGAGAGAAGGGCTGGTGGAGTGGGCGTCTTCATAAAGCGCTACCGGCCCTTCAGTGAAGAGCTCAGGCGACAGCAGGACCGGAGCCAACTCCTGGTCTTACAGCGTGCCGACCTCGCTCCTGATGCATCGTCGCGAACGTGTCCCACTGACGACCCGTGCTCCTTCGCCCGGAGTGGAAGCCGGGGCGAGTACTGCGGCGTGTGCTTGGTTGGACACGTCTACGCCAACGTCCTCTCGCATGCCGTGCGTACTTCACCGCTCACTCAGAGAGGATTCGCCGTACGCCTCCGTCTACACCAGTGTCTACTCCGGCGATGCCGTCCTGGTTGTGACCGTCTACCTGGCCCCGAACCTCTCGAGAGATGACGTCTTGGAGCAGATGGATGTGGCGATGGCGATTGAGTCTGTGCGCGTGCGTCCCTCGGTTCCGATTGTGGTGGTGGGTGACTTTAATGTGGACGTTAGAAAGGACAATGGCTGGTTGGTTGACCACATGCTGAACAATTACTCGATGACGTGTCTGTCTCTCGAGTTTCCGACCACGATCAACGGTGGCTTTATAGACTTGGCGTTCAGTAGCAACTGTACGGTCTGCTCCGTCTTGCCGGATCCGCTCACCGTACATTTCTCGAATCACAATGTGCTGGTACTAACCGTGAGCCACAACGATAACACGAATAGGTGCTAATCTGTAGTTTAGTTTGTGTGTGTGTGACGCGCTCGCGATGTGTGCATTTAATGCATCGTACGAAAATCGTGAAGTGTAAATAAATAATACTTCGTATATAATGTATCTGTGTACAAATGCTTCATGACAAACAACACTTAAATTCATTAATTACACTTTAATCATCATCATCAGTAATAAAACTCCAGAGCATTTCCCCGAGGGTAAACATGGTTAAGTGCGAATGCACGCGGTGATGCTATGAGGGGGAGTAAAGTTAAAATCCGTTGGCATTCGCCAGTGAGTTAACGTAAACGCCCCCGTGTGATCAAATTGCGAATCCCAGGAACCATTACACCATAAAGGCACCATAGTGTGGATAATAAATATAATAGTGCGAATAAATAAATACCCCTCATAGCATCACCCCGTGAATTCGCACTTAACCATGTTCACCCTCGGGGAAATGCTTGGGAGTTTTTTTCCCTGTCGGGGGTGCGTTCAATTTCTGTGACTTCGCAATGGGAGAGGCATCGCTGTCGCTGGAACAGACGGGTGTTTTAGAGCGCCGAGGCTTGTTTTTAAGGTTCGCGGGTAGGCTCGAGGGCACGCCAGGTGACTTGTCCTCGCCTCTTAAAGGGGACCTTGATCTCTAACGCTCGCGCCTACCGGTCGGGGCTGCGCCGGCAGTCTGCATCCCGATGGAGGTGCGCTGGTCCATGCTTTAGAGGTCAGTATCCGGCAGCACGTAGCGGCCACAACTTACGATGGGCCCCTCCTCCGGATTGGGGGGAGGGAGCACCGTCGGGGGTAGAAGCGACGGGAAACTAATCTTGTCAAAACCAGAGAATGCAGGCTCGTCGTTCTCGGGACTCGGCGCCTGTATGTGCACTTCTTGTTCCTGGCTTGCAGGTTGCGAGAAATCCCACAAGTCGCGGGTGAATTCCAGAGAGCCGGATTCATGGCCGCTCGACTCATCCAAGTCGCCATCTGAACTAGTATTGCTCGTGTCGTCCCCCGCTTCGGAGCCTGCGTTCAAAGGAGCGGGGGTCGCTGATACGGTGCGGGCGTCTTCCGTGCCTCGGGGTTCTTCGAACTGCCAGTGGTCCGGGACATTCGTTGTCGTGAGGGGCCGAGTCCTGGGTCTTAGGACCTGAAGCCCTGATGTCGGTACAGTCCCGGTAGGCGGGCGAGAGGTGCTGGGGTGGTTGTTACTAGTAACTGGCCGCGTCTCGGGTGGAAGGCCGCGCACTGCCGCGAGGTACGAGCGTTTGCGAAAACACTGGCGTGTGCCGTGCCGCCCGCCGCATCTCTTACACTCCTCAACACACCCTTTGGTGTCATGCCCAAATACACCACGTCTCTTGCAATAAGTGGCTGCGCACGCCGTGGCCTTGTGACCCGGTTCGTAACACTTTGCACACACTCTGCGCATATTGCGGTATTCACACATGACACGGTGATCCGCGATGGTTGTGAAGTTTGGGACTGGCCTACTCATTTCCATGCGCACTACTCTCTCCAATAAGCTTGTTTTGTCGGTTGGGAACTGATGCAAAGGAAACACTTCTTATCTTGCCGTACTGTGAAAGAGTGTTAATTAAGACCTCGTCTGGTATATATGCCGGAAAGCAGTTTACGTTAACAAACGTAACTGGGGGTCCTACCGCTTCTACTGTAACGTGCTCCCGGTTAACTTTGAAGCCCTCTGCGACCATAAGCGTTGTGGCCTGACTCGCGTTTTTGGTACGCACAAGGAACTTCGCATCCCCCTTGTGTTGCAAGACTAACACACTATCAGGTCCGGCTGTCTCTGCAACTGCATCTATAAGGTCGTCAATAGGCACGTCCCTAGCGGGGGCGGTGAACAGAAAAGAGTTCTCCCTCACCGGGAGGGTGCTTGGGTTTGTCATGTCTGAAGAGGGCGTGTTCGCTGGTCTCGCGGGCGCTCAGCCGGCGGGACAAGGGAAGGCGACTTGTTGGTCTGGTAGTGTGCAGATTTCTCTGCTCTCTCGTGCACAGGGCGGCTCAGGGACCGCTCAGCGTCAGGTGGCACCAGGGCAGAAGGTTTCCGGGCCAGAAGACGGTGTCCGGGGACCTTGCGATGCCTGGCATGGGGGTTAGAGGGGGGCTCCGGGCGGGAGGCCCGAATTCAGGGGCGGCGGCCGCTCGCTGTAGGGCACGACAACTCTGCCACAGGTTGCTTCCTTTTTCCTTGAAAGGGACCGGAGAGGCAACGTCTGCGTGACGTGGCCCCGGGTCCGGCTGTGCGACTCACGTGCCGAAACGGCTTGCTCGGACTTTGATCTTAGTGGCACCGGTTCGCCCCTCGTGTGTTGTGTAACCAGTTTTACGTTTTGACCTGCATGGTGGTGCTGGTGGGAGATTTCTCCAGTCCGTTGTTGAACAATAAGAAATTCGCGGCGTGCGCGTAAACTAAAAGCCGAATTATCCTGTCTCTCATTCACCTTTAGCAGCCAATGGCATGTACATTGAGCACTATCCGACAAGAAAGGGTTGCTATCTTATACTCCCTGGGCGTAACCTCCTTGATTTTAGAAAGGTTTATGGAGCGTTGGGCCACAGTGTCGTGAATACAGTGAACTAGCATATACCATGAAGTCGAGGTGGTTAAAGGTGGGAAGTAGACACGAAGCGCAAGCTTTAAGAAAGTGTGCGTGTGCCACCTCTCGTTTAGTCCTTGAAATGTCTGCTGTGTGGCGGTGCTTCTATATCGGGAATATATGATTAAAAGATGCGATATGGTGGTACTTGTAGTGTTGAATAGATGGACGACGGATACAGACAGATGCATGGACGGACTCACGGATGGCTGCACAAACGGATGGACGCATTGAAGGACGCAGGGGCGGATGCATGGACGAACGCACAGGTGGACGTGCGGACGCATGAACAGACGCACGCTAGGGTGGTCACATACACGGACGCATGAACGGATGGAAGCAAGAACGAATAAACGGACGGATGCTTCACCCCACTCTCTATCATTCACTCCGTGGATATGCTGCTATTTTTTTTCTCTGCTGCTTGGATTGCGAGGGCCTCTCCTCAGTTTTCTATCCTCCATCCTCAAGGTGTGTGTTTAGAAAAAATGGCTAAGGGTTCAGAGTACTTTGTATTCTACTATGGGAGAGCGTAACGCTGTCCCTAGGACCTCACACTCGTGTCCAGAAATCTACATCCTCCAAAAGCTTTTTCCTATGCTGTTATACGACTGTGTGTTTAGAAAAAGTTGTTAACGATTTAGAGTACTTCGTACGCAACTATGGGAGAGCTGAAAGCCGTCCCGAGACTAATGCATTGTTGACTACAGCTATGGATTAACTACCAAGCAACCCATTTTGTTTAAACGCCCAAGGTTACGCTGCATATTTGGGCAGCGATGTCTCCCACCGAGAAGGCTGAGCGCTGGCAAGTCCCATTAGGTGCGACCCATAAAGGTACCCTGGGTAAACGCTTGCTTGTGTACAACTTTTCCTTGAATTTGACGTCCTCTCAACCAAATTATTGTCGGAAATGAGCTGCTTTTACTATGGCAGTTCTATCTTTTATCGATATCACATTTTTTCATCACATTTTAATGCTGCCTGAATACGAATGCATGAACTTTGCCGTTACCTGAGCCAAATGGAGTGTTGCGCTGCTAAGCGCATGACTGAAGGTCGCTATGAGGGCGCGGAGAATTGCAGAAGTGAAGTGCAATGAGGGCGCGGAGAATAGAAGCAGAGCAATGCGTGAGAGAAATAACAGAAATAAAAGAAAAGAAGAAAGAAAGAGAGAGGGAGATGGAAGGAAGGAAGGAAGGAAGGAAGGAAGGAAGGAAGGAAGGAAGGAAGGAAGGAAGGAAGGAAGGAAGGAAGGAAGGAAGAAAGGAAGGAAGGAAGGAAGGAAAAATTGGTAGATCCCACGTAGAGTGGGAATCGATGATATGCGAATGAGGAAGGTTGTTAGCTCTAAATTTAGCACAACGTTGCGAGGCGGACGTAAAGTACGCTGCACATGACTTCCTTGTGATGATTATCTTGTTTGGACGAGTTATTTACCTTCGTCGTCTATTCACATCAGTGATGCCAAATTTTGTACATGTGGAGCAAGCAAAACGACCGCAAGCGTGCTATGAGTGCAGCAAGTAGTCATGTATTACATGACACGCACGCGATACCCAATTTGTTATATGTGAGGCTATATAGCTAAATGGTCGTGAGCTCCTTATGAGCGTGGTATGTTCTCATGTTATTACATCACAAGAATCTCATGATTATCATGTTTGCACCAGTCCTATATCTGCGTTATCCATTGACGTCACGTAACACCAAATTTGGCATATGTGAAGCTAGGGAAACGACCGCGTGCTCACTATGAGCGTAGCATGTAGTCATGTTGCTACATGACACGCATGTCATGATTATGATGTTTAGACGTGTGATTTACCTTTGTCGTCCGTTCGTGTCGCGTAATACAAAATTTGGATTATGTGAAGTTGGCAAAATGGCCACAAACGCATCATGAGCGTGGCATGTATACATGTTACCTGACACGCCTCTCATGATTATCATGTTTGCACCAGTCACATACCTTTGTCATCTATTCACGTCCCGTAATATCAAATTTCGCAAATGTGAAGCTAGCAAAACGACCGCGAGCGCGCCATGAGCGTAGTGCGTAGTATTGATTCATGACTTACAAGACATGCATATCATGATTTCAACGTTAGGATCTGTCATTGTGTTCGTCATGCCATGCAATACCAGTTTGTCAACATGCCATGTGAACGAAAGCACCGCAAGAGCAGCAAGACCATGAAATATAAATTTTGACAGTCATGGCATACATGTTATAATAATGATGGCATGACTAGTCAATCATGCTTGTCACAAAGTCATCTTACGCAATATTAGATTTGGTATCCATACCATGGATGCATGGATTAATGGATAGATGGATGGATGGATGGATGGATGGATGGATTGATGGACGGACGTATGGATGAACGGACGGGTAGGTAGGTATTTATGTAGATAGATAGATAGATAGATAGATAGATAGATAGATAGATAGATAGATAGATAGATAGATAGATAGATAGATAGATAGATAGATAGATACGCTGAAAGTTGCCGAATTTCGCTAAGAAATGCTTCACACTTAAAACACTTCCAGCTTCTCAAATATATGCGCGGCAGTGTATAAATAGTGTACAAAAATGGATCGCCATTATTCCACCTGCTCGAGAATGAAGCCTGGTTGACGACTGTTTGGGGGGCTCACCTAATTTTTAGCTCAGAGAAATTTCCAAAATCGTATCAGCGTATAATGTCCATGAGCCTTCGGAGGTGGTTTTGCTCAATCCATCAGCATCTGATGTAGACGGTGAGACACCTGTCACGTCCAAAACTTCTGTTGCGTACGTGACCAATTCTTGTAGGCTCACATCTTGTGGTTTTGTGCGTTATCGTAATTTATTGCCGTACGTCATCACGCAGTCCTTGGCTGAATGACCTAAGTGTCAACAGTCATTGGTGGCAGAGCCCTGTAGCTGCAATGAATGTGTCCAACCTCGTTATTCCCTAAAGAATACGGTGGATGATCAGGGATCAATATGAGGCTGTGTACTGCACAGAGCGGGAGCAGGTGTAGAATGTCGCCCACTCGAACTGCATCAAAGAGGTACAATACTGCATCTCAATTTAGAGAACACATTTCTTCCATGTTCACGACTGCGAAGCTTTCCATCGATATTGTGTTCACTTGCTAGAAAGCCTGCAGTGCCTTGCAAATGTAGGCGTCCTGCAAAAGTTCAGGAAGACATGAAAGTTTCATTATCACTTTTGCGGGATTCGAGTTGACCACAAGGCATCACAGTCTTTTACTAGAATGTTACCACGTGCCACAAGCCGTGTTTTTATCAGCGATGACTTCCACGCTCTCACCCACACAAAGGACATTTGAAACTGGCCTATACAACTTATTTCCTTTAGGTCGATAGCATCCCGAATAGCATCTCTGAAGTCTTCAACCCTGTATAGATGACCAGCTAAGTGTGTCTGTAGAAAAACACGGTCCACAACTAGCTCACTGGTAGGAAGGTGATAAAGCACAACATGGCAGTCATTACTGCTGGCTGAGGCCTGAGCAGCACCTCTTATGCTACAGTTGGTTATGGTATATGTAGTTTCGCCTACATTATTACCATCATAAATCACTGGAAGAGAAGGGTATTTCTCTTTGGCTCGAGCACGAGCTCAATATGCTGCAGCTTGTTACGCTATATTCGGCTTGATCTGCAATGTACGTCAACTTAAAAAGACAACATCATATAGAAGAAAATCGCAAGTTTTAGAATTCGCGACCGAGAACACCGGGTCTCCAAGCTGAATTATGTAGGCTGCTCTTGTGTTCGCAGGAATACCAAAGTTTGAGAGTCCATTCAAGGACGGCTCATGTATAGGGTCAAATGGAAAAGACGTCATGCATGGTGAAATTAAATTATAGGACACTCGAGTCATACTGCTATAGTATACGCAGCCTGCGCCGTGTCGCCGTCGTTTCGCTGGTGACACGAGACACTTTCTAAAACTGTCTAATTACGCCAGCGTTTGCTTAAGTAGGCATTTTCAGATGTTTATGGAGCTAGTTTCTGGTCATATTTGCACAACAGCATAGTTTGGCGCTTTTGCATTTATTTCTTGTCTCTAGCAGAGAAACGTTGACTTTTTTTGTGGCGATAGCAGTTATGGTGACACGATAAGAATAATTTTAACGAAAGTGTCGTGGTAATAGTCGTTTGCCACTAGGCCCAATGCAACAAGAGAAACTAATGTCGGACCACACTTTAAATTCTATTCTGAGTGATTATGTGGTTCATTAATCAATAAGGACAGTCATTGAGACAGATGCTTCGCGAAATGAAGAAGAATGCGGAATTTGGGTATTCGCCCCTATTCTAGATTGGTCATTTTCTCTACGCATTCCCATTCCAGATTTGTTACCCATTTTTGCAGCAGAGCTTTTTGCAATAATTTTCGATCTCCACAAATTAACTGCACCAACTAGTTCGACTACAATTTTAACCAATTCGCTGTAGGTGTGTTCTTCTCTCACTGCAAATGAGAACTCCCACGTGCTGAGTACTTTCAAATGATTTATTTCACTGTATGTACAGTTGGTGAAATGGGTTTGCGTACCAGGACATAAGAGAATTTCGCTTAAGGAACACGCGGATGCATTAGCTAAGTCATCATAAAATGGCCCAGTTATTCACATACTTCAAGCATCTAAATTCGTTATAGGAGCTAGATTAAGGAGAAAAATTAGATTAGAAGAATTTTCTTTGTCATTCTTAATAAACGCATAAGAATTTCAACACCTAAATCGTCGTTGGAACAGTAAATTATGTGACACGCGTGCAGTTGAAGTCGCAATCCCAAGGCTAAGGTGTCATACTCCATATGTAAAAATTTTTATTTACACAGAGCAGGTCTGGGTGCTTCCCCTAATTGTTAGTTTTGCGGGATCCCTGAGACATCATAAGCTTAGCAGTAATTACATAGGCATCACCACTCTTTCTCAGAGCTGCAAACGCGGCTGTCATGCTTCTTTCTCTCCACACCGGTGGCATTTAAGAACTGATCGGCTGCCTTTGACACTATGTCCATATCCCCAACATCTCAAACACTGTAGGGGTTTGGGTGAAAGTGGCTCTACCATATAGATCAGTGGGCATACCTTAATTTTTGAAGGTTGAACTGTTTCTAAAGAAGTGAATATCACTGATTCTGTTGGGGATTTTCTGTTGTCAATTATACGGGTGCACATATACACTGAAACTACAACCACCACCGAAAACAAATCGAGTACTTCTGCAGGTGTCAGTCTTGTGTCTACACCGCGGACGAATCCTTTCGAGCATGCGAGGTGTGCTAGAATAAATGGGCTCACTGGATGCGCTGCGAACTCGGAACATTGCAGATGCTCACGAATGTAATTCTGATGGGTGGAATAGCACAGGATGTCTTCGCGACCAAACTGGTGGACCTCGGTGATCTCCTAGAATTGCAAAGTGGCTTTTCGAAGCTCCACTTGAATCGCCTTTGGGTTCTTCATCAGGATAGTGCCCACATCAGTAGGTACCAGAGCCACAGGGACACTGCTCGCCCCACTGCGTAACAAATAGCCAGTGGCCAATTCTTGACCGGGAAATGAATCAGACATCGAGATCGAATGACTTGCTCCAACTCTGAAAGACCGATACAGTTAACAAAAATAACAAAATCTCAAGAATCAATAAGGATGCTGCCACCCGATCTTAAGCCCGGACAGTTTAACCCACGTCTTGATATTCTGAGGCATTAAACCAAGGCCGCCAAATCGCATCTAAGAATATCCAAATAAAAGCACACATATATAGTCTATATTACAAAGAGGGCGTTCACAGCTTTCTTTTTTTTCCATATTATATCCCGTTAAACGTAAATAGTGCATCGTGAACATGAAAAAAACAAGATACTGTAACAGCGTCAAAAAATTTCGTTAGTCTCGGCCATGGAACGTCCACTGACGCTACCCTGTGCGGACAGGCGCATGGTGCCTCTTGGGTAGCATTAGGCCCTGGCAGCTCCCGCAGAAGGTACAATGAAGGGGAGCCGACGAATAATATTCCTGGTCTGTTGCGTGACCGAGAAATTTCGGCGCTGGTGTCGCTGTCAGTGTCCGCTTCGTCAGTTGTGAAAGACAAGTCATTATCTTTGCGTGACCGAAAATTGGAGAAAGATGCAAATAAAATCATTGAAAAACTCTTGGTCTGAATGGGATCTAACACAGGTCGTTGGCGTGGCAAGCGAGTGTTCTACCACGAATCAATACCTCTTTTTGTGAATACAGTGAAAATAACTTCCTCTGCTTGGAAACACTGTGAAAGTCACCTTCATGCGTTACAAGCACATGCCTCTTGTATACACGCTTCACAATACACCACGAAATATTGCCGTAATACTGCGTCATACAAGTGTACATTGTCAACGAGCGTCAGAACATGGAATCATCATAACGATTTCATAGTTTAAAGCGCGTTACCTACTAGAAAAGGCACGCGCGCTACTGCACCCGTAAAGCTACGTAGCGGGTTAATAGCAAGTTCAAAAAGATATCTTACAATAATTGTTTGAAGTGCACACTCGGAGCAGAAGATCGCTATCACGTTCAACCCTTGAAAGAGAAGCTCAAGAGCCCCCGAATCTTGTAACTGAGATTTTCATGCCTTTCTTTTAATGTTAGACGGAAGGGGTGCTTTTCTTTTTTTTCCTCGAAGGCGATGTTTATTTGTTAAACTACAGTGTAGTAATACGACGTAAACACAAAAGACTTAAAGTGATCAAAAAGACTTTTTTTTCAGTGACTTTATTCAGTTCATTATAGCCACACTGCAGGTAAAGACAACAATTATAATTCCCTGTGATTTCCTTGGTCTATATTTGTCTGTTGGATTCATTTGGCTTCAAGGTTTTCACGTGGAACTACTTCCTGGCCTTTTCTCTTCCTCCATAACACTTAGCCTAGCGGAACGGTCAAGCAAATATATTCAAGGAAACGAAGAAGAAAGAACGCAATTGGTGCAAGTACTCATCCAAAGATTCTTTTGGTGACGGTGCCTGTCTAACACGTAGCTAATGTTGAGCCGAGTTTGCTAGAGGTTAGGCGGTCTTCGACTTTGTGAAGAGCGAACAATCGTAACAGCCACAACGCCGTCGCGTATGCGGATGCGCCGAGGTTGTTTGTTCTTGTTTTTTTTTTGAAGGACATGCCATACAGACTGACCTGTGTGTTTTCGGGTGTCACGTTTCACTTAGCTTTGTACATTAACGAACCGATGCAGCTTCTCCTGCCGGAGTCTGCACTCTCTGCAAGTTGGCTGCCCGCCCCTGTCGCAATTAAGCAACAAGAGCTGATGGACTCACCGCCTCCAGGCCAATTTCTTGTTTAGCCCAGCCCAGGAGACAATTTCGCCCAAGTACACAGCCCTTCCCCTCCCCGCTTGTGCCTAAAGAACGCCATGGTACACGCACTTCTATCTGTACAGTGTCTCCAAGGACTACTGTCATACTTTCTACGCCCTTGCCTGCATTTTTTTGCCCTTTTACACTACCAAGTTCGGTGCTATTACTGCCCTTTTGTGTATGTGCATGTTACTTATTCCCTCTTCTTCTCTTCAGACACACCCTCTGCCGATGTATTTTAACGTACTTGGCGCTTTCTTCTTAGGTACCCAGTAGGTAACGCCTTTTCTGGGTCGAAAAGGCGTTATCTCTTCTTCTTTCAAACGGTACGCAGCAAAAAAAAACATCTATTCCCTGCTGTTACAAAAATACTGTTTCAGGGAAGCTTTGACGCCACCAGGCATTGAGTTACAGTTATTTCGATGACCCAAGGTGGGGGGTTAAGAGTGGCTCACCGACACCAAACGCAAACTCAGCTTCAACTTTGCAGAAAATCAAGAACATCAACAAGTACAAGGATTGCCGAATAAGATCAAAACAAATTACATTGTGATCAGAATGGCACCTTTCTCAAGAATGGAATGGAATGAAAAAACTTTATTTCGGTCCTGCAGGACGCGCTTAGCGCGTAGCGGGCGTCTCCCACGTAGGGACCGACAGGGAGTACCTGGCGGCTGCTTCGTGGGCCTGCTGGACGGCCCATTGCTGGTCGGCGAGAAGTGAGCTCCTGAGGGACCTCTCCCACTTGCTTGAGGTAGAGTCGGGAGGAGTTGTTCTACACTGCCAGAGCATGTGTTCGAGTGTCGCTGTGTGTCCACATGATGGACATGTGTCGCTGGGGTATGCATCGGGATAATAAACGTGAAGCGTGGCAAGGTTTGGGTACGTGTGTGTCTGTAATAGGCGTAGCGTTAATGCCTGCGGTCGGTTAAGTTTCGAATAGGGGGGGGGGGGTTTAAAATGCGGCGTTCTAAGTAAAAGTGCTTTGTAATTTCATTGTACGTAATTGGTGCATCCCGATTGGTATCCAACCCAGCAAGACGAGGTTGCCCTGTGGCAGTGCGGTCGGTAAGTGCGCGCGCTGCATCATTGGCGATCTCGTTGAGGTTGGATAGGGCACCCGGCACCTGGCCGAGATGGGCGGGGAACCAGATAACAGTGTGGTGCTTCAGGGCACTCGGGTCCGCATTGCGCAGGATACGTAACGCCTGGTCAGAGATGACTCCGCGTTGGAAGGCTTTGATGGCCGGCCTAGAGTCGCTGTAGATGAATTCCCGTTTGCTGTCGAGCATAGCTATAGCTATAGCTACTTCCTCCGCTACTTCGGGGTTTCGGGTGAGGATTGTGGCTGAGTTAAGAGTCTGCTGCGCGGATGATACCGCGACCGCGGCGAAGGCTTCGTTGTTACGATAGGCAGCGGCGTCCACGAACGAGACGTTGTCCGTTTCAATGTCTACGCGCTTGAGAATGGCGGTCGCCCGCGCAAGGCGCCTGCCTTTGTTGTATTCGGGGTGTACATTTCGTGGTATGGGAGCGATCGTGATAAGGTCGCGGATTTCACGGGGAATTAGAGTCAACTCTGGGGGGTCCCTGGCCCTCGAGGAGAAGAAGCCGAGCTCGCGCAGAATATGGCGGCCCGCCTTGGTGGTAGTGAGTCGGGTCAATTGCACACGTTCCTGAGCTTCAGCGATCTCTTCTAGCGTATTATGTACGCCAAGCTCGAGGAGTTTGTACGTTGTACGTGATAGGGAGGCCAAGGGCTCGTTTGACCACCTTGCGAATAAGCGCATTGAGTTGATCGCGCTCAGCACGTAGCCACTTGTGTATAGCGGCAACGTAGGTAAAATGGCACAAAACAAACGCGTGTGCGAGACGCAGCAGGTTGTCTTCTTTGAGGCCATGGTTCCTGTTGGCTACTCTACGTAGGAGTCGTATGGCATTCTCAGTCTTAGTCCTGAGCTTGTGTACTGTTTGGGTGTTGGTTCCGCGGGACTCGATGATCATGCCGAGAACCTTGATGGTGTCTACCCTGGGTATAGTACGACCATCTCTGGTGTGGAGGGTGATATTGCGTTTCGCCGGAGGTTTCCACCAATTGGGCTTGGCACCCCGGCGTTTGGGCAAATATATCAACAGCTCCGACTTCGCAGGTGAGCACCTGAGACCGGTGTGGTCGAGGTAAGACTCGGTGGTGTCGATAGCCTCTTGCAGGGCGGACTCAATGAAGCCATCCGACCCTGTGGAGCACCATATGGTTACATCATCCGCATAGATAGTGTGATCTAGCCTGTCTATTTTTGAAAGTCGTTCGGAAAGCCCGATCATCACGAGGTTGAAGAGCGTGGGTGAGAGGACGGATCCCTGAGGAGTGCCGCGCTGTCCGAGCTCCACTTCTTCCGACACTAGGTCTCCTACGCGGAGGATGGCTCTGCGTCGAGTGAGAAAAGAGCGGATAAAGTAGTAAAATCGATGACCTAGGCCGAGGGCTGTGATTGCTTTCAAGATTGACGAGTGCGTTATTGTATCGAAGGCCTTTTCTAAATCGAGACCGAGTATTGCACGAGTGTCCTGAGTGTTTCCGCCATCTAGAATTTGATGCTTTAGGAATAACATGGCGTCTTGAGTGGATAACCCTGGTCGGAAGCCAATCATGTGGTGCGGGATGTAGTCGTTATTTTCGAGGTATCGACCAACCCTGTTAAGGACGACGTGCACAGCCACTTTGCCCACGCACGACGTGAGAGATATGGGGCGTAGGTTATCTAGGCTCGGCGCCTTTCCCGGTTTGGGTATGAGAACCGTGTGAGCTAGTTTCCAAGCATCGGGTATCTCACCCTTTTTCCATATCTCGTTGATAGTGTCAGTGAGGTAAGTGACGGAAGAATCGTCCAGGTTGCGTAGGAGCCTGTTTGTGATGCCATCGGGGCCAGGGGCTGAGCGGCCATTGAGCTCATTGAGAGCTCGGCACACATCTTCAATAGAGAAGTCGGCGTCTAAGTTAGTGTTGTCGCTGCCAGAGTAATCAGGGTGAGGGGTCACAGGGCCCGTGGGGAGCGGGAGATATTTTTCCACGAGGTTCTTGACAACATCTTCCGGTGACACTGTTCGTTTAGCCTGATGAAGTATCTTCACCTTTCTCAAGACAAAAAGAAAAATTAAATCCCGCTCTTCATTCCCTCACTAATAGAATCAATGTTGTCAGATCAGCGGAGCGGCATATGTTTTGCCTGTCACCGAACGGCTCCCAGCAGTGTGTGCAATCTTCGCAAGGTTCTTTCTTCATGTCTCACTCTTTTTTGTGTCTTTCTTCATTTCCTTTTGTTCTCGCTTGTCTCCTTGTTGCTTGCCTACTTACGTAGTCCATACACTTGGGCACTGTTTTTCTTTTTATTTTATTTTTTGTACCTTTCTTTTTCTGTTTCAAGTTGTCGCCCCCTTTCGCATCGTACATCCTATGTTCAGCTTGGCTGTCGAAGTCGTCGTGCTTTCGTTGCACGCTAGCTCTGATTGCTTCGGTGACTTTATATTTTCTTTTCATCCTACCTTGTTTCACGGCCGTTGTCATCGTTACTCTTCCCTGTGGCGTGTTCAGTGCACAAACTCGAGGTTGCGAACACTGTCAGATACACGGGGCGCCAGGTGTCACGCAGTCTCGCCTGGGGACACAAAATGGCCCTTCCAATCCATGAACCCATGTAGAGCGAAGGGCGTCTGACAGCAGCTTTCATACCAATTGCAGCACATTTTCTAGATGCGCAAGGAGCCATGCTGTG
Source organism: Rhipicephalus microplus (assembly GCF_043290135.1). NCBI lineage: Eukaryota > Metazoa > Arthropoda > Arachnida > Ixodida > Ixodidae > Rhipicephalus > Rhipicephalus microplus. Next base: position 118,136 of record NW_027464636.1, read on the forward strand.
TTTCGTATATTACATTCACACAATGAGAAAAGCGTATAAGACTACACGGACCACGCTGATGCGTCTCTATTCGGTTTACTCGTTCCGCAGCTTATTTTTTTTTTATTTGCGCACTATGTACTTCTTCTCTTAGTCACTGAAAGTTGCTAATTGCACACAACTAGCGTTACCTAATTATTAATTAGGTTGTTTTTCTATGCAAAACAATGATGAAAATCAGATACGTATCTAGAAGTTGTGTACGTATGTTACTGGAACACTTCCCATTCGCAACCCTGCATTTTCTGGCAGTATATATCGATTTTGAGAACCTGCGAGATGTATGTATAAACAAATAAATAAACAAATAGATTACTTACTTATAGGGAAATTGGCTGCATTACGGCCAGCTGTCTTATTACATCTTTGTTAAGTTTTAATGACATAATTTTATATAAAGCTTTGTTAACTATCTCTAAGAAGTATGCGTTCCTACCATTTAATACTTTCTCTCGGCGCTAATAACCAAAGTACTCTGTTTGTCACGGAGGATATTATATCGGCTTCGCATTCGTAAATCATTGGGACTATGTTTCGTGTCAACTGCAACAATTCCTTCCTTTAGAGTTACACTACTTCGCCTCCTTACAGAAACGTTATTGTCCCATATATTAGCATAAACTTTTCTTGTTTCCTAAAATCTCAAATTAACAAATGGCGTCAGAATGAAACTGTCGTCATACTGTTCGATGATCGCTCGTAGGTTAATTTAGGACTGTGGTGTTATAAACATGCATGTTGTCTGTCTTTGAAACGCAGGTGTCAGCGCTTTATGTCTTCGTGCTTGTAAAGAATGATGTCAGCCGAGCATTGCAGCGTGCGTGGCAATCCCTGCAGGACGTTTTCCTGCAAATTTCTGGTGTGCCTTGGCGAAGTAAAAAGACCGCTTATGGGACACTACGGCACAAAATGCACAAAAAACCAAAAGAACACAAATGACGATGGACGTCGTCGTTTGTGTTCCCTTTTTTCTTAGACCTACTCACTACTTTAGTAATATCGCTTATAAAATTCAGTGTATTTTCCAGCGTTTTATAAGAACTGAGCACCTACGAGGTCGCGAGAGGGTGTTTTGTTTCCCGGAAGGACGTTTTATTTTTTCCTTTTGAACTGACTAGTTTTTTTCTCAGTGACGATGTCCCACTCTTTTAGGGCACTCTTTAATTCCTTCATATTAGGCAAAATGTCCGGTCAACTAAAATTTAATTAACTGGAGCCAACTGTGGCTTCCCAAAGTGTTGGTGCTCAGTCGTGGGCCAAACGGTTAGTCTAGGCTGCACTGGGGAATCCAATGTGTTTAGATGCACCATAGTGTACATGACAGCTAAGGACGCTAAGAGAGTGGGCGTTCAAATACCTACACGAAAGAGAAGTGAAGAAACCGCATGACAGAATACGTACCAAATTATTGAGCTCTCTCCCATCCTAATCACTAATCAAGCGTGTATCGCTTCTGTGTCTCACTGTCAGTCCTGGAACTGTACATGCAGGAAACACTACACCAAGAATCCTGGTGACAGCTGCTCAAATAAAATATAAAAGATGATGACAAAGCGTGGTTCACTGCACGCTAGCTGAAGCTTGTACAAAAGACCTTTCATCTGGGAAAGGCCTCTCTTCTGCGAAAATAATGGGTCTCGGTGCTACAGTCTGCGGCTTATCGAACAGACTTGAGAACATACAAACGCACCTCACTTATTCAAGACTCGTTATACCGCGAGAAACAACCCCATTAGGCGACTCCGTTGAGTACGTGCGGTGCCGGCTTGTGAAGCGCCGATTCAAGGTTTCTGCAAAGGTACGTTGGCGAACGCGACGACAACTTGTGCGAAACGGCTTCCTGTGCCAGGATAACTCGTTGGTGCTTTCCATCGAAAGGAACAGGCCACTTGTGACACCAGTAGCGCCACCTGTAGGCCCCTATGAGGACTTGTGGCAGGAGAGAAGTAGGGGCAAAAAGGCTCGAACGGCGGAGGAGCACAGTAGAAGGCAAAGTTCGTAGACACAGGTGAAAAAAAAGTGGTTATTTCACCACGAGGGGCTAAACAATAGATTTATATGCAGTAGGAAGCAGCGAACTGGCGCAAGAAAAAAAATCGCGAAGTGCAACAAAATATAACAACCTGGAAAATTTGTAAAATTAGCAGCAGCAGAACCTGGTTGAAAATCGTGAAGCAGCTTCAGATGTAGACCAAGCATCGAATTTTCGCACTTCGTGACACTAGTGATGCGGCATGAGTCTTCTTATGATGTGAACAAGACATCGAAGGTTTGGCCCCTGGTAGACACAGTTATTGCGAAACCATAGGTACTGAAACAAAGAATAAAAGACGTAAAAAAAATCACGAAGACCTGTTTGTGAACACTACTAAGCAAATTGAAACATAGCACTTACAGTAAAAATCCGTTGATCAAGATTATATACGGTGAACGCGGTTGCCGCCGGCTTCACATAATTCCATTTACCCGCGCAACTCATTCATTGTAAGCGTAACCATTTTTTCCCACTGAGTTTGAATGTAACAACATGAATCAACTGCAGTCGTAAAGCAAACCAGAAACGCAAATGAGCTCTGCCCTGCCTTTTTTTTTCTTGCAAAGCATGCTCTCCCGCAACGTAAAGTAAGACAGCAGGAAGGGCAAAGAGAAGATACGTTTATTTTTTCGTGTATCGTATTCTGTCTGACGTAAAATTTATTATTATTCACCTAGTCGCAGACACACCACCTACTTTCGAACTTTTTTACCACACATATTTGATAAAGGAACACTCCGACACCACTACACTACTAAAGTGTATATATGTACACCATTTTTGGAAATACCACGTCGCTTCCCAAGCCTAATTCTTTTAAATTTCTCTCCCGACATTTTGGAGCTCTACCTCGAAATTTCTCGCCAAAAAATAGCACTACTGCTATGCATCAATATTATTCAGAGCATATTTAGCTCATTTATTTCGAATTCGGTCTCAGGATTACTTTATTAATATCATGTGTTCTGTTGCCAACATTACCTTTGCCTGGTGTATGTAGCCGAGGAAGCATTTGGGCACGAGTATATTAGAATTAGAGAGGGCTCAGCTTCTAACGTCAAGTGGATAGTCGCTTTTCATTCTTGCGCCCTCTGTCAACTTTGTAAGGGTGCAAATAAAGCTATGAGTATTTATTATTTTCTATTCACAAATTTCACTTGGTAACTTCTGTCAGGACACCTGGTTCTTTTACGCTTCACGATTGCTCAAACGTGATGGCAAGCAGGCTTCCCATTCAGACTCGTTCACTATGCATATTATAACGAGAATTTAGCGGACCCTCGCTTGCGTACCCAGACATCCCGCCGATGCCCTTAGATTAAGGCCCGCTGTACACACCATGAGATTATTCTGACAAGCCTATGTATCACCACAAGAAAGATATTACGAGCAATCAATAATTAGAAATTTTCTACACCTTTCTCGGCCATGGTTTAACATCAATCTGAAAGCATTCGGCTTAGTCGCTATCCAAACTACACAGTGTGACGTCAGCATGAATCCGCTGATGGTCTTTCGTACACATATCAAAGAATAAATCAGTCTTGCATAAAATTTGCTTTGTTTGGTTCGATGACACGCTCTCCTGTTGGCTGAAGAGGAAAGCACGCGTCGATGGTGTAAGTGTAATGTGGTTACCCATCCTCCAAGCGATTTTATTCGTTTCTGCGATGCGTGCAAACAGGCTAATTAGGAAAATTAAAGTAAAAAATTGGCCCCGTAGCTGCATATTTTTGCAAATGACGTCGAAAGACAATAGTCTTGCGTGTGGAGAGAGTGAACAAGACATTTATTTGATGTTCTGCGCAAAAAAAAAAAAAACAGTGAGTGGTATTCTGGAGGCACTGCGTTAGAGTGCCTCGAGCGTGTAGCGGAGCGAACGAGCGCATCAAATCACGTCACACGTCAGACATGAGCGGCATCTAGAAGTTTTCTTAGAAAACAAAGCTCGTGGCTCTGAGACGGGTGTGCGCGCCCATCTCAGAGGTTATAAGGTGTGGAACGCAAGGCGTGATAATCGTAGGTGCCATTACCGTCTTGTCTTAGCAAAGCGTTGGAAACACTCCCTGTTTCGTGCAAGCGTTGCATGGTCAGCGCAGCGTGATAATCGCTACGGTCCTTAAAATTACTTATGTATGCCTTTTCTAGTAAAAAACGCACATGCAGAATATATACGTGTTGTTAAAGTGCCCCAGACTTGCGCAATAATTGTTTTTAATTGACGATTGCACAAGCATGAACACTCAACCTTGAGCAACGTTGGTGGGCGCTGTGGATGGGGTCGGCTGTTTGAAGTACCCGATGCTGTTAAGAGAGGACAAACAGGCAAGTGTACAGACAGACAGACAGACAGACAGACAAACAGACAGACAGACAGGCAGACAAACAGACAGACAGACAGACAGACAGACAGACAGGCCAAAATTTTTGCGTCGAAGGTCCCCAGAAAGACTATCATCTTTAAAAAAGCTTTCTAGAAGTCGCCACCTAACATATTTTCGTTTACGTTTAAACCTTCAGCGTGGTCGCAGCAATGAAGGTCTACGCAGCACAAGTATTTTATAGCTAGTGGCAACGAAAAGCACAAAGACCGATTGATACATGGGGCTTAATGTTCCAAAGCCGCTATATTATTGTAAAAAACGCCGTGGTGGAGGGCTCCGGAAATTTCCACCAGCTGGGAATGTTTAATGCATAGAGTTTTCTAATATACACTGGAGGGAACTCTGGCGCGAGTGTCTATGAGAGCTGCAACGCACGGAACATCAGCGAGCATGGGAATGATGGGTGGTACTCACATTTTTCTAATCTCTGTACTTTTTGCCTCCTTTTGGCTCCACGTATGTTCGTGTGGCTTGGAGCTGTTTTCTCACAAAACAAAATTAAGCAAATGTTTAGCGGTTGGGCTTCACAACCTTATTTATTCTTTTAGACTTACCTCTCCAAATCAAGTCACGAAGTTCAAAAAGGTTGAATCTTTCTTCTAAAATAAAACCGAAACACAGCAATAAACGAAGCCACAAAAACGATTCGCCGCCCGCAAGTACGAAGACTATAGGCAAGTGTTTGTACTACCCACCATTCCCATGGTCGCTGAATGATCGCAGCGACAGAGTTCCTTCTAGTTAATTTTAGGAAACTCTATGCTATAATGTGCACCCATATCTTAGCACACGGGCCTACAAGACAAAATGGACAATTAGTACTAACTATACCTATACAGAAAGAGCTCTTGTTCCGCCACGCGGTGGTCACGCCACACTCTACGGTTCTCGCAAGTAGATTCAAGTTCACGCTTCTGCAACAGCGAGGAGCACTTTCCTTCCGTCCCCAGTCTCCTTTTCACTGTGTGGTCTTTTTCCATTACATTTTTGCTTTTCTTTCATAGAAATGCTTTCTCTTCCTCTCCAAGAAATCTCAGTAGCACAGTCAGTGCACTCTCAAAACTGCGACCAAGGCGGTGTTTGCTTACTTCAGACAGAGTGACGTGCGTCAGTGCAAAAAAAAAAGTGTCATATATTCCAGAGGACCTACTAGCATTTTTGTTGCCCAGAGTGCTGTTATGGTTATTTTTTTTCATTGTTTCAGGGCTCGAAGTCACCAACATCAGTGGCCATCAACATGTGTACCTCGAGTTTCAACCTTCTTAGGCTGATACGTTGATGAATGCGATATCTAAGTAATGAATGCCTGAACTATTTATACGCAGCTGTTTGTGTTCATCAGACGCTGGATCCCTGTAGTCTGCCTTGGCCCTAATGATGGCTCATTATTGTTTTAAATATTACTCTTAGAGGGCTCCTTGTGATGTCAAACGCAGTGGCAGCGTCTCACTTGTTTGCACTATTCACAGCAATTTCATATTGTTAGCATTTCTGGACGGCAGCCAGGTTCTTTCGTTTTGCGGTACCCATTGCTCTCAGAAAGGGAGCGGCCAGATCAACGGGATTTAGTCGCGGCGACCACGCATGCAGGGCATATGGGTGTGATGACAAGCAACCATGGGCGAAAGCAAGTGATGGCTAGCGGCAGTTTCCACTCGCTTTGCTCAGTGTTTTGCTAGTCCCAGTTCTCAATTTCCTGAAGGCATGCGGGAAAGGTTCCTACCGTGAGGACAAGAGAACTTCATCTCAGGGAAAGCTTACCTTATGGGAATTTCGCAGTGCGCGATGTTGGATATATTAAGTGGTTCCAGCTAGCATTGCTAGATATAGCCCAAAATCATCGCATGCACTGACTTTAAAGCTCAAGAGTAGTTTAGTATAAAAAATAAATAAATGTCCCTGAGTTTCAAGTAGGCGAGTCTGACCTGCAAAGCTTAGTCTTTTGCGAGAAACGCGTACAACTGAACGCTGAAAATGAAAGTACTTGCCACTCTGACGAAGGTATTTACATATTGTCACGGGGTCGTGACGTGGCCAAAGGCAGGAAACTTCGTGTTGGGATTTAACTGTTTATTTGGGCGAACCTGTGCCCGGTAAAGGGAAAGTCTAATTACAGCAGCAGTCTTGCACAGATAGCAGTCTTGGACTGATAGCGGCGAACGCAGCGTCGGCCTTCGATCAACTACTGACAAGCGGCGAAGCGCGTCGGCATTTGTACCCTTGCCGTCGAATGTTCTAGCGTTATCGCTGGCGGTGGCGTAGGTTCCAGAACAATCTGTACCGTTCGCACAGTGGGCGTGATCTTATCGAAATGATCTACTACAGTCCGGAACCTTCTCGAAACCTGCAGGCGCGGTTTGCGCCGAGAATCGTGTGGTGTTTCGGAACGATAACAAAAACTTCTGAAATGGAACGTGGCATTGCCCCTCTCTGAAAAAAGGCATCATCCCGATGCTTTAACTAAAGATGAAGGTACAATAATAATGCAAGAAAGTACAATGAATAAATTAAATTATAACAATAATACAAAAAACACTTTTTCAGTTTGTTAACGTGCATGAAACGGCTAGAGGCGCGCGACATGGACGACTTCAGGTCGCGATCGGCGTCGTTGAGAGTTCGTGATGCCGTCGGGGACAACCTCGTAATCAAGTGGGCCGAGACGTCGAACCACCTTGTACGGTCCGAAGTAATGTCGCAGAAGCTTTTCACTTAGTCCATGTCGGCGTATCGGCGTCCACACCCAAACACGTTCACCGGGCTGGTATTCCACGAAGCGTCGTCGAAGGTTGTAACGGTGGCTGTCGGTCGTCTGTTGATTCTTGATTTGGAGACGCGCAAGTTGTCGGGCTTCTTTGGCGCGTCGAAGGTACTCGCTCACATCGAGGTTTTCTTCGTCGGTGACGTTGGGTAACATGGCATCGAGCGTCGTTGCCGGGCTCCTTCCGTAGAGCAATTTGTATGGAGATATCTGCGTCGTCTCCTGCACCGCCGTGTTGTATGCGAAGGTCACATACGGGAGAATGGCGTCCCACGTCTTGTGTTCGACATCGACGTCATTGACAGCATGTCGGCGATCGTCTTGTTAAGCCGCTCGGTGAGGCCGTTGGTCTGTGGGTGGTACGCTGTCGTCCGGCGGTGGTTTGTTTGGCTGTATGCCAAGATCGCTTGAGTTAAGTCGGCAGTGAATGCCGCTCCTCTGTCGGTGATAAGGACCTCCGGGGCGCCGTGACGTAGGACGATATTTTCGACGAAGAACTTAGCTACCTCAGATGCACTGCATTTTGGCAGGGCTTTTGTCTCGGCGTAGCGGGTGAGGTAGTCGGTAGCTACCACGATCCACTTGTTTCCGAAAGCCGACGTCGGGAATGGCCCCAGTAGGTCCATACCAATCTGCTGGAAAGGTCGGCAAGGTGGATCAATTGGCTGCAGAAGTCCCGCTGGCCTTGTCGGCGGTGTCTTGCGTCGCTGACAGTCCCGGCATGTCCTCACATAACGAGTGACGTCGGTGGTAAGACGTGGCTAATAGTACCTTTCTTGTATCCTCACGAGCGTGCGGGAAACACCGAGGTGCCCTGCCGTCGGATCGTCGTGCAGGGCCTGCAGGAGTTCTGGTCGCAGAGCTAAAGGCACCACAAGAAGGTACTTAGCTCGAAGTGGTGAAAAGTTTTTCTTTTGTAGAAGACCGTTCCGTAGAAAGAACGACGCAAGTGCGCGCTTCAATACCTTCGGGACTTCGGCGGTCCTGCCTTCGAGGTATTCTATTAGGGCTTTAAGTTCCGGGTCGGCCCGCTGTCGTTCAGCGAAGCCGCCGGTAGTTATCAATCCCAAGAAGTAGTCGTCATCCGAGTCATCGGGTAGCGGTTGGTTGACAGGCGCACGAGATAGACAGTCAGCGTCGGAGTGTTTTTTGCCGGACTTGTAAATGACAGTAATGTCATATTCTTGAAGTCTCAGGCTCCATCGTGCGAGGCGACCTGAAAGGTCCTTCAAGGTGGCTAGCCAACACAAGGCGTGGTGGTCGCTCACAACTTTGAAGGGCCTGCCGTAGAGGTAGGGGCGAAATTTCGACGTAGCCCAGATGATGGCGAGGCACTCCTTTTCTGTTGTGGAATAATTTGCTTCTGCTTTGGATAGCGATCGGCTGGCATAACTAATAACCCTTTCAAGTCCGTCAGCCCTCTGCACAAGAACGGCACCAAGACCTACGCTGCTTGCGTCAGTATGTATTTCTGTCTCGGCGAATTCGTCGAATTGGGCAAGTAACGGAGGCGTCTGGAGGCGATGTCTAAGCTCCTGGAAAGCGTGTTCCTGTGGCGTTTCCCACCTGAACTCCGAGTCGGCCTTGGTAAGGTTAGTGAGAGGATCGGCGATGCGGGCGAAGTTTTTCACGAACCACCTATAATAGGCGCACAGGCCCAGAAATCGGCACACGGCCTTCTTGTCAGTGGGCGGCGGGAAGTCGGCGATGGCGGCTGTTTTCCGTGGATCTGGACGAACTCCAGACTTGCTGATAACGTGCTCCAGAAACAAGAGCTCCTCATACGCAAATCTGCACTTTTCTGGCTTCAGTGTGAGTCCGGACGTCTTGATGGCTTGGAGTACAGCTTCAAGGCGCCGAAGATGCTCGTCGAAACTCGAGGAAAACACGACGACGTCGTCCAAGTACACAAGGCAAGTCTGCCACTTCAATCCTGCCAGTACTGTATCCATAACGCGTTGAAAAGTTGCAGGCGCTGAGCAAAGGCCGAAGGGCATCACCTTAAACTCGAAGAGGCCGTCCGGTGTTATAAACGCCGTCTTCTCTCGGTCTCTTTCGTCGACTTCGATTTGCCAATAGCCAGTCTTGAGGTCCAATGACGAGAAGTACTTGGCGTTATGGAGCCGATCAAGTGCGTCGTCTATTCGTGGGAGAGGATACACGTCCTTTCTTGTGATTTCGTTCAGGCGGCGATAATCGACGCAGAAACGTAGGGTCCCATCCTTTTTCTTAACTAACACCACGGGGGACGCCCACGGACTCTTGGACGGCTGGATAATGTCATCTCGCAGCATTTCATCAACTTGTCTCTTCATTGCCTCAGGTTCTCGCGTCGACACCCTGTACGGACTCTGACGGAGTGGTCTGGCATTTTCTTCGGTTATGATTCGATGTTTCGTGATTGGGGTCTGCCGAATTTTCGATGACGACGAAAAGCAATCTTCGTATTGCAGGAGCAGGGCCTTGAGCTGTTCTTGCTTATCGTTCGGAAGTCTGGGATTGACGTCGAAAGCTATGGGAGGGGCTTGGTTCCTCTGAGCAGGTTCCGCAGAATGGGCAAGGGAGAAAGCACTGGTGGCTTCTACAATTTCTTCGATGTATGCGACCGTTGTTCCTTTGTTCACATATTTGTACTCATTGCTGAAATTCGTGAGCATAACCGTTGCTTTGCCTCCCCGCAGCTCTGCAATTCCTCTTGCGACGCAAATATTTCGGGTGACCAACAGATGCTGACTGCCTTCAATGATGCCTTCCAAGTCAGGTGATTTAGGAGCGCGAACTGAAATATTGACGCTTGAGCGAGGCGGAATGGTGACTTGTTCTTCCAGCACATTCAAGGCATGGTGTCCTGACGGCGTGCGCGGCGGTAGTGCTTCTTCTGTGGATAACGTTATCGACCTTGTTTTTAGGTTGATGACAGCACCATGGAGGCATAAGAAGTCCATGCCAAGAATGACATCTCTCGAGCAACGCTGTAGGACTACGAAGTCTGTAGGATAAATACGGCCGTTCATGGTGACTCTCGCTGTGCAGATTCCTGCAGGCGTTACGAGATGACCTCCGGCTGTGCGGATTTCAGGGCCTTTCCAAGCAGTCCTAACTTTCTTTAACTTCGCGGCGAACGACCCACTGATGACAGAATTGTCGGCTCCAGTATCGACGAGAGCAGTCACACTGTGGCCGTGATAAGAACGTCGAGGTCGCTAGTTCGCCGTCTCGCATTACAGTTAGGGCGTGGCGTCGGGTCACGGCTGCGTCGGCTTGTTCTGCTGCTTCCATGTTGCGTCGTCCGGCCACCTTCGGTAAGTGAGCTTTTGCTTTCAGGGCTTTGCCTGGTTGGTGTTGTGTTCAAAAAGCTCCGTCGCGTCGGCGTCGTCGTCGTCGGAGGATCTTCGGTAGTTCGTCGCACAGCAACCGCACCTCCATCGGTTGCTGCCCTTAGTTTCCCGGATACGGGCTAGGAGACCGGCCCCGCGTTGGGCCAGAATACTGCCGGGGGTGCGGTGACATGCGGCGGCTGAGCGACGGCGAAGGGGAAGGACTTCGTGGTGTCCATTGAGTTCGTGCCAGGTAGTCGGCGATGTCACGTTGCCGATCTCCTGGCTGCGGACTCGGTGCATTGACGGTGAAGCCACGCAGTCCCATCTCTCGGTACTGGCAACGGCGGTATGTGTGCCTGGCCTCGCCGCAGTGGTAGCAGAGCGGGCGGTTGTCAGGTGCACGCCAAACGTCCGTTTTCCTCGGTGCACTGCGCTGGCCCGCTGGGGAACGGTAGGACGTCGGTTGGGGTGGTGGCGGCGGTGGCGTCTGGCGACGGAAGTGTGACAGGGTGGCGTTTTGGCGTGGACGGGGAAAAGCGTTGTGGCGCACTGCAGCGGCGTAGCTCATAGTTTCTGGCTCGGGCGGCGGTGTTTCGGGAATTCGAAGCGATTGCCGGACTTCTTCTCGCACAATGTCGGCGATCGAATCCACTTGAGGCTGCGCCGAAGGCAACAGTTTGCGCAGCTCTTCCCGCACGATCGCTCGGATCGTTTCACGCAGGTCGTCGGAGTCACTGGCTTGAGCAGCAGCGCATTCTGGAGTCAGGCAACGATTATACTGTCTGGTGCGCATGTCCAGCGTTTTTTCGATGGTGGTCGCCTCGGATACAAATTCTTGGACGGTGTTCGGTGGATTCCTCATTAGTCCCGCGAAGAGCTCCTGTTTGACCCCTCGCATGAGGAAACGAACTTTCTTTTCCTCAGGCATGTCTGGGTCAGCGTGACGGAATAGGCGGGTCATCTCCTCTGTGAAAATTCCAACCTTTTCATTTGGGAGCTGAACCCGGGTTTCGAGTAGAGCAGCGGCCCTCTCTTTGCGAGCGACGCTTGCGAACGTTTGCAGAAATGCGCCGCAGAAGACATCCCACGTTCGGAGCGTGGACTCCCGATTCTCTAGCCAGGTCCTTGCGGTGTCTATTAGGTAGAAGTACACACGACGGAGCTTTTCTTCGTTGTCCCAGTGGTTGAGGGCGGCCACACGGTCGTATGTTTCTAGCCAGGTTTCCGGGTCTTCAAACGATGAGCCATGGAACGTTGGTGGTTCCCTGGGTTGATGAATGACGATCGCGGGCTGGGACGCTCCGGTTGTCATTGTCGCTGCAGTCGAGGTCATGGTCTTGGTCTTCCGCGCCTTGTCTTGTAGAAGGCCGTACTCCGGTGGGAGACCTTGCTGTCGGCGGCTCGTTCGCTGCTCTTGGTTGGCGTCGGTGTCTTCTCCGCGACGGGGGCTGGGTTCACGGCTTGACGGGGGCGTACGGTACATGAACGAAGCAGCACCTCCACCAGATGTCACGGGGTCGTGACGTGGCCAAAGGCAGGAAACTTCGTGTTGGGATTTAACTGTTTATTTGGGCGAACCTGTGCCCGGTAAAGGGAAAGTCTAATTACAGCAGCAGTCTTGCACAGATAGCAGTCTCGGACTGACAGCGGCGAACGCAGCGTCGGCCTTCGATCAACTACTGACAAGCGGCGAAGCGCGTCGGCATTTATACCCTTGCCGTCGAATGTTCTAGCGTTATCGCTGGCGATGGCGTAGGTTCCAGAACAATCTGTACCGTTCGCACAGTGGGCGTGATCTTATCGAAATGATCTAATACAGTCCGGAACCTTCTCGAAACCTGCAGGCGCGGTTTGCGCCGAGAATCGTGTGGTGTTTCGGAACGATAACAAAAACTTGTGAAATGGAACGTGGCAATATATACGCAGATAATGTCATGTCACAGATGACAGTCAAGAAAAGGGTGGTACCCACCTAGCACGAAAGTGCTACAGAACTGCTTCGCAGCGGATTGGCCAATGTGAGACGAACGACTCCTAGCGTTCGCATTCGATTGCTTAAAATCCATTCACCCAGCTGGAGTGGTCGTATAACTCGGCTAATCTTCAGGTTTGGACGGCAGATAATAGGAACAGGTTCTACAGTCTTCGTTCTAAAAAGTAAAAAAAATTGTTCTAAGCACGTACTCGACGATACCGTAATCCTTAAAAAGTATAGATGAAAAACTTCTACAACGCGGATTGCAATGTCCATTTTCCTCGTGTTTTTATGTTCCCCCTCACTCACCTTGTTCTTTCTCTCATGTTTCAATAGTTTTGTCGTTCCCTCTCCCGATTATGTGCCTTCTTTCTAGTACATATTCGGGGTAGAAGAACAAGTGACAGCTGGCAGGTTAATTGCATATAAATGATGCCTATATGCAAGAAATTAAATGATGCGAGAGGTACAATTACAGCGACATTATTTTACAGCGAAAACTATTACGAGATCACAACTCAAGTCACGTGCCACCGTAGTTGTCTGCCGCCGCCGCCGCCTGTGTCCGTAACCCCCTCACACAAAATTAGAAGAAAAAAAAAACTAGCACTGATGACACAGTGGGGCTCGAACCCAGGTGCGCTTGGTGCCAGCCCAGTATTCTAGCAGTGAGCCACGCCGGTGCTTGGGACCTATTGGGAAACTTGCTTTAGACAGGCTTGATGTCAAAAAAGGAATCATGTAATTACGAATTGTGAAGCGTTTTAAAAGAGCGAAAAAAGAACCAGTCATCGCACAATGCGAATAGTGTAACGAATGGGTTGTTCAATGCTCCAACCCGTTACAAAAGCTTGTACCTGTTCACCCAATTAACTGTGGCGCATACCCACTTCAGGCATAATTCCTTGTTGTAGACAGCCACAGCACGAGCAATGCCACGCCGTGGTGGTCTAGTGGCTAAGGTACTCGGCTGCTGAGCCGCAGGTCGCGAGATTGAATTCCGGCGGCGGCGGCGGCGGCTACATTTATGAAGGAGGTGGAAATGTTGTAGGCCCGTATGCAAACATTTGGGTGCACGTTAAAGAACTCCAGGTGGTCGAGATATCCGGGGCCCTCCACTTCAGCGTTTCTCCTAATCATATGCTAGTTTCGGGACGTTAAACCCCACATATCAATAAATCGCTTTGACTGTGCTGCTCCTCCCGCGCAAGCTTGGCGTTTATTTATACATATGTGAAATTATAAGAATGTCTGCGCAAGTCTCGTGGGACAATTTTCACAGGTGGCAGGTTCGGCCCCTGACCACGGCAAGTTAACTTTTCGCCCCCTTTTTCTCCCAATTGAATTACAATTACTTTTTTTATATCCCGTATAATTTCCTTGGTATTATCGTCTGTTAGTTCTCAATATTATTGTGTTTAACAAAGAAAACGAGCTCTTTGATTTAGACTTTCTTTCTTGATTCATAGCGATGGTCTTCTTGTGGCAGACTTGGTGCCTTGAAGTAGTAAACGAGGGATTAAAGATTCGCTGCCAGCTCGTAGCAAGTTCACGTGCTACGTGACACCAAACAGACCAATAAAGTGTGTTCCATACTCTCCGCCATGGCTACAGGCAGCGCTGACTGACACTTCCAAGTTAAATGCACATACACACCGCGTAAGTTGTAAAGAAGGATAGCCGCCGTGGCAGCTCTGTTAGTAGGGCATCGAATGCGCTATGCGAAGGTCACAGGTCTGGTTCCTGCCCACGGCAAGTTAACTTTTGCTCCTTCACATTTACAATAAATTATGTACTTTTATACCACCACCTACACTTTCCATGGTATGATTATCTGTTAGGTCTAATTAATTTTGTGTAAGGCACAAAGAAAACGATTCTTTACGTATACCTTCTTTCCTAGAAGATGTGGTAGCAAAACTTGTTCTTTTGTTCCTCGATTCTTACAAGACACCTTGCGCTAACCAACATGGATTTCATCACGGTCTTTCAACTCTTTCAACTGGCACACAATTAGCAGAAACGCTCCACAATTTCTGTGAGAACAGCGATGTCCAAACGCAGGCTGGTGTAATTTGAGGGAATTTCAGGAAGGCCCTTGATATGTTATCTCACTGTAAGTTGCTGTCAAGCTTGAAAGGCTAGGGATACGAAATCATGATAAGGAAAGTATAGGGAATGTTACTAGAACTAATTGTAAAGTAATTGAAAAAAAGGCACGAAAATATTACTTACCATGGGTAGGAAGCGGTAGATAGATAGATAGATAAATAAGAGAGATAAGATAAGATAGATAAGATAAATAAGAAAGATAGATAAAACAGATAAGATAGATTGATAGATAGATAGATAGATAGATAGATAGATAGATAGATAGATAGATAGATAGATAGATAGATAGATAGATAGATAGATAGATACTACAACCAGGATGGTAGTGCGGATTGATGATTGTAACTCTATTGACTTAAAATAACATAGGTAGTAACAGCGTAGTCATGACTTCACGAGTCAGTAATGTCAATCCACTTATGAGCCAGGAACATAGCGAAAACCTATCGGGAAATCATTGCAGCGCATCCGCCTTGAGAGTGCACGCCTGAACAACTTCATGTTGTGGAGTCTTCCAAGCTGGGTGATATCTGGATAATCTAGCTGTTGGAATACTTTCTAGTCTTCGAAAACAGGAGAAAACTATTACTTTCATATCAGAGATGATCATGAAATTTTCGATACTAATGTGACGCATTGCTCGTATATTCACGTCATCGTGAGACCTTCAAAGAGCACTGAACTGAATAGGCACGCACTTCTCTGAGAACAAAAGAGCCCGTTGGTGGCCAGGCCATCACGCACTCTTCTCATTGAGGAGCTCCCCTTCACATAACAGAAGCCTTCTTAAGGCACACGAACGGAAAGAAAAGACGTAAGAAGGAAACAATTGAGGTTCTCGGAAAGAGGACACGTCCGGGAATGCAAGCAATACAAGCAGTAATTCCTTAACCTGTGCGTGGACAACAAACCATCCGTAAAAGCTTTGCAGTACCGTTCTTAGGCCCCTGATTTGCGCACGTCTCTCCGTTGACCGGTGCTGCGGAAAAATTGCCTCTCGGAGATTTGCTCCCGTTCAATCATCGACGAGGGTTCTTATGCTGCGGTGTCTTTGGTGAGCGCCTAAAGGATGGCATGATTACCTGGGTGATGGGCGTCAACGCCTAGCGTTATATATTTTTTAATCCTTTTTCTCGTAGTACGCTAGGATCTGTGCCAAATATCCCGGAGCAAGGGATGCAGGATTTACTTCTGTGTGGTATAGGGGAACAAAAGGCCCTTCATAGCCAATCTTTTAGTGTTAGCGTGTGAAAAATATCCCCTGTGATGCATTGGTATTAGTAACCTCGTCAAGCACGACTAAAGAATCGTTTCTGATCTTAGCTGTTCTACCATCATAACTTATAGTTAAAAAATTATGCATTTCCTTTTAGTGCCTTTAATGAGGGCATCCGCCATTTCCACCTCATTATTCTATTGCCACAAAAGCTTTCCTATTCATCAACTACGAGCGAAGGTATAGTGGTTTGTAGTGCACTAACGAATAAGCTGGGCGTTTCGCATGGAGGGATGGCAAAACAGAAGGAAACTGCTTCTCGCGCTCATCGTGACTTTGAGAGGGCGTCGTGAATCGGGATCTCTTCACGCGGGTGCTCTGCAATTGCGCCCAAGTGTCACTACAGTGTAATTCTAGAGCGCCGCAGAACACGACACCCGGAACGTAGTTACTCGCTGGGCATAAACCATGTCGAACCCAAACAATGTTTTTGGTTTATACGTCCGATATTGTATATTTTTCCTTCCAAACCCCTCCACGCTATATGGAAAGCTATGACCCCTGCGCCCTTAAAACATTCAAAGCATCATTTTACTGCGTCATAACATTTTCCCCGTCGTATAATGCAGGCAAGTGAACTATCGTTTGAGGATATACTATGTTATGGCACTATATAATAGGTTATTGTACTTGCAATGAAGTACCAATTCATCTAGATTCTACAAAAAAAAAATGACAGCATATCACGGAGTGAATGATGATGAGTGGGGCGAGGCATCCGTCAGCCCATCCCTGCTTCCGTCCGTCATTCGTTCTTGCTTCCGTCCGTCCACGCGACCATCCGTACGTCTATCCATGCGCCCGTCCATCTGTCCGTGCATCCGTACGTGAGTCCGTCCATCCGTCTGTCCGTCCGTTATTGCGTGCCTCCATCCACCCGTACGTCCGCGCGTACATCTATCCGTCCATCCGTTTGCAAGTGTGTCTGTCCGTCGATCCGTGCGTCTCTGTCTAGCGAACACTCCAAGTACCGCCATCTCCCATCTCGTGACCGCTGTGGCACATACCCGCTCTACAGCCGATATGTGCCGCCGGTGGCCACATACATACATACATACATACATACATACATACATACATACATACATACATACATACATACATACATACATACATACATACATACATACATACATACATACATACATACATACATACATACATACATACATACGGAGGAGCGACAGATCCACACCATAAGGAGATTCGCCCCTAAAACATGTCGCCCTGGGAAGTGAATACCAACCATGCCACATGAAATAGCCGGAATCCGTCGTTTCCATTCAACTTATTCAAGAGCTCCGTAAAGTTCCATAAAATGAAGGAGGTCACATTTTGGTGTATACTACGGGACCTCCTACTGGATATCCTTCTTCCCCTTGTAATATGGAATGAAAAAAGTTGATTTGATTTGACTTGATTTGAAAGGAAAATTGGCCTCATCGACCGCAGCATGTTTAGGCGCTCCAGTGCAGTTGACATCAATTTCGCGTGCTCCAGTTGACGCCACCGTCAGCTGTCTCTAGCCTTTTTATCAACGAAATACATACATGTCCTAAACCTTCAGCAACTTCAGAAGCAATCTTGGTTACAGGGTAAAATTTAAGGGTGCCGGCGACAACAACCACCAGCTGGCTTGCATTTTATTTGACACTGCAGTGAAATAATAAAGCGGTTCAGATTGATGAGATTGATGAGGGGCGCTCTCAAAACTGGAAAGTCTTTGATTTTTCATAAGTTTACCATTAAAGTAAAAAAAGCAAATATACGAGTTTCTATTTAAATTTTCATTCCATGATGTTTGCGCATGACGTCATGGGTTTAAAAGTGTATATTCGTATTTTGGCGACTTTCACTCAACGCAATTCTGTGAAGCTTGGCATGTTAAGCTTCTGGCACCTTCAGAGCACACTTTATCGATTTTATACCGATCAAAAACAACGTACATTTTTACGTATTCTTTCAAAAATTATAACGTCATGGCGTTTTGTGCGTCAATTTTAATGTGACGTCACGAGGTACGTTTTCTTTTTTTGGCGTTCTCTTGCTTTTCTACCGCCTTTTGTAGGCAAACGAGGTAATTTTGCAATAGGAAAGAATAGTTTGCTTACAAAACAAAACCGTTTTTATTTTCTTAAGATATCTTTAAAGCGTCAAGGGTTGCTTAACGCGTAAAAAGCAGGATCGCAGCACCGCAAACAACCGGAGTAATCAATCGCACAGCAGATTTGAACACCTGCTTTGAATGGATGCGCGGCTTGATAACAATTCGGCATTCGTAAAGTGGAACAAGCCAGCAAAGCGGCTCTTCATGGCTATTCATTAGCCCTAAGCGGTTCGCAGACAGTGGCCGACAATTAACTGCGCTCAATTACACTGTTACTGCATCAGCCACTCGTTGACGACTGCTGACGCAGGCCTCGCCGCTTCAGCCCAGTTCATCAGACTAGATGGGGCAGATTATTGACTACTAATTATCTTATATTGCTCATCTGGGGCAATTCCGAATGTGGACTGCCTAATAATAGCGTACGCTTCTCTGTGGTGGTCTTGTGACTAAGGTACTCGCCTGCTAACGCTCAGGTCACGAGATCGAATGCCGGCTGTGGCGGCTGCATTTCCGACGAAGGCTAAAATGGTGTAGGCCCGCGTGCTCAGATTTGAGTGCACATTAAAGCACCCCAGGTGGTCGAAATTTCTGGAGCCCTTGACTACGGCGCTCTCATAATCTTAGGCGGTTCTGAGACGTCAGATTCCACATATCAATCAATTTAATAGTAGAATTATTTTAAGGGGGGATAGTAATCGACCTGTCATGGGGATATTAGAAATATTATTCGAAGTTTAAGATTATGATATACTTCTATCACTTGAGTAACAGCCTGCAGACTAATCGTGAACACGAAATAACTTGAGGGCATGAATCTTGGGCGACGGTGGATCAAAAGGTGGTCTTAAAAAAACGAAAACACTTTTTCTGGCAAGGTATACGTCACGAGGGGGCAGCCTTCGTGGGTTCACTTTCTGTTTTGACGAGCGAAAGACTGACCGGGAAAAATCTTACTTAGGACAATGTTTACAAGAGTTTCATTTGTATTATGATAATTGTGAAAAATTTCTTTACATCATTGCAACGCTTGATTTCGCTGTCTGATAGCGCTACTCGCAATTCAGGGTCTGTCTGTCCTGGTGTATTTCTTCGCTTAACCTTGTGCTTTGCTCGCAGCCAAAACAGATCTCGGACGCTACGTGAAAGAAGGTGCATTTTCAAATCAGTTCAGCCCGGTTCAGTAGGAATTCCAGTCTCTCACAATCTTCCGAATAACTTCCCCAGTCCCTTCTCACATTTCACGCTAACAGTTGACTCACCTTTATCTTAACAAAATTTGGCTGCGATAAGATATGCATTCATTAAAAAGTTTAACTTGCACCAGTACCATAAATTTAGAGGTTTTCAAGACGTTTTATGATTATTCAAATGTTAAGCACTTGACAGGACATGCTTGGATGACGAACAAGAGTGTCAGTCCGTAAACGCGCCTCTTACTTTTTCTTTTTTTTTCTCTCCGTAGAGCGTAAGGAATTAGGCAACCCATTATTTTTGTGTGTCATATTTACTATGCAGTAATTATCATGTACATTCGATGTGCAGGAAATTGTGGAGGAGTAGCAAGAACACGACAGCAATTCTGATGTTTTCCTTTAGGGCTGAGTGTTGGTGCCCTATAAAAGCTTGTTCGAGCACGTACACAGCCTCTCACTGAAATTTGGAGGTTAGCAATGTTGCACGATTGCTATACACCTTTTCTGGCTGCAGGACGCGGATGCCGTAGTTCAACTTGTTATCCTTGTACTTGGATAGCGGGCAACTTAATTATTGTTATTTTAATAATAGAGAGAACTTATGGTGTCATAAGCAAGCTTAATTAAATCTGCTGTGGCAAGCTTGGTGTTAGCCAGCCACGTAGCACCCCTAATTATTATTTACAGTCTTATTGACAGGGAAATTAAAGACAGCGATGACCACAAGGCACTAAATAGTTCATTGGAAAAAAATGGCTCACTGGTGTGAAGAATGGCAAATGTCGATAAACTTAAGAAAAACAGTCTGTATGATGGTGACCAGAAAAAAGGCACCCTCTGAGTTTACTTGAACAATAAACAACACACCTTTACAAAGAGTCACGCTGCAGAAATATCTCGGTGTCACATTAACTTCCTATCTGAGATGGGAAGCGCACATAAATAACGTCACAGCTGCCACTTTGCGCAAGCTGTTTTTCTTAAGAAGGTGTCTCCCACTTGCACCAACACAAACTACGCTTTTAACCTGCCCAACATTCGTTCGTCCAATTTTAGAGTACGCCAACACTGCTTGGTTCCTTCAATATGCCACTCATATCGCAAGGTTAGAACGGGTACAAAGGAAGTCCGTAAGGTTTATCTACAACAAGTATAAACGCACCGACTCGCCCACTAACCTTTTAGAATCTTGTGGCCTTCCTACGCTAGCGACAAGAGCAAAACTGGCACAATTAAAATTTCTACATAACCTGCTTTATAACCGCAGCCGCATCGATGCATCAAAATACATCTCCCTAGCAGATTCCAGAGAACTAAGACACAAACATGCGTTCACTATTGCAGAATACACCTTGAACAACGATTACTTCAAGCATTCATTCTTTTCCCTGTCAATAAGAGGATGAAGTAGTCTAGATTCCACGATTACCAGTATACAATCATTGTCAGAGTTCACCTCGAAAATTGAGGTCATGTTCTGCAAATAATTTTCCAGTTATCTTTTTATCTTTTGATGAGCCGTATTATTGTTTTTTCTTGCAGTTATATTTGTGCAATAAATGTTCATGTTCAATTGTGCGTAAACCAATTTGTTTTCTGGGTGCAGTAACTGGTTCAAAGTTACCTAAGTGTGTAGTTTTTGGTGTATTGTTTCCAGTGCCCTTGTGTTTGTGTACAACTAGTGTTGTATTGTCTTTTTACTAGCGGTTATTTTTCTTTGAATAAATGTTCGCGTCCAATTCCGCGTAAACGAATTTGTTTTGCTGGGTGCAGTAACTGGTTCTAAGTTGCCTAAGTGTGTATTTTTCTGGAGTGTTGTTCCCAGTGCTCTTGTGTTTGTGTACAACTAGTGTTGTATTGTCTACTAGATAACAGCTGTATTCTATGGCATCTTTAAGTATGTAACGATTGCTCAGTGTTTGTATACAATTAACGCTATTTCATTTGAATGTACTTCTTGAATTTTGCCTCGAGACCCCTACAGGCATTTCTGCCTCCAGTCATTCTTAGACGTTCTGACAAATATGCCGCTGTATAAACGTGAAACTGAAAACAGTATTGTGTATCCAAAAACTGATGCACTTCTGCTTTGGTCTCGTATGAGACTGGCAGTATCGAAAATAAATAAATAAATAAATAAATAAACAAATAAATAAAAACAAAAATACTGTTGATCCCTTCATCATAGGAATAGGTATAACACTAAAGATAAACGTGCCCGTACAAAGCTAACTGAATGTTTACTGTACACTGATATAGAAGAGATGGCACAATGTGTTATGTGAATGCCCTCACTTTGAAGCTAAGAGGTGCACTTCCTAAGATTCGCACGAACTACGGCAAGTTCACCACCACGTCTATGGTGATCAAGCTGTGAAATCCTCTTACTGACATTAATAAATATAACACGGAACATGCATTCGAAAACAAAGAAAATAAATAATTTTTGCAACGATTCTATTCATGCTAGCAATTTTTTTGTTTGGGACATGGGGTATTGCAGTTTTGTTCTCTATTGTGCTTCTGATTGTTTTTTCACAGTTACCATTCTCTTGTGTTTGTTAAGCATATAAGTATTTTTGCTTTTATATTTATTTTTGTATTGTTCAATTTACTTCTTCCCGTAGATACAGTAACCATTTATAGATGTATATCTTCTCTTTCGTTCACATATTGCATGAGAGCCCCCATACCTCCTAACTTTGGAGCTCCTTGAGTATAGCCAATCTTGTACACACTTTTTCTATAAACCATTATTGTCGATAATTAATAAACTTTTGCTTACTCTTCTGCATGACTGACCTTGGAAGAAGTGCGAAGCATTGATTGATTGATTTGTGGAGTTTAACGTCCCAAAACCATCATATGATTATGAGAGACGCCGTAGTGGAGGGCTCCGGAAATTTTGACCACCTGGGGTTCTTTAACGTGCACCCAAATCTGAGCACACGGGCCTCGACATTTCCGCCTCCATCGGGAAGTGCGAAGCATACTGATAAGTGAACTTCACTTTGGTAAGTACCTAAACTAAGCAGGCAGCCTTCCTGAAAGCAAGACGCCAGGAAACTGTCCTGACTCTAAATAAAGTGCATGCTTAAGAGATCATTGTTTTATTTTCTAACGACTTATGTTGCTGGGCCAGTTAGCATTATTCATCGCAGAACACAATCGTCACGTCTGCAGACTGTATCACAGTACATATAACAGAATGACATAAGAAACAAACATAGCACGTGCGTATTTATGCCGACAACAAGAAAGCATACTCTTGAAAACCTATCACACATCAAGGGGTTCTCCAAATAACTCATTAGTGCATTTTTGTGGCTGCATGTGCAAAAACTACGACAAGGTTATTAGTGAACAAAAAAAACCTTCTCTTATAAAACCTCCACGCGTTAACGATGTATTGTATATATAGGGCATATTTCACACACTTTGTGCATACATTTTATTGTATGACGTTACACGTAAAGTTAAAGTTTCAATTGTTACAATGTATTCTGTAAAAGGAACAGTTGTTTGTGTCAGTCAAGATATTGCATATGGCTGCATTCTCTGTAATGGGACTACAGTTTAGACCAAGAGCAATAATGCGCGTGAAATGTTTTCGAACTTGCTACGCACCCCCTACGTGGCCGTGATAGAATACGTGAAGTGACGCGTGCGCGTTTTGTTATGGGTGGCGGGCTTTCCTCTTATTTGTAGCAACTGGGATATAAGTCTAATGAAGTGAAGTGTGGAAAGACACATTGCAATCAGCACTAAAATGTCCTAGCTGAATAGTTTCTGTCTCGTTACCACAATATTTCCCGGCGTCATAACGCGCAAATGCGCGCTTCCGCCGATTCCTGTGTCGCTCACTCGAGGGAGCGCAATATTGCAACTGGGACTGCAACGTGCTAAGCTCTTAAAAAACTTCTTGTGAAACTTCAGGTCACTGCTTCCACTTTTAAGAAACACATCATAAGAAGTAGTCAGTGTATACAAAGGAGCAGGAACACCTTAAGCAATACATTTTTAAAACCTGTGTAACGTCTCGAGGGTCACGCTTATTGGCCCCTTCAGCCTGTTACAGCAGCAGTAAGCATTTTCGCTGCCAGACTCAAGAGTTGTGCCGACTGGGCGTTTGGCGAATAAATGTTTGTTCCACAATAGTCTTTGACATCGCACGTTCTTTATGTTAATCAACATCCTCTAAATTAAATAAAGAGTTAAAACATGTTCTCGCCAACAGATGCTGTAATATCAGACCGTATATTTTATTGTATACCTAGCTAGCATCAGCAGCATTAACGTCTAGCACAAACCTTTCCGCGTATCACTGGCGATCCGGCTGCGGAACTGTTCAAAGGGCACTTTTATATATTTCAGTGAATCGGCAGTTCGTGTACATGTTATTTCAAAGAAGCTTGCAGTTTCATAGCTAAAACAAGTTCATACTACGGAAAAGAAATTGTGGGACAATGACGGGACAATCAGGAACATCACTTTCTATTTGAACAACGAACTGCTTGTCGTAAACAAAAGAGACAATACAGCCTTGTCTGTTTTCTTCTCAATACTCGTTGAGCTAGAACCGTTGTTGGAAATTCATGGTAGCAAAAAGGCACCAGTGTAAGAGACGTATGGGGATAATGATGAGTATACGCCAATGCTGCTGGCAACAAGAATTATTTCGCCGAGTGTCACAGTGTGCCTGAAAGTGATTCAAGGACGCTTGCCACTCTCTCCTCGCCTAAACGGTGGTTTTCTATGAAACGGCTAAACCGAGATAATGACCATGAACTAGATATTGCAGTTATTGTGAACCGATAAATTTGTTTAGTTTCAAGCAAGTTTTCGAAGAAGGCAGCCCCTGCGGTCAGTGCAGTTTAATTAACTTCATATATTGTCTTCTAAAGTCACACCTATGGGTTAAATCTGCCTGGAACACTAATCCCCTTTATTATTGTGCATTTTAAACTTACTATTGTGCATTGTATACTTCTCTGGTACTTCCTTCATTCGGCGTTAGATACTTGATACAAATGTACTCACACGGGAAGAAGAAATGTGGAGTCCTGAAGGGGTTATGACTGCTTCAAACAGATGTACAACACAAGCTAACAATTGAGCAACAAGTCCCTCACCTGTGCAACTTATCTCTTTCCATATAGAATTAACTCCCCTCATCGTTTCACTGCATCTTTTTTGAAAACATACCTCATGAGGATCATGATGCTGGGGGGATGATGGTAAGCTGTGAAGTAGGTGATATGTTTCTCAAAACACGAGCCATAGCAGTTTGAATTCTGTTAATCAGTGTACACAACCAACGTCAGACCGCAGGCGACTAAGAACAAACGTCCACATATTTCTCAAAAGAAGTCTTCTGACAACTAGAAAAACTGTCTTTTGGCTACTTGGTAAAAATTATAATGTGTTTATTTCTGCAAAGCTCAAGAACGTGTAAAACAAGAATAAATTGACACAAGTGGTTCCATCACGCTTGTGTGTATATTTTTTGCCTGCGTTATTAAGCGGCCTGTCAATAGCCGCACTATCGCAACACTTCACATTTAGGTTTAATTATTATATATGTGGGGTTTAACATTACAAAACCACCATACGATTAGGAGAGACACTGTAGTAGGGGGCTCCAGAAATTTCGACCATCTGAGGTTCTTTAACGTGCACCCAAATCTGAGCACACAGGCCTACAACACTTTCGCTTCCATCGAAAATGTGACCACCGCAGCTGGGATTCAATCCCGTCACCTGCGGGTCAGCAACCAAGTGTACCTTAGACATTAGACCACCACGGCGAGGTCACATTTAGGTTTTAAGCGTGTTGATTCCCACCAAACATACACCAAAGTGGCGGAATGGAAGCTGGCTACAAGTAGACGAGGGTGAGCAAGTTTAACATTACAATGAAGAAGGCAAACTGCGTTAAGAGAAGAACACGTTAGAAGAGAGAAAAGGGTGGAGTGGAAACTGGGGGGCAACATCTTCGTTTCAGAACTCTAATGGCTCCGCTTAGCCGCCTAGTTTATAAGCGTCTTATGGTGACCCCCAATAGCCGTAGGGAAAACGCTGTGCTCTTGACTTATAATAGAGCATTATTCCTTGGAAGATTGAAGGCGACTGTTTGAAGAAAGTGTGAAGAGTAAGAAGAGCAATATAAGGAGTCGATACTGCAAAGCCATTGAGACGTAAAACAAAAGCCGCCGAAGATAAGTGAAATACGGCCGAACTGTATACATCAAAGGAAACCAGCTTCCTCTGGGGTGATTTCTGGTGCCAGTTGTCTTTGCTGCTGCATAATCATCACCATTGTTACTGGCCAAAGGAGGAGAAGCTCTACAATGCGACAGCCTCGCTGCATTTCGGTTTCCTGAACTGTTCCGAATCTGCATCAGAAAAGCCGCGACCCCTCGCCTCTTTTCCTTGTGGTTATTTTTGTCACAGTTACTGGCTTTTTTCTTTCACATTCATAAAAAAGCGATCCCTGCGATCAACATCACGATGCTAGCGCAGAATTCACCACTGGCACGAAACGGCGGTGGTGTAGCTGTTGCGCCTCTGCTCAGAGACAGACGATGCTTTCAGCTACGGCACAACGAAAACCAAAACGAAACTCCTTGATTGTGCGATGGATGCTTGCCTATAGCTTTCACCGCCAGTGCCAAAACCATTTATTTCCGCGCCGATTGCGCCCATGCTATGTCTATTTTCGGCATGCTCGGGCATGCTCCTAGTCGGTTCGCGACGAGCTCGGCCCTGCCATTTGCACACGAACGATTTCCGGTTAGCAGAAAAGATTTATAACCACGCTTGCCTTACGTTGTTAGGTGATTCTGGTTGTTGGGTGGTGTTCGATCATGGTGCGGTGCAGAAGCAGGGAGGCGAATGATATTAGGGTTTCTGTGCTCGATTCTGCGAAAGAAGAGGCGTCATGATTTACTGAGAGTAATGAAAGAATGCAGCATAAAATATACAACATCTGTAGATATGCTATTGGTGTCAAACTTCGTTGGTTAGTTTCCGTGGTGTAGAGAATCTAGAGGCTTCCACGAAATGTTCCCGCTTAAGGACTAGCACGCCCCCCCCCCCCATAAGCATTTCGTATGGCGACCTGCAGGCGAGAAAGAATGAAATGAGTGCTTGCGGTCATAGGCAAAAAGACAACTCTCTGTCTCAATATTAAATCTAAACAAAAAAAGAAACTAAACCTCAGCGTAAAATCAAGTGAATGTCAAAAAAGTTATTGATCGTGTTTGTGTGCTCGTTTCGTATCACGCGCAATAAACATATAAGCAAACTACAAGGTCTGACATTATATGTAATGTTCCCTGCATGTAGACCCCGGCTTCTGAGAGTCGCCCCACTCAATCTTTATTACAGTACAAGTATTATCTGTGGAAGGTCCTTCTACGAAGACTCAATGCTAGTAAATCTTCGGTTTATTTTAACTCAACACATCAACTGCCCCGCTTAAGCTTTAGTAAAACGCCACCAACGCAAGTTAATCTCTAAAGCATCAAACATAGGGTAAGTGTTTAGAGTATTTCTTTCAAAGATATTTGAAAGCTCTATGTTCTGCTCTATGTTCAGCCCTTTGTTCAGCTCTATGATTCTCGAATCTTGGAGCCAGGATATTCAAATTTTACGCAAATAAAATGCTACATCGCACGTTTTACGGCGAAAGCCATTACAGTAACCTCGTTGCGATAAAGGCATCACTGTGCTCTGTCTCATTCATGCCACACGTGCGATACATATGCGAGAAACTATACAAAGTGAACAGTTCCTCATTTGTTACATCGTATTTTTGCATAACATGTACGTGATCCTGTTACTTTGACTTCTTGATGTCTGAGTCTTCTTCATAGTATTTTGCTCAATGAATAGGTGCACCTAGTTTTTCAGAAGATATTTCGACCTATGAAAACAGATATTCCAAACGAGATATGCGAATAATGTCGTGCAAATAGACTTTCTTCGTGCACAAAAAAAGAAAAAGAAACACTTTCAACAAACAAACAAAAAAACTCATGAATGTACTTAACCTCACCACAGGCCAAGGGCGTGCCTTTTCACCCCACTGACGGTGAGCCTAGCTGTTTTTTTTTTCATCGACTCAAGTTTACTTTTCTTTGATCCCCTGATAAGAACACTTCAATGAAAAAAAAAACGCTATAGCTAATGCCGCCTATGAAATTCCTTGGCTTCGTTATCACTTACCTCTGCATTGTTGTACCTAACTGAAAAAACAAATTCTGCAGATCTCATGGACCTGGGAATCAGCTTTATGCGAAGCACGCGGAGGGAAGGTGACCGTGTTGCACTTTGTTTTTTTGAGCAACGCGTCATGAAATGACGCTAAATATGTGTACAAATGTTGCACGCAGAGACATATGTTGAATAGTTGCACATGTTTATATTACCAGTTTTCCCCTTGCACAACGATGTCAACTGAAAAGGTGTTTTAGCAGCACCAGGAGCTGATATGAAGCGCTGATGCTCGCGAAAATGCTGGCCCTTGACACTGCTGCTTAAATCAATTTCAGCACATGTCACGTCACCACAATTGACGGTAACCCGACGTGACGGCTGTATGAAAGGAGTAAATATGTAAAGGTTATATAATTTGGTAGGCAGCACTGCGACCACTACTGATGTGTCACGAAGATTAGCGTCTATTCGAAAAGTACGGTAGTTTCGAGACCTGGCGTAGCTCTGTGCTAGAATGCTTGACTGCCACGCAGAATGCTTGGGTTCCATTCTTATTGGGATCATGAAATTTATTATTCGCATTCGTCGGGTGGCCACCGCTGTCTATGTCAAGTTTTTCCTAATACTGACATTTATTCTATGCCTTCGTTGGGTCAACGCTACTAAGGTCGGGTGTTGCTTAACGCTCACGCATTAAAATTACCCATATGTGTTCTCGTCGTTCCTGGGTTGATACAAAGTGTCGATCACCTGTGGCACATACCCGCATACCATCGGCACATACCCGCCCGTGGTTTGTGCCACTGTCTGGCGGGAAGTGTTTGACGACGCACGCGGCGGGATTTTGACAATATTCATGTGTTCACCAGCGCGTCATATTCGTGAAAATATCTTACCCTGCCATACCGATTTCGGTTCACGCCAAGTTATGTGGGTGAACATGAGAGCCCCCAAACTTAAGCGGCTAGATTGATAGATAGATAGATAGATAGATAGATAGATAGATAGATAGATAGATAGATAGATAGATAGATAGATAGATAGATAGATAGATAGATAGATAGATAGATAGATAGATAGATAGATAGATAGATAGATATGCTCAATGTCGCCGAAGTTTGCTAAGAAATGCTTCGCATTTAAAAGTTGGCCCTTTAATCCTCTCCCCTTGATCGCTTCTTGAAAGGTTAAGCACTTAGGGTAATGTAATTGTTACGTTGTTAAAGCCAAATAAGATTAGTTCTTAAGGGATTGCACATTATGCACCAATTGAGACACACACATGCGTGGCAGTTACTAACTTCTTTGATGATTTTTTTTGTGGTTGTTGTTCCTCAAGTACGTGCTTTTTTTATTAACTCTCTATACTAAAAGGACCCTGGTAAATCTTTCATCGCCTACAACTTATCCTAATGTTATCTCACTCTCCTGTCACAATGGGTCTATAGATGATTCCCTACAAAACTCTTTGCAAGCAATGATTGTAGAGAAATGTATTCGATTAGCTGCGCCTGACTACTCACCAAGCACAAAAACTACATTCTTTTTTTTGCATAAAAAACACTTATTTCCGCTGTCAAAACCACTCCTGGAAATTGTTAATGCACTCTAGAAAGAACTAAGCGACAGCAAAGCTCGTTGGGCGACAAACGTCTAATTTAGAAAAAATCATTCCTAGCTAAGTTTTACAGTAATTTTCACTGTTATAACGGACCATGACTCTTGTGTGTTTGTGTTGTCTTTTGTTTCATCGCACGAGTCCTTAACTCAATAAAGAAAGTCTACGAGCTCGTTGCATAGCTTTAGCACAACTCTATTATTATTCTAAGCACTGCACTGTGGCAGAAGGTTCGTTTAGACATGCGTGCCACTTTTTATTTATTGCTTATAGTTGTCATAAGGTTGAAAACAGAAAGAATGACCTTTCAGCTATGAACCACAGATCGTTCCACACATTTCTTTCACTAGCTTGCTCTGCAAGGCCTGAATAGTGTTTCATCATACAGTACAGAAAAATGCACGAGTAACCATCAAGAAAGTACTTGGAAAAGAACACAGAATGGCTTCATTAACGTCCCTTTCTGAAAGAGAGTGAGTGCGGGCCATGTGTCACGTAGCCATAGTTAAAAGCAGCGCGAAGCAGACTTGGTAAAGAATGCGCACAGGAGCATCGCTAGGTCAGTGTGGATTCTTTTCCGTTTCTATTTCGCAATGCTTTTGTTAATACTTCCGAACCAGTAAAGGTAAATTAATCACGGACTTTTCTGTTGTGTCTTGAGTCTTTGCTCGGTAGTCAAGCGTCTGTATTGTAATCAACAAACACTTACCAACTATACAAACAACAAGTTTCACTTTTTTTCTAAGCCTCTCCTTTTACTTTTTTTATGTACAAGCCTCCCCTTTCTCTGAAATTCGGTTTTAACCAGTGTTTAATCAAGATGATCTCATTACAATTGAGGTGGTTTTAAAATTTGAAGAAATATAAAACTATTACACAAGAACAACTTTCTTCCCACTGTCTGGGATCTTTAGTAGATGAGTAATACTCGAAATAAATATCGCTTCGTGAAAGTGGGCCTGTTTCAGAAACGTAATGGTTAATCCTATAGAGAAAAGCAAGAAACAGTGATGTGTTTAACGCAGATTGGAGATTATTTACGCTGTGTAGTTCGTTATGAAAAATTTGTACAGGATAAATTGCGAAAAGCAAAACGCATTTTCTATTCCAGAACATCAATCATAGTTTATATGACTTAAAAGTTTTTTCAAAGTGCTTTCCATAAATTCAGATTGATTGGTTAGGTTACAGGAATTTTCGCTGGCACTATTCCTTGCGAGATTCAATTATTCTGACGGTCGATGAGTTGTGTTTTCTGTTGTACTGTTTTTCAGGATTTGGCTGTTCGCAACTTCGCGAGTATGCATTGTTTTTTTCTGCTGTGTGCTAAATATTGCACTGTTTATTAGTATCACGTTTATCGAGTCCTCGCGGGATTTTCTAGCACACTTTTCATAAAGAATGGAAGTTCGCGGCATTATTGTCATAAATCAAACAACCACACGAAGGTAGTGAGTGAAAAGGGAGTTCAAGGGAGCACGGGTAACCTAACTATATCCTGATGATAAGGTTGAGCCCTCTCTAGCTTAAAGAGCTTACCATTACCAATTACCGACTGTATTCAATCAAGGCCTCCCTGTCCGACGTAATATCCTAACTCCACTTACTGACTGCTTTGATTGTACACCCCCTGCATACCGCTACTAACTAAAGATGCTTAAAGAACAGCTGTTTATCAGCGCAGTGTCTTGATTTGCCTTTCTTCCTACTTACACAACTGTACACAGTCGCATAACTACCCGACCCCTCTTTCCAAGGCTCCGAAACATCTCAGTCTTGGTCCTGCGGACTGAGAGGATAGAAAATCTACATCTCTTCTCGCGCGCTTCAGCAGTCATCCCATCAGACTGACAACAGACTTACAACACATGTCCTGAACACTGAAACGTGTGCGCAAAGCTGACGCTTGGCCTGTCCCGCCAAAACGTTCATTCGGACAGCTTCGATTTGAATGCAGAATATTATTCATAACCATTGTGCTAGCGACGATCTACCTCGTTTGACGTCATTAATTTAGCGGTACTGCGTGAATACGTTGACACGTATGTAATCTGCAGCTCGGATTCTTCAATAGTTTAACACTTGCGGAAAATAATAGCCTTATAGACCTGCACTTGAAAAGCGTTAGAGCAATCTCCTGTAGGCGGCCACACTGTAGCCAATTATTAAAACATTCATGTTTCTATACACTTTTTCTAACCACACGAGTGCCTCCAAGGGACGTGCAAGTGCTCCTGGGAAAAGAGTGAACGCCGCAGCAGCAGCCTCCACGAGCGTGCACTGCGCACGCTTCAGCTTTCCGCTGGCGCTGTACCAGCACTTCTCAGATAAAGTTGACTTGATGAAGTCTAATTTATAAGATTGCTCATTTAAGTAATGTACTGGTGTAAAGACTATGACGGCCTACCTACTATTTGCATTCGTCTAGTGTTCCCGTGTGCAACTATTGGATGAGCTGAATGGTTCTAAAGCGTCAGTGTTTTTTTTTTCTTTGGCACCAGTATACCACACCGCACAAAATTAATAAAGAGATAAAACCGGTATTCCTGGACAAATTCCACGAATTTAAATGCAATTCGCGGATCAATTTGAAATAAACGCCCAGCGACACTGTTCACGAGCATCGGGTGAGAGAGAGAGAGAAGGAATGTAGGAAAGATAGGGAGGTTAACTAGACTATGCGTCCAGTTTGCTACCCTACACATGGGGAGGGGGAGGGGGGAGTAAAAGAGAGAGAGAAGGATAGACACATGTCACATCACTCACACAATGCCGAGTTTCACAGGCGGTCCCTCAATGAAGTTGCTGTCAAGTATCTGAGGAGGGCTCGTGTGGCTTTCTGTGCTGATTTGCTGCACGACCAGGCTCCTAAGATCTTTGCTTCATTAAATGGCCGGTCATCGAGTCTATTCAAGGCACACTGGAGAGTCCGGCGATCTTCATCAAATTGGGCATAGTGGCACAAGAGATGTTCAATAATCTCTATACAGTTGCAGCTTTCACACATGGATGAATCCGCCATGCCAATGCGATGGCTGAACGACTTAGTAAACGCTACCCCAGTCCACAGCCGGCACAGCATTGTAGCGTCACGTCGAGAAATCTTGGATGGCAGTTGTTTCTAACGTAATGACTTGAGATTCTTAGGGCGAAGATTGTAGTTAAGAGGAGAATTCCAGTGCGCCAGCGTGGCATTATGCGCGATGTGACGAAGTTCTCTAGCTGCGTCTACTCTTGACAAGGGTATTAACAGTGTGTGCACTCCATCGTGGGCACATCGGGCAGCGCCGTCGGTGAGGTGGTTACCACTGATGCCACAGTGGCCCGGCAACCATTGTAAAACAATGTCGTGTCTTTGATCAGCAGCGCGATGACAAATTTCATTAATACTACACCATCTGGTGGTAGTTAGCATCGGGTGAAGTTCTGAGATATAAGCATGAGGTGACAGTCGGCATTTATTTAAATAAAATACCATTTGTCAGACAACGTGCGCTTCACCAGCAACGCACGTAACAAAATAAGTCACTAACTTTCACTCAGCTTTTATCACCACTTATTGATACTAATATTAGATGTACGTTTTACGAACTCTGGTTGTCTTTTCACTTGTTGGCTGCCATGTAACCTCGCTATTGACGGTGGCAGCGCCAGAGAGGGGTGTGAGGAGGAAAAGCTGCTTTTCGAAAATTTCGGCCTGCCCTCCTTCCCCCCCCCCCCCAAAAAAAAAAACTAATGTCTTCGTAGATTGCTCACACCCCCCCCCCCCCTCCCACCACACGGTTAAAAAAATCCTGGCCCTGTTTCTCTTTGTGAATATGGGCAATTCGATATTATTTCTTGAAGACCATAGCTGCTAAACGCGGTTTGAAGGGAAAGCTGCTTTTCGAAAATTTCGGCCTGCCCTCCTCCCCCCCCCCCCCCAAAAGAGTTTATGCATGAGCTCATAAAGTTTATGCATGACACTAAATGCTACAGTGGACAGCTATCTCTTTCAATTCTATACTTCACATTCACACCCTTACGTATACACTCTAGTAATCATTAATCAACAGGAATTTACTGTTTCACCCTATATTGTAGTACGCATTCATGGTATCAGCAGTCGATAAACGCATTCAAATGCGAGCTGCCTCAAGCGCTGCCTCAATAAAATATCCACTCGGCAAATACCTATGCTGCATTGCGTTATTCCTTTCACATTTCATGCACAAAATTACACGCATAATATTAATATTATTAATAGCTGGGTTATAAAGTCTCTAAACTATGATAATAACGTAAAAGACGCCGTTGTGGAGATGTTTCCGAAATTTCGACCGCCTGCGGTCCTTTAACTTTCCCCTAAATCTAAGCATACACTGGCCTCAAGCATTTTTTCTATAGAAAATGCTGTCGCCACGGCCGGGATGCGACCGCATGACCTACGGGTACATCAATCAATCAATCAATCAATCAATTTATTTCCTGCGAATATGAGGGGCACAGGATTAAATTCTGAGGAGCTTGACAAGGTCCCGATACCATTACCGGTCGGCGTAGCAGCAAGAATGACATGCAACTTTGTTCGCGCGTGTGCAGTAGTGACAATGTGAATATAGCCAACAAGTGGTGGCGTCATCTTGTCGTTTCGTGCTTGCACCGCTCACACGGCGACAACGAGCAGCAGGCAGCTCAACCACTCGCTCAGCATATATATATATATATATATATATATATATATATATATATATATATACAGTATAAAAAGAGGTCGACAAACGTGCGAAAAAACACTAGTTTTACTAACGTTTCGGCAGGTGGGCCTGCCTTCGTCGTTGATTCACTCCGACGAAGGCAGGCCCACCTGCCGAAACGTTAGTAAAACTAGTGTTTTTTCGCACGTTTGTCGACCTCTTTTTATACTGCATTTTCCACCGGATCCATTGAATATCACCCCACCATATATATATATATATATATATATATATATATATATATATATATATATATATGGCGCCTGTGGGTTCTATGGGATTTCTTAGGAGAGCTTAATCGCTTTGAAGTCAGATGCTGTATGTACTGCCAGCTTTCAAAGTTAGCTAAATTCGCAGCGCATGGCAGAGCTATGAAAATTGCATCACTGCGTCAACCGTGACGCGCAGGGAGTTCAAAATATCAGCCGTGGCCTCCGCTATTTGACCACCCATCAAAGGCGCGCTTTGTAAATGCGCCATTGCTACTCGCAAACACGTATCATGCTAAATGCAGTGTGTGACGGTTATTGAAGTGAAACATTTCATTTTGTGTCTTTTTCTCGGATCAAAATAAACTATTCTAGTGTTTTTCAAAAGAATCAATCATCTTTCAGTATCAAAAGCACCATTCTTTCGAGTCTTTCGAGGTTGGAAGCGGCATGTGGGTAACCATAAAGGAAACAAATATACCACATTATTTATGATGCTGGAAGTAGTTTTCCTGCGAAAGCCATAGATGTTTGTAATCTCAATTTTTATATACTTTTCTATAGCCTCTCCAAATGAAGATTTTTTTATTATATTCAACAAGATACTTTGGAAGAACAGAGATATGAAAGGAGTCATAATGTCTTATTTAGAAAGGATTAGTTAGGGCATTGCATTCCTTTTATCGTGCGTATATGTTTCAAATTTAACAGCAACATTTTTCACATACTCCATGAGCCATCTTTCACCTTTGTTATTCATATGATGATGAACTTTCCAGAAGGGTTCGAAGAATTTTTCAAAATAAGCTTGAATCGGCTTCTCTAACGTAAATAAAAAGTTTCCCTCGTGAAATTTTAAAGGAATATGCCGGAAATTCAGAACGAGTAAAGTAAATTCTTCGGAACAAGAAAGCGTCGCAATATGGGCGCGTCCGTGGGAGCTTTCGTGGTTCAAAATTAAATGTCTTGCACCCATACTTGACATTCGTTAAATGAAAGAGATCAGGTCACATGTGGAATGTGAGGATTTGTACTGTTGAACTCGGTCGTCAGGCGTTTGTAATTGGATTCCTGTCACCTTGCCAGTACACCTTTCAGCAGGCTTCGCGGCTTTGATTGTGTGACATGCCGTCCGCAACGAAGCGTAGAAGGGATTGAATGAGCACACATTCCTATACATCACGAACACAGAGAGACTGAGACAGTTCGAGAATGTTTCAAGTCACTCATCGTTGGGCACCTGGTGGTAATTCCGGGCCGCTTCAGAACGCTTTCAGCTGCTGTGAAGCTGTTGCACAAGAGATTATCACCGGGAGATTCGTATTGATCGCTCCCGTTCATCGGGTCAAATAGTTTTGAAAAGTTGTTTTGCCTACGCAGGCTCACTCGTGCAAACTGTGCATTTTTCGTTACTTAGTCATGACGGTTAATGAAGTATTTGGGCCGGCAAACAGACAACTATTTACTGAGTGAACTTACACACCAAAAGGTAACGACACTCAGACAACAACTATTTGGCATTTGATGCTAAACGTCCCTGCCATTTTGGCGACCATCTCAAATGTATTTGAAAAAAAAAGAGCTGATTCACTGAATTGAAAACAGTGAAACGGTAGAATATTTCTGACGGAAAAATATTTTTGGTCACCTGGCTGCCTTCGGAACTTCCCGGAATGTCGTTTGGGTGTTGTTTGTGAAATATTTCATTTTAAAAGTACCGTTCTTTCTTTCTGTGCCAAATTTGGTCTACATGTTAAGTAAAAGCCCTCGTGTAAGGTGTTTGAACCTCAGCAACATTAGTGAAATTTTACTGCCACAGACGCCTTCCAGAATTTAGCCAAAATGTATTAGGTTTGATTTTTTTTATTAAATGCTGCACTTTATATGAATATTTGAATAATAGATACTTATTTTATAAAAATTACATTTTGAGAGAAAATATTTGTAGACCTCTCGAGTTGCTAAACTTGACGAGAAAAAATCACTAACTTCGCGAAATTGTCATTTTGTCTAAATTGAGACACAATATGCACCAGGTGGTGGTCCAATTAAAAAACCTTTATACCTAAATTAAAAGCAAATAAGCAATTCTTTTTATATGGCAAGTTTTATCATTAAGTGTTTTGTTTTAACGAAGATGATAATTTTTAAACTTTCCCAGTGACGGCAATGAGGAATTTCCAGGCGGCCGCTGTCGTGTGACCAAATGGGACGATAGGCGCCAATGGTAAAGTTAAAAATTTTTTATTCCCTAAAACAAAAAGAATATTGATAAAAATGGTCATATAAAAAGAACTGCTTATTTTTTGTTTAGGTATAAAAGTAACTTTTATTTGGGCCACCCCAAGGCGCAAATCGCGTCTAAATATGGACAACAGTGACATTTTCGCGAAATTTGTGAATTTTCTTGTCAAGTTTAGCAGCTTGAGAGGTCTGCAATAATTTTTTCCTCAAAATATACTTTCTGTGAAGCAAGTATTCACTACTCAGATATTCATACAAAGTGTAGTATTACAATAGAAAAAAATGCAAACATATTGCATTTTGGCTAAGTTCTCGCAGGCATCTGTGCCAGTAAAACAGCAGTAATGTTACTAAGTTTCAGAAATCTTACACGAAAACCTTTCTTTACCAGGTAGAACAAATTTGGTACAGAAAAAAGTAGTGGTGCTTTTAAAACAAATTTTTCCACTAACAACACACAAACGACATTTCAGGAAGTTCAGAAGGCAGTCACGTTACCAAAGACATTTTTCTCTCAGATATATTGTAGCAGTTCACTCACTCAGTCGATATAGGGTAATTCGACGCTTGGCTTGGAATGACCCTATATCGACGAACAAGGCCGTCGGTGGCCGATAAACTGGTCCTCAAAAAGGCGACCTCTTTTATACATGACTTATCAAAAACCGCAACACTATTGCTGGTGCTTGCACAACTACTAGAATAAGCTCGACTATTCTCGTCGTCAGCGCAAAGCTATCGGACAAAATACACCAATGCGGGATCTAGGATATTGCGAAGTCTTCCCAAACATTTGAGTACGGCCTGCACCGAGCAACAATCGCAGTTTCTCTGGGAGAAGCCCAGTCACACAAAACCGAAGAATAACTTGTAATAATATCAAAGGTTTTACGTCCCTAAACCGTGACATAATTGCGAGAAACGCCAATAGCTTCAAAAATATAGACCACTTGGGGTTTCATAATGTGCACCTGAATTTGAGCTCATGGGCCTCAAGGACTTTTGTCTTCATAGTTACGATCGGTGCCTGGGTCGGTGGAGGAGCGATTTTCTTTGATCGTCAACTAAGTCGTCGAAAAGCGACTGGCTTACGCCTGTCGTAAATTGTTTTTCCTAGCCGGGAGATGAGATGCCACGCAGTCAGACATCGTATAGCTGTTCTACGGGAGGACAACAATATTTTCCGCAGTCGTGAAATTTCCTTGGAAGAGACAGCGTCGTCAGTTCCGACGAAAACTCGCCCCGCTGATTGAACGGTGGTTCGGCGGACCTTTCGATGCACCCTGTCGTCTCATCGTGCAACCCAGCGGCGTTTACAAGACAAGAGCAACGTTGGTGCCACATTACAGTGCAGTGACTGCGCGCCAATAGACGCTTACCTGGGCCTGTGTGGACGTCGCTGTCGTAAATGATGCGTGTGTCCGGCGATTGGTCAGCGCAATTTGCACTTATTCTCCGATCCAGGAATCTGGGGAGAACGTACCTTTTATAATGAGCCACCAAGCTCCTTCGAGAGAGCTCGGGCTGGGTACAAAATTTAAATGAACTCCCCGTTAAGTTCAATGTCCTGCTGCCTCGGCATCTCAATCCCGGGTCTCCAGTGGCGGCAAAGGCCCGTCGCAACACTATCGAAAATTCGGCCAGCGTGGTCTGGATTGCACCCCATGACCTTCGGGAGAGCAGTCCCGCGCTATAACCACTAAACTGCCATGGCGGGTACAATAGTAGAGGAATATGTGTACGTGGCACCATATTGCAGAAACTAAGAGAAATAACTCATTAGCCTTGCTTGCTGGGCGGCCTGTTTCACAATAATGGTAAAAGAACACGAGCGATTACAAGGTAATGACGTCAAACAAAAGCAGTCACGAAGGCAAATGGGACACTTAGAGACGAAAGTTTACTGCGGAGAGCTCACACCTCTATGTATCTGTCAGGGTAATCCCTATTAGTTTATACTATAATTGACCTGATTGACGTAGATAAGTTACGGTAACGTTGCCAATTCACTTAGGTGAAGATGAGAGCTTTACTCAATGAACTTTCGGTAGTAAACTCATCGCCTAGTTCGTTTCTTCAAATTCATAGTTTCTGTTGGTAATCACTCGTTTCTCTCCTCCTTTTTTGGGGCGCTAAAAAGGAAGAGAGAGAATGGCGATGGTACACCTCTGTGGTCCAGCGGTTATGCTGCACGGCCGCTAACCCGACGGTTGCGGTTTCGATCCCGGTCACATGGTCGGCCTTCAAGGGAGGCAATATGTTAGTGGCCTTTTACTGCGCAATAGCAGTGCACGTTAAAGGACATCGGGCAGTCAAATTTTACGTAGCCGTCTTGCACGGCGTCCCTGATAATCACGTCGTGGCTTTTGAGACGTAAAACCTAAGATAG
The DNA here is from genome assembly GCF_043290135.1 of Rhipicephalus microplus. Lineage (NCBI taxonomy): Eukaryota > Metazoa > Arthropoda > Arachnida > Ixodida > Ixodidae > Rhipicephalus > Rhipicephalus microplus. The sequence goes on from NW_027464636.1 coordinate 156,757, forward strand.
GATAAATATTATTACAGATTGCAGACAGAAATGCAGTACGCAAGAGGGTTAGTTGGAGAGGCATTCACTTAACGTGGTAGAAAAGGAACAAAAGGCGCAGATGTCTACTATATAGTTCGCCCATTTTTCTGCCCTCAGCTTAAGGATTGGAATTAACGACATAAAGAAACCCAGTGTGAACCAAAATCGTGAGTAAGTGTGAGGTAGACGTATCTGCAAACCGTTTGGCCAAGTTTGTAGCCTTTGCGGAGGTTGTCACAATGTGTATATGGCTCCTCTGCGGATTTTTATATGCATGTTTTTAGATATGGTGATAGTGAATCAGAAATCTACAAAATGGCAAAAAAATGACATGCGTACAACGTGCACGATACAGAAAACGTAATGGAGATTCCATTCGCTTTACCATCGTTTAGAGAATGCAAATATCACTCGTTCATGACGTTCATATAAGGCACTGCTGCTCGTAAATAAAAGCACCTAAATTAAGAATATTTTCAGCGAGATGTGAGTGCAGCTACAATGTAGCAATTTTATTAACATGGCACACTCTTGGATAAGCAGCCCCGCCGGCTGGTCTAGTGGCCAAGGTACTCGGCTGCTGACTGCCAGGTCACGGGATCAAATCCCGGCTGCGGCGGCTGCATTTTCGATGGAGGTGAAATAGCTGTAGGCCCGAGTGCTTAGATTTGAGTGCTCGTTAAAGAACCGCAGATGGTCAAAATTTCCACAGCTTTCCAATACGGCGTCTCTCATATTCATATGGTGGTTACGGGACGCTAAACTCCACATTTAATTCAATCAATCAAATACCTTTTATAAGGAGCGCCTCCAAATAAGATCTCGCCCACTGCAGTGTCTACACCGGTATGATTCAGTGCCTCTATGCTGAAGGGCGCAGGCTCGATACCCAGCGGCTGCATTTCTATTGGTGCCAAGTGCAAAGAACAGCCCTGGGATCATAACCAGGTAATAATTACAGAATGTTGTGGGATATAAATTATTCTCGAGCCACCCACTACAGCGCACCTATATCATAATCATATCGTAGTTTTCGCACGTGAATTTTCGTACGTTGTTAGTGACCCATGGTGGTTAAAGCCGCTCAAGATAAACACTGAATGGAGAAAAGAAGAGACAATGAGTCTATTCTTGGTCGTGCCTGAAACGTTCATTACTTGAAACATAAAGAGGTAACGGGAAAAGGTGTGAACATAAAAGAATGGTGCAGTCACCGCAGCGAAGTAATCATGCCAACTTGCAAAGAGGCACGAAAGAAAAAGTTTAATGAAAGACAAATTACTACATTATCATCAGCAAAACGCAAATATAGTGACGTATGTTCCAAAAACCATTAAAATAAAAAAAAGCGAAGTAGTTCGTGTGTATCTATTACACTGAAAAAAATCGCTAAAAATTGCTACCCACTAGCTGTGTTGTCGACCCTGTTTTGTTGCTGTTATGTGTGTCAAAGTCAAAGTACGAGAGATGAGAGCGATAGTTGTGCACACTCTAGCCGCACCATATTGCAGCTAAAGCTGACTGATATCTGAACTCGGGTCACGTGTTATTATTCGCCACCGCCGCTGGCGTCCGTAATCAGATCGCACAAAACTAGAAAAAAAAGGCAGATCCCACATACAGTGGGAATCACCGATATGCGATTAAAAATAAGAAAGGTTGATATGTCACTTTAGAATCAGCACAACGTTATGAGGCGGAGGTAAATGATGCTGTACACGACTACCGTATCATGATTATCTTGTTTTGATGTGTCCTTTAAATTCGTCATCTATTCACGTCATATAATACCAAATTTAGTATAAGTGGAACTAGACAAACGGCTGCGAGCACGATATTAGCGTGGTATGTTGTCATGTTTTTACATGATACGCGTGTTATAATTGTCATGTTTGCACCAGTCATATATCTCGTCATCGATTGATGTCATGCAGCACCAAAGTTGGTATATGTGGAGCTAGCAAAACTGCAGCGAGTGCATCATGAAGGGCCTAATATGCTCTTATGTAGCGTTGACGCGCACGCACGCTGGGCACAGCAACGTTAGCGAAACTTGAGCACTCTATAGTTAGGCGCCAGAAGTGACCGGCGCGACAAGCATCCGTCCGCGCGGCCCAAGGGCAACGGGCGCGAAATGCGACATGCTGTATTTCGCGTCGATGCGTTCCCCAAGAAAACACTGCATCTCCCTCTTTTCGTAATAGATGGACGCTGGACATGCCGAAATGCGCATGCGTCAAAGAAACACAGCGCGGCACGTGCCTGCGAGTATATGGCAGGGCAGTCGCCTAGCGTGACAACGCTTGCGTGACGCGACGAAATTAACGCTGGCGAGCATGCGCACCATGCCATGTCGAAATGTATTGGTGCCTTTACTGTGGCATTTAATCATGTTCTCGCATGACACGCATCTCATGATTATCATGTTTGCAGCAGTAACATACCTTCGTCTTCCATTGACGTCATGTAATACCAAATTTGGTCTGTGCGAAGCTTGTGAAAAGGCCGCGAGCGCATCATTAGTGTGGCATGTAGTCATGTTGTTACATACCACGCATGTCGTGATTTTCATGTTTGAATGTGTCATTTACCTATGTCGTCCGTTCGCGTAACGTAATACCAAGTTTCGTACATGTAAAGCTTGCGAAACGGCCACGAACGCATCATGTGCGTAGCATGTAGTCATGTTGTTGCATGACACGCATCTCATGTTTATCATGTTTGCACGAGTATCATACCTCCGTCATCCATTCACATCCTGTAATACAAAATTGGGTATAAGTGAAGCTAGCGAAACGACCGCCAGCGCACCATGAGCGCGGCATGTCATCATGTTGTTACATGACACACTTGTCATGATTTCATTTTAGGGTCTGTCACTTGTGTTCGCCATGCAATCATGTCATACCGTACCAGTTTTGCAACATTCCATGTGAACAAAACCACCGCAAGAGCTGCGGGACTATGAAATCTAAATGATGAGATTCATGACATGCATTCTCATGTTATGACTAGTCAAATATGTTCTTCATACATTCATGTTATGCAATAGAAAGTTTGGTATCGATAGCTATATCGAAATGGCCAGGAAAGCTAAGCGTCGTTGGCGGCTAGATAGATAGATAGATAGATAGATAGATAGATAGATAGATAGATAGATAGATAGATAGATAGACAGACAGACAGACAGACAGACAGACAGACAGACAGACAGACAGACAGACAGACAGACAGACAGATAGATAGATAGATAGATAGATAGATAGATAGATAGATAGATAGATAGATAGATAGATAGATAGATAGATAGATAGATAGATAGATAGATAGATAGATAGATACGCCCAAAGCCACCGAAGTTCGTTAAAAAATGCTTCGCATTTCAAAATAACGTTGCACCAAAGACACAGTGCGGCTGGAACCCGGATCCGCTCAGGGTCAGCCCTATATTCTACTACTGAGCAACACTGTTGCTTGGGACTTTTCGGCAAACTTGCCTTAGGTAGGCTTGATGTCGGGAATGCAATCCCGTATACGACTTATAAAGCGTTTTAAAACTTCGAAAGAACATGTAGTCGTCGCACAATGCGTATAGAATAACGATTAGGTTGTCTAATGCTCCAACCCATTACAAAAGCTTGTTCTTGTTCGCCTAATAACCGTGGCGCATACCCGCTTCAGCCGTAATTTCTCATCGTGGTCAGCCGCTGCATGGATCATTGGTGCAAAATTTCTTGCAAGTGTTGAGCGGGTACCATGGCATGTTTCTCATATGAATGAGGAAAAATAGCATATATGTGTAACGCCGGCCCACTGCGCAAAAAACCTAATTATTCTTGCTATAGTGCGTATCTAGCAAGTGCGCTTGCAGTTGTCACCCAACCAATGTTTTGAAAGGCTCTAAAAGGCCGCTCTTCAAGCTTTCATTCTGATTATGCTGCGCCTTCAGTGCAGGCCGGCACTTTTATAGAGCCGCGGAAACAACTACAGGTCGTTTAATGCCACTTTAATGTTTAGATGACAGCCCAGCAGTAATAGGCAGGTCTTGAAGTGGCATACACGCTTTCTGTGTTATCAATAGCGCTTTAACGGAGTCATTTTACAACCAGTACCTTCCACTACATCAATCTTTTATGAACCGCAGCCCGTGTTAAGGAAGCATCATTCAGGCGCACTGCAGTCCCCTCGGGCACGCTTTAGGGTCGAAAAGGTTTTCGTCCTAGGTGAAAAGGGTGGCCAACTTGTGAGCCTAATTGCTCTTTTTTTTTTTGGTAGGTTACGTGTTCTGTTGCGCCCGAAGAGGGCATTAAAGGAAAGTCCTGGACGGCACCATTGAAGCACGACAGCTGCAAATAACGAGTCGGGAAGGCTGGAAGGATGAGGGAAATGGTTAATGGGAAAGCTTTCATCCTAATGAGGAGAAAGGAAACAGACCCACTTTTAGTCGCTGTAAGAACAGCAACAGCAGCATTCGCAAAGTTTCGCGCATCCGGGAACGGACCATCGGAGTTGTTTTCATGGCCCAACGATTCCCAGCCGGCGGAATGAACCTTTAGGGAGCCCAGTTGTCGAGCACTTCGCCACAGACGCTCCACGTGCCTTTTCCCTCTTTTCTAATAGACGATAATCTTTCTTGGGGACCTTCAACGCAAAAATTTTGTCTGTCTTTCTGTACTTTTGTCTGTTTGTCCACCTTAAACGATACCCCGAACGGCACCAAACGATACCCCAAACGGCCAACCCCATCCACAGCGTTCACCAATATTACTCAAGATTTAGCGTTTATACTTATGCGATTGTCACTTAAAGAACAATGATTGCGCATATCTGAGGCACCGTAACAACACGTTATTGTTCTATATCTATGTATTTTACTAGAAAAGGCATACATAACTAATTGTAAGTACCGTAGCGTTTATCACGCTGCGCTGACTGTGCAACGCTTGCACGGAAAGGCAAGTGTTTGCAACGCTTTGCTAAGACGACACGGCCCGACAATGAAATCTACCTCTGTTATTTACCACAATTTGCGTTTTTGCTTGCTTTCTTACTCCCCTTATCTGTCTGAAAGTGTGGACGCTTGGGCAAGATTACACTTTTTTAAAAAATCCTCTCTTCTGTTCTTTTTTTTTTGTGAGAGAGATGGGAGTGAATTGCACCACCCCTGGACGAGCTCTCTCGGTCTTTTTTTCTGTTTCTTCTTCTTTTTAGAATTTTTATTGATACAAATACTGGAATGCTACGAGTGTTTAGTACACACCAGGAGGTCACAAAGTCGAAGACAGTATCGAGACTTCCTGCTAAGGGCAGAATATACTAATACATATTGATTGCAGCAACAGCTGCCCTCTTTGTAAATATAAATTTGACTAAATATATTAGTAGCAAAAGGGTATATTTAAACATAAAGTGAAAACAAGATATACACAATAAAAAAACGAAGCAATCATCAATGCTAAGCAGTTAGTTATCCCTATTCTGTCAAGAATATAAGATCATACGCTAGAAAGATAGCAGTTGCATGTGGATTTATGTTCAGGGACGACCTTTTCTCTAAAAGCTTAATGACTCCCGCCTCATTTCTTTCTTCTTTTTTGTTTTCAGAATCGCTGCCAATCAGCGACTATTGTGCCCTCTGCGTTTTTCAGTTACCAAGCTCAGGCTTGACATAACGGACTTTTTTGAACGTTATACGGTACAGTGGCCACTGCAGAAACAGGATAACCTACGTCTAAAAGACGAGCAACCTGTTTTAAGTATCACTCATTTTGTGCAAACCGACTTAAGGCAAGGCATAGCTACAGCCTTTTTTTACAATTTTTGAGGGCTTCAACAAGGAATGCTGCCAACATACGTGGTTTTTGTTAAACGTTTACGAAATCTCTATAAATTGCATTCCACTGTTTCGGGGCAATTTTCTAGTGAAGCTTACCGCTCCTACATTAGATTCAAATTTTTCGCTCACTTAAGATGGCGCGGTTTCAAGTTCCTCACCACCACCAAAAATCAGGCAATCTTCTGAATAAAAAGTACATTAATTATAAAATAATCTATAGCGCCTGCCGAACGTTTCTTTATCTTGCTGAGGTATAAATCTATAAAAACTGTAGCAACCTTATAACCAATACACATTCCTGATTTCTACACATAAACTCATTCCTTTCAACTACATCAGCATCGACTTGAAATCCATTAAATTGCCATAATTACTCGCACAGCTTGCGCACTTTTTTTCATGATTTTTGGATTCCAAGAAATGAGTGCGCAAATTACGTACGGATTGGGCGTGCGGTGCACACAAAATAATGTGCAGTAGTCCCAACGCGCAGAGAATATAATTTTAAAAAATTCATAACTTGGACCATGAACGAAGTGCACTTATTTATTTAAAAGATCTAGCACGTACTAAAACCAGTCAGATCTGGTAAAGCGCGGCCTTGTCGGAATCACTGATCGACAGGCCCGATTGAGAATCATCTTCGCAGCCGCTGTCACCGTACTTCCAAAGCGCATCGACCTCGGCTCTGTTCAGCGTGTTTGAATGTCTCATTTTCTTGAAACTCTTCTCAACATTTCTGGGAGAAACTAGGACCCAAGACACAGTGATACTGGAGGACCTAAGCGTTCACACATTATTGAAAAGGCCTTCAACGGGCAGGAAAATTGTATTAGCAAGCGTGGGCTCTACTGCTTTTTCCCGTACCGATCACGCCGATCGTCACATTTTGAAGCATTTCAAGCTGAAGTGCTTGGCGGTAGCACGATTCCAGTTTTCTTCGGATAACTTTATAATAGCGAACTTGAATTTGGTCGTATATATAATTACTGAAGCCCGTCACAAGAGAACAGTAAGAACACGGTGGATGGATAGCGAAACCTAAACTTCCGAAATGAACCAAGCGTGCATTGCAGTGTGGTTGCAGAGAACGAGAGGAACAGTTGGCGCGACAGGGCCTCGCATGCCTCCTGCGCCGAAAGTTGTCCGTGTCGTGGCGCGATCACGGTTGTAGAGATAAAGGGATAAATGGGAGAAAATCATGAAGGAAAGAATTGAGAAAACGATCGAGCGGTTCCAGCGACCCGTCAGCGTAGACCCGTCAATAGGTTTGGGTCTTTGGGTACGAACGGTGTTCTAGTAACCCTAGTTCGGGGGATGACCTCGAAAGAAGGGACTTCGCACTCGCAGCCCGTTCGACTGCGCTCGCCTGATCGGTGGGGCATAAGCCCGGCCAGCCCGTCCAAAGAATTCGAAGGTCCCAAGTTTTCATCCGCATGCCAGTGAGCTGGCTCAGGCGGGTCGTAGAGGGCAAAATATGCGAGTAAATATTTTTTCCCATAGAGCTGACAATATATTAGGGGTGCACAAACTATGCGAGCGCAGAAATTGTTCAAGTAAGTACGGTAATTACTGAAAAAAAGCTCCAGCAGTAATGCCTCCTTTATCAGCAAAAACCGTCATGGGCCGTTGTTATATAACAAAGTTATTAACATGTTTCAGCAAATCATCATGCGCCACAGAAAAACAAACGTCTTCATTATCCATACTTAACGCTTTACAGCCACCGAAGAGATTCCAACTGGCGCCTGAATATTACGCTGCGACATTATGCGTGAAAAAATTCTTAATCTGATCTCCCCCCATCATGGTTTACAGTCACCCCCTTCCGCGTTTGCCTTCTAATAAAATTCACTCAGTTACCCTTAATGACCAGCGGTTATCATACCTACGCACAATGGGCCCGGCCCATGTCTATTGGTTGTTCTTGATTTTATCCATGATATCCTAAACCCCCTTTTCTCCTCTGACCTACTCTGCCCCCTTCCTGTCTCTCTCATGTTACACCTATCATTTTGATTTCCATAACTCCCTGCATCATCCTTAATTCAAGTTAAACCCTCTTTGCGAGCCCCCAGGTTTCTGCTCCGATGGTGTGTACGGGTACGACGCAACTGTTATACCTTCCTCATGACGGAAAGCGGTAATCTACCAGCGATTATTTGCGAATGCTTGCTCGATGCGCCCCACCACATCTTTATTCTTCAAGTTACCTCCCTCTTGTGATGTCAAAATCCTAGCATACACCATAATCCTTCTCTTGACCTTGCACACCCTAGTTGTATATATATACCAACGTGTGCGCATTACCGCACAGGCATATTTTCAAATGTACGAGTTGTTATCCTGGTACTGCGTTCGCGCGTTCTTATTGATACATAACAGCCGCTAAACACGGCTGCATGAAAGAGGAGGACGAAGTGGGTTTTCCGTTTGATGCTGGTCTGGCGCCATCTTGCTCGTCGCGTTATGTGCGCTGTAAATAGATCATTAAACAAGTTACTCGTAACAATATTGGTGGAGGTGGACGACCCCCGTACCTCGATGGAGACGCGCAGCGGTCGCACCATCGGCGACCTTTCGACTGCTTCGACTGCTGGTACTTCCTCTAAGCCGCCTTCATCAGTCCAAGCCACCACCTACGTCACACTCCCGCACCTCCGGGATCCCGGCACTTTCTCCGGTGATGGTACAATCAATCTTGACACTTGGCTGAACCGGTACGAGCGCGTCAATGCTACTCACTGCTGGGATCCCACGCTCATGCTCGCCAACGTGCTTTTCTATCTGGACGGCACTCCCCGAACATGGTTTGAACGCCACGAAGCCGACATAACGAGCTGGCATCTCTTCAAAGAAACGATACGTGACCTGTTTGGCGATTTGTCTGGTCGTCAGCTCGCTGTGAAGAAGACTCTTGCCACACGGGCCCAGTCTTCTACCGAATCGTGCGTCTCCTACATCCTTGCAACTTGGCCCTTTGTTCTAAGGCCGACCAGTGCATGTCGGAAGACGAAAAGGTTAACCACGTCTTGAGAGGCATTGCTGACGATGCTTTCAACCTGCTGGTTTTTAAAACGTCTCGAGCATCGACACAATCCTTAAAGAATGCCGACGTCTCGAACCAGCTAAAGCCCGCCGCGTAGCCCAAAGCAACGTGCGCCTTCCGAACACAGCGGCCACTTCTTCGTGTGACGACGCCTTCCACCCGGCCCCTCGATGTGACAACCTTACACGCATCATTCATCGAGAGGTAGAGGCAGCACAACCGGTAGCCATGCCATTACCGACGCCTGCGCCTTCACCGACCACGATCTCTTAATTACAAGCGGTCGTTCGTCAAGAGCTATCGAATGTCGGCCTACATCCTATTCCTACCGTATACTCTGCCCAGCCTTCTTATCGTACCCCTTCTGCTCCTCGCATACAACGCAATCCATCCGAATGGCGTACTCTTGACGACAGGCCCATATGTTTTAACTGTCGACGCGCTGGTCATATCTCTCGTCACTGCCGCAGCCGCTAGGCTCCACCGTCCCATTATGCACCTCAGTATCACGCCACTTCTGTTCGCCAGTCGTCCCCACCACTTTCTCCATCAACACCGACCACATTTTCCGCTCCTGCACCACATCTCAGCAGACCTCGCTACGACCAGTCACCGTCCCCTGCTCGTTTTCAGTCCCGGTCGCCCCCCAACGCCGTGCTGCCTCCCCGACCTATTCGCAGCACCTCCGACCGGAAAACTAGGCCGTGCAGCTTCTGGAGGTGGAGCTGCGTTGACGACCTTCGTAAGAAATCCTCGATTAACGTTATCAACGAACCGGAACCTTTTCGACGTTACTGTCGACAATGTTCGTGTCAGTGCATTGATAGATACTGGTGCGCATGTGCCCATTATGAGTGCTAACCTTCGCCGCCGACTTAGAAAAGTTGTCACGCCTGCCCTCAACCGAGCTGTACGAGTCGCCGATAGAAGAACTGCCGCAATTCTTGGCATGTGCTTTGCGCGAAAGTCTATTGGGGAGAGAAGCACTATCGTTCTTTTCGCCGTTTTCGAACATTGCCCTCATGAACTCATTCTCGGTATGGATTTTCTAGCCACGCACTCTGCCCTCATAGACTGTTCAGCTGGCTCTCTCCATCTCGATTTATCCCTCTTTTCCGACCCGACTAGCCCACCGCAAACCAGCCTCTGCTGCATTGATTTCACGAGCCTCCCGCCTAACTCTGTCACACTTGTCGACTTATCCTCCACGCCGCCAGTATCTGATGGTGATTACCTGGTGGCCCCGATTCGTGCCGTGATGATTACGCATGGGGTTGCTGTGACGCATATGATTCTGGCGATTACGAGAAACCGCACCTTCCTTCCACTGGTGAACTTCTCACTCACCACCCAAGTTCTACCACAGGGTATCTCTCTGGCCAAAATTACCGCTCTCCAAGATGACCATGTCGAGCCCTTCAGAGTTGACGATTGCTGCCGCTCAGTCAGTGGTTCCTTTCCATCACGTTCTTGGGGCGCCGACATCGAGCGAATGGTGCCATCGGACCTCACGTCTGAGCAAGCTGCAGTGCTTTGCCACGTTCTTGAGGGCTATCGTAGCATTTTCGACTTTGCCAGCAACTCTTTAGGCCAAACGACCGTTGTCACCCATCGCATAAATACTGGCCATGCAACTCCCATTCGCCGACGCCCCTACCGTGTGTCTGCGTCGGAGCGTGCAATATTACAATATGAAGTCGGCAAAATACTTGCAAAAAACATTATCGAGCCTTCATGCCACCCCTGGGCTTCTCCAGTCGTCCTTGTTAAAAAGAAAGATAGAACATGGCGCTTTTGTGTGGATTACTGTCACCTTAACAAAATTACCAAAAAAGACATCTATCCTTTACCTCGCATCGACGACGCCCTTGACTGCCTGTACGGTGCCACTTATTTTTCAACTATTGACCTTCAGTCAGGGGTACTGGCAGATAGCCGTCGACAAGATGGTCCGCGAGAAGACCGCATTTATCACTCCTGATGGTCTTTATCAGTTTAAGGTGATGCCCTTTGGTCTCTGCAATGCACGAGGCACATTTGAAAGAATGATGGGCTCATTGCTCCAAGGGTTGAAATGGTCCACCTGCTTGTGTTACCTTGACGATGTCCTTGTCTTTTCGCCCACACTCGACTCGCATCTTCGTTTGTCGGCTATTCTGGACGTTTTTCGTCGAGCCGGACTCCAGCTTAACGCCTCTAAGCACCACTTCGCTCGTCGTCAAATTTCCGTGCTCGGTCACCCTGTCGATGCCCAAGGCGTGCGTCCAGACCCACAGAAAATTCGCGCAGTCACGAACTTTCTCGTTCCGAGGACCACAAAGGATTTCCGCAGTTTTGTGCGCTTGTTCTCATATTTCAGACGCTTTGTTAAGGACTTTGCGACCATTGCACGCCCCCTCACAGACCTCTTGAAGAAAGACACCTCGTTTATCTGGGGCCATGACCAAGCGTCATCGTTTTCGCAACTTTTGACACTGCTTACAACGCCACCAATCTTGGCTCACTTTGATCCATTAGCCCCAACCGAGGTTCACACGGACGCCAGTGACCACGGCATTGGAGCTGTGCTATTGCAGCAACAACGGGGACACGACCGTGTTATAGCCTACGCAAGCCGACTGCTATCTCCAGCCGAGCGCAACTATTCCATCACGGAGCGCGAGTGCCTCGCCCTTGTATGAGCAGTCGCCAAGTTTCGTTCATACCTGTACGGGTGCTCATTCCGTGTTGTCACGGATCATCACGCGCTCTGCTGGCTAGCCTCCCTGAAGGACCCCACGGGACGTCTCGCTCGTTGGGCTCTACGCCTTCAAGAGTACACGTTCTCTGTAATGTACAAATCAGGGTGATTACATCAGGGTGCGGATTGTTTATCCCGCTACCCTGTTAACGAAGCAACCGATACTGACGCTATCACGGGCGTTTTTTCCGTGTAGCAGCTGTTGAACATTGGCGAAGAGCAACGTCGGGATGCTTCTTAAGGAGCCATCATTGACAAACTGGAGTCAACGCCTCGCGACCCGTCCCTACGAATGTTTTTGGTGAAAGACAGGATCCTATATCCCGTAACCTTGATTCCTTCGGATCAGACTTACTTCTTGTCATCCCAGAGCACCTGCGTTCCACTGTCCTGCATCGACTTCATGACGCTCCTATGACGGGCCATTTGGGCGTTTCTCGCACATACGATCAGGTACGACGTCGGTGTTTTGGCCAGGACTTGCCTGCTCTGTTCGACGCTATGTCGCCGCTTGTGAGCCCTGTCAGCGTCGCGAAACGCCGTCTGCCCTTCCAGCCGGCTACCTTCAGCCGATCGACGTTCCCAACGAGCCTTTCTTTCGAGTTGGTCTCAACCTGTTAGGTCCTTTTCCACTCTCCACAGCCGGAAATAACTGGATTGCTGTTGCCACGGACTATGCGACGCGGTACGCAGTCACACGAGCACTCCCGACCAGCTGCGCTACAGACGTTGCGGACTTTCTGCTGTACGACATAATATTAGTTCACGGTGCTCCCCGTCAACTTCTCACCGACCGTGGCCGCACGTTCTTATCAGCTGTAGTTCATGAAATCCTGAGATCTTGCCATACCAAACACAAATTTACTACTTCGTACCATCCCCAGTCAAATGGCCTCATGGAGTGCCTTAACAGGATCCTAACCAATATGCTTGCCAAATACATTGCGCCAGATCACCATGATTGGGACATTCATTTGCCGTATGTGACGTTCGCCTACAATTCATATCGTCACAACACTGCCGGCTATTCGCCCTTCTATCTACTATATGTCCGGGACCGAACTCTACCCTTAGACACTTTACTATCTGCGGCCACTGAATATGCTGGGGAAGCCATTGCCCGCGCCGACCACGCACGCCAAGTCGCCCGTAACCGTCTTCAGGCTTCACAGGCCCGCCAACAACAGCTCTAAAATTCTCACCATAGGGACGTGCACTTTTCTCCGGGTTCTTTCGTGCTCCTCTGGTCACCTACTCGGCGTGTGGTACTGTCTCAAAAACTGTTGTCGCCCTACACTGGACCATTTCGTATCGTTCGCAAAGTGAGAGACGTCACGTACGAGATTGTTCCAACCAATCTAACAAAGTCATCGTCAGCTCCGTGCGACACTGTTCACGTGGCTCGGCTGAAGCCCTATTACCTCCCTTCGACATCATCTGCGTAAATTTAGCTTCGGGACAGTGCTTCTACTGCTGGGGGTTGTGATACATAACAGCCGCTAAACACGGCTGCATGAAAGAGGAGGACGAAGTGCGTTTTCCGTTTTATGCTGGTCTGGCGCCATCTTGCTCGTCGGGTTCTGTGCGCTCTAAATAGATAATTAAACAAGTTACTCGTTACAATATCTCCTCTTGAATTAACGAAATACAAATTGAGAACAAGGAAAAAAAATAACAAAGACGCGGTAAACCAGACACGCCGTAGGGCGCCTAAAAGGATGCTCGAAAAGAAGCAAGCTTTCGCGCTACCGTTATATCGCCACCCTCTATGATACAGACAAGCAAAACGAAACGGATAAAAGACGTCGTCGTTGAAAGATCTTGCACCGAGGGGCTCGGGCTAGCGGCCGTGTTTATCCCAAGTTTTTGCCAACAGAAGTAGAGATTCGAAGGGCATGCAAGGACGTGCTCCGCGTGTTTTCGTAGGGAAACAAAGAAGAGCCCGCGTTTTTTATGAGACCTTCGCTCATATGCCTATCCGCTGCCGTTCCACGTGTCAGTTGGATACGCTTAGGTGATATCTCGCGTGCGTGTACCTAAACCAGCAGACCGATGTGGGATGCTCTATCGTCCCTTACAAAAGAGCGCAGCAATCAGAATAACGCTCACAGAAAAAAAGCTAAAAGTGGTGCAGGAGGTATTAGCACTTGCAGATTGTAGGACCATGCACTAAGGGGAAAAACGAAAAGGCTTCAGGTCACCCGGCTTGCGAAGAAAAACTCCGGAGGTTTCATTTGGGGAGAAGGAGGGGAGCATCTCGGTAAGAATCGCTACCTGTACGCTGTATGAGTCCGCGAGAAAGCACTGGACGAGTGCGTGTTTTCATTTGGCTCAATGGTTTCGTGTAGTGGCTTCTTATTCAGGCAATAAACGAAGCTGAGCTTTTACGCTAAGCTCTCCATTCACTCTCACGTAAGCTCCTACATTTTCGTAAGCCGGTCCTCAAAAAGGTCATGGTCCCGTGTTGTTGTCGAGTGGTTTTTGCGTGTCATTTGGAGATTATGTAATCAGCTGGGCTCCGCTGCAGCCAGTCAGAAAAAGAAACTTTGTTCTCTGGCTTTTCCAAGGTGTACCTGTGTTCTTGCTTGGGCTTCGCAGAGCTTGCGCAGAAGGATGACACGAAAGGATCACCAATGCAAAGGGCCCATATCCTTCATATTACTTGAGATCCACAATTTCGCTTTTAGTGTGCCATTTACTTGAACCACCGGTTTTTATCTCTCATGCCTTTCATGAAAACGCGAAGACACTTCGTAAGAAAGAACTTGGAAGAAGAGCCCCTTTCGCATAGTGTGGTACAACTTATGACAAGAAAGGCTCACTGCATAGGTGGCATCATTAAAGAACAAAACGGATTATTGCTTCCGTTCTACTAGCGGATAGCGAGGTTTTCTGTAGTTTACTTGCCCGGACCACCACGTGTTTGATGATTGACGCTTTGGTTTAAGAAAAGGACTTGGTTTCGTCTACTTGAGAGAACGGTGCAAGTTGATTCGATTACACGCTGATGAACGTGACAGGTGGCCTCCTTTGCGTCTTTAGGTTTTAAATTATTTAAGGTGTATCAACAGCGAAGGCCATACGCCAGTTGCAGAATGGTTATTTATTAAAAAAACAAAATTATTTATATTTCTGGGTGCCTTGAAGTTATGCTGTAGTGTACAATATAAAGCACAAACAAAAACATTATTTTTTTTCTTAGATTGATAAGAGCCGGAACCAAGTTCACGGTCTGCGAACACTATCACATAATACTGAAAATTATTTCTTTCTATATATGTTTTTAAAAGTGATGGAAAACCGCCAGCAATAGAAATACTAGTGGCCCAGCAACGATCACACTGCCTCACAACACTTTGAGCATCTTCTTGAGCTGACGCTTATAAACTTGCAGGGGTACCGTTCGAACTGAAAACAAGGACTTAGTATTATAATATATGTGTATGGGGAGTATTGTATGATGAATTATCAGGGTGTTTCAAGTTGCGTGCAACTATTTATCATTCTGTGTTTCCCTTTGTCAGTCAAGCCAAGCAGAACGTCTGGTTTTAAACGTGTACAGTACAATCCACTTTTAAAAGGAACACTACAGTTTGCACCGTTCACATTGCTGGCCCTTTAACAGCAAGTGGATAAGAAAACAATGTTTACGGGTGGCAACAGTGTGAAAAAAAAAGTCGAATTCATAATTCACCGATTGTCTCATTAAAATCTAAAGCATTACGTTCTTGCAAAAGAATCAAATCCAAACATGCCATGCACGCAAGTGTTCCTTTTAAAATGATCCCGTCTCCACATAAGGACTAAGTTAACCTAGCTAAGATGTGCGTGATTACTTACTACTCGTGAGCTGTTAGATTGGTACTGCCTCTGCACACATTGCGTTGTACTCATTGACATTTTTTGCCCTTGTTAATAATTTTTGGCACATTTTGTCGATTAAACAAGAAAAATTTACCGATGGTGCCATAAGGCACCATCGGTTATTGATATCGCTTCAGAATTAATAATATTGAAAACGAATGCTGAAAAAATCTTCCTAGCATTATTTTATTCGGCTTGGAAATGCCCCCCCCCCTTTTTTTTATTATTATCCAGTTTCGTAACCTGCTAGGGAGAAGAGAAGAATGAAAACCTTTACGGGAGGCCTTAAAGTGAGCAAGCTCCCGGATAGCCAAGTGAAACTCCCGAGTATAACTTATATTTGCACTCAATTTCGAGGCGCCGTATTTGGACCGCATGCACTGAACTGAGACCGGCACTGAACGTCGGCCACATCGATGCGTGTATAGGCAATGTATAATGTGTTCCCCGTCGTAACTTATCCTTCCTCCGTGACTGAGCCCACTTATAGGAAGACGCATTAGAAATGCACATTAGAAATGCGCATATGTATAATGTATACCCCTTCACTTTAGTCAGGAAACTCCATCCTCTTCACCCGTTCTTTGTGTCGTGTGGCACTCGTATTTTATATTCTGCGACACTTCCCTCTCCATCATCTTCCTTTTTATCTGTTTTTTTTATTTTGTTGATGGCGGCTCTCACAACCCCAACCATCTTTTCTGTATAACGTTCGGACGATTTTCAGTCCAGGAATTTTTTTCACACAATACTTTTCGCACCTTTTTCTATTTTACCCCTTCATTTCATACCGGGTACAAAAAAGGTCCAATGCGTCTGGTATATGTCCGTGCGAAGATCTCTCATTTCACCTTGTTTATTATTTTCTAGGCACTTTCTTTCTTCCGCATCGCGTATCGAGACTGCCGCTGCCGTGGAACGATCGTACGATTTACCCAGAGCTACGCATCGGTGGCAAATGAGCGCGATGAATGCAGCTTTCTGTATTTTCCTGCGACTCGATATTTTTCCTTATATTTTTGCTCACTGCGATATTGCACGATCTTTCTTTTCGACTCACAAGTCCATATTCCAAACACCACATCTGTGAGCACATCATCGCATGTACGCGCCTATACTGCCGGCTCTTCTTCTGGCGCTATCGTTTCATGAATGTTTTTCTATTAATATTTACATTGTTTTCTCTTCTGAGATGCATGTGTGCTCTTCTAGTACTAGTGCCCTTGCTAACTCAGTAAAGAGCGCTCGAAGAACGCCATCTCTTTCAAGCTAAATGATCCGGAATCAGGGGAGCAAAGGGAAATAAACAGGACATGCGATGACCTCGACTGTTTAAGACATGTTTCCCGTCGCGTCTGGTTTTTTGGGTGACGTTCCTTTCGAACGTAAGCTGTTGCTGTACTAGCATCCCCCTCTTTTTTTTTTACTTTTCAGTTTTTTCGTGTACTTCGAATTTTGCATTTGACTTCGCTCTGTTATTGATGTCTCGACTGTTCGGATTGAAGCCGTAAGGCAGACTTTCGTGTGTTGCCATCCCGCGTTCTTTATTCAACCATCTCTTTGAGCGCCTATGAATCTTTATTTTTGGCGGCGCATACTCTGCTTTGTTTTTTTTTTTTATATCTTGAACTCGTTTTCTTGACGCGTATGGTGTTCACATTTTACTTTTTTCAGAGAACGCATTGAAAGACCTGAATTTCTATGCTAAACTTGCGGTTTACTAGAAATAGGACTGATTGCTCAGTTGAAGCATGAAGGACTGCTGTGGAGATAGTGGTTGCTCAGTGGATTTTTTCACTGCGACTGTCAACAAGGCACACACGCCACGCGATGCTGCAAGCTGTAGCCGCCAACACAGAGAGTGACAACAGTGTCACATTGCAGTTAAGCACAACGTGGATGATGCGTTGTGAGGGCTTTATAATATGCAGGAAACTACTACTAGTGGCGACATTTGTATACGGACCACTGCACACCACAGATGTGCGTGAGGCTGGTGCCCGGCACGGCTTGAAGTTGGTGAGTCAAGAATCGACTACACTTCAATGTGCACATGTGCACCAGTTGATTTCTTCAATGCGACTGAATTCATTCCTCGTGCACGCTGTAACTTGCAGCTAAACCAAATTTATTGAATG
Organism: Rhipicephalus microplus; assembly: GCF_043290135.1. Lineage (NCBI taxonomy): Eukaryota > Metazoa > Arthropoda > Arachnida > Ixodida > Ixodidae > Rhipicephalus > Rhipicephalus microplus. Next base: position 174,405 of record NW_027464636.1, read on the forward strand.
GCATTGAGTCCTTATGAACCACTGCCACGTTTTTGCTCTCTGCTTTGTATCCATACATGGTTCTCCTTAGAGGGATACGGTGGGATTGTTCTTTTCCAGAAAAGCTTGTTTTTTTTATAGGTACAATGATATGAAGATTTGCGGTTACTGGTGTTTTTCGACTGTGAAAATATGAACTTTTCGCTTTATGCTTCCTTTCTCCCCAATCGGTGTCTAGCGTTTTGCATTTTGCAAGACGTTTCGATGCATTACGAATGCGCATGCGTACTGTATGCGTCTAAGTTCATGAAGTCTCTTCGCGTGCTATTGTTCTCTTTCAGCCTTTGTTTTTTGATCATTTTCCTCAATCGCTGCCACTCTGTCTTTAAACTATTCATCTACAACCACAGCCTTCTCTCTCTTTTTGATATCTCCTCTCTGCTTTCTAAGCTCCATGCGTCGGTTTCTTCTCTTTATGCATCCTTTTTCTCCCTATGAAAAACACTCCTCCAGACAAAAGCAGCTGGTTTGTCGTACATCATATGCAGATAGCAAATTGGCTTTCCGAAATTATTTGTCACTGGCGACTGGCTGACTTTGCAAGTTCCTATACTGTCCGTTATACATATATATATATATATATATATATATATATATATATATATATATATATATATATAGCTGGTAATTTTTTCATCCACTTTTCTTTCTTCTTTCTTCTTATTTACATTCCATTGGTTCTAATAACTTCCCCTGTACATTCCTTGGCATTACTGTCTGTTATATCTCATTAATATTGTGTTAAAACACGGAAATACGAGCCCTTAGGTATACACTTCTCTCCCTTATTTTAAATATATATATATATATATATATATATATATATATATATATATATATATATATATATATATATATATAGATATATATATATATATATATATATATATATATATATATATATATATATATATATATATATATATATAATCCTGAAAACTCTTCTCAAAATTCTCATGAAGCACATGGTCTAATGCGAATGCGAGCGAACGCTCCTTAGAACGACGGAGCAAAGCGTTGGTGGACGCATGTTACAGAGAGCAGTGCGCAAACGCTTGAATTATCGATCGTACAAGTTTCGCACCATACAATAGTCCTGTTTTGGAATGAAAAAATAAAAACAAAATTGCTCCAAACTCGAGAGTTTTACATACAAAACGTTCCAACATTAGTCTGACTACGGCAAATTGTCCAGATGGAGCCCTCTAGCAGAGGTCGCTTTTGTCAGCGTTATCTCACGTGGACGGGGGCGAGTTCTCGTATCTTGGGAGCTGGTAGTTCAGCGTTTATCGCAGAAAGACCGTTTTGCATAGTTAACGCGCACCGCTCGCTTTTAGCGCCCCACGGTGAGCGCAGAGGCGATGGCGTCCACTCTCGCGCTCAAGCAAATGAACTGTCATGACGTGACGTTAGCTAGGATCCTTGCCGACGTTCCGGGACCCTCAGATGCACTGCCCCTAAACCATAACCAGTTACCAGTAACACGCTACACGTGAATACTTACTGCTCAAGTCTGTTTAGCGAAACTAAAATCTCCCCTCTTGGTATGTATCTAAAATAGGTCAAAAATTTCTGAGAATATACGTTCGATAACATGCTGCTGCTACTTTCGTCTAGAGCGCGTGTAGGTTTCCACGTCAACGTTTTGCGAATACAATCAACTGTACGTTTTTTTTTTTGGGGGGGGGTGTTACGTTATTACTTTTTCGAAGTGTACAGGCTGCAAACGCTCCGTTTTCATTGCATAAGCATGCAGACAAAAATTGTGTCTTGAATAAGAATTCCTGGATGTAAGCCTCATTTTACACATGCCATGTTTAGCTTACCATTAAGTGTGCAAAAATTTGCTATAAGTTCTCATTGAAAGTTATTTATTACTTTATCCATCACTCCGGAGAAGGGGGGGGGGCATGGGTGCATATATACATGAAATATTTTTTTCTGAAACAAATTTAGCTGCGAGTGTAGTGGGGGCAGTCTCGTTCTTCTTCCATTCGTCACTGTAATGAGTTCCCTATTAACCATATGGTATAACGACAAATGACTGCACTGTCCAGTACTATTGTTCAAGTTGTCATTCCAAGGCCACAAATGGAACAATAATGTTATATCCAAATAAATTGTGATCTTACCACAAAACCATGGCGGCCTGAAGCTAAAAAAGCTTTAAATATAGCCCCCAAAGTGTGCAGTGCATTTTCTCGACGAGGCACTAACATCTTACTTCAAAGAATAAGGTGAAACTCCATCCTAGAACACTTAAATAAACCAGAACACCAGCACAAGTGGCTGAACAAATGGGACCTGTAAATAAAGTGCCGTATGCCTCCCAAATGAAAGCGAAACATATGCATTATGCACCGCATTCGCCTCCCTGTGGCTTACACGAGATGTATGTCACAAACGAGCGCTCAGAAAAAAGCGTACCGCCGAATTCTGGCGACAGTGACGATTCCAAGCGCCGCGGAGAGACGCCTTAAGGCCAACGCCAAAGAAGAAAACAAGCATCCAGACTCCCCGGGCGCGCCCTCTTTCCTCCTCGGAAGCGTCGTTTCGCCGACCAACCTTCTCACATCGGCCGCTGAGCAAGCCCTGGAAAGATTTGGAAGGAAAGGCGTGTGGTGATGCAGAGTTGCCGAACGAGTTGCGGACGGTCCTCGAAACGTGTCGCTCTTTCCCCAGCTTTGGCTGTGCGTCGCGCCGACGGAGCAATTGGAATTTTCTGGAATCTAGCAAGAAAGGTATTTAAGCGAACAATAGAGAAGGAAAATCAGGAGAAAAAAGAAGTTTGCGCCAGCGTACGCAGGGTCTTTCCACCGTGTTGGCGAAGGCTTTTGTCTTCAGTGACAAAGCAGAAGCTGAAGCCAGTTTATGCCAGTGTGAGAAGGTAGGAGATGAAGACAGTTTTGCACAAATGTGGCTATTCCGCCGGGCTGGTGAAAGCTTTTTGTAGTCAGTGACAAAGCAAGTCATACGGTGAAAATTTATTCCAAATTTTCACCGTATGACTCACCCACTGAACTGATGCAGGCTAACAACATTCCATACCTTGCACTGAGACGGAAAGCTGCACGTTTGGAATTTCTTTACCTCCTTTGGAATCATAAACTAGCGATTAACCCCTCACCATATCTTTCATCTTCTACATCAAGACTTACTCGCCACCATCATCCTAATTCTTTGACACCTTATTTTTCGAGAACAGATTTATTCAAATTTTCTTTTTTTCCCCGCACCGTAACAGACTGGAATGATTCATTGTAGCATTTAAGCGCATTGGGATCATTGCTCATTGCTAATTATACTTGTTTGCTCCGTTTTGTTGTTGTTTTATTCTTCCCCCACCCTGCTTGGATCTGTACAAGGTCTGCAGTATTGAATAAAGAAAGAAAGAAAGAAAGAAAGTAATGAAGAGAGTTTCCACCTGAAGGGTGAAAACTTGCGTTACAAGTAGAAGAGTGTGTCTACCGCCAGAGAGCGAAGACGCATCCTGCAATCGCAACGCGTGGGAAGCCGACGTGTTACCGGCGAAAAAGTTTGGTGCTTGGAGAACAGCCAAATGAAGACGCGAGGTTTCCTGAAAGAGAAACTTCGGAGGCAGCAGACCGACAACAGCGCTGGGCTTTAAGTGAGTGGTTCTTGGAAGAGTATCATTCAGACTTTGTTCCAAGGACTTTGGACAGAATAAGTTTCCGCATTCTGTAGTCTATAAGTGTATTGGTTGTTTGAGGCATGTGTTTGCATTGGAGCGCATATTGTTGTTCGTGTCCATGGTTTCAAGTGTAGCTGATTGTATAGGGTAGTCTATTGTTTGATTGGTGAAATATTGTACTGAACTCTTGCCGAGTGTGTATGTTTGTGTATTGTTTTATCTGCCATACTCGAGCACATAATTTTGTTTTGTTTATCAATTCTCCGCTCTGACTCGTTCTTTGGACCACAGCCGGCCTCTGCTGGCGCGTCAAGTAGGACCGCTTATAATTGTCCATGCTTTCGTGGTGCAGCTCAAGAGGCCAGTACTCCAGCCCTTCGAATTAGCCCGGCGATCGCCTGCCTAATTAACGGTACCTGTGACAATTATTCTGGCATCCGCGATAGGACGTTTTTGGTGGAAAGTGTGTCCAAAGTAGTGAGAAAGAACCTCGAGTCGTTGTTAGTGCTATCGTAACAGTTTTTGTGTGTTGCTCAGTGTTCTCATTAACGAGTGTGCAGAGAGTGTTTCGATGGGCTAAGTTAGGCAGATATCTTGTGCACGCGGCTAGAATTTTATTTGAGAGGCACCATAGATCTGGAGAAGTTAGTAGCCCTTGGTGAGAAGATGGATCTTTCTGTCGCTGTACTACAGAAGTGGGTGAGCCAGAAGGAGAAAGAGGCGGTGTAGAGAGAGATAGGTTGGCAGCTGAGAAGGCCAAGGAAGAAAAAGCAGTTGAGCTGGAGAGAGAAAGGCTGGCAACTGAGAGGGCCAAAGAAGAAAGAGAAGCGGAGATGTCTGAAAGGGAACGGCAGCGCCAACACGAGATGGCACTCGAGCGGCCCCGTTCGCAACAGCGAAGTGAAACTCCTGTCCAGGCTAGAGTTGAAAGCAGCGAGTGGGAACATCATGGCTTCCACTTGAACCCAAGTAAGCTGCTCGTCTCGTTTGACGAAAGGAAGGACGACTTCAACGCGACCCTTCACCGATTTGAGACGATTTCAAGGAGCCAGAATTGGCCGGAACATTATTGGGCAAGTGCTTTGAGTACCTGTTTGAGTGGCGAAGCACTCAGTGTGTACGGTAGGCTGACGCCGATCGATTCAGTCAACTATGCAAAGGTGAAAGCTGCTTTACTGAAGAAATTGATATGAGCCAGTTGCGTAATACGTCAACTACATACACCGCGTATTCTGTAGCCGAGCATCGGGTCGATGCTCTTCCTGGAGGGAGGCAAATGCCGCATTCAACCTGCAGAGGAGAGCTCGCACAGCCAGAGAAGAAGACGAAGCTCTTGCCCGGTCCTCTTTACGAGCGCCTTTCATTTTTAATTAAAGTGAGCTCTTCTATATCGAACTCCTGCTGTGTCTGCGTCGTGACAATATTTACTGTCGAAGGTTACCGGGACAGACTTCGGACAGCAAAACCAGCTGATGGTGAGACGGCTACGCAGTACGCCGCCTGACTTAGCCATTATTTTGACCGATAGATCGAACTTTCTGGCACCACGCAGGAGTATGATAAGCTTATAGAGCTCCTAATTAGAGAGCAATTTCTTAGTTGCCACCCAAGCCTGTCGCTGTACTCGAAAGAGAGGAGAGCTAAGTAATTTGAAGACATGCTTGAACTGCCGACAAATTCCGGGAAGCGCAAAGTGGCACAAATCTGGCCAAGATTAAGAAGGAATGTCCCGAACATTTGTAGAAATCGGCACCCGAACAACAGCAGCGCTCACCGGAGAGTGTTTTCTGTGTAACCGAGTGGGTCATCGGGCTAACAGCTGTCGAACTAACTTTACGAGCTCTACCGTTGTAAAATGTTTCAAATGTGGTCAGACCGAGCGAAAGGCAGACAAATGTCGTAACGGAACGAGTTAAACTCACCAAGTAGCCTATGCACCAGGGGGCACCAAAAGCCGATGATGACGACGTCGCCAACGGATTCGTAGAGTTGAGAAATGGGAAGAGACTTCCTATTGTGGGTGCTCTAATGACAAAACGGCCAACCGGTGTTATGAAGGGAATGTCAACACTGCCTTGAAAAGTTGCGGGCAAGAAGGTTACAGTGTTAAGAGACACCGGTAGCTCCACTGTTATCGCGCGGAGAAACATGGGACGGGAAAGTGAGTTAACAGGCAAATTGAAACTGGTTCGCCTAATTCACAGTACGATTCGGATGCTACCTGAAGCTGATATTGAGGTTGACACACCATACTTCAGTGGGAAGGTTATTGCCCTGTATATGACGACCCCATGTACGACCTCATCATCGGAAACACCGACGGAGCACGAGGGCCGAACGATCTCGAACGTTTCGGGGAAGACCCGAAGATGGAGTCCCCGGCAGCCCAACATTCGAGAGGTACAGTGGTGGATAATCCCGCGAAGGATTCCACCCAAGCTCAAGGTGAAGCCGCGGTGCAAAAGAAAGGGAATCGGGAGGGCATCGTGTCGAACAAGACAACGTGCCGTGTAGCTGGACTAGCGGCGGAACGATCTCAACTGACGAAAAGTGAAAAGGTGATGGAGTCGGCCAGCCAGGCCCACCGTCGTACGTGAAGAATCAGTCAATAACCAGACAAGATCGGTTGAACGTTATGACCCGTTAACGTGGTCGGAAGTGTCAACGATGGCTGAGACGCCACCTCAGATACCGTTGTTTGAAAGGGCTCATCGGAACAGAAACAAGAGCAATAGGAAGAGATCGAGCGAGCACCACAAGCAGGGGCGTAAGCGCAGCACTAGGTGCAGAGGATCGGAGATTGGGTTGGATTTTCATGCGCGTAGCAGTGTTGAGTGCAATATGTTATCCTGTGTCACAAGTGTCAAAGTGTTTGATGCGGTGATGTGATGTTATCGATATGATCGTACAATTGTTCTAACGACAAACACTTGTACGTCTGAGTTGTTGAAAATCTGTGATGGAGTGTTGTACTCATGTACCTGTGGTTATATTTCATGTGTTGTGAGATTCAATTGCAATGTGCAATTGTATTGGGTGTTCGATTGTGACTGTGATGCGTCATGAGCGACAGACTTGTTACGGACTCCTAATTTGTGGTTACTGTTCGCTTTCATTTGAGTGGAATAGAATATTATGAGATAATATTCCTAAAGTTAGGGGCAGTGTCGAATACGAGCGTTCAGAAATGAGTGCAGTGCCGAATTCTGGCGACAATGACAATACTAAGCGCTGGAGAGACGCCGCAAGGTCAATGCTAAAAAAGAAAACAAGCATCCAGACTCCCCGGGCGTGCCGTCCCTCCTTCTCGGAAGCGTCGTTTCACCGACCAACCTTCTCACTTCGGCCGCCGAGCAAGCCCTGGAAAGATCTGGACGGAAAGAGGCGTGGTGATGTAGAGTTGCGTAACGAGTCGTGGACGGTCCTCAAAACGTCTCACTCTTTCCCCAGCCTTGGCTGTGCATCGCGCCGACGAAACGATTAGAATTTTCTGGAATATAGCGCGAAAGGTATCTAAGCGAACAACAGAGAAGGGAAATCAGAAGAAGAAGGAAGTTTGCGATAGTGTACGTGGAGTCCTTCCGCGGTGTCGCGAAAGCTTTTGTACCAGTGACAAAGCAGGAGATGAAGCCAGTTTACGCCAGTGTGCGTAGGTAGGAGCTGAAGATAGTTTACGCCAGTGTGCGTAGGGAGAAGAAGAAGAACGTTTTGCATGAGTGTGTGCAGGGTCGTTCCGCCGGGTCAGCGAAGGCTTTTGACGTCAGTGACAAATTAAGTAATGAAGGGGTTTTCCCCCTGAAGGGTGAAAGCTTGTGTTACAAGCAGAAGAGTGTGTCGACCGCCAGAGAGCGAAAACGCGTCCTGCAATCGCAACGCGTGAAAAGCCGATGTCTTACCAGTGGAGAAGTTTGGTGCTTGAAGGGCAGCCAAATGAAGACGCGAGGTTTCCTGGAAGAGAAACTTCGGGGGCAGTGGACCGACAACAGCGCTGGACATTGAGTGAGTGATCCTTGGAAAAGCATCATGTAGACTTTGTTCCAAGGACTATGGACTGAATAAGTTTTTGGACTCTTTAGTCTTTAAGGTTCTCTGTTGTTTGATCCATGTGTTTGCATTGTAGCGCATATTGTTGTTTGTGTGCGCTGTTTCAAGTGCAGTTATTTGTATTGTGTAGTCGATTGTTTGATTGGTGAAATATTGTACTGAACACTTGCCGAGTGTGCATGTTTGTGTATCGTTTGATCTGTCATACTTGATGATGTACTTGTGTGTTTTGTTTATGAACTCTCGCCTCTGACTTAATCTTTGGACCGCAGCCCGCGTCTGCTGGCGCGTCAAATAGGACCACTTACAATTGTTCGTGCTTTCGTAGTGCAGTTCGGGAGGCCAGTACTCCAGCCCTTGGAATTAGCCCGGCGATTACCTCCCTAATTAGCAGGACCTGTGACAATGTAACACCCACTTGATTGGCTGTAATGACACAGGTCCCGATTGTGGCCCCTGTCAGTTGTCAGAAACGCTCGAACATAACTTTTGTGACTGTCCAGCGTATGCAAGCGAACACCAGCAACTTATATATCGAATGAACGATACATTCATCGACCATGAACGGATGAGGTTGCGATAGGTCTTTGGCCTGACGCCAGCCACACAAATGTGGTGATAGGAGGTGTTGTCACATTCTTAGAAGCCACTGGACTGGATGCACGTTTGTAGAATTACCCCAGCCTAACAAGAACATGTTCTCATCTCCCTACCTTACCATCGTCATTCATCTCTCTTTTACTCCCCAGTCACCCTTCCCCAGCGTAGAGTATAGCATGCCACAGCAACAAGGAGATCAGGCCAACCTCTATACCTTTCTGTATATAAATTATCCATCTGTCTCTCTTACTCACAAACTGACTCTCACGGAAGTTGCAGTAAAAATGAAAGAATAATTTCCGTTATTGAATGCGTATTATAAACAAAACTATCAGGTGCCTGGGAAAGAAGTTACAATGCACCAAGCATACGCTGCGCGCACTCATCGAAACGATGCTCTGATTCCATCAAAAATGCTGTTCGGAGCATGGTTGTCACGAGCAACTCATATACATTTCTTTGAACACCTATAGAGCTCAATAATCAAGTATCCATCGTGGTCGATCTAGTATGCTGTATCAGGTGTGCCGACTACCATGTGCTTTGCTCGTGGCATGCTTAGCGTAAGAAATCACAGCGTGACAGGCACCTAACGGCAAAAACTACAGCCCGTATTGCTTTTCTTATTTCTCTGTTTCGGTTTGGCTACTGCTTACTGTCGCACTTCTCCATATGTGTTTTTGTTTGTTTGTTTGCACTGTATTCCATGTCCTTTGGTAATACATATATATATTTTATTTCTTCCTGATATGCGTGTTTTTGCCTACTCCAGGGGCAGAATGTAGTCACACCGGTGTTATCGTAACCACGCATATTTGTGGCGTAGCTTGTGACTGCCGGCCACTGGTCGCGTATATCTTCTTACCCGTCCGCCTCACGAGACGATTTCTCATTCGTTCTAATCAGGGTGACTGGAATACGAGACAAATAAACTGAAATAGAAAAAAAATTATCGAAACGGAAACGGCTAGGAGAAAAAACAAAAAAACTTAATTGCCCTTGAGCTCAAGGACACCTCGTGAAGTTTTTATAGACCTAAGCTAGACTTTGTTCCACATCAAATATGCAGTGAAAATGGAAAGGCTGTAACCAAAATTCGTCTTTCGTATTCGCGACACTCAGTAGCGTGCTGTGTTTATCTCATTTTTACTTACTTATTGGCATCGTACGAAACCATGTGAACAAGAAGCATGCAGGTTTTGCGCGTTGATCAAGACTTTATGAAACCGTGGAAGTTTGAGGGCTTGCACCTTTTTTCTGCCACCTTAACCTAAGTAATACGTAACGTTATTACAGGTTCTCATTTAGGAGAGTGCTGTCGTAGGAGGCAACACTTGTCGCGAGGCCGGCTGAAAAAGCACAATTATATCCCGATCGTCCTTACTAGTCTATGGAAGGAAAGCATTGCAGGGTTCGCGTTAACTACGAAAATGCTTGCTCATTTTGCGCCTCAACAGTACACGTTCAGACATAAACTCCACATACGTGTGGCCGCTCTTTCGCATCCTTTCTTTATCTTCTCTTGAGGATACCTTTTATTGAGTTTTCATTTTCTCATGTGACGTCATGTAAGGCTGTGCAGACAGGCCTACATTTTCAAAATGTCACGCTGATGTATTGTCACTTGCGTATTAGCGTACGTTCTTTGCAGAGCTGTCAACTAAAATCTCGTTGAGCGGTGGTTTCGTCGCACAAAAAGCATTTATTGAAATAACTTTTTGGAGATAACTAAATATATTTACATCAGTAAAAAGTATCCCGTTGATGTGTTCATTACTTCTCGGCTTTGGCCAGCTTTCTAATTTGCTCGGAGCAAACTGTTCTGCATAACACTCTCTAATTACGAAATGCCGCCAATAAACGACTATGCTTTCTTTTCTTTTGACCACGTAGTGCCTCTTCCTAAAGAAGTAATAAATTACCAGTTGAAAACTTTCGCAGCGGTGTACACTAGGGAGGAAATAATAACTTTGATAGCACTGGCGTGACTTTTTAGATCGTAATTGCCGGGTTCCCAGATGACACCCCATCAAAAAAAAATCTCATAAAACGGCGTAGGCAAAACGATAATACATTCTTTTGCGTCACCACCTTCCTTCAAGTTAAAGCATATTTTATGTTGGTTTAACCATCATATCATATAGGTTCCATCCGCTCCGCAATGTCTCTTTCAGTTTTAATCTACCAAGCTTGTATTCATAACAGCGCCATCAAATTCGATACTTCACGCGTAAGGACGATGAAGAGGATGGGATAATATTCTAGCAGCCGCCATCGAAGATGAGAAGTTTTCTTGGCCCGAAAGAGCTGATGGCATTAAAGGCGATTAATAATGACCCCCTGTACAATAAGAGTGGAGCAACAGAAAATTACATTCACCGGTGATTATGTAGCAAATTTTCTCGCAAAGCTCAGCGCTTCCATCGATGAAATCAAGAAATAAGGATGTCTGAGAGCGGAAACTAGCCGGAGGCTAATGAGGTGGAAAGCGCGGGATAACAAGCGCAGTAATTACGTTTTCGTTCCGAGCGCGCGTGGCGAGCGGTCCTATACACAGGCGTAGTTTTTATTTTTTAACGTTGCCTCTCTTACAAGGTGCCCATTATCCGTGTCTCCCAGGAAGGCTTAAAGAGCGAAAGTTGTGCCTTGAGTGTCAAACTTGGCACTTCTTCGTGAACTCCTTGTAAAGTACGTACCTGTGCGAGGGTGGCATCTAAATAAATACCCGCTAAGCTATACTAGGGTGCGTAGGAAAATAAGGCAAAAAAAATGAAGCGATCTGACAAGGAATGCTCTGACACTACTTCGTTGAGCAAAAAGAAACATCCACGCACGTGCACTTTGATTAACGGAAACACCACTTCCTCTTTAATCTTTGTAACTATAGCCTCTAATCCATACTTGCCGGTTGCTTTATACAAGGCTTGCACACGCCTGTGACAAGTCTGTATGAGAAATGAAAATAAGATGGTTTGCGACGCCATGAGAAACAAACAAAATTAACACCAAAAGAGGTGCACGACGTCGCAGGTCCTCGGCAGAATTAATGAACATGAAAACAGGGAGAAGCATGACATTCCCAACCCACTCCTTCACCTCGCACACTGTACTTCACCATTATGCTCTGGTTTTTCGGCAACTTTCCCCAAGTACACTCACGCTGTACTACGCTTCGCGCTCTAGGCTAAGGGTAGCCACGTTATAAGGAGATTTTGCGAGAGGTTAACAGCAAGAAACAACTCTTCGGTGCTGTCGTGCTGGCCTAACCGAATGAAATCCGAGCAAGACATTGACCAATTTGTGTTTTTTTTGTTTTTCATTGCTTGAGCTTTATGGTGCGCGGGCCGGATGTTTCCTTATTTCAACTTGCAATCTTTTTAAGGCCTTCGAAAGATCTCTTTTGTATGATTCGTTCATTCGCTAGTTGGTGTGTCCTCCAAGGACACCAGTGCTGAATCAAATTTCTTGATGGTCTGGCACCTATAAAACTGGCAAGAATGGACGCTGATTTGCTTAACCTAGTTACGTTTTCGCGAAAGAGAATGCGAGAACGCACTTTCCGCATAATTTTCTAGAAAAATGCGACCAGAGTTAAGCCACTTCAGATAATGGCTTACATTTTGAGATGAAGTTACTTTAGGTGGGGGTCGTGCGTCTTCTGTACGTAGTAACCACCTCTCGTTTTCGTCCTTGAAATGTCCGCTGGATGGCGTACTTGTATATGATGAATATACGATGAAAAGATGCTAGATGGCGGTACTTTCAGTGTTCACTGGATGGATTAATGGACGGATAGATGACAGACAAACAGACAGACAGACAGACAGACCAACAAACAGACAGACAGGCGAACGCACATACATACATACATACATACATACATACATACATACATACATACATACATACATACATACATACATACATACATACATACATACATACATACATACATACATGGAGACAGGCAGACAGACAGACAGACAGACAGACAGAAGGACTGATGAATGTGGTCCGCCGACATGATTCCCGGTTTACCTATGAAACCCTGTGAAGCTTCGTCACACTCATCATTATTCACTCCGTTGACATGTTGTGACTTTTTTCGTTTGTTGTTGCTTCGTGTTTACTTCTTTTTTTATTGAAATAGAAAATGAACAAAAGAGTTTTTGTCATCGTTACTTGGCAATGGCTACCCCTTTCCGCTTAATTTTTACAAATAAAGAAAAAAAACAAAGTAGCATATATACATACATACAGTCCTATATGTTTGCTTCTCTCGTGCTCAACGGACCCTTATTATAAAGCAGATATACATTGTTCCGCATTGTCGCTGGATTCCGTGCTGACCGGTTGTGCCCTCGCGATCTCCGACGACAGCGCAGCTCTGGCTGACTGGGTTGGTCCTACGCCACTTCCTGCCGCCGGTCCCCTAAGATGACGTTAGCGCAACTCTGGCCGACTGGATTAGCCCTACGCCATCTCCTGTCGCCGACAAGAGATGGCGTGTTTCCATTTTTCCTATCTCTGTTATGTCGTCGTTCGCTGTTTTTGCGCATCTCTCTCTCTCTCCTCTCTCTATACCTTTAATCCTATCCTTTTAATCCCTCCTCACACCCATCCCTTGTGAGCTACTGTTGGGGTGTCGCACGCTGATCAGACAGTTACGAGGCTCACTTTTCTCTTCTTTTCTCTCTTATAACCACATTCTCGCATTGTGTGTCATTCGCCTGTCAGTTTGTAGCATCGAATATGAGATATGATTCGCAAAAACCAAGTTATGGGCACCAGAACCTAATTTCGTTTATTTTTGCCGTAGCTGAACACACGGACACATCTCTATATGGGAATAACTGCAGCAATTTAGGGATGTTTGTAGTTCAGCTAAGCTGAAAGGTTGGCTGTACGCCTCGTATTTTGTACATTTTCGTTCTAGTGTTTTTTTTATTGTTTTGTGTTTTGGAAAACATCAGTATAGTGGGACGAGCTGGACACCTCTTGTAAGTGTGCACCGGAAAAGTTTGCCTGATCTTCCAAGTTGTCACCTGCTTGTGTGTTTACGAGAGGGAGTTAATTTACTTGAATTCCTGCTACACCACTTACCATGTCCCATACTTTAATCTTCTGTGTATATGCATTATAGCCTGATAAAAACTTCTGCCAACTTTCCTTTCTGGCCTCTCAGCGTGTTCCCCTGACTTGCGACCCAAGTTTCTTAAATCATTCAAGATTCTCGGCTTTGGGTGAGTCCAGAATCTACCTCCATGCTTTGTTTTACTGTTTGCGTGTTTTGCTATCTGCCTCCTCTCCTACAATCACCTTCGTCATCTATCGAGGCCACGTAATACAAAATTTGGCATATGTAAAGCCATTGAAATGGCCGCGAGCACATCATAAGTGTGACATGTAGTCATGTTTTTACATGACACGCATGTCATGATTATCACATTTGTATGTGTAATTCACCTATGTCGTCCGTTCGCGTTGCGTAATACTAGGTTTGGTACATGTGAAGCTATCGAAACGGCCTTGAGCGCATCGTGAGCGTAGAATGTAGTCATGTTCTTACATGACACGCATCTAATGTTCATCATGTTTGCACCAGTGTCATACGTTCATCATACATTCACGTCCCGTAATACCAAATTTGGTAAAAGTGAAGCTAGCGAAAGCGCCGCCAGCGCACCATGAGCGTGGCATGTAGTCAAGTGGCACGCATCTCATGATTATCTTGTTTGCACGAGTCACATACATTCGCCATCCATTCACGTACAGTAATACAAAATTTGGTACATGTGACGCTAGCGAAACGCCCACAAGTGCATCATGAGCTCGGCGTGTAGTTATGTTGTCACATGACACGCATGTCATGATTTTCATGTTAGGGTCTGTCGCTTGTGTTCGCCATGCAATAATGTCATACCATACCATTTTTCAACATGCCATGTGAACGAAACAACCCGAAGAGCTGCAGGACCATGAAATGTAGATCATGACATCCATGTCATGATTTTCATGTTACGACTAGTCAAGTATGTTCTTCATACAGTCATATTATGCCATACCAAATTTGGTACCGATACCATCGTTTAAACTGCCAGGAGAGCTAAAAGTCGTAGGCAGATAGATAGATAGATAGATAGATAGATAGATAGATAGATAGATAGATAGATAGATACGCGAGAAGTTGCCGAAGTTCGTTAAAAATGCAAAAAAATAAGTAACAATCTGGAGTACCAGGTACTCTACTCTAGGAGACCTGAAAGCCGTTCCGTAGGCCTCAGCCTTGATGAGGCCGTACCCAGCAAAATTCAGCCAAACATTGCGTGTCTTCTTTATCGTGTGTCAGTGCATCGGAATAGAAAAGGCTAACACTGCTTCCGTTGCACAACGTTCACGGGCCATCCCGTATAAACAGACAATGGATCTTGACCTCCAAGGTTGTGCTGGTGGGATACTTTTCTTGTGCGTTGTTGAACAATAAATATCACAGCGTGCACGTTCACTAAAAGTGGACTGCAGGTCTCTGTGTCCAATCAGACTCTTCTGGCTATGATTGTCAATTAGCAGTGATTGGCATATACCAGTAACAAACACCGGTCTATCAATGCGTGCTTTGCGCCTTCCAAGTTTCTTGCCTGCGTGACGCCACCGCTTGTATACGCGTTAGCGCCCACCGTTTCGCATATAAACATGGTTCCCTTTGGCGAAAGATGGTGTGGTGTTTTGCTATTCAGTTTTCGTATCACAGGCTATCTACAGTGAAGGGGACCATATTTGAGAGTAGAAAATCAGAGTGCTCAAGCCTACAACAACCGCTGAGATTGTCACACGATAAAGTGCATGTCATTTCCCAAATAAGAATTATAACTACACTAGTACTAGGTTCTTACCTTGCAGAATGAAGGTACTGTGCAGAAATAAAACATTGTTTTGAACTCGTGACCACCACTCGGAGACGTATGATTAAAAACACGTAAAAAACGAGTGTTTGAGTGAAGCAAAACTCAATCAAGCATAGTGCACTGCCAAGTCTTTTATCAAAGTCAGGAAGTAATTTAGAAAGTGGCACTTTCTGGAACCCAATGGAAACCAATTTGGTCACAGCCTTATTGGGAATTGCTCGAAGCGGCTTGAGATAAATTTTTCTGTCACACTGGAAAGATTTTTCTTCTATTTATTGATCACTCTGCTCAAGGTACTGTTCTGTTCAGAAACCGACTTCCTCCTTTCGCGGCCCGTCCTAGAGTACAAAGAGCAGCAACAAATTGAATTTCTGAGCTTCCGATTATTCACCAAGTTTAATACACAGTACTCATTGATTAGAGAGTTAGCAGGAACCTAAAATACAATCTTGATGCCTCATATCGACAGATGGAACATTTTTATGTTGAAGAGTGTAAGAGTGTAAATCAAATTAAGATGCGTGGTAGATAACATAGGAAATTTTGCTACGTAATACTGGTTTAGTTTAGTTAGCATTCCTGTAGCAGTTTACGTAATGGAGCCACTAATATCGAAAGACGCACCCACTTCGTGGGCTTGGGTATGATGAGTAGGCAGTGTGCGCAGTGTGCGCATGTTAGTGCACGTGCGTGCGTGCCTGCATGTGCATAGTAGAGAGAATCTGCATAGCAGATTGAGAATTATTGAGAATCTGCATAGCAGATTCTCAATGAGAAGGTGGTGCAACTTCATCGTAGCGCCCCCTCTCGCAGTCCATCGAATAAGAAAGAAATAATATTCGTAATGAATGTAAAAACGAAAGTGAGCGGTTAAATGCACTTCACAACGATCGGTATTTGGGACTCATACATGTGGAATTTAAGAACTTTTTAATTGCAGTTTCAGAGGTCCGCAGCTGCAGTTATCCTCAAAAACTTGCGCCGAATAACGGCACAGGTTCGACTAAGTGAAGCTGTGGGGCAAAACACGGTGGCCGCTTTGGTCTATGATGGTGCTGGTGAGGGGGAGGGGAACAGCTCCTACCTTCTTCGGTGCAAGCCTATGTGCTTGTGCACGAGCCCTTGAAGCAGGAAAAAAATGAACACACAAAGTAACGGCAAGGCATTCTACTTCCAAAGTTGCAATAATAAAGTCGTCTATCATCATCATCATCATCATCATCATCATCATCATCATCATTATCAGCCTGACTACGTCCACTGCAGGACAAAGGCTTTCCTATGTTCCGCCAGTTAACTTGGTCTTGTGCTTTCTGCTGCCAATTTATACCCGCGAACTTAATCCCATCTGTCCACCTAACCTTCTGTCTCCCCCTGACCCACTTGCCTTCTCTGGGAATGCAGTTAGTTACCCTTATTGACCAGCGGTTATCCTGTCTGCGCGCTACATACCCGGCCCATGTCCATTTCCTCTTCTTCATGTCAACTATGATATCCTTAACCCCGGTTTGTTCCCTAGTCCACTCTGCTCTCTTCTTGTCTCTTAAGGTCACACCTGCCAATTTTCTTTCCATTGCTCGCTGCGTCATCCTCAATTTGGTCTATAGTCAGCACTAATTATACTAAATAGCAGTTTTACATCAGAAAATAATATCGCAACAATAAAAGTAAGTCTTGAAATACAGGGCTACAGGTCAATCGAAATTTGCAGTTCGAGCCATTCACTACGCCTGTTTTCCCTATATGGCAATAATTTTGGCTTTTGCAAGTCGATCATAATTTGATTACTTGCTCGACGTGACTTGGTGGCAGATGACGACCAAGCTAGAATGTCGACTGCTCATTGCACGCGTACATGTCTCGTTCGACGTTGTGCCACAAGCCCAATTGAAACCGGGCGTGCACAAGCGTGCCATCATTCTCGGGAAGCATATTCGTATCGCAATACGAGCTGCAAGATGACATGAGGTCAGGCGAGCACCACTCTAGCTTATGTCAGGGCATAATGAGCACAGCGCTTCTATCTGGGCTGGTTCGCTATGGTTGTGTTTTTCGTGATTAGCATCGAAGAATTTCCAACAACAGCAAACACATGACATAGCTAGTTAGGCGTTACGTTTTAGAGATGACATGTAACAAATATTTAACAAGTTCTTAAGCGGTGAACAAACACTGCTAAGAGGTTCAATAGCTCCAGCTCTATTTGAGAGTTCACACAAAGCCTTTGCATTAACAAGGATTGTAAGCGATAATCAGAGTCAATCGTGGTCTATTTTGGCATATCGTTAGTTAGGTGATGTGATGAGTGTAGTGCAACAGTGCGGTGTTGTCAGTGTGGTGTATTGGCTGGTGGTGCAAAAGCGGTGGTGTAACGCGAAAGTGGCACCAGGCAACGGACACGTGCACAACGAAGAGAAAGACGATACGGCACGTGATGAGCGGACGAGGGAAATCGGACGAAACCCAAGAAAAATCTGGCACGAAGACGGAGGAACAGGAAGAGGATGAAGGGCTGGAACCCGAGAAGTGAGCCCTGGCGAAGCCAAAGCGAATTAAGGCTGGTCCCAGGGTTTGTGCTGTCGACTTGCGGAGTCGAGTACGAAGGGCCCGACAGCGTTGAAGTCGCCAGGGATCCGAACAGCTGGCGCAAGCCTCTGACCTTTCTGCCGGTTCTTGCCACACGACGAGCACGGTTGCTCACCGGCATACTACACGCTGAGTTCAGAGGTCACCGGCCTGCTGCGCTTAAAGGGTGCAACCTCCTCGCCGACTCTCCTCTTCAACCGTTCCACAAACATCCTCGTTGACAACGCAACCACGCGCAAATGTCTCCGCACCAACGGCTACACTGCAAAGCCACCACAGTCATCGCACACACCGCTGACATTGAACTTTAAAATACGATAGTCTTTCTTGGGGACCTGCGACGCAAAAACGTTGGTCTGTCTGTCTGTAAATTTGTCTGTTTCTCCACCGTTACTGCAAACCGGGTACTCTAAACAGCACCCGCCAATACTGCGAACGGCCGACCCAATCCACAGTGCCCACAAATGTTGCTCAGGGATCAGCGTTAATACGTGTGCGATTGTCAATTAAAAAGCAATTATTGCGCATATCTGAGGCACCATGACAACACGTATATATTCTGCATGTTCATCGTTTACTAGAAAAGGCATGCATAAGTAATTCTAAAAACCGTAGCGCTTATCCCGCTGGGCTGACCATGCAACGCTTGAATGGAAAGGCAAGTGTTTCGAACGCTTTGCCGAGACGACATGGTGGTGGCCCCTACTCATCGCCTTGCGTTCTACACCTTATCACCTCTGAGACGTGCACGTACGCACGTATCAGGGCCAAGCGCTTTGTTTTCAAAAAAAAAAAAAACTGCCAGACGGCGCTCAAGTCTCACGTGTGACGTGTCTTGATGCGCTCGTTCGCTTCCGCTGCACGTTGGAGGCACTCTAACGCAGCGCCTCCAGAATACCATTAACCGATTTTCTTGCGCAGAACATCAAATAAATGTTTTGTTCACTCTCTCCACACGCAACACTATCGTCTTTCGACGACATTTGCAGAGTACATGCAGATACGGGGCCAATTTGTTTCTTTGAACGTTCCTCGGGACTTTATAGCTAGTGCATCGCTGCTTCCGGTACTTCAAACACGTCAGTTTACCCAGTTTGTTTTGCGATCGATTGATTCTTTTTTCCGGGTGTGATAAAGTTGTGTTTTGTGTGTTGTTTGGAAAATGACTCCTCCCTTTCCTGGTTTGAGGCATCGCCTTTAGTGAAGTGATATACTGACCACGAGACCTAACAACAAGCGAACGACTGACAGCTAGGAGTAGTCGCAAACGAAGACACTGTGGATACGACTAGTGATTGTTTGGCTGATGAGAGTGTATTACGCAATTGGTACGTGCTCGAAGAGTGACCGGGCGGACGATGCCAGAGCTTCTACTGTGAGGCCCACGGCACGGTTTTAGGCTCTCCCATAGTCGAGCACTATGTTCTCGAAATCGTTACCCACTTTTTCTAAACACACGCCACCCACGTTTCTGCCATTTTCATGAACTGCAACTTTATACTTCATAGCGTACATAAAATGTTTCATAAAATATTCAAATATATGAAATATTATTTAAACTGTAGAATATTCATTCGCTCTATAACCTTTGCGAGAAAAACGCAGTGAAGTTCCGGGCGTAGTTTATTTTTTTTTGTTACTTTTTTCTTGTAATTTATGTGGCAATTTTTCTCCTGTAAATAAATTTAAGCATTCTGTTAGTATCCTTTGTTGTTAGGACGGCGTTTATAAGAATTATGGCCTGTTATTTGCACAGATAATGCTACAACCCTTGTTCTTTTATTTTTGTTCTACCACGTGTGATATTACTCACACAATAGTTAAAAATCTGTTTAGCTGTCGTTTGTTGCTAAGTAATTGGTCTCCAGAGGCACTGTCAAGGTGTTTCATTGTAGCCTTCAGAACAGGAGAGTATCCTGAAGGTACTTTTTTGTTGCCTACTGAAAATAGGTACAATAAATGAATAAATAAATGAATGAATGAATAAATGAATATGACAGGCAGAAACGGCACGGATGAAACGCGGGATATGCCAAACTTGTCATAACTTTTGTTTTTTTTTTAAGTGTTCCCAAGATTTGGGGCCAGGGCGTGTTTCCCTATGTGGGTGAGGCCAGGGTTAGATTTATGCTTGACGTTCTGGACGAGCAATCTCTGGTAGCGTCTTGAGAGCATTCTTTTTCATAAATCTCCTTTACAAAATGAAGTTATTGAACAGATTCTATGTGCTATTGTCTTGCAAGACCCTTAATATATTTAATGTGTCTTCAGCTCATATTTGGATATACATATATTGATATACATTTAGTTATTCATATGAATATGCACTTGATGATTAGTATAGATAACTATATGTAAAGGACATCCATTTGCATATGGGTATTCATAGCGTGCCACACCGACGCACGCCGATGGCTAAAACCTAAGGAGCTTAACCCGTCATGAGTGCTCAGAGCATGCATCGATATTTAAGATAGCTCTGCGACGAGCACCTGGCTCGCATGGCTGTAACAGTCTTACCCACTTGCGCTCACTCCGAGGAAAGTTAGAGGGCAGGCACGATGCGCGTTCCTTATCACCCCAAACCAGTCGTGTTACTAAATCACTCTTTAACATGTTGCGGGAGGTGGACCTTAGCTCATGTTTCGAGTCCAGTCAGCGACGCTCTCTTCCGCTGTGACACTACTTTATTGTTTTTTAAAGCGGCTACGATTATATTTTCACAGCTATGTCGTACCTATGTTGTAGGATGTTCCCGCTGTTGTTACAGCCCTCACGTAGTGCTGCATTATATGTGTAACAATAATTGAGACAACTATATGCAAAAAAATCACAGCATATCCGCGGAGTCAATGATGACTAGTGGGGCGAAGCTTTGAAGGGTTTTATCGGCAAACCACGAATCATCAGCTGGCCGCGTCTGTCCATCTGTCCATCCGTCCGTCCATCCGTTTGTCTGTCTGTCTGACCATTCATCTGTCTGTATCGATGTATATCCATCCGTCCGCTCGTCTGTCTGTCTGACTGTCTGTCTGTCTGTTCATTCGTACGTACACCTGTCCGTCTGTCTGTTCATTCGTACGTCCACCTGTCCGTCTCTCTGTCTGTCCGTTCGTCTGTCTGCATGTTTGATTTGATTGATATGTGGGGTTTAACGTCCCAAAACCACTATATGATTATGAGAGACGCCGTAGTGGAGGGCTCCAGAAATTTAGACCACCTGGGGTTCTTTAACGTGCATCCAAATCTGAGCACACGGGCCTACAACATTTCCGCCTCCATCGGAAATACAGCCGCCGCAGCCGGATTCGAACCCGCGCCCTCCTCTGTCTGCATGTCCGTCGGCCTGTAGGTCTGTCCAATCTTTCCATCTAGTGAGCACTCAGAGAACCACCATCTTGCATCTTTTCATCATATATTCTTCATGTACCAGTACCGCCATCCAGTGGACATTCGAATGACTAAAACGAGAGGCGGCTACTACACACAGGAGACGCACGACCCACGCCCTAAGGAGCTTCGGCCCTAAAAATTGGCAGATACTATGTACAGTGGGAATTGGTGATATGTGAAGCACGACTGAGGAAAGAGATATGTCACTTTAAGGTCAGTATAACGTTGTCGTACTTGTTGTCGTACATAACCACGCCGTCATGCACGTCATGTACGTATAACCAATTATGCCGTACATGACGTGGTCATCGACCATTCACGTCACGAAATACTAAATTTGGCATATGTGGGGCTAGTGAAATCATTATTGAAACAGGATAGCTAGCAGGATAGCTAAATGTCGTAGGTGGCTAGATAGATGGATAGATAGACAGATACGGTCAATTTCACCAAATTTTAAATGTGAAGAATTTTTAGGGGTGCTTCACATTTAAAATTAGGCAGATCTTACACAATGCAATCGCTACCATTCGAAGCAGTCGGTCAGTGAATATCTAGGCTCGATTTCTTGGCTGTGAGCCAAGCGTTCAAAAATTTAAGCAAAAGATACGTTCCAGCGGAGATTGAAGGTTGAAATTATGCAAAGCCATTACCCAAGGTATGCGGCTGAAGACAATGTTTGAAAGCGGGTACATGTCGAAATAATTTCTTAACAAAATGCCCTGTTAGTTTTCTGAGAACAGGTATTTGACGGAGAGTAGTTAATTTTGTTGAATCTTTGTCTCTTGCGACATGTATTATTCAACAATACATAACTCGATTCATCTGAAGAAGCACTGAGCGTTCATAATTATTCTGTGACTGTTTCACATAACATTATACCCACTTTTCTATTAACAGGCTTAATTTAAACGTAATATGTGCATACGCATCGACATTAAAGCAGTTGACCAACCTAAGCAATTTTAAATGACCCAAGTTGAACTTCGCAGTTGTTTGAGAGCCTCGTCTTCATTTTTTTTTTCTGTTGGCGAAGATGATGACGTAGAGTGAAACTTCCATGACATTGGAGAGGAAGAATGAAAAGGGGTGGGGGGGGGGTCGTGAGGCAGGGAGCTCGGTGCCTGTGGAATGCTGGCGACGCATTGCCCACGCATTTATGTTCCCGGGGCTTGACCGAATAACGATCCGCATGGCTGGCACAAGCGACTGTACAAGAGCGGTGCTTGAACCACTGTTGTGTCATTCGATGTGCAAGTGATGGCTCCCACCGCTATACCGACAGCTTTTCCAATTGGCTTTGCTCGGCTGTCATGGTGACGGTGCATGATGCCTTGGTGCCGCTGTCGTTTCCGCTCTATTTGCCGAATCTCTAAAAGGTGCTGGATTAGGCCTTCCCACTACTCTTTCTACTACTGTTTCTTTAGACTTTTTTTTTTGCTTTTTTGCTCCACCCTTTGTTTAGACACCACCGTGATCGCTTTGCCGATTTCTTTGACACCTACTGCTACAATGTAAATGTGTCTACGTTAGTACAATTATTGTGAAAAATATAGTGATCGCGAGTCTAGAGGAAATGTTGAATATTCCACGGAGCGCGGCGGATCACACAACGCCCGTTTTCTAAAACTGTGTAACCTTAGGAAAGCTACACAATCCCATCTAAGGATTATGCAAAGGCCTTCCTGGTTCGTACCATATTCTATGGTTTAAAATGACTTGAACAGTGTATTCCCGCTTGTTTTAACATGCACGAAAATGAACACATTGCCATCTTTGATATACCTAAAAAACAACCTGAAAGGTTCGTCATTCAGAATGACGGCGTGTAGTTAGCTTTTCCTAATTATGTTTTGGCAAGAACACTGAAACAAAACATCTTATTACAGTGCTTATGTGTGCAATATAGTCATTCTATATCGTTTTTACCTATGTAAGTTTTTCTTTTTTACAAGTACAACAGGTTACCCTGTACTTAAAGCATTTTCCATTGTATATCACTTAAAACTTTTGTTTTTCGTATACTTATTGGTGTACACTTTTTTTTATAATTTAAAATGTTCTTATTAGCCGTTTAGCAAGATGTGTATTGTTTTCATGATTGACTGTGCAGTATTTCATTGTTTTATTTTTGTTGTTTCTTCTGTTTACGTTGTGCTCACTTTTTTAGTAAATTTGAAACAGATGTATTGTGCTGTTTTGTGTTATTTCAGGATTTTGAGTTTTTAAATTGACGTCCGATTATTTTCATATCTGTTGTCCGTGGTTTCTGCGATGCCAAGCAGAAAATAGTAGGAGCCTCGTGAGGCTGCTAACATAGAAGCTTTTTGCTCCCATACTTGCATTTTCTTTCCGCAATTCTGTAAAACAATACTCAATAAACTGAATCTGAATCTGAATGTTAAGTTGGAGCAACCGTGCGAAAGCCCCTGGCATTGTTTACTTTGGTACAGCCGAATCTCGTTTACTTTTTTCGGCCACCAAGCACTGGTCTTTGGAGTGCTTGCCACTGTGCCTATGACTAATATTGGGAAATCTGCTGTGCTGGTCATGCGTACTTGTAATAAGTTTGATATGAGCGAGTATTACTTCACTTAGTTGGTGTAAGTCCATAATGAGATTTCCTCCGGAAGTAGCTTACTAGAGGCATATACCACGCCAACCTCCTAGGCAAACGTCCAAGAAGGTGCTGCCAATCCTTATAGGAACTTTCAGGCGATGCCGGCTTGACGGGCAGGTCATGAACGTTCAGTTTCTTTTAAGTTTGTTTAATTCTCTTATGATTCCGACCATTGACTTTCTCGAAGTTTACTCTCTATTTCTCTCAAGTTTATACATTTCAGTCACCATCCCATTGAATGAAAACAGTGTTGGCTAAGGTTGTTTGGGTTCGGCGCATCTAATTCCTCACCTTTATTTCTCACTCGCTAGTAATCCTATAAATCAAAATCAAATCAAACTTTATTGCTTCCACACGTTTGTGGGTTATGGAACATGAGAGCCTGAAAAAGAGCAAAAATTTCCACTTGAGAAGTCTCGAGCCCCTGTTTTACAGAGAACACAGAGAGGGAGCACAATACATATACTGCATACAGCATTTATGGAACATAATACGCATACTAATGCCACAGAACAATACAATAGTTACAAAAATACTATATATAATACGATATTTATACAATGCCTCATGATAAATTCTTCTCCAATTATGACAAAAAATGAGCTTGCTTTTATACTGTTTTTACGTGAACAAAAAGAAAAAGAACAGTGAAATTTCGAAATGTGTCAAACATAAGCTGCAACCTTTACAAGAAGGAAATGCAGTAATACTTGGTGACAATAGACGCTTTGATAACACAGTTTTTTGTTTCCTTGAAATCAATACCACATTTATATAGTCCATTTAATAGTTTCAGGCGCGTACGACGAAGCCTTGTTTTGATAACAAGATGCGTAAAGATGGCGCTTACCAGATATCATCATTGCGGGAATCCTAAGGCTTTGTGAATCGCCTCTGCTCTAAGGCAATTTCGCACCTCTGAAAGTATGTGTTAGTGTCATAGGTGTTTCTTTTTCATTTATCAGACATTTGACAATTGACGAATAAACGTAATCTGGCGAAACATGCTGGATTCGCACATTATTCTCGCGCTAATTACCAGAACATAGCTAAATATAAAGGCGGCTTTCCCAATTTTGTAAACTTCACTAAGCTTAAAAATCTTACGAAGAAGTCTATGGAGTTTAGAAACTAAACTTTTTACAGCAAGTGGAAGAAAAAAAAACGCCGCTTTTAAAAGCAATATTTAAAGGCAATTTGTGTCAGCCTGGGTAAATAATTCAAGAAAGTACTCGTGCGAGAAAAGAAAACTGTGTTGTGACAACAACAAAGAGGTTCGTAATGAAGAAATGGTAACACACCAGTTCCAGTGTGCCGTTTACCTCCGCGCACGCCGTTCCCGTGGCGAATCACCTCATTACAGAACCCTCAGAAACATACGATTCTCCACTAATTACCCCCTTATAGAACGCACTGGGAACAAAAATATACTCTCGTACGAACTGTGCATAGTCCCTGAGGAGACTACTTAAGAAAGGCTAGACAGAATTGTTCCGGAAACACTAATTGGATATCTCCCTCAGGCACAATATTTGCCGAACGTACAATGCTTAACAAGGCCCTCTGGCTATATTTGGAATGCAGATCAAGCCCAGCACGCGGACTCTTGATTCCGCAGTGTGATAACCTGATGAAAAAGAAGATGAGGGGCGAGGAGAACGACACACTATGTACATGACGTGCGGTACTGCACTGGTGCACTGCTTCTTCCCCCCCCTCCCCCATTTTCACGTTATCATGACAGAGCGCATGAAGGTTTGTTCTTAGATGCAGAGGGCCATGCCTTGAAAAGACAAAATGCTTAAGTCGGGTCTGGTTTAAGATAGGCTCATTTATCGGCCGTTAGAGAAAGGCTTGAAATTCTAATCAAATGAAATTTGTTGCAACATTGATACATTGTCTGAGATTAGTGACAAAAAGCCAACAAGGATTGACAAGGTCCATGGCCTAAACTTTCGAGGCAGACAGAAAAAAAAGAAAGAGAACACTAGTTTAACAATAAAATAGAGAAATTAAAGGCTGGTCACCATCCTAACTCAGAAAATACAATACATAAAATTACAAATTGTATTTGCCATTGATATACAAAGAAATGTTAAGTAAGGAAAGGAAAAAAAATAAAAACAGAAAAACAGAATTGATTTGGATCCCACTATATCAAAACTGGAGTACCCACCTCAAACTGAAGAACGGGGAAGTAAACCTGAGCTTAAAGAATCATCTACCTCAGAGAATCTTTAGAGCTATGAGAGTCGCGCGCCTAGCTGCTCAAACATTGAATCCTCTCTGCATTAAGTTATCTGAGCTACAGCGTCCGACTTCTTTGCAAGGGACCTCCACGATGTCTTTTTATATAATTACAAGCTTAAGTATGGATGACGAGACAGAACACCTTTTCTCAAATCATAGTAACGTAGCCTTTCGTAATATTCCGAAATAAATAGGCAAAGAAACATTACAGATATTTTTATCTCGTTCAGTGTAATAAAACGCAGTTTGTATTTTTATGTACAGATATACTATTGTGATTAGGAATGCACCCAGGTAGTTTGAATCAAAATAAAAAATCTATTATCATACAAATGAAGAACATAACAAATCCACAGAGGCCTTTTTTGGTTTCTTCAACTCAGAAATAATTTATTTCAACATCAACGCACAACCGATGTCGTGTACAGACATAATGCCGGAGATTCGCGACTGCAGCTTATTTATAGAAATAAAAATGCGTTCTTAAACTACCGTGTTGGGGTAATCAGTGGTTCCGGAGGATGCAATTTGATTATAAGAAACCATGATGGCCCCTGTGCCATGGATTCCAAACCTTCGCGTCATCGAAGACCCCTTGAGTCTTGACCAAGTCTACTGTCTGCTGGACTGCCAAGAGTTCTTCCTCTGGATCTGGGTTGAACCGCACAGTGTCCCGCTTCTACCTACGCTCTCATACCACATTTTAATGTGAGTTATGTCTGTCCTTCCTATATATGCCCCGTTAATAAAATGCTTGTTGGGGCATGCTATGAGCATAGGTTCTTTCCACATGGAGGGCAGTAGCTTCACAATTAGTATATTTAACGAAACTCATTCAATAAGCTATACTGTGAAGTTAGATGATGGTACGAAAAGTGTGTGCACTGGCACCTGCTTTAAGACAAGACGTAGGAGAGCGCTGTAGCAAACACTTTTGTAATAAATATTTTATCCATTAGTATTCCGAAGAGCTGCCGAGGTAAATAAAGAAGAGTATGTCAAAGATCACGAATCAGACAAAACAAACGTGGCTGATCTGCCTATATAGAAATCGCCATAACATGAAAATGAAACGCGCCTTCACAGAGCTAGTTGAGCGTTTATTCTGGATCGTTTCAGCAACAGCCACTAAATGCAAAGTCACGTCAGGAACAGCAAGCAGCTCGAAACTTGCAGCGCGTGGCTCAAGCAGAAAGCACGCGCGAAATTTGAATACACAGGGCTGGCACAGACTAACAACTGTCACAGCTCGACACTTGAAGTGCGCTGTTCAAACAGAAAGAAAAACGCATAAAACAAGCACGCAAGTTTAAACAGGGCAATCGCCAAGAATGGTCAGTATTCTCCTGCGTCATGTGTCAGCAGCGCGCTCGTTATCTAAACGCGGCCGCGGCAGCGAACGATCTGATTTTCGTCCGCTCCCGAATCATGAGTCTGATAAGAGCACGTGCAGAAGAGACCACGCTCCATGGAGGCGCCGACGTTTAGAACGTGCTTAACGCAAGCCTGTTGCGCCGTCTCGACACTAATAACGATAAACGCCCTAACAGTTCAAAGCTATGAGGATTGCCAAGTGGCGTATGGTATATATGGCTAGCCATTAGCACAACTTACAACCTACGCTCTGAGGCGTAGTTGTTAGCTTCACACGCTGCAAGTCGGGAGATTGCTGGTTAGATACCGCGTGACAAATGCTTGCTTTTTAGTTCTTATTTTTTTTTCAATTTGTTGATGTGTGTTTTATAACGTCATATCCGTAACGCAAATATGCCAATAAAGCCGTGATGGTCTACGGCATAAGACAACTTCGTGTGAGAAAGCTCGGGAGCCAAGAAAGACTATGTGTTGTTTTATGGTGTAAGTAGAGTCCCGCATTGCACCAGCATTCGCTATGTCCGGGTGTCGTGTTCGCAGAGCTTTTGCTTCCTATGCAAGTAACGTATATATACAAACACACTTACACCCCTATTTCTCGCTAAAATTGCAACTGAAAGCTACTGAATACATTGATTTGTACCTAGAACTCTCTGTTTTGTATGTTTACATTTTTGACAATCGCTTTTAACGCTGAAATAACCTTTACATATCACTAGTCTGCTGATGTCCATAATGGCACATCCTTGTGACGGCATTTCCTGCCGCGTATTACTTACGAATGCGTCTGTACAACGCCAGTGCCCACCACGCCATAAGTAATATCACTTTTATTGTGTGTGTGGGGGGGGGGGGGGGAGCATGTATGTGCAATAATCGAAAATCAATACAGTTTTCAAATTATTGTACCTTGTACACTATGGTACAGTTTTTTATTATTGTAAATTTTTCGAACAAAACTGTACGAAGAATAAGAAGGGTAGCTCAACATAACAGTTGCGTGCAGCACAGTGGCCGGCATTCGCTCTCGCGTGAGAATGTATGTTAGGTTACATAAACTACTAAGTAACGTAATACTCAGCCGAGGAAATTAGGCGAGTTAAATTCAGTGACATAATTGGAAAGTTGGCCGGGGCATGGGTAAACAGGTAGGTGGATATGGGGCGAACTGGAGTCCTTCGTCTTGCCGTTGACGCGAAACAGCATGACAATGATGCAGGGATGATGATGACGACAAACTTTTTGCTAGCGAGAGCGTTCAAGTGTCCTGCACTAAATAAGGGTGAATGAAACGTGCTCCGCCTCCCTCGTCGTTAGGATTCAGTGGCCGTCGCGTATTACTGAAACAACAGATCAGCACCTCGACTAGACCACAGCTGTGAAGTTTCTCGCCTCTTTGCGGAATGCCGCCTTCTCACCTTAAGTCATCGAGGTGTGCCCCCAAGAAAAACAAGAGAGCTTCAACGGTATCCGCAAGCTAAGGAGAAGGCGTGACTCGTGTCTCTAAGAGAGAGCTTCCCTTCGCCCTCACGAAGCCCGGACGACAGGAGCGCCATGATTCTGGTCGCATTTCACTCGGACAAACGAGTCAATCGATTGGCAGCTGGGAAGACGCGCCTGTCGCGAATTCACTACAGCGGCACGGCTAGAGATCGTGGAATGTTTTTATTTTCTCGCCATCCTAGCGAGTTGAGCGAGCTCACGAAAAGCTACACTTCACTATTTTTATGGTGGAACTTACCGATATTTTAAAGTGATACCACCCGTATCGGACAGACTTATATTTCACCGAAGCAAATCTCGAAACATTTTTTTTCGTTTTTCTGGGAGAAGCACATCGTTCAAGCATTTCTGAGGTAGTGTAGATATTTAATACATACCAAGGCAATATCAAGAGTACATAACTTACCTAATTGTAGTCCTAGTTATAAATTGTTCATGCTGTGAACCCCAACCTTTTTAATGACGCGTGCTTGCGTGCTTGATTATAGCCAGCTATTGTTCCACAGTACACAGGACATTTATCGATGTGGTTTTACCATGACATCATTCCATTTCAGTCGGAAATTCGAGGCAATTTATTTGCCCCTTCTGAAAACTTGCCTTTCACTAAAGCCACCAGAAAAGCGCTCGTTTTGTTTATTTACTTTTTTTCACTAAATTTAGGTAACTTATTTGGCCATATTTACTTGCATTGTGTTGTTTTTTTAAAGGAGCAAAGTCTTTAGTGAAAGCTAAGCCAACCCTACAGGACCAACATGTAACGTTACGCAGACCATCAACAAATACTTGCAAAACATTTCACTATTTGCATATCGGACACTAAATGCCTACCTATAGCGAGGAAACGAGCCATAAGTTTCACGTGCACGTGCTTTTTAGCATAAAATTCTTCCTGTAATTATAGCAAATTGATTAGCTTTCCTATGTACTACCGTCTTTAAGTAACGTACACTGCGTAAGTACTTTTAACGTGATAGGGTTAAAGAGCTCATGTCGCAGAAATCCCGCCGCCGGCGTCGGCCCCATTGATTGTGAGTGAAACATCGTCTGTGCGTCTATGACCGAAAAATTAAGTGACCGAGATCACCGTGGGAGGCCGCTACATGTCCACTCGTGCACGCGCGATCGCACTGATAAAGCCCCGTATTTAAAAAAAAGTGCTTAATGTCACGAGGCGTGGTAGTTTATTTGCCTTTGCCACCCCTTCCTGCCTAGCATCAGTGCTTTCGTCGGGACGAGAAAAGAGATAATGCAATTGCAGCATGCGACAAGTTTTTGTAACTCGATTCGCACTGGAGGGATTCTTAAAATTTTTGTGGCGTTGAATTTATGAAGCAATAAGCTGTTTGGGGGAGTTCATTCCATGCTTACTTCAAAAAGTGTTTCAGGGCCCTTTTAACGCATTTCGTTCGACAGGTGTGACGACGAAAACGAGTCCATTCGTGATGATAGCGCGTGCTGGTACAATCTACTGTGTGTTTGTGAGTGTACGTGCGTGTGTGTGTATGTAACAAAACATATTAATAAGTATGCACTTAGTGGTTGAAGAGCGCTATAGGTAGCGCCAAGATTTTTCTATCGCGTTCAACTCTTAAGAAGACATGCGGATCGAAAAACGAGAGCTCTTTTTCAAAATTACCAATTTTTATTTTTGCCAGTTTTGATGAGATTAGTACCTCTACTGTTATGAAAAAAACACAGGTCAAGACTTAATTGGAAAAGCTATAAAATTGCATCTAAAGAGCACAAGGTGCTTGTTAAAAGGTCCAAAGTGTGCAGTCTTCGAGAACCGTGCCGCCGATAATGTGCCGCCGCTCGCCATTGTTGATCGCATGAGCCGAAGAGTCGAGTCTCACTTTTCAATTAACAACAGTTTCCCTCGCTGATGCAGTGCAAGAAATAATAAAAAGAAGCACGCTTCTCCGTGTTTTTCAAGCGCCGCGACTGGCTTATAACGTGTTACGGATCAGGGGACCGCCATTGGCCGCTGCGCGCCTCTATGTGCTGTGAAGCCTATTTGAGGGGTCCATGTCTTGCTGAGCAGCGCAGCTAAACAATGCTTTCCTCGTGTAATTATCTCCGTTATGGATGAAAAAAGCCACTGTTCGCAAGTGAAAGCCGTTGTGCGGCGCGCTCTGTTGGAATAGGCTACGAGCAGCTGGTCCGATTTGCGGCAGTTGTTGGCTCGCAAAAGCCAATGCACCAAAGTCAATCACATCCGTCAGCCGGAAAGGTCGTAATTCGGCAATGGATGACGTCAGCGCCAATCTTGTGAGGTCGAAGGAGCTGGCAGTGAGGGAACTTAGCGGGGACGACATTGCCATTATGTACGATGGTATGTGACACAAACATGACCGCAAAACGGCATGACACTGGACTTAGTTTAGACTTCGCAGTCCTGTCGAACTTCTTGCTAGCTTGCAGTTGGCAGATGGATCTTCAGGATGGAGCGGAAGTTTGGCCAGCGTTTCATGGCCGTGTCTGTGAGCGAAATTTCTGTGAGGATTCGGCTCGAAAAAGACAAGAGGGACATACTTATGGTACTGGCATATTTTAGTGGCAGTGACCACTACAAGAAGAATTGTTCATTTTGATTGTCAAATTTTATTAGATTTAATGATATATTTTGAAAATAAAAGCTCAATTTTAACTTTAAAACTCCTTTTTCTCACACAAATTTCGCGGTTTTTTTTTTCGATGTGCCCCTCCTTTTTCGGGCACTTTTAGTGCTTGAATCTGCATGAAATTTCGCCCAAAGTTTTTACAAAGTATGAAAAATACAACTGGCTAGTTTAAATATCAATATTTGATTGTGTAGTAAAACAATTGTATGTAAACCTTTACTAGGGTTGGTGAAATATGTACTTTTGAAGTCTAATATTTTTCACGCATACTACATATTTTGTATGTGCTTCCTGATTAGTTATTTGCATTCTACACTTTATTTCAAACATTATGAACTATGAATGGTAAAAAAATATGGAAGTTCAGGGATGAAAAGAGAGGGGGGCAAAAGGGTTAAGGTTTTCACTTTGTCATGTTGCAGAGTCAAAAATATGCAACTGCCAAGAAAACTAATTATATATTTAAAATTAGCATAAAAAGTTCCATAAACAGCTCAAGTTTCATTGCACTAGGGTGAACATTAAAAAAGTGCCTTCGAGTAGCATCTCCCCTTAAAGACGAAGCTTAAGGGTCCCCCAGTTTTTTCTGACCGGACTACATGCCACAGTCAAGGCGCTAACACAATTCGACGTGACGCGGTGCGCGTGCTCGCCGGCGTTCATTTTGTAACGTTACGCTGGCGTTGCCACGCCAGGCGCCGGTCTTACCACAAACTTGCAGGCGCGGGTCGCGCTGCGTTGCTTTGACGCATGCACGTTTCAGTGCGTCCGGCGTCCCTTCATTACGAAAAGAGGAAGACGCAGTTTTGTCTGGGTAACGCATCGGCGTGAAATGCAGCATGTCGAATTTCACGCCGACGGACGCTGGTCGCGTCTGGCGTCAGACTAAAAAGCGCTCGCGTTTTGCTAACGTAGCGTCGCTGTGCCCAGCATGGGCGCGCGTCAACGCTGCATTGGAGTATATTGGGCCTTTCATGATGCGCTCGCGGCCGTTTTATTAACTCCACATATACGAAGTTTGGTGTTACGTGACGTCAATGGATGACGAAATATAGGACTGGTGCAAACATGATAATCCTGACACGCGTGTTTCGTAAGAACATGACAACATACCAAGCTCATAGCGTGCTCGCGGCCATTTCACTAACTCCACGTATACTAAATTTCTTATCACGCGACCTGAATAGATGACAAGGGTAAACGACACATCCAAACATGATAATTATGACACAGAAGCTATGTACGTCATCATTTACCTCCACCTCGTACCGTTGTGCTGATTTTAAAGGGACATATCAGCATTTCTCATTCGTGCTTCGCATATCATCGATTCCCACTGTGCGTGAGATCTGCCCTTTTTTTTTTTGAAGAAATATCCACAGAGACTTTTGTCGGCGTCAGGAGATGACGTAGGGCCAGCCCAGTCGGCCAGAGCTACACTGACGTCGGAGATCACGAGGGCACAACCGGTCGGCACGAAATCCAGCGAGCGAGCTATGTTCTTTGAAGGTACACTTCCGTTGCAACTTCAGAGAGTTAACGTAACCACCCCCGTTCTCAGACTTGACTAAACGTTACGACTAGCTTTCACGCATGCGCAGTTTTCTTGGTGCTTTAAAGTAATGAACTAACTAAAGTTTGCGCTGGTTTGCGACCGCATTATTTTGGGCACAACGTTTTGTGGAATTAGGGATGTGTTCTTCTGTGAACCGCGTGTGTCATTTTGTCATCGGCCCTTCTTTCACCAAAGTTTGATAACTATACTTTGCCCCAAAGCTTTAAAAGCTTCGTGTTTTCTTCTTGTTGATTTACATTTCGCTTCTGAGCTCAATCGGCCTTCGATAAGTATATGTGACTTCAAGCATTAATTACGTGCGAGTGATAAGTGACGCGAATTGCACCGCGCGAGCTTATTAAGTGAGTTATGCGAAAACAACGCGTCAAAGCAGAATGAGGTTCGCTCATAGAAAATGAAAATTACTTCCACGTTCTAAGCTTTGTCATTGTTCACGAAGGCCTTTTTGGCCTGCTGCCGACAACTCTAATTTTACGCAAATTTATGAAAATGGCCATTCATTTCCTCAAGTGCTTTACGCTCGATTTTGTTGTAAGCTACGAACAGCTGTGCGATTCGCATTAAGGCTAGGCTTAGGGGTGTTCCTCGAAAACATAATGGTGAAACATAAGTTATTTCTTGGATGACTCCTTATTTGTGAAAAAGAAAATGTCAGAGTTTGCAGTCATCAATACACTTCCGCCACGGCCAGTCTCTCTACCCGGTTAAAGTTGCTAGGCAACATTTAATGGCGCCTTTAGAAAAAAATGATGAACAGTGTCAACGCCTAAATGAGAAATTTTCCTGCAAAGCAAGAAGAAAAAAACAGCTCTTGCAAAGGTAGGAGGACCCAGAAATGAATTTTGGAGCTCTGAAATAGACTATCCTCCATGGCTGCTTGTAATATCAAGCATTGAATTCTCAGTGGATGGCATTATCAGAAAGAGAGACATGTTCATCCGAGCTGCTCAACAACTAGCGCTTTATCAAATACACATGCGGTATTCAAGGTACATACATATTTACACAGATGGCTCAAGTACTACAACGTCTTCAACAAAGGCATTTATCATACCACAGCTCAATATTCAGGAATCGTTTAAATTATGTCGCATGACGTCATCTACTACATATAAGCTCTTCGCTATTCTGTATGCTCTAAAGTTTATAAACTCGGTAGCAGACGCTAGAAAATGGGTACTTTTCAGTGACTCACAGGTCGCATTAAGATCACTCTCCAGTACAAACAGGACAGTAACATGTGATAGTATGACATACGAAACGCTGAAGGAGCTCACCAAAGCAAAGAAGGCGCAACATGAGATCAAATTCCAGTGGATACCTGGCCACTGCAACATTCCTGGAAACACAGCTGCCGATGAAGCAGCACGACAAGCACATCGTAAAAACGTTACTGTTTCTTTACAAATTTCGAAAAATGAATTGCGTAGTATTAGAAAGAATACAACTTTCAGAATGAGCAATACTGCTTGGTTTGACAAAAGTACAAAGAGCTGCGATTTATACCACATCGATTCATTTATTGAATTCAAAATTACGCTGGCATTAGATAGAAGGATGGAAACTCTAATTCACCGATTGAGGCTAGGCACCACATACACAAAACATTTTTTGCACAGAATCGGCAGAGCTGAAACTCCCGAATGCGAATGTGGATTTATAGATGTAGACGTCTGTCACCTTCTCATAGACTGTCCACATCATGACACGCCGAAACGCCGTCTTAATTCCGAACTGTTCGCATTGGACCGCAGCCCATTTAGCATGAAAAAACTTCCGGGCCCATGGCCAACTTGACTTTTACAGTCCCACGCTTTAAAAGCATTACCACGTTTTTTACAAGACAGCGGGATTTCTTACAAGAATTAAGAAAGAACAAACTTTAATTTGTAACACATCTACTTATTATGTACAGTATCATGTGACACCCATCACGTGTGTGTTGTGAAATGAATGACGTGTCGACTATTATGTACATATGAGCGAATGCATCTTTATAAGGACCAGACGTGTGCTTTGCTGTTTTGTGCTGGTAGACTGAATATAACAAGGGACATTTCCAGAGACTTCTTACATTGACTTTCGATCTTTTACTTACCATTGTGATATGTGCGTATAAGTTTGTCTTTGCATATCTGTGCCCGAGTTTTGTAATTTCCATGCACTGCTTTGTATGTTTTGCTTCAAGATACGTGTTCAAGTTTCAATCAATGGCTAAGGAGTAGCTGGCGCCATAATTGTGCGCCAACATCTCCTTATATATCAAATCAATAAAAAAAAAGACGAAACTTTTTTCAAGGCATCCAGGAAGACTTGACTACAGCTTACGGTTTCGGAAGCCCCGTAAGCATATCATGGATTCAGATGTTATCTGCTATGGCAGCTCACAAGTTTGATAAAGCATATCAGTGGAATTTTGCCTGGCGGTAAACTTTCTCACGTACTAACGTTTTCTAAAGCAAAGTCGGGACATAGCACTATGAGATGTTCAAGTGTTTCGCAGGAGCCACAAGCAGCGCATTTATTCAAACATCATTCAATGAAAATTCAACAGATCCCACGCACCTTGGGAATCGACGTTCTGCTAAGCGTGCACCCGGAAGGTGAGAGTGTCACAATTTTTTTCATTGAACGACACGTCTTGATATAGCGCTAAATATATGTTCAAATGTCACACGTACAATCATATGTTGAAGAGTTGCAGATGTTTATTAACCAGTTGTTTGTACTTGCGCAACGATGCCTACTCGTATTAGCAATGTCAAAAGCTGATATGAAGCGCTAATGCTCGCGATGATGCTGGCCCTGGACACTGCTATATATATAAACTTTAGCGCATGGTACCTAACCACAATTGACGTTAACCCGACGTGACGGCTGTATCAAAGGTGTACGTATAATGTTTATAAAATTGATTAGGCAGCACTGCAACTACTATTGACGTTTCACGAAGATTAGCGTTTATTTGAAAAGTACTCACGAGACCTGGCGCAGCTCTGTGTTTGAATGCTTCATTGCCACGCAGAATGTTTTGGTTAGATTCCAGCTGGGACCCTGACATTTTATTCTTTGCATTCGTCTGGTCGACGCTACTGATGTCGGGTATTTCTAACGCTTGCATGTTAAAATTGCGTGTGAGAGTTCTCGTCGTTCCTGGGTAGATACTAAGTGTCAATCACCTGTGGTACATACACACATATCAGTGGCACATACTCGCCCGTGGGTATGTGTCACTGTCTGACGGGAAGTGTTTGATGACGTACGCGACTGGAATGTGACATTATTCATTTCTTCACCAGTGCGCGATATTCATCAACCCATCTTACCCTCCCATGGTAATTTCGGTTCACCCCAAGTTAAGGGGGCGATCACAAGAGCATTCGAACGTAAGCGGCTAGATAGATAAATAGATGCGCTTAAAGTCACCGAAGTTCGCTAAGAAATGCTTC
Organism: Rhipicephalus microplus; assembly: GCF_043290135.1. Classification (NCBI taxonomy): domain Eukaryota; kingdom Metazoa; phylum Arthropoda; class Arachnida; order Ixodida; family Ixodidae; genus Rhipicephalus; species Rhipicephalus microplus. Next base: position 211,020 of record NW_027464636.1, read on the forward strand.
GCATTTAAAAGTGTGCACAAAATCGTTTAGCTACTTCTTAGGGCCAGGATATTGCTACCACCTTCTACTTTTAAAAGCGAAGCTTAGGAGTCCCTCTTTTTACCCCTGATAGCTTGTGTGTGACAATGCATGTTAAGGGCTCTTTGCACGTACCACTTAGAAAAGTAGGTGTTGCCAGGATGGCCATCCCACCCGTGAGACCCAGGCTGTAATTGTAAGCAGGAGGTGTATAGGAGAAAAGTTTATGCACGAAGTTCCTGTGGTACAGATCTGCAAGAGCAAAAGAAGAAGAAAGAGAGAAACGCCTCGTTGCTGCGTCCCACGCATAGGCTCCTACGGGGTCCTTGAGAGGTTGTTCTTTCGTGTGTATAGCTGGTAGAGTCACGATCACTTTGTTTGACGCAAGTAGCATGAACGAATTCACTAACAGACTGTTTTCTTCACAGATAGACCGAAGCAACCACTCCTCAGCACGACACCTTTGAGATGTAGTCGAGTGGAAAGGTGAGTGAGTGAAAGATTGAGATTCTGTGACAGGATTTGCCACATTCTGGGACAGACAGCGAGTGGCCATCAAGTGGCACAAAAAAAGAAAAAACAAAGAGATAAACAAAGAAACAAACAAAAAATAAAAAATAAAGAAAGAAATTAGTGAAGAAATAATGGAAAAACAGAAAAAAGGAAAACAGGACCGAAGAAAGAAACAAATAAACAAAGAAATAAAAAAGTAACGAACGAACGAAAGAAAGAAAGAAAGAAAAGAAACAACAAAATGAAGAAAGAGAGAAAGAAAAAGAAAAAGGAAATTAGGAAAGAAGAAAAGGGCAGAAATAAACAAAGAAACAAACAAAGAAACGAAGAAAGAAAAAAAGAAAGAAAGTAAGTAAGAAAAACAGAAAAATAAAGGAAAGAAAGAAACAAAATAGATTGACCTCAAGCAGCAGCAGCGAGAACGGAGTATAATGGAGCAACGATGTCGAAGACACCAGCTTGACATGACCGTACGATCGTGGGCGGACAGAGACGGTGCGTGGAAGTGACATGTCTGTATACAAATTGCCTGTCACGTTCGGGCCTCGTTTGTGTGCTCGGGGAGCAAGCTTGTATGTTATACGTATTTGGTTCAGTGAGGGGTTAACCGAAAAGGAGATGCCGTAAGCCCAGTGTCCATGTGGTGTTTGACACGGGGGGAATGAGACGGCGGCTACGTAAAACGGTGGTTTGTTGGATCCACGAGATCAGAAATAATAGAATATCCAGTTCGCACTTATGAAGCTGGTAGCTTCGCGCAGAATATTGCGTCTATCAATGTTTGCAAAGCACGGTGAGTTTCTGTATCCATAGAAGCGTGCTAGTGAAAGCACAGCGAGTGACAATTAGGCTGCAGTGCCTTTAGACGCTCAGAACATTGCATGTGGGTGCGCAATTCGGGCTTTGAGTACCAATTTATGCATTAACAGAAAAGCATGCACTTTAGCATGCCTCCGTGTTCAAACTGAGAGATGACTTTTTTTTTTGCACCCTGACAAGCGCTAAGTTCGGCTTGCTGCTTATTTTTTCATAAAACACGTATAAACAACGTCAGTACTAAGCGGTGAGTACATCAGCATTTCGTGCTTTTTGGATACATTTTTTTCTCTCTGCTTGCGCAGTATAAAACGCACAAAACGAGGTGAATAATGTTTGCCAAAGTAAAATTGATAGTTGTAATCTTACCCTCACTTCCAGGCGCGAGAGTAGAATCATAAACGAAAGAGGAATGAATGCATGAGCGATAATTCATACACGTCCCAGCTCGCGTTTCTATCAATCAATTCTTTCATATTATTTTAGAGAAATATGCTTCTGCGCATTCGCTGTTCTTTCATCACTGCTCAGTGCGGCCCAGCCCATAGTTTTTGGCGGAGATGGGTTCAGCATATCATGAACTCAATGATGGTATTTTTTTATGCAACACGTAGAAGACATTGTTCGCTTTCTAGGAAATGGTGACCTATTCGTAGCTATACAAGCCGGTGCTTTTCAGTGCAAATACCGACAGAGCAAGAAAATCTGTGCCTGTCTTGTGGGGCGGAAACCTGTCATTTTCGAGTATCTTTAGCGCCACCCTAATACCAAGAAAATCACAGCTTTCCAATCAATATATAGGCCTCAAACATTGTTGCCAAACTAAAAATAAACGCATCCTTTAGAAAAATTCCACCTTCTTGATACCAATTTTATGGACACTCTCGGATGTATTTTAACACCGGTGTCAGCGGTTAAGAAGGCGTCAATATCACCGTCATTTACCGTATATGCATACGTATCTATATAAGTGAAACCGCAGGAAAGAAAAATAATGAAGAGAAAGACACCGGCACGCGGAGGCGGTATTGATTGATTGATATGTGGGGTTTAACGTCCCAAAACAACCATATGAATTAAAGATACGCCGTAGCGGAGGGCTCTGGGTATTCCGACCCCCCTGGGGATTTTTAACATGCACCCAAATCTAAGCACACGGGCCCACAACATTTCTGCCTCCATCGGAAATGCAGATTTTGTCAGTAGCTATAACGACACGGCGTTTGGTGCGGATCCCTCAAAGTGGCACATTTAGCCACATTTCTCCCATTATTAGCCACAAATTGTCACATTATTGTTAATGTGACAATTTTTTTCGCCTCAAAAATCTTTTTGGGGGATTTTTGCTGAATTTATGTTACCACAGTAAGTCAAGAGCCTGTATAAATCTGTAAAACAAGATCACTTGAGTATTCACGCAGGCGTGGCTACATTTGGCTACTTTCAATGCCGTTTGTTGAACTTTTTTTTGGTTAGTTTTTCTGAATACATAGCTCGTTCGCCTTTTTGAACTGGCAACCCTGTATTTAGCCTACAGGTGGTATGCTGAATTTCATGCCAGGTAGGACGTATACTCTGTTGCGTTGTCATGGAGAGAGAAAAAAAGAAACGAGAATGAAGGGCCAGTCACGTAATTCCGCGAGTCTCGGCAAGACAACATTCTCTGACGCTGCCCATCTCACCTAGTGCGCGGTAACTCCTCTATGCGACTAGGTAAAGCCCGTTCAAAATTATAGACGTTTTCACTCAAGGCTTCCTGGGCGCCGCCATATTCCTCTCCTGGCTGATCTCAACATGTGTGTGTCCCCTCGAAAATGCTGCATCGAGGTGGTCACGTCGCCTTTTCTGCTCCCGTGCAACAGCCAAGAAAGAGGCAAATCCTCCTCTCTGTAAAAAAAGAAAAGGTATATATACCCTAGCGACACTCTCCTCCACTTCTACACAGCTCCTCTACACCCTCTGCCAAAACACCAGACCTCCTCTCTCATCACGCTATATTCTCTCCCGAATGGTCGCCATGCGGGCTCTGGCTTTCACATTTTGCTATCACTGAGAATGCTATTGTAGAATAATGAAAAGGTGGTCCAGTTGGTTAGGGTTTATACTGAATTGTATGGGGCAGCGTTGGAACGAATATACGAACCGACGAAAGACACGACAAGTGCTTTCTTAGTTTCCTTGCAAGGCTCGACGAAGGCTCAACGATCAAGAATGAACGAAGATTAAGTCAGCCAATTTGTTCAAGAGGGTCCTTTACTTGTTATACATAACCAAATAAATTGAAACTACAGTTAAGCAATAGAAGGCATCCGGGAGGTCAGTTGTCTTCATCTGGGCTATATAGTTATCATGAAGTACGGTAAATGAATAGAAATAGACGAGAAAGCCGTCTTGCATGGGTTAGGATCTGAAGCTACAACGTTCGCATACGAGGGTTGTTTCAGAACTCACTGATAGAGAAGTAGTTTTTTTCTGCTGAATAACTAATTTAAATATATGCCATAATTGTTAAAGTAAAGTTAAAGACAACAACCTATAAAATGTATGCTTTGTTGAAGCTAAATATATTTCATTTATAAACATTCAATTATTCAATTATTCATATCCCCATGATCATCAGGTGACGCTGCTTCCTAGTGTTTTTTTTTTCATTCCTTCATAATCGTTCACGTGTAGAAACGGTCATCCACACCAGCTCGAGAAAACGAAAAGGCAACGGAACTGTCGCAAACACACGCTATGAGCTTTCTCTGCTGAGTTGGTGTATCCGTGTTACACGTAGCTAATGTCAAGCGCATGGCGCTACAGATAAGCCGCCCTCTGGCGCTGGAAACAGCGAGCTATTGAGGCAGCCACAAAACGATCACGTACTTAAATGGGGAATTTTTTTTGTGTCAAAGATGTTCCGAAGAGGCCAACCTGCGTGTTTCCGGGGCATCACGTTTTCCTGCACTGTATATACTAACGACCCGATACAGGCGCTCCTGACCGCAGGTTCTCTGCTCGCCCCCAACGGCAATTAGGCAACAAGAGCTGATGAACGCGCTGCCGTTAGGCCAATTTCTCACTGACTCCAGGGGTCTTTCTTCTGAGCACATAGCCGCACTCGTGTGCCGAAAGGATGGAATGGACTGTGCATTTATATGCTTATGGTGTATCTGATGAATAACGCCGTATTTCCTACATCCTGTTATTTTGCCGTCCTTCCAGCTTCAGTTTTATTGATTTTTCTGGGGAATTTTGACATCTCCAGAGCGTGTTGTTGGGCTAGTTGGTTCGTGCTGAAGAATGGTGAAGGAAGGGGCCTACGTTGCCGAAAATTGAAGGGGACAGAATTGAGTGCCACTTTCATGTCAATTGAAAGATGGCGTCTGCGGTTAATACAAATAGCCCGAACACTATTTCCCAATGGTCACATGTTCGCAGCAAGGAAAAGCTGGATACGTGTCAGACTTTATACGAGTACTGTGTTTTTGTCTTTTTCGGAACAAAAAAAAAACTCCTAGAGTGATCTTGTGTTACCGGGCTGCCTAGCTGTATGTGCCAGTGTAAAGGCGACATAAGCGCGGTGCTCTAAGGTCTCCGGAGAATCATCTGTTTTCATTTGAGAAACGAGTTCACCAGGACCAGACAGAGTTACATATGCTGCACTTGCTAATATGTGCGAAAAAGTAAAATACACCTGCTGGAAATCTACAATAAAAGTTAACAAGAAGAAAAAGTTTCTGGAAGTTGGAAGATATCAAAAGTAGTGCCGTTGCCAAAGCTAGGGAAGAACCCTATGCCGTTGGAGTCGTTTAGGCTGGTTAGTTTGACAAGTTGTATTTCGAAAGTAATAGAGAAAATGATCAATGAACGAATTTTAGGGTGGCAGGAAGCAACAAAAAGGGAGAAGGCAGGGAGGTTAACCAGAAAGACATCCGGTTGGCTACCCTACACTGGGGGATAAAGGAAGGGGACAAGAAAGACGAGAAAGAGGAAAGAGAGGGAAAAAAGGGGTGGGTGGGGGAGAGACTGACAGTAATTTCACTGCAGCGTGTAGAACTCTACCGCATGTCAGAGGCGTTCACACAAGCCTGTCTTTCTCAGGAAACGCAGCAGGGCTTTCACTGCCTTGTGGGCTGTCGAGGCATGTGTACGTTGCTGTAATAGCACCTGCACAGAAAGAGGCCGATCATCCAGTCGCCGCATTGCGTTGGCAAGTACTTGTCTCTCTGAGGCAAATCGAGGACAATGACACAGCAGGTGTTCGATGTTTTCGTCGGTGCCGCAAACATCGCACGCCGCACTGTCAGTAATTCTGATTAACGTGGTATAAGCTTTCGTGAAAGCAACTCCCAGCCAAAGGCGATAGAGAAGCGAAGCTTCACGTCGATGTAGGCCGGGTGGAGACCGGAGTTGTAGTGAAGGGTCGAGCTCGTGCAGTCGTGTACGTCGTATGCTTGGTGTGTTCCACTCAGTCAGTGTGAGACTGCGGGCCAGTTGACGAATCTGCCTCGCCGCATCCGCTCTTAAAAGCGGTATCGGAACGCTGTTCCCTTCTTTATGTGACGTGCGAGCAGCATGATCTGCAGAATCATTGCCGCCTATACCACTATGCCCAGGTAACCACTGAAAGACGATGTCATGGCCTTTTTGTATTAACAGGTGGTGAAGTTTCACGGTTTGGTAGGTCAACTGGTCGTGGCATCCGCGTCGGAGAACTGATATCAGGCACTGTAACGCTGGTTTTGAGTCAGAAAACACAGCCCATTTACCTGGTCTTTCTTCTGAATTGATGTGTTCCAGTGCATTGCGCAGAGCCTCGAGTTCTGCCGTCGTCGAACTTGTCACATGTGAAGTCTTAAAACACCGAGTTATGCCTTGTGATGGTATAACCACTGCTCCACCTGAACTAGACGGCGTAGTAGAGCCATCCGTGTAAATGTGCACGTGGTTACTGTAGTTTTCTTCCAGTAGGCATAGACTCAGTTGTTTCAAGGCATGTGTCGGTAAGTCCGATTTTCTCCTCATTCCTGGAATCATTAAGTGAACTCACGGCCGGCTCAAGCTCCAAGGAGGAAGCAGTGGCTTTGATGCAGGTGCGTATGTCTCAGCAAACGATGAACGATGCTTGGAGACAATAGTGCCGTATGTCGTGCGGGGCCTTTCAGCAGCTAGGCTCGCCAGGTGGTGAGAAGAGGTCCTGGCATAATGCCTGAGGTGCATGCGCATTGTCTCGGTAATAATATGCGTATTTATCGAGTGATCTTGAGCGATGGCAATGGTTTCAGCCGTTGAAGCACTGCGGGGTATTCCAAGGCATATCTTAAGTGCTTGTGCTTGAATGCTCTGAATTGCGCGCAGGTTGGTCTTGCCGGTGTTAGACATTGCAGGTAAGCTGTACCGTAAGAATCCGATAAACAGCACTCTGTACAGTTGTAGCATGGATGATATGGGAACTCCCCAATTTTTTCCTGCAAGGAATTTGAGCATGTGGCATGTTGCGATCAGCCGCTTCTTCACATAGTTCACGTGTGGAGTCCACGACAGGTTTCTATCTATTATGACTCCCAAGAACCTGTGGCTTCTGCTGAACGATATGTATTCTTCATTAATCGATATACTGTAAGCAGACATTGGTTTCCGCGTGAACGCTACCACTGCACATTTTCCGCAGGACACCTCGAGGCCTTGTTTACGAAGATAGCATGATGCCGTTGTAGCAGCCTTCTGAAGGCGGGCGCGAAGCTGAGGCCTTGTCACACCTGATGTCCAAATGCAGATGTCATCAGCATAGACAGAAAGTTCTACAGTGCTAGGTAGCTGCTCGACTAGACCAATGAGAGTTAGGTTGAAAAGGGTAGGGCTTAGCACTCCTCCCTGAGGAACTCCTCGGCTGCTGTAATAATCAGGTGTTGGGCCATTCGCTGTCATCACGTAAAATGATCTCAGCTGTAAGTAGCTGTACACCCACATATATATCTTGCCACCAAGACCTACTGTTTCCAAAGCACTAAGGATGGCTTCATGGGTGACATTGTCGTAAGCCCCCTTAACGTCTAGAAACAGGGCGGCGCACAGTCTCTTGCAGGCTTTCTGGTGTTGAACATATGTCACCAGATCGACAACGTTGTCGATTGACGAATGGCCGCGCCTGAATCCGGTCATGGATATTGGATAGATTTCGTAGTGCTCTAAATACCACTCCATTCGTGTTAGAATCATTCGTTCCATCGTTTTTCTCACACAACTGGCAAGTGCGATAGGACGGTATGAGGCAATATCCAAAGGAGATTTACCAGCCTTTAGTAGAGGAAGGAGGCGACTTGACTTCCATGCCTGGGGAACAGTACCAGTCTGCCAGGAGTCGTTGTATAGGCGTAAGAGTGCCTTCCGAGCTTCGTGTCCAAGATTACAAAGGGCACGATAGGTAATGCCGTCAGGACCGGGTGCTGAAGAACGTCTGCACAGAGCCAGTGCCACCTCTAGCTCATCCATAGAAAACTGGCATTCCATACGGGGATCACGTGAGGGCGGTGGGTTGTCAAAAGTTCCCGTTCTTGATACTGTGAAATTGGAATCACCGGCAATTCTTCTACAGAAAGATTCTGCGACGTCAATCTCTCCGCATCGAAGGTGAAGTGCCAGAGATGTAAACGGGTGTCGCTGACCCAAGGTTGTGCTAAGACCCCGGACAGTTCGCCATATCAGTGATAGGGGCTTTCGTGGATCCAACGACTCGCAAAAGGATGTCCAACGTCGCCTAGCCAGTTTATCCATGTGCCGTTTATCCATGTGCCAGTTTATCCATGTGTTACGGTGGCAAGACATAAAAAACCTATTACCGGAAAGCATCGCCGGCTTCAGGAGAGGTAAATGCACAATGGACTGCCTTCAGTATTTGGTCACAGGTGTGGAAAACCATCGTACGCAAGGAAACATCACTGTCGCTGTATTCCTTGATGTCCACCGAGCATACGACACAGTGAGTCACATTCACATTCTGGAAGGCCTGGCGTTACAGGGATTCAAGGGAAAGATACTGCATTTGATCGCTGACTTTCTGAAGCCCCGGCACATTTTTGTAGTTACGCAGGAGGGGCCAACGTCAGAACATGTCGTAAACCAAGCAGTGCCACAGGGCAGCGTGCTAAGCCATTTGGCAAGCTGCCGCTTCTCAACGATATCCGTGAAATAGATTGCCTTCAGAAGAAAGCAGACACGGCGCCTCTAGTAGTGGCACAGATGGTACTTCATCATTTTCATATGATGCATAATGAAAAAAACGAAGCTATATACAGACGGATCATGCACTGAAGAAGCGTCAGCCTGTGTGGTATTTTAAATTCAGAAAAAGAGAATGTACAAATTATCGCACATATCTTTATCGACGACAGCAGAATTGGTGGCTATCTGTGAAGCTGTAAAGCTTATCTGCGAAAATTGTGAGCCACGACAGGGGATGGTATGCACGGATAGCAAACCTGCCCTTCAGCTAATCAGAAATGCGAGATCACTTTACCACAATGGTGAAATAGCACAATGTATTGCGGAAACTGTAGAATATGCCTCAGCGCAGGGTCACAACATCGTATTCCAATGAATACCCAGACACATTGGAATAAAGTGAAATGAAGAGGCAGATAGCCTAGCCAAGAAGGCACTGAATGAAGGACGGATTGCGCCATCCCTATGTCTGTGGCGGATATTGTACATTTTATAACGCAAGGAGCTAACCATTGTTCGATGGAGAAGTGGTTTGATAGCCCTAAATCAAAGGAAACAGTGCTTTATGAAGTTCCTCCATATAAAAAATTTTCATAACGACATATCTTCCACGACACTTAGAGACATTAATCCACAGACTTCGATTGGAAGTAGCATACACAAATAGCTTCCCGCACAAGATACATCGATCCAACTCACCGGATTGCCATTGTGGTCATGCAGAAAAAATGTTCACGATATTCTTTTGGAGTGCGTTAAATACGTGAATGAAAGAGAAAAATTAAAGAACAAATCAGCAAGTTTAGACAGGCGGCCCCTCACATTAAAGAAACTACTTGGACCATGGCCTGTGATGCATCTCTAGAAAAAGGCGAACATTTTCCTGGCAGACTTTTTTTAGCGGAGACCAGACTGGATAAGCGCTTGTGATAGACAGCCAGGGATGGATATATATGAAATGTGTTTGTGCATATACTGACAGTAGAAAAGGTGTGCGTACAAACAGTTTATGACTGTGTCAACTGCGGTAAGAAATCTGTGCATTGGTTAGATAATTTAGCTGGTTTCAGTGTGATATTGTGTTTTTTCCGGATTGTTCGTTTTTGTGTACCATTCAGTATTATTCTTTTTTTTTTAGCTGCATAACTTCGTTATATGGTGTAGCCGATGCAATGTAGACCTCAACCTCTCCACAGCAAAACAATTGGAACAGAACAGAACAGAACATAGGCCAGTGTTTCAGTAAGATGTTGTGCATGCATTAGTACTCTCTTATTGAGTGCGACACAATGTCATACCTCGACAAGTGATAAACGGAAAGTAGTTTGTACTCTTTTATTGAAATCGAATGAGTAACAGTAGAACTGCACATCTCAGTGTATGCCCAAACGCCAAAAGATGTATCATATCTTGAACAAAGTGTGCCATGTGGCACCTAAAAACGTTTCCGTCCCAGATGATCTTGTAGAAAAATGACCATCACAAGACAGTGGGATGAAACGGTGACACACAAATACCACGGCATGCAGGTGACGGTGAACGTGATGGCGGCGCAGGGCGCCCAGCAGGTGCGGCGGTGGCAGGAATGGGGGGGGGATGTTTCTCTTTTTTTTAAAGACGATAGTCTTTCTTGGGGAACTTCGATGGAATATTATTGGTCTGTCTGTCTATGCATTTGTCTGTTTGTCCACCCTAACGATACCTCAAACGGCACCAAACGGCCGACCCCATTCGCAGCGCCTACCCATATTTCTCAAGGTTTAGCGTTCATAGTTGTGCGATTGTTGATAAAAAAAGCAAATATTGCGCATATCTGAGGCGCCATAACAATATGTCTATGTTTTGTATGTCTGCCTTTATACTATAAGAGGCACACACAGGCAACTCTAAGGACTGTAGCGTTTAACGCGCTGCGCTTACAATGCAACGCGATGCTTAAGAAGGTGTTTCCAACGCTTTGCTACGATGGCACGGTGGTGGCACCTGCCCGTCGCTTTGCACTTTCTACACCTTATCACCTCCGTGACTGGCGCACATCTTTCTCCGCGGTCGCGCATGCCTTCGTTTTCGAAGATAACTGCCAGATGGCGCTCGTGTCTAACGGTCCTAGATGCGCTTGTTCGCCTCTGTTACACGCTCACGGCCCCCAAACGCCACGCCTTTAGAGTACCATTCACCGATGTTCTTGAGCAGAACACCAAATAAACGTTTTGTTCACTCTCTCCAGATGCAAGACTATCGTCTTTCGGCGACATTTACAGTGTAGCATGTAGATTCGGGCCATTTTTTTTTTGTGCTCGCGCTTGTGGCTGAATGGTTCTGCTTAAGTTGATGCCAGCTACTGGCGCCAGGCTGGTGCGACAGAGACGGTGGCTCCCCCCTTTTTTTTTCTTTCTCGCGCCTGCTCTTATCGATGGTATTCGTTACATTCGCGCCGCGCGGCTGTCTGTGCCTTAAGTTTGAGCTTTGCGAGGGCTGATTCATGCAAACATCCCCACCAGAGAATTCTGCTAAAAAAAAAGATTGATGTCAGTCGCTAACGAAGAGGAAATGCGAAAGCTCGAACATAAACTTGACGTCTGACGGTTCATTAGGAGTTTGCCCCGAATATATTGGTAGTCTATGAGCCGGAGAGAAAGCAGTGGATTACGTCCGGGCTTGAACTTATCACGTGTTGGAGCGTTGCTGAAAAGGGCGGCTAGATCCGACTTTCGTGGGTTTAAAAAAAAATGGCCTGCCTTGTTAGCAGCAACGTTCTATTGATCTTTCTTTCTTGCCAATGGCCAGTTACGTATATGCAAATAAGCTTCTGCTGTGAATGCAACTACCGCTCACAGTCAGCAGCTGATGAGAGAGCCAGTAGCGGTGCTTGAAAGCGTGATCCTGTTTCATGAGTTCACTAACAAAATTTTCGCCTCTCAGCTTTCTAGCGTAGTAAATACTCAATAAATAAGAGTTGCTTAGCGTTAACAAACTGCGATCAGTTTGTAGGTATTATTTCGATAGAGATGACAAAGCATTAAAAATGTCTGCGTTGCTTAGTGAGGCCCTATAAGGAGCTAACTGCTTTCTGTTACAAATGAATCATTTTGAAATGTGCAGCCAACGAAGCAACTTGGTACAAGTATATCAGTACACTTTGAATACAGAGCAATATGAAGGCACAAGCGACAGAAAAACTTGACAACACAAAGAAAACACACTCCACTACAACTTCAACTGAAAAAAAAAATACGCAGCACTGTACGGATCACCTCGAATATGTATGCGGAATGCGTGAAAAACGCAAATGTTATATTCTTTGATGCTCACTAGATCTTTTCCTGGTAGTTATTGCTGAAAGGCGCTTTGTGCGCGCTTCATCCTCTTTTTTATAATTCTAATTCGCCATATTGGTTTATAGTGGCTGAGGCACTCGGCTGCTGACCCGCCAGTCGTGTGATCGAATCTCAGCCATAGCGGCACACGTGCTTGAGCCAAAGCGGCCATGTGCTTGAAGTGAGAATGCTTGAGGCCCATGTGCCTTGATTTAGATGAAGATTAATCAAATTAAGTGATAGAAACTTTTGAACCCATATACTACGGCATCTCTCATAGTCTTATGGTGGTTTGGAAACTTTCAACCCCAAGATTAATTATTTTTGTTGCACTTTCCGCTTAACTTGTTTAGCATTGAATTTTACCAGTAGTGCCTTTTTTTTAAAATTTGCTTATCTGCCTACAGTACCGCTCGCGGAGACAGTCGCTCTGCAATGCACTCGATCAACTGTACAACCAGACTCTTTAAGAAGAAAGAATCCTACGCTACCGACTAAACTTCATGTCGTAGTCACGGAGCACCATGGTCTCAGTAGAACACGGCGAAGGTGCTCCTGCACTGTGTGCGTTCAATCGGTCTCTCCAAACGACTTTAATGGGAACACTCTGCGTGTGTGTGCATGTGTATTCTTAATTTTTTTCGTTACTTACGTCATCTCTGCCGTTACCTTCCTCCGGACCCTCATTTTAAGCAAGAATAAAAACTCGATTTGTCGATGAAGATTCAAAGGTGAATATTACATGTCTCGCGCTGTAAGCCACGAAGAACCCCTATTTTCCTATTCTTGTGCAGGGTAGCAAATCGGTTCTTCGACTTTGTCAACCTTCCTGTCTCTCTTTTATTTATTTTTCTCTACCTCTGTTCCTAATTATTGTAATCCTTTGAGAACCTCCGTGGGGTAGCTCAAGTGCGGAGGTGCAGTGCGGTTGATAGCAGTATGCATACATTAATTATATGCAGTAACCTTAATGTTTGAGCACGTTAAAGAACTCCAGGTGGTCGAAATTTTCGGAGCCCTCTACTGCGGCGTCTCTCATAATTATATGGTAGTTTCGGCACCTAAAACTCCACAAATCGATCAGATGAACCCTAATGTTTGAGTGGCGTATTAATAGTCACTTTATCCAGCTTCTAGTGCACTTCACGGACACGGCATACCATTTGTAGGCAAATGCGCAGAGCGGTATGATTTGCTACTTTCTGCATTTGGACCAAGAATTGCTTACGCCTCATGACCAGAACTTAAAGCCTGTGTAATGATGATTGTAGTGGGTCATGCAAATCTCAGCACACACATTGTCAGTGCTAAGCACGAGACGCTCGGCCCGGACTGTCGCTGATTTTGATAGCTAGGCCTACGCTCCTACCTGGTCTCGGATAACAGTTTTGACTGTCTCCATTCTATATTATAATTGGTGGAGTTTGCTGGGTCTCCTTGCAATCCTGGAGTTGCGAAGCCGGACTCTACCTGCTGTCATGACCACTGCATCTGCCACAAGCCCTCCTCCTATGGCTTCCCAGGCCATCGTGTGCTCCGGCGCGGTCCGTCAGCGGGATCCTCCCATATTCAGCGGCACTGACGACCACGACGTCGACGACTGGCTGGCTACTTATGAACTCGTGAGTGTCTTGAACAAATGGGACGAAGCCACGAGACGGGCCACTGTCGGCATTTACCTCAGTGGCATTGCCCACTTATGGCTTCGGAACCATGAGACCGACGTTCCCACCTGGACAGCATTCAAAGCAAAGTTCAGCGAAGTCTTTGGTCGTCCTTCTGTCCGCAAACTTCGTGCGGAGCAGCGCCTTCAGTCGAGATCTCAACTGCCTGGTGAGAACTTTACAAGTTATATAGAAGACGTCATTGACTTGTGCAAGCGCGTCGATGTGAACATGACAGAGGTGGACCGCATTAAGCATATTTTTAAGGGTATTGACGAGGACGCTTTCCAGATGCTCATTTCGAAAAGCCCTGCTACTGTCGCCCAAGTTACCGAGCTCTGCCAAAGCTATGATGAGCTCCGCCGGCAACGTCTCGTCACCCGCCGTGCTGTCCCACATCAGGAATCGATGTCCGGCTTAACTCTCTCGCAAGACCCCGTCCTCCTCTCGCAGATCAAAGATTTCGTGCGCGAAGAAGTTGCCCGCCAACTCTCGCTCATCTCTGGCCTACCGGAGCGCAGTGCACCGCTTAGCCCTACTCTACGGACTATTATACGAGATCAAGTGTCTGAGGTCCTTCCTCCACAGCTGGTGCCACCAGTCAATGCACCATTGACGTACGCCGAAGCAGCAGCACGACCACGACCACAGACGTTCCAAGCGCCGCCTCCACAGCCTGCTCCTGTTTATGCCGCCCTGCCGCCATGACCTCCACTTCGCCGAGTCCCTAATCCATGGCGCACTGCCGACAACCGACCGATCTGCTTTTCGTGTGGTCTACCTGGGCACGTCGCACGTCTGTGCCGCCGCCGTCCACTCCACTCACGTGAAAACCTACGTCCATACGAAAACGATTACACGTACACTCAATACACCCCAGACCCCGAATTGTACGCTCCTCGTCCAAGCCACCGACCAGCTCCTGATCGCCGATCTCCTTCTCCACGTCGACGCTCGCCCTCCCCGATGCGCCGACGCCCCCCTACAATCGACGCGGAAAACTAAATGACGCAGTTCCCGAGGCAAGAACTGCGTCCTCGTCGCAAAGCACAAGCCCTCTTCGTTCGCCGCCGAATGTAATTAATGCCGTTCTTGAAGGTGTACCCGTACTTGCCCTTATTGATACTGGTGCCGCAATTTCTGTCATCGCCGAAAAAATTTGCCGTTCAATTCGAAAAGTGACAACGCCTTACTTGGGTTCATGTCTTCATACTGCCACTGCACAGCCTGTGCAGCCTGTGGCCGCGTGTACTGCCAGACTTGTAATTCAAGGAGTGCCCTACACAGTCCAGTTCGTAGTACTCCCGCACTGTTCTCATGACATCATTTTAGGTTGGGATTTTCTCTCCCATCACCAAGCCGTCATTGATTGCGCCCGTGCCGAAGTCGCCTTTTGTCCCCTTGGTGATGCGCTACCAGTGCACGATCGCCCTTCCGACGCGAAGTTGGTCATTAGTGACGACACCCAAATCCCTCCACGCGCTACTGTCTTCGCACCTGTGTCGTGTTCCACCGTCGTCGACGCTACCGCATTCTTCACGCCTTCCGCTGCTTTCGTTCATCGCCACCTATCACCGCTCCCAACCGCTCTCGTTACTCTTCAAGGGGGTGCGACCAACGTGCCTGTGAAGAATCCGTTCCCCTTCACGATTACGCTACTTCGAGGCGAATGTATTGGTTCGATAGAATCATTCGAAACCATCGCTACACTTGACGTTCCTGATGAATCATCGGAAGTCAGTGCCCTCTCCTGTAGTTCCGTGAATGACCCTCCCACTACCGACATTTTCAGCCGTGTCATCGACGAAGGCCTAAACCCACAACAGAGGTGTGAGCTTTTGAGCCTCCTTGACGAGTTTCGACAATCTTTTGACAGTCACAGCGCTACTTTAGGTCGCACATCTACCGTATGCCACCAGATCGACACAGGTAATCACCCACCACTACGGCAGCGACCATACCGTGTTTCGCCAACTGAACGCCGTATCATCGATGAACAAGTAGGTGACATGCTAAAGCGAGGCGTCGTTCAACTGTCAAACAGTCCTTGGGCGTCGCCGGTTGTTTTAGTTAAAAAGAAGGATGGCAAGATACGCTTTTGCGTAGATTATCGTCGCCTAAACAAAATAACACGAAAGGATGTTTATCCTTTGCCTCGAATTGATGACGCCCTCGACTCTTTACAAGGCGCAGAGTTCTTTTCCTCACTTGATCTACGCTCTGGGTACTGGCAAGTGCCCATGAATCCGGATGATAGGCCAAAAACTGCATTTGTTACACCAGACGGCTTATACGAATTTAACGTGATGCCATTCGGGCTATGCAATGCGCCGGCAACATTTGAGCGCATGATGGACACTATCCTACGAGGCCTCAAATGGAACACGTGTTTGTGCTACTTAGACGATGTAGTGGTATTCTCACCCGATTTTCCCACGCACCTTCGTCGCTTGGAACAAGTTCTACGCTGCCTCTCTGCAGCCGGCCTCCAACTCAACTTGAAGAAGTGTCGCTTTGGAGCACGCAAGCTGACCATTCTCGGACACGTCGTGTCGAAGGATGGCGTTCTTCCTGACCCCGCTAAGCTACGTGCTGTTCGCGAGTTCCCGAGGCCCGCGTCTCTCAAGCAGCTGCGTAGTTTCATTGGCCTTTGCTCATACTTCCGCCGCTTCGTCCGAGATTTCGCCTCGATCATGGCGCCTCTGACAGACCTACTTCAGGGAGACCGCAATTTATCTGCGTGGTCTCCAGCTTGCGACAGTGCCTTTGCGAAGCTCCGTGAACTGCTTACAACACCACCCATACTGCGTCATTTCGATTCAAGCGCTCCCACAGAAATCCACACAGATGCTAGCGGTGTCGGTCTTGGCGCTGTACTCGCCCAACGAAAGCCTGGTTACCAAGAATATGTTGTTGCGTACGCGAGCCGCACTCTTACAAGAACAGAAGCAGATTATTCGGTAACTGAGAAAGAATGCCTAGCGATTATCTGGGCCATTACAAAATTTCGGCCTTATCTGTACGGCCGCCCTTTCGATGTTGTTACCGACCACCACGCGCTCTGCTGGTTATCCTCCCTCAAAGATCCCTCAGGACGCTTGGCACGATGGGCTTTACGGCTCCAAGAGTACGACATCCGCGTCATTTATCGCTCAGGCCAGAAGCACGCCGATGCCGACGCTCTTTCGCGTTCGCCTGTTTCTACTGATATTGCGAGTGTCTCCATCCAAGACAACTTCCTTCCACTATCAGGACCGATCAACATGGCTGCGGAGCAGCGCAAAGATTCGTGGATTGCGTCTCTGATGGATTACCTATCTGAAACACTCGCCCACCCGCCATCTCGAGCGCTACACCAACAAGCCTCTCGCTTCGCCATCCGTGATGGAATACTTTATCGCCGCAACTACCACCCTGACGGTCGCAAATGGCTACTCGTCATACCCAGGCATCTCCGCGCCAGCATATGTGCTGCTTTCCATGCCGATCCGCAGTGTGCGCACGCCGGTTTGTTTAAAACCTACGCCAGGCTACGTTTTCGGTTTTATTGGCGCGGCATGTACACATTCGTTCAAAAGTACATTCGATCTTGCACAGAGTGCCAACGCCGCAAGCACGATCCTAGCCGTCCTACTGCACCAATGCAGCCGTTACCGTGCCCAGTGCGACCATTCGATCGGGTTGGAATAGACCTTTATGGTCCTCTACCATATACATCAGCTGGGAATCGCTGGATTATTGTAGCGATCGACCATCTCACGAGATATGCAGAAACGGCCGCTCTACCAGCCGCGACGGCACGTGACGTTGCGTCTTTCCTGCTGCAACGTTTTGTTCTGCGTCATGGCGCTCCACGTGAACTTTTGAGTGACCGAGGCCGCGTCTTTCTCACGGATGTTATTCAAGAACTTCTTGCAGAATGCCATGTAATTCACCGCTGTACTACCGCATATCGCCCACAAACAAATGGCTTGACCGAGCGTTTCAACCGTACTCTTGGCGACATGCTTTCTATGTATGTCGCCTCCGACCACACCAACTGGGATCTCATCCTTCCTTACGTAACGTACGCTTACAACACGGCACCTCAAGCGACGACAGGCTTTTCTCCATTCTTTTTACTTTATGGTCGAGAACCATCGTCTCCAATTGACACCATTCTCCCCTACCGACCCGACTCATCCGAAGGCACACCACTTTCCGAAGCCGCGCGGTATGCGGAAGAATGTCGGCAATTAGCTCGCACCCTTACAACCCAAGAACAAGGGCTACAGAAATTTCGTCACGACGATGGACGGTCCAACTACCAATTTTCGCCCAACTCTCTTGTTTGGCTGTGGGTGCCCCCCAGTGCTGCTCCTGGTACCTCTACAAAGTTTGTCAGCAGGTACCATGGACCTTATCGCGTCATAGAACAAACTTCCGCTGTTAACTACCTCATCGAACCCCTCACGGCCACTGTGGACATGCGTCGCCGAGGCCGCGAAATCGTACATGTGAATCGCCTCAAACCATATCACGAACCACTTGTCCTCACGACACCTTAGAACACTTACTTGGCATTATCTTCAGCGAGGGGGAAATATGTAATGATGATTGTAGTGGGTCATGCAAATCTCGGCACACACATTGTCAGTGCTAAGCACGAGACGCTCGGCCCGGACTGTCGCTGATTTTGATAGCTAGGCCTACGCTCCTACCTGGTCTCGGATAACAGTTTTGACTGTCTCCATTCTATATTATACCTGAAGTTTTTAGAGTTTCGAGCTAGCCATGTCAGCGTATACTTACTGTCTAAGCTTTTAAATATATTTCGACTGAAAACATTGAGCTGTGATCCCAGTGTGCTAGCGTCTATCCCACTAAAACTAAATCTGGCAGCCAGACTGTACCGTTCCCGTAAACTTCCAAAAACTGATGTGATACTTTTCTTTTGCATTGAAGTGTTAGAGAAGCGTGCGAAGAAGGCTCACGTACAACTTTGCCCTTTAAATTCTTTTAAGAGGTGTAGGCGGCTCTGTCTTAAAGAACAAAACGTTGAAAAGAATTGGTGGGAACCTTCAGTTTAAAATCAGGACACCCGCTACATGAAAGAGAGAGAGAGAGAGTGAGAAAGGAAAGGCCGGGAGGTTAACCAGATATTGGCATCTGGTTTGCTACCCAGCGCTGGGGGTGGGGAAGTAGGGGCAAGAAAGAGGGGTTACATAGAGAAAAAAACAAAAAAACGCACGCGCACTCATAAAAAAAACGAAAACACACAGGAAGGGTGTCCTAGCTACGACCGTTCAGTAAGGCTGGTCAATCGCCAAAAGTGTAGTAGCGCTTTCAGGGCCCTCTTCTGTGAAGTCGCATCCTGACGATACTGCAGAATTCTCCGCTCCGACAGAGGTTGATCATCTGATTTGTTGAGTTCCTTGCGAAGGCATAGTCGTTGTTTACTATACGCTAGGCAGTCACAAAGAATATGTTGAATGGTTTCCTCTTTGCCACACTGGCCACAGGCTGCGGTGTCGGCCATCCCAATGCGGAACGCGTAGGCGTTGGTAAACGCAACGCCCAACCACAGCCTACATAACAGGGTCTGGTCTGCTCGGCAAAGCCTCGACGGGACTTGAAGATTTAGCGTAGGGTCAAGCGAGTACAGTCGGGCATGCTTGAAGTGTGGCTGATTCCATTGCGATGTGGTTTGCGTGCGAGCAAGTCTGCAGAGATTTCGTGCAGCATCTGTCCTAGAAAGTGGTAGTCGCAGTTTATGATCTTCTGTGTGGGCTGAGCGGGCAGCTTGATCGGCCCGTTCACTGCCGATGATTCCGCAGTGACTGGGCAACCACTGAAATGTAATTTGGTGCCCTTTCTCAGTCAGGTGGTGTATAACCTCTGCTATCTCTAGTACCAGCTGCTCGTGTGGTTTACGGCGTAAGGCTGATAGTAGATACAGACTGCAGTGCCGCCTTCGAGTCGCAGAAAATAGTCCACTTGCATGTAGGTTGAACAACTACAAATTGCAACGCGGCACGAAGTGCTGCCAGTTCTGCTGCCGTTGATGTTGTTGCGTGAGATGTCTTGAAATAAATTGTCGTGGCCAACCTTGGTATCACTACTGCTCCTGTAGAGCTGTCCAGCTGAACCGATCCGTCAGTGTAGATATGTGTGGAGTCTTGATATTTCTCATACAAGAGAAGTAGTGTGAACTGTTTAAGAGCCTGTGACGACAAATTGGCCTTTTTCTGGACGCCAGGTATGTTATCATTAATCATTGGTTGAGCGAGGCATCATGGCGGAGTCACAGGTCTAGCGGCAGGAGAGAACGACGTTGGGATCGACTCACCATGTGCGGCCGCTGTTTTGCAGTAAGATGTGCATGGTCGGACCACTGATAAAATTTAGGCTAGGTGATGTCGAGGGGTTCGAGCAAGGTGTCGTATATGTGTCCTCAGCACTTCCATATTAATGTGGGTCTTCATGAGGTTGTCCCTTGTGATGGCGATAGTTGCCGCTGTTGACGCACTTTGGGGCAAGCCTAAATATATCCGGAGTGCTTGAGCCTGGACACTTTGAAGCATTCGTATGCTTGTTTTACTTGCGTTCGTTAACACAGGTAGGCTGTACCGAAGGAATCCAAGGAAAAGAATCCTGTATAGTCACAACATAGCAGTTGTGGACATTCCCCAGTTTTTTCCAGCGAAGAACTTGAACAAATGACAGATGCCTATCAATCGCCTTTTCATGTATGATACATGTGAGCTCCATGAGAGGTCTCTGTCAATTATAACACCTTCGAACTTGTATGATCGGAGGTGACGTATTCTTTCGCTGTTTATCAGAACGCTGTGGTTATGCATTGGTTTGCGCGTAAATGCCACTAGTGCACATTTCTCACAGGAAATTTCCAGACCTCGTTAACGGAGGTAAATAGCAACTTGAATGGCAGCTCTCTGAATTCGCGCTCGCAGCTGTAGACGTGTTACTGCAGACGTCCAAACTCAGATGTCGTTCGCGTACATTGACAACCTGACAGTACTTGGCAGATGCTCATTGAGAGCTATTAGCGTCAGGTTGAATAGTACAGGGCTAAGTATGCCACCCTGGGGAACACAACGGTGGCTGTAATGTATCGAAGTGTCACCATCCTCGGTTCTCACGAAAAAAGATCGCTCAGAGAGATAGCTGCGTAGCCACTGAAACATCCGACCACCCACTCCTACCTCCTTGAGAGCGGTGAGGACAGCTTCATGTGTGACGTTATCGTACGCCCCCTTAACATCAAGAAATGAAGAAGCGCTGAGACGCTTACGGCCTTTTTCGTGTTGCACGTAGCTGACCAGGTCTATGACGCTATCAATTGATGACCGGCCACGGCGAAATCCCGTCATAGCGTCCGGGTAGATGTTGTGATGCTCCAGGAACCATTCTAGCCGTCCAAGTACCATTTCCCCATCACTTTGCCCAAGCACCTAGCCAGTGCAATCGGGCGGTATGATGTGAGCACCAATGGTGACTTGCCAGGCTTCAGTAATGGAACCAAACGGCTGGTCTTCCAGTTAACTGGGAGGGTGCCCTCTCGCCACGAATCGTTGTATATCTCGAGGAGGGCACTCCTCGCACACTCACCAAGGTGACACAGTGCTCTGTATGATATTCCATCAGGCCCGGGTGCTGATGTCCGTCTACACAAAGCCAGTGCTGCTTTAAGCTCATGAATAGAAAAAAATTCGTCCATGTGGTGACCGTGTGATGTCGTGCCACCACGTGAGAGCGTGGAGATGTTGGGATCTGCGAGTTGAACAGATAAGTTGGCACAGAACTCTTCTGCCACGTCGACCTCCGATCTCTGTTGAGAGAGGGCTAGAGCCTTGATTGGAGACCGCTGAATGGGAGATGTCCGGAGCCCTATTATTGTCCTCCACAAGTGTGATAAAGGCTTGCGAGGATCTAAAGAAGCGCAGAAGGCTGCCCAACGTTGTGACTCTAGCTTGTCTATGCGGCGTTGTATCTTTTTCTGAAGACGTCTAGCGATTCATAAATCGTTGATGGCTTTCATGCGTCTGTACCTTCGTTCCGCACGCCATCGGAGAGCCCGAAGTCGTTCTCATTCCACATCAAATTCGGTTACTCTGAAAGAGCATGTGAGGGTGCACACTGTGTCTTGCAATGTGGACTTGATCACCTCTTCTATGTCAAATGAGGTGTTCTCTTGACAGCGTTTTTCCATGAGAGATTCAAACTTGGTCCAGTCCACTCTTTGGATAGTTTCACGTACTTTGCAAGGTGATAATCCTCTGATCTTGACATAAGTGGGAATGTGGTCACTCCCATGTGTTTCTATGTCCGCAAACCATCCGGCACATCTGACGAGACCTCGAGAAACAAAAGCCAAGTCAAGGCAACTGGTGTATCCAGGGTCACGTAAAAATGTTGGGCTGCCATCATTTAACAAGCACAGCTCGTTGTCTGAAACAAACGTTATTAGACTTCTACCCTTTGCGCTGATCCTCGGGCTCCTCCATAGTGTATGGTGGGCGTTGAAGTCTCCAATGATCACCCATGGGCCAGGAGTGGATGATACGATGTGTCCTTGTCCTCTGTGGTCAAATCTACTTGATGGCGACAGGTATGCACCGACAACAGTGACAGTAAGACCCCTTTTCTTCACTGTTAAGCATATATATTGGTTATCGTTGTCAGGTGGTACAGGCCGAATAATGTAGGTCAGGTCACGTCGAATAAACAGCAGGACCTTGCTGTTTCCACTATAACAAGCCGACATA
Source organism: Rhipicephalus microplus (assembly GCF_043290135.1). Classification (NCBI taxonomy): domain Eukaryota; kingdom Metazoa; phylum Arthropoda; class Arachnida; order Ixodida; family Ixodidae; genus Rhipicephalus; species Rhipicephalus microplus. The sequence goes on from NW_027464636.1 coordinate 233,325, forward strand.
AATGATTCGTATCCGGAGAGTCTAATAGCGCTCGATAAATTTGGCTCGCAGATGACGATGATGGGAAACATTTTGGTGGAAACGAACCGACGGAAATCTGCAATGCGTTATTTCAGTCCCCGTGCATTCCGTTGAAAAATTGTGTTGCTTTTTTGACCTCTTCCCTGAAAGAGAGTGGCTGGTGGGCCATGATCTACTCAAGAGCCGCCAGTACTGGACTCGGAGCGTCCAGTACTTGAAGTGCACTTTTGGCTGACGTTGTGCGCATGTTGTTTAACACCGTGCGAATGGCATTATTTATGGGTCGTAGAAGAGCAATCACTTGCTTATCCAAGTTCCGCGGCTCCTCTGTTGTCGTAGCTTGCTCTGATGAATGCGGCTTCTGATGTGGTTGTTCCACAAATTGCGTGCGCGTAAGTGGTGGCCATTCTTCAGTAGAGAGAGATCTACTTGTTTTCTCTCTTCCATCGTCTGCGTTCGCCGCGGTGTACCCTGCAGTGGGCGCCGTTCCCATATGCGTTGGCTTACTTCTTGTAGTTGACTGCGTTCTTCGCGAAGATCTTCGACGGTGACGTCGTCGTCTTCGCCGGACTTTTTCCGCAGCCTCTTTGTGGGTAGAGCTGTTTTGCACCATTTGTCTAAGAATAGTAAACTCCTTCTTTATGCGTGGACAGTCTTTGGAAGATGCACTGTGAGCACCTTGACAATTAGGGCACTTTAGTATGGTTGCGCTGCATTTGTCCTCGGTGTGTGGTTCTGAGCATCGGGGGCACATTTCGGAGTTCCTGCACGCTCCCTGCACATGGCCGATCTTCTGCCACTTATGACATCGCATAGGTTTTGGAATAAATGGTCGGACCTGGTGATGAAAGTGGCCAACCTTCACATGGGAGGGGAGGCAGTCCCCTTTAAACGTAATTCTCACACAATGTGTGTTACCAAGGCGGCTGACATTCACAATGACGTTATCTTCATTTGCCGGTTTCATTAGCACTGAAAGATCCGAGTTTGTAATTTCAGTGGCGATGTCATAAATGGCTCCTGTTGAAGTGGTGTTATCAGCTGGTATTATAGACATGACATTGATGTTACCCAGTTGCGTTACTTTCTGAAGCGCGTTTAGCGCACGTGGGTTCAGCACATCGATTGCCGAGATGTTCTTTCTTGCGTTTAGACGTGTTTCTTTGATCTAATTTGGGGTGATATTCTCGAGATACACAGAGAGCGCTTGCCTGTTCAGCCCGCGTAGACTGTCGGTAGCCTTCGGTGGCACAAACAGGATAGAGTGAGGCCACCGCTGAGGGGCAGTTTTCACGGTAGTCGTGCTTGATGCCGAAGATGCATTGACGATCCGTCGTTTAGCCTTGCGGTACAGGACTGGTTGGAAGCCGTCGTCCGAGGACTTGTCGCTTGATGCGGAGTACAGCTCAGTGTCCTCACTCTCACTAGACGTGTTTCCTCGCTTCCTCGAAGCAGTCCCCGCGGTCGAACCGGACTCGGACGGTGCCCCGTGAGGTTGAACATCCATCACCACGATATATGGGGCAATAGACCCCACAACTACGGCGAAAAATCCAGAAAAGCACAAAGACGAGCAAGATGTGCTCCGTAAACGAATCACTTCGTCTTCACTTCCTCGCGTCATTCCCCGCTACATGAAGATGCTGAAGCAGTCATATGGCTCAAGAGTATTTGAAAAGTTCCGCCGGTGAAGTTTTAGTTTTTCTAGATTATGAAACTAATAGTGTGTTTTCTTGCTGCAAGCTGCGAGATCGTACAATGTCGGTAGAACACGCATATCAAAATGAGCATCCTTTGGCAGGTTTTAAAGGAACAATCAAAAAAGCTGGTGTCAAATATATCCACCTTGATGCATTTTTGAAAATGTCTGTGCTGAATGATCCAGAAAAACGTTACCGTAGAAACCAGTATTTATCTATCTTCTTTGTACAAGCAACGTGTGCAGCAACAGAGAAAAAAAAGGAGAGAGTTCATTCCCAGCAGCCTTGGAAATTTTGTTTGATGGCAACTTTGGCGCCATGAGAGACTGAGTTTGCTTTTTCACGAGATGATTAATAATGGTGGGTGAAATTTATTGCTAACCCTGAACACAAGCTGGGACTTTAGCTACGCAAACGAATAAAGAATGCTGCAAAGAGAAAGAGCTACACAAGCTCAGTACTAACTCCGTGGAGATCAGAGGGCCATTCTTCTTCAAAGCTGTCAGATCAACCAAGCGGCTTTTGTTCTTCCTGTTCTTCGACGGTTCCGCCAAAGTATGCAATATTCGCAAACAAGCTTTTTTTTTTGTCTCGCATCTTTTTATTTTTCTTCTGTGGACCTTTCACTGGTGTCTTCCCTGTTCACTCGATTGGTTAGACTTTGTCAGAGGCGAGCACTCTGTCGAGCAGTACACATTTAGTGCCGAGTTCATGTTCTTATTCCTATTCTCGTGGTACAGCTTATTCCGGCATTGTCGTCATGTGGTCGCCTGGACGTTGCGATTCTTTTTTTTTCTTTCCTGCCTCGTTTTGCTACATGTAATTTTCCAAAGTTATCTAGAGGGGACTCTGGCCCTGCGATCATTAAGCCACAATAGAAAAGCTAGGAAGTACACAAAATTTTCTAGCCTTTGTACTTGCGGGCTCCAAACACGCTTGTGGCTTTGCTTATTGCTGTGCTTTTGCTTTGCTTTGAAAGGAAGAATGAATCATTGTGACCTTCGTGACGCGGTAAGCCTAAAATGTTAAGGTGGTAAAATACAACTGCTGATCATTTCCTGGCTGTCATCTCGCGACGAAGTGGCTGCAAGCTACACAAAGAAAAAGAAGAGCCGAAAGTACAAAGATTAGACATATCGATGCTCCCATAGACATAAGCGAATGGATTCTGTCTGGTGTTTTCTTGAAAAACACTATGTTTTGGTGCCACTGTCATTATCAATGTTCGTGTTTATATGCTCTCTGGGGCATACCGCATGAACTTTAATATAATTATTATTGAACAAACGTACTTCCCATCGCCATCGGCTGTATTTACTGTGAGTCCCTGACACTGTACATGCAAGCAACAGTTCACTGAAAGCTTGATGTTGGCTGTGGTAAAAAAAAACGAATGGGAGCAAAAGTTCAGTAAAAAGATCGCAAGTAGAATGTTGAAAATACGCTGTGCTTTTCCTCTAAAAAAATAATGACTCTCTGCGCTACTATCTGTGGCTCGCCGCAGTGCTGCGGGAGCAGGTGAAAGCGCAAAAGTACCTCATTTGATCTAACCTGATAACTGTGGTAGAAGTAATTTCCGTCTAGCGATTTTTTCAGGTGTGTAGTTTATATGGATGAAGCAGAAACGCGAAATTCCCTAAATGTTTCGGCGTAAAACGCGATGGCCAGATGCGCCTGACGGCCTTTCGCGCAAGTCGAGTGACTCTTCAGCAGTACACCTCAAAAGCAGCACTGCCACTAGTGAATCTGGAAGCGGCATTTGTAGATCTGTCTGACAACTCAGGGCATGCAGCAGCAAAGTAGTGAAAAAAAGGCTTGCAAGAAATAGTAGAAAAGGCCAATAATAATAACATTAAAAAAAGTAGATAAAGAACTTTAGGCATTCACAGCAAAATCGTAAAAACAAGGTTTTTATCATTTAAAAAAAATAAAAGATGTCCCTGTATTTCCATGTTTCACTGCGAATGTCATCGAAAGACGAAAGACTTGCGCCTGGAAAGAGTGAAAAAAAAACGTTCATTTGAAGTTTTCTGCGAGAAAATTTGTGAACTGTATTCTGGAGCCGCTGCGTTAGAGTCAAGAAGGTTCGAAAAAATTGCTGGAGTGAAAATCCTTGCCCACGAGTTAAGCTGTGCCAACCGTAAGATGGCGGCTGTGGCAGCCATCTTACTAGGGGCATGATGAACTGCGGACGTTCGGTTAATGGGAAATAGCGTTTTCCTCGCACGCCCAACGAGATGGAAACGGACCTTTTTGGGTCGCATATTGTTCAGAATGCATCGTTGTGTTACTAGTTTTCTTTAGTAAGCCTAAAATTCAAGGCAAATTTTGTTGGAGATTTAAGTCACCGATACTTGTCTCTGCGAATTATTTTTTTCGGAAACAACTATCTTTTAATTTATAGTTAACGTGGCTTTTAGACTAACAAATCAAAGCCACTTGATGTGCAAGTCGGCGCCACCAGAAAATAGCCTGTTTCTGACATCTTTGGAGGGCAAATGCTGGCTTCACTACTGCTGTCAAAGGATTGCGGGAGCTTCCATTCCCGCGATTTTTATAAACCTCCTTGGTTAGAGTGCCGTGATCCGTGCAGCGAGGGCGAACGAGCACATTGAGGCACGCGAGACACGAGCGCTATCTGGCAGTTCTCTTCGAAAACGAAGGAAGTCGTGCGCGCCTGTCTCGAAGGCGATAAGGTGTAGAACGCAAAGCGACGGGCAGCCGCCGCCACCATATCGTCTTAGCAAAGCGTTGGAAACGCCTTTTTGTGCATAGCGTTGCGTTGTCAGTGCAGCGTGATGAACGCTATGGTCTTTAGAATTACTGATGTCTAGTATAATGACACACATAATATTGACATGCTGTTATTGTGCCTCACATATACGCAATAATTGATTTTTTATTGACAATCGCACAAGTGTGAACGCTAAAACTTGAGCGATATTGGTGAGCTCTGCAGATGGTGCTGAATTTTGAGCGTTTGGGGTATCGTTTTGGCAGACAAACAGACAAACAAACCAACAGACAGGCCGAAATTTTTTTCTTTGAAGTACCACAAGAAGGACTGTTGTTGAAGAAATTGTATAGCCTCAGCTATGCTACTGCGCACCGCGACGCTTTAGAGGCGCACTTACCAGCGAGGTGATTCGGATGTCGCATCATTGGCTTCCTGTCTACGGGCCTTCGAAGCAGTGTCGGGGTGGTACCGCACCTGGAGTAAGTCACACATGCTTATAGACTAAGTAAAATAAGAGGCTGAAGTAGTGGCGAAGCACTCAAACATGGTTACAAGCTTACTGAATAGTAACGTGTACTGCGGGTAAAGCACAAATCACGGTCGCGAAGTGGTGGCTACACACGGTTGATAAAAGCGTAGAATGTACATTTATTCTGAGTCTTCTTCAGCTTCAGATCCTTAGAATAAATAGATGGGAAAGTTGACATCTTTTTCACGGGCGGAAGAAGTACACTGAGGCAAAGAGCAGCATACTTCACCATTTCGCAGCACTTGCCATGGAGACAAGCGACCATAGTTCTAAGGAACGAAGCACTGTACTTCTGAAATAAACTTCAAGAGCTGAGACCTGCGGTTGTCCGAACAGCGTAGGTAACCACCGTACACATGATAACCAATTAAATTCCTTCGTTCTAGAGTTTTAGTACAATGGTTTCTACATGGCGCCGAGCCTATGCAGCAGCCGAATTTGCGTGAATTCCCACTCTGACATCATAGAGGCATGGTTCAAAACGTTGCCATCAGTCACACACCGGGCGAATCTTAAAGAAAACTCGTTGAGTGTGTGTGCGTGTGTGTGTGTGTGTGTGTGTGTGTGTGTGTGTGTGTGTGTGTGTGTGTGTGTGTGTGTGTGTGTGTTGTAAGTGTGCGTTCGGTCTTATCTCTTTTTTTTCGAAATTATCTGCGCACAAAGAAAGGTTCTATGTATACTTTCAACTATATCCATTACATTGTAGTATTCCGCATCCTAAACTACACGAGTAACATCATACAACGAAAAGTATGCACTACTCAGTTGAATTACGCAATACGGACAGGGCGTCACTGTCGCGTTACACTCTTAAAGGCAAAGTTTAATGATCCCCCTGTTTAATATTATATTAGTCAATGATAGCCAACAGGAAAATCGCAATACAGTGAACCACGCCTATTTCGGATGCATTTAAGCATTTTAGTGCCAAAACAGGACCAGCACGAGTCACCTGATCAAGACATTCTGCTTTCTTTACAAAAAAAGAGATTTACCCTAAATCTTTCGTTCTACTATAATTCACTGCTCCATCTACTTTCCTGAATTTATTGCAGAACAGTTTTCTTACCGATTCACTGTCCACGCGGAGACGTCGGTGTAAATAGATGGTCAATTGCGGCCTAATAAATCAAATACAAGGTCATCAAATTCTCGCATTGTGAAGTACCGTCGATATATATCATTAATAAAATTAGGCTAAGTTCCAGAACCACAAATAACCTCATTACAGTGACCACAATGTTTACGAGGCTACCAGTGAATTTACATGATTTCATAGTGTGGAGGCAAATATTGTTTCTAAAAATTCCCATGTATCTTTGTTTTCAATGATTTCGAAGGAAACTACCCTAATAAACTCTCATTATGAGAAATAAGAAACCCAAAAGAAGTGGTTATTTAACTTGATGATCAATTTTTTTTAGTATGTAAAGCGTGCTCTGCCGCAGGTACGCTAGTATTAAGACGAAGCATCCTAAAAAACTGCAGGAAGCGCTTGGGCAAGATGTTCCTTTATTAGTTGGGTAGTCTGCGAATGAACACTTGTGACTCATTAACTCATCACTGCTAGTGTAGTTGCTTGATATACTTAGCCGCCCATGTGTTTAAAGGCACACTTTAACTGTGACCGACAGCATGCTGTAATATACCATTTAGGGAAATAATATTCTCCAATAAATTAATAAATTAGATTAAATTTTCACTTGTAAACTCTCGCCCAATCCCTGAGCTCTTTCACACTAAAACATTTATAAGTGATAGCAAACAGGCTTCTGATTCAAACTAGATGAGCTTGGCATTGATAACAATCTTCTATCAGAACGTCGAATACTTCTGCATGAAGGCATGCTGCATGCACTGTATGATCAGAGTAAGATGCAAATAAATTGTATACGCCTTATTATCGCCATGCTTTAGCAGCAAGGTAACCACGATTGCTTTTGTAACGATCCAAAGTGCACCAAATGAATCTGTTAAAAATTAAATAATGGTTTCGAGTTAACACAAAGCAATAAATGAGTCATTCTAGCGTAGGTCATCTTTTCTTATGCCCAAGAACACAATATCCTCTTCGGAAAAAAGTGAAGCCACGTGTCGGTAGTCTAGGTAACAAACCTGCCGTCTCTTTTACACCATGCTTTCTTTTATATTGTTCTTTTGCTGACAAACAAGCACCCGAAGAAAAGTAAAGTATTCAACTAGTTCCATATAAAAGAAGAGCCCCCTTCAAGAGATGACCCAAATTCGTTTTTTTCTCATTTGAAAGTTTCAAGCGTGGCAGCAGCAATAAAGGGTCGTGAAGCCTTTTGGCTGGTGGCCATGAAATTCACAATAAATACGAACTACGCTTACTAAACGTGTCGTCATGCCGCCGCGCGGTGGTTGCGCCACTCTTCAAGTTTTCCGTAAAGAGATTAGTTTTCGTGCTTCTGCACTGGTGTAGATAGAAGCACTTTTCCTCCGTCGACGTTTTATTTGGGCTGGTTGCTTTTTCTATCCTTCCTCTTTGGGCTCAAAAGCGCTTTCTGTTGCTGCCCCAGGACTCTCAGTTGGCACTGCCGGGGAGATCTCAATGCTTCAGCCGACTTGGAGTTTGCTCGCTACAGAAAAAGGCATGCACATCATACAAAAAAATAATAATCAAAGCCCATATATTTGTGGAGTACGGCGAGTATGTGCAGCGTCAGAAGTTTCGCAACGCCTTCTTTTTCTTTTTTTATTCTCGAAGTCACCAACGTCGGTTTCTATCGAAATACGTAACTTGAGATGCTAACCCTTCTCAATATCGTAGTAGTCTTAATTTATTTCAGCAAGAACCCACCGTAAAAAAAGACAATTCTAAACTGCTCTCAGGCATGGAGTTACTAGAATCAGAGTCCATAAGTCGCACAATACGGAATGCCTTTGAGTACCACTTTATTACTAGAGGATTGAGTCCTATATGCATTTCCGTTGCATACTTTCGGTAAAGTTCATCGTTTAAAATAGATGAAGGAACTTTATTGGATTCTTTGTAACGTGCTTCTGAACGTTGTTGGCCACTCCCACATCGGAACAGAAAGACCAAGTGTCTTTGCTGCGTCGTGGGCCCGTTGGACTGCCCATAACTATAGTTCCAGACCGGAGTTTGTAATAGCACTTTCCTACTTGGACAGCGTGATGGCTTCACCACAGCGTTAGGCGGGGCACCGCCAGACCATGTGTTCTAAATTGGCTATATCGTTGCAGAAGAAACATGTTTTCGTTAATTGTATGCATTTCTGGATAAATCTTGTGCGACAGCATAGTGTTACCGTAGGCCCCAACTTGAAGCCTCATTGTCAGACCCAGAGGTCTTTTTTTCTACGGGGTGGAGGGTATTGCCTCCACACCAGGTAAAAATACTTTATCATTTTATTCTACGAATTTGAAAGGTCTCGATTTTCCTAAACATCAGCGCCACCCCCGCTCCCCACCCGCCACACCTACGCAGTTTACTAGTCTTCGCGCAGCTATGATGGCTGACTCGTTGAGAATGGGCGGGGCTCCCTCAATGCATCTCATGTGAGCTGGCAGCCAAACGAGTGTGTGTGGCTCGATCTCGTTGTCTCGAAGGATACGCACTGCTTGTTCCGATTTGTGCCCTTGGCAAATTCTTTGACGGCCGATCTCGGGTCGCTGTAAATTATGGGCCTCCTGTTGTTCCAAGAAGGCCAACGCAATCCCCACTTGCTCCACTACTTCAGCCATCCTCGTCCGGACTCCTGTGGAGTTTGCGATACTGCCCTAATGGTTGATGCTAAATTAAAATATCATTGAGCATACAATTTTTAGAGTTCAAGACCGGTTCGTGGAATCGAGCGTTTCATATTCTCTATGATACATATTGAAAGTGAGTGGCTGGTGAAAATTGATTATATGCTCAAGAAATATTAGACCACCTTCTACACAACACAATAGCCAGCCTCCGCTTTGTCTGACTCTAATGGAGTGTATTGAGTGTAACTAACTAAACTGAGTTGAGCGGCAGATTAAAGAGAAATGAGGTGCTTGAATGACTACAAGGGCATGAGCATTTGCGGACAAAAACCCTGCTGGCGCAAGAAAATTTAACTTATGTTCTTTTTCTGGTGGCTTTTCATGTGCAAGATTTCTGCTGTAGCCACAAAATGTTCCACTTTTGCGGTGACAGCAGCAATGCAAGAAGACAGCAAATGCATTAGGTGGTCAAAATCTGGCGATAATTTTTAGAATCATATGTGCCCACAAGCGCACAAAGACGAATCAGGAACGTGGCAACATCGTGCCGTGCAATCACTTAACTGTACACATCTTTCTTAGTATCACACCTGCCGTGTAGTCCTGATTTCGAAGACGAAGCCTATTCTGGTGATCGACGTGTTAAACAGCATTCAATTTGTCTATATCACAAGAATTGTACTATACTAGGATTCGGCATTAGATCTTTGACAGTGATCTTACGGAAAAACCACAGATAATTGTCGTCATGGGGCTTTCGAACTGGGCAGGAATTATTAGTCATTACTCTAAAAACAAAAGACCCTGTTCCTGGCTAGACCATCACGATACAATCTTTTTTTTCTTTGGGGGGAGGGGGGGTCCTCTCTATCTTGAGGTCTTCTTAAGGCGAGCAGATGGGAAGAAGATCACGAGGTAGAAAAAAAAGGGGGGTTCTGGAAAAGTCACGTGTCTAAGAATGCACGTCATACAAGAAGAGGTTCTATAGTCCGTGCGCGGCCGACACACCATCCGCGAAAGCTTTGCAGCGCAATTCTTTAGCCCCCGACTTGCGCACGTCTATAGTCGTGGACCTGCGCTGTGATGAAACTGCCTATCGCAAATTTGATCCCGTTCTATCATCGACGAGGGCTATTTTCGTGTGGCGTTTTGGAAGAGCGCTGAGATTGGGGCAATATTACCTGGGTTATTGGGGTTAAGGATGGGCGCTATTATTTGCACAGTTCTTATTTTTCGCACCATGGTCAATTCTGTACAAGAGATCCAGGAGCAAGCAATGCAGGTTTATTTGCCTGTGGTATGAGGGCAAGAAGTGTGCTTTGTTGACGATCTTTTTAGTTGTGGCGTGTGAATTGCATTGTGCTGCGTCCGGGTTTTAGCAACTGCTTCAAGAATGGCTAATGAATCATCACTGGCTCCAACTGTTTTATTAGCGTAGTTCGATATACCAGAACATTGGTGGTCTTAGATGTGACGAGTTTAATTAGTGCTCTAGCATTTCCCACCTCTCCTAAACATTACGTTGGTCTTATCAGTCACTGTTGTTTTTAAAGATAGGCACCAGCGCACCGGTGGATATCTCTCGAAATACCTTCGGGAGTTGCTTCCTTCCCCGACGGCCCATCTCTAATTCGCTTTCTTTGAGAAATTGTATTGCAAGTGTGAAGTGTACTAAGAACTGAGTCCTTGTTCAATAATCACATATTACACACACAGCTTCATATAAACTGCCTTCATTCGATTAGTGTGACTGATGTATTTTACCAATATATGTAGGGACGTAGCGAACCCCTTCAATCAGGGAAAAATATTTCTCATGCGTGTCGTCAAAGCGTTCAACGATTCATCTTACTGAGTGAGAATATTATCGCCACCCCAATGTGTCGACTGCACTGCCGTAGTTTGATGAATGATCATCCAATGGTAGTGGAAGGCAAGCGTTTGTCTATGCATTCCACATCATTTGAATGATCCTATTTCCCAATTTTCTAGAGTCCACAAGCACTGTACTCACTTTGAGGCCCGATACATAAAAAATTCCAGCATCAAGCGTCATCATGACTCATCAAACCTTTTACTGCATCGCAATAAATTAGAATGAGATTACGTTTCAATTAACGTGTAAGTAGCTCTTACACCTAGAACTGCCTTTCACAATTCACACTGGAATTTTTTCCAAAGCTTCATCAAGAAAGTAGCACCTGCCCAGGCATGTCTAAATACGTCGGTGTGCTTACCATCTCCATTTGATTTTTCTGTGGGCTGCAATTCATGCCAACGACAGCTACAATCAGTGAGCTCACATTTAATATGTCATGTGTTTGTCAACCCGTAAAAAAATTATTTCAACATGCAAATGAGCTTTTTATTAACAGTATTAGTCAAATGAACAATAAATACAAATACCCTACGAAATAAACGTGTGCCTTGACATAGATTGGTCCTTCGTAAACCGGGGAAAATGGGTCCGGAGCAAATGAGCAGAGTGGATCTGCGCGGCTATTCATTAGTCCTGAGCTCTCTGCAATCGGTGGCCGCCGGTAATTAACTCGACTAAATTCGCCCGATGCCGCATCAGCCGATCGCTGACGACTACTGACGCACGCTTCGCCCTGTAGTAGAGTTCATCAGTCCAGACAATGCATATTAGGGAGTAATTGTCTTCTACTTCCCCGCCTTGGGCAAATCCACATGCTAGTATCATAATCGCTGCATTAGTTTCGAGGCACACTAGTAATCTACAATGCAAATTGACATAATAATAATAATAATAATAATAATAATAATAATAATAATAATAATAATAATAATATAAAAACAATATTATTAGTAGTAGTCATAATAATAATCTTAGGTGTAAACAAAAAGAAAACAAAAGTTAGTTGTTTTCGAAGCCCTCTAATACACAAAAATTGGATATACCAATTTTTCTTCACACCGAGCAGTGCAACCCTTGCATATGTTCTGTGGTGGAAAATGTCAAAACATTCAAATATATAGGCGCAATTTTTTATAGTGGTATGTCTTGGCAACACCACATGGCATTTATTTGTTCCAAACTGAGAAGTGTGGCATGTCTGCTTTTCAATATAAAAAGCTTGGTGCCTTTACCAGTGAAAAAAATGATAGTTCATTCGCTAGCATATAGTGTAGTGAAATGTGGGATTACAGTTTTCGTAGTTTGCTCAGAACGCTCGAAAACACGCATTGAAAGTTTACATCGAAATATTTTAAAAGGTGTAGCTTACGGTAGTAAGGTGATGCCAGTACTATTTTTCGGTATGTGGGCTTTTGTGTACTTCTGGATTTGTTTATTAAGATAGTTGTTCTAAGATACATATGGTGTGATGACTTTAAAGTGCCATACGTAACGCGTTGACCCCTGAGAGAAAAACAGCATTTTATTCAACCCCGGTTTTCTAACAGATATGGGGAAGCATGTAGAAGTGTATATATTCCAAAAAGTTTCAATGTACTACGTGAAGAATTTTTTTCAGCGAGTTCAAAAAAGCAATTAAGAAAATTACTCACTGAGTTGTAAAATCACATGGTCTACTTGTATGTCACGTATGCTCTGGGTCCCTCCTTTGTTCTTTTTTATTTACTGCCTGTAAAAAAAGCAATGATGTCAGTCTTTAGTCTGTTCGTTGGCAAAGAAGCAACAATAGTTTTTGTTTTCGTTGTAACCACATCGCTGTAGCCGACTCTGCCAGACCTAGTTTTACAAGTTAATTCAAGGTTGATTTTTGAAATAGCAGTCCAGAAACCAAGTAGTGTTAGTTTTCTGCCAAGTAGGTGCTTATTTAGGGGAAAAAACCACGTTTTCATGGTCCACATCGCGTTAGCACGCCTGAAATCACACGTGCCTGAAAACAGTTTTTCTGATGTCACTCTTACCGTGTTTAACGTTGCCCGCCTTTACTACGAGGCCACCGACACCAGTAGCACCCGAGCGAACGTAGTGAGAGCCGCAGTAGCAACACCAGCCACTGGACAGTTTTCTGCAATAATGGAGGTCCTTGCCCTGCCTGCTTGGTTCAACTGGGCCCTGCTTGATGGCAGCACCTATCCAGTCATAAGCTGAACTTTTAAACCTCCATGGCCGGGCGAGACTGCACCTGCGAGCGCTTCATTCCTTACGTCCTTCTCACCCGTCGTGAATACAATGGGAGAGTTTCTGAATATGTTTCATCACCCGTTGGCAGTAGCGGCTAAGCGATTCTGATCTTGCATCTTCTGCGCCGCGCACGCAGCACAAAGGAGTCTTTCGATGTGAAACCGTCGAATGCGGCTTCTCGACGAAGAGAGGGAAGGGGATTATAAAAAAAATGAGGAATGGAGGGAGCATTGTCTGCTTAAAAAAAACTAATCTTACTAGACGGCTTTTCGCTTAATGTATGTTTGTATGTGCTCGTGAATAATACAAGCTGAAAAAGTAAAAATGCGGAAAAATAGGCTAATAAGAGGCATAAATTGAAGAGGCATAAAGCACTAGCAATGATCAGAGAGAAACATAAACAATGCTGCATCTGTTCTGCTAGCAGAGAGCACCAAATAGCTTTAGCCCCTGGTCTCGTTGGACAACACCGTCGGTATTAAGGGAGGTCGCTCACAGAATTACGAGCACGCCTTCCCTTTGCTAGCTATTTTCTTATTTCATTTATTTTTCCGAATACATTTCAAGTGGCTTTTCAGGGCTAAAAGCTGCGGTCTGTAGCCTGACAAATCTTTGAAACACGTACGTGTGTTCGATATATAATGGCTAAAAAATGCGCATAAGGAGAAAGAAAGTGAAAAGACAGGGAGAGAGAGGGCCCCTGCTGCCTAATTACTTCTTCGAACAGCTGCACAGAAAGTGGTTGTGTGTATTGTCACGATGTTAACACCACCTAAAGATATTGATTCCAAGGACCCCAAGCCTTTTTGCATTCTTTTGTATTGCAAGTCACATCCATGAGAAATGCGAACCAAGTACACATCTGCTTACGCCCCAAGCTGCTTGTCCCTGAATTAAAGATCTAGTGCGAATTCGTTCTGCACTATCCTTCGAGTTCATGTAAAACATGTTTAGATATAGAAACTCACAACATTGCAACTTTTCGGCAAGTAATGCAGGTTATTTTTTTGAAAAATCTGTATAAATTCCCTTGTGGCTTAGTGCTGCAAACAGGTTGTTGTCAATTTCCTTTTATCTCTATTGTGGCTTGCTTTATTGTGATATTTACCCACCACGGCTGCATTTATTTCGGTGCTTTGTCATTGTTCAGTCTACAATGATTTCTCGAGTCGAGAAGGCAGTGGCACAACCTTCAGTACGCGAATAACGCACATGGATATATATTAGCTGTGTGAAGGTGTACTGCTGGGTTCTATCACGGCCGTTCAATCTCTGTGGTTCCGTACTGCAATTCCCATTCGGGGAAAACAGTCGTTGTTTCTTCTTATCGATTCCCAAACAGTACTGACCTGTGCGCCAAGTAACAAAACGATATTGCGAGAGACAACCTCATCATCAACGACAAGTCAGCATCAACAGTCGTATGCGGCAGACACTTGCAAGATGAAGACTGTGTGCCTGCATTCTGCATCACAAAACTTATTCCCGACTCCGCACCTACTCTTTCCGAGGACTAACCTTCCTACTTGATTTCAAGTGCATATAAACCTCGCAATGATCCTGCTTCCCGAGCTTCGCCTCTACATCAAACATCAAGGAAGCAAAAAGCGAAGACCAACGAAACAGATCCGGATGTTGCAACTTCACAAGACGCTTTCATTGAACAAGAAACAGTAATTAAGAAGAAGCAGTAAGAGCGCAAGAAGCAGCAAGAGCGCACAGGACACAAGCATGCGCATGTTTTTTTTTTTTTTTGCGTAGGAGCAAGAATCACTGACAGAATCTTCTGGTTGCACTGAAGACAAGTTTTCTTTTTGTTAATGAATTTACTTTGGTCCAATTTGCGAAGAAAAGCACGGCAGCTGCGGAAATATTCTGACATAGATCAGTGTAGTGAGGCATCAATTCGTGTGTCACAGTATTCTTTTTTTTTATTACGATCCGCATTGTCTCAATGTAAAATATCTTGATTTGAGAAAAGTAAATGCATTATAGTTTCCTCTTCTCTGGATACATATATGGTTGAAAACTTGGCTTGTTGTCGACATTGAATCATATTGACCTCCTATCATGGCACATTGTTTTACTATTTTATCGCGCACGGATATTTATGAGGCGGTCAATCGAAGCACAGATAAGCTCTAGATAATCAAGTGCCATGGTCTTGTCGCTAAAGTAAAATGATAAGTAATTTTGCCAGAATATTGTAAACGCCTTGATTAGCCGACCTACGTTTACTACTGACGTCATTCACAGTGAAAATGTCTGAGTTGTCTTCGTCTACTCTTTTGTGATCTATATTTTGATCACATTTTGATAGCACAATGGGGATCACTATAGCGTTCATTTACAGTACTCTCAGCTCCATTGAAATCGAAGGGTCACACATGCAAGAAAACGGCGTCTTTCTCAAGAAAGCTAAGTATTCGTTGGGTAGACTACTGAAGAGGGAACAGAAAAAATAATATAAAGTAAATCACCACTGCTATGTAACGTGCTGTGTTTCATGCCAGGTACACCAAACACTGAATGCGTTTTCTGTTCTTTTTCAAAAAAAAAAGAGTTTTGACTTTCGTCCTAAGATTGAATAATGTATCCACTGATTGCCGTAAAGCTCACTTTACAAATGGGCGACCACAGGTGACCATAACCTGCCTGTAACCAGCCCGTGGTCGTCGCAGAAGCGGTGACGTTCAGTCAAGATCTAGTCTAGGCGCATGGCAACCGCCCGCACCCTCCTTTATGTCTCCTGCTTCTGAGCCCGATAGGAGGTCGCTGGAAAGCTAACCTGAGGAAGCTTCGCGGACGAGTGCGAACCGCGGTACGCTATGTGAGCGCCGCTTTCGTGCCAGCTGCGATTCCATCAGCACGTCTGGAAGAATTCTTGAAGCGGCGTTACAATGAAAGGCCATGCAATTTCCATCAAAGGAAAGAAAAAGGAACCCTTTTAATAGAATGTAACCATGAGCTTAGAAACGGCACTCTTATGACTTCGCTTGCAGATGAGGTTGTCATTTTTTCCTTCTTTGCCTGTGCACCCCATACTATTCAGCCCACATAGGAAGTTTGCATATCTTGCAAAGGCATTGCAACTGTAAGTGCTTAATTATGGGCGTTAAAAATTTTCAGCAAAAAAACACATTTGAGAATATATACGTCCAAGCATTGACTTTACCTCTCTCACACTTCGACTTGACATTTCCAAAATCAGCGCAAAGTTATATAAAAGCGCAAAACCATACTTTGTTTCCGCCACATTCAGGATGCGCCAACAGTGCCACAGTACTTTGGATCTTCTGTGGAAGCGCCGCAGTGAGAAGAAAAGAGCGGGCCACGCCCACCGCTGGAAATACGCTCTCCACACGATTCGCACGGATCGCACGATTGCGACGACCAAAGAGAAACCCGCCACGCGCCCTCCATCTCGGAGGCCATTGCTACATGCTTCATATATGTTGTTCGAATGCATGTCGCAAATTTCGAGGCTCCCTGACAATCGAAATATCTGAGTAGTCATCTCAGGTGTCTCAATTAATTCAGCCTCATTATCACTAATGATTTTTGGTTTCATTAAGTCCAGCACTCGCAGCGCTTGAGTAAATAATGGCTCACCAGCCACTGTCTTTCAGAAAAGAGGTCCGAAAGGCAGCGATTATTCAATAGAATACCCGGGCACTGAGGTCACGGATCGCCGATTTTCGTCGGTTCGTGTACACCAATAAGTTCCCCATAATTGTCATCTGCGAGCCAAATTTTCAAGAAGAAATCAGACTTTCTGGTTATGCGTCATTCATGTCATCTACAACTGCGGACAATAGCAAAGTTCTGATGTTTATTCGCCGCTACCTCACCTACATGTATCATCCGGTGTCAGCCCACGACGAAAATCAATATATAAGTATAACAGTAAAAAGGAGACTTACCGTCACGGTGGTGGGTGCCTACCTCTCTCCGTCAAGCCGTTTCGACCATACAAGACTACAAGGTATCCTGTCAGCAACTTCTCACTCATGAATTATAATTGGCGACTTCAACGCCCATCATACAACCTGGGAAAGTTCGAAGGCCAATGTTGAAGGGAGAAAGTTGGTGTCCTTTGCCTCCGACAACCAACTTTTCTTGCTAAATGATGGCAGTCAAACGTTCGTACGTGGTTCAAGGTATAGCAGTTGCCTTGACCTGGCCTTTGTCTCACGAGGCCTCGTCAGGCATGCTGAGTGGTTTCTAGACACAGAAACGCATGGAAGTGACCAAATTCCCTCTTACGTCAAAATCGAAGGATTGTCCCATGCTAAGAAATGCGATAGTGTTCAGAGAGTGGAATGGTTGAAATTCCAGTCTCGCATGGAAGAGCAATGTGAAGCAAACATATCCCTCGACATAGAAGACATAATTAAAAGCACAGTACACAATACTACGTGTACCCTCACCTGCTTTCCCAAAGTAACGAAATTCGACATCGAGCTAGAACGACTTCGAGCAATTCGACGGCGTGCTGAACGAAGATACCGACGCACGGAAGCAATAGAAGACTCACGGATTTCTCGACGTATACAAAAGAAGATTCAGCGCCGGATAAATAAACTCAAGTCACAACGTTGGACTGCTTTTTGTGAGTCACTTGACCCATGAAAACCTTTATCCCAATTGTGGAAGACGGTACGAGGTCTCCGCACAAAACCCACTTAGTGGTCACCATTCAGGGCTCTCGCACTCTCTGAACAGAGACGCGGCATTGACGTGGCAGAAGACTTCTGTGCCTGAATATCTGGGCCACTCGCAGTGCCCAATAGCCTATTGCCTTCGACTAACTGTCCACAAACACTAGATTCCCGCATAGATATGCCTTTTTCCAACGTGGAGCTCAGAGCAGCACTAGCTTTGTGTGGACGCACGTCGGCACCAGGGCCCGATAGAATTTCTTATAGGGCCCTGTGTCATCTGGGTGAACGCACGAGAATCCCGATCCTGGAGTTGAAATCCTGGCAAGATAGAACACTCCCGACAAGCTGGAAGACAAGTCGCCTAGTTCCACTTCTGAAACCAGGCAAGTCACCTTTGGAGCTCTCATATTATAGCCCGATCGCATTGCAGAGGAGGATCTTGGGACGCCTCCTTTATTGGTACTTGGAGTCCAAAAACACCTATACAAATGCCATGGCAGGATTTCGGTGAGGTCGAGCATCGACTGACAATGTAGTCGACCTGGTCACTTACGTCCAACACGAGAAAGGCTGTAAGCATCTCTGCGCATCTTTGTTCCTAGACGTCAAAGGGGCGTATGACAACGTTACGCATGAAGCTGTTCTCACCCCTCTCGAAGATATAGGAGTACGTGGTCGGATGCATCGCTGGATACGTAGTTATTTGTCAATGCGATCCTTCTTTGTGAGCACTGAAGACGGTCCAACCTCTCCACATTACAGCCACCGTGGAATCCCCCAGGGTGGCGTACTCAGCCATGTGCTGTTCAGTCCTACGTTAATTGCTCTCACTGAGCATCTGCCAAGCACGGTCAGGCTATCAATGTGAGCAGATATCTGCGTTTGGGCATCGGCTGTAACACGCCTGCAGTTACGAAGAAGAATTCAAAAAGCTGTCACTGAAACATAACGCTACCTCCGAAATCGAGGCTTGGAAATCGCTTCCGAGAAATGCGCCCTTGTAGCTTTTACACGAAAGCCTATGGAAAGTACACTATAAGCATCAATGATCAAACTGTACCATACGTTCGATCGCACAAGTTTTTGGGCGTCATAATTGACAAGAATCTATCATGAAGCGATCGCGTTTCGTACATGAAGAAACGGTTAATGGACATCTGTAATATACTGAAGTTCTTTGCAGGGAAGACTTGGGGAATGTCTCCCAGTGCAATGCTACAGCTGTACAGAGTACTTTTCTCGGTTTCCTGCGGTACAGTTTACAGGCATTGACCAATGCAAGCAAAACAAGCCTTCGAACGCTAAAGAGTGTTTAGTCCCAGGCACTCCGGATTCGCATCAGCTTGCCTCGTAGTGCGTCGACAATGGCTACTATAGCTATCGCCGGTGACCACCTCATCACGACAAATATCGACGTTGATGCACTCAGGACTCGTATAAGGCATATTGCTCGGACACTCTTCCACCACCTAGCCTCTTTACCAGCAGACAGATCACGTTTGTCATTTTGCCAAACGGTCACCACATATCGCGATTCTTTGCCAACATGCTTCACACCCGCCGCCTGGCCTTCGACTACTCCCTGATGCCTGACTCAGGCTAACATCAGGCTAACCATACCTGGCATTCAGAAAAAAGCAGATATGTCGTCACCTGCTCTTAGACAGCTTGTTCTGCTCTTGTTATACGAGACGTATCAAGGCTGAATACACGTATACACCAACGGCTCTGTTTTACAGAAGAGTTCAGCGGCATCATTTTTTATACCGATAAAAGACACGACAAGAACATTCAACACCTCCAACCTTACGACATCAACGGGAGCAGAACTCACAGCTTTTCGTGCCGCATTGCGATTAATCAGTGGTCAACAGCCAAAAAAATGTAAAAATTTTCAGTGACTCAAAAGCGACACTGCAATCCCTTCTATCACCTTTACGCCATGGCCCGTACGAACAGCTGGTATTTGGGATTGCAGAAAAGACTCACCGATTTGTTGAGGAATGACATAAAATAGCCTTTCAATGGCCGCCAAGTCATTATGGAATAATTGGCAATGAACTGGCTGATCGAGCTGCCCGTTCTGCCCATACTAAAAGCGATGAAATATCAATTCTGCTTTCAAGAACTGACGCTGCACGAAAACTCCGCATGCTTGCTCGCAAGCGCACCACATCACGATGAAACGAGTCACATGTAATCCGTGCACGGTTATGTACCTTAGAACCCACTCTCTGTCTTCGAATTCCTCCGGAATTACGCCGACGAGACGCTACTATGCTGTGCAGATTATGGTTGGGCGTCGCATTTACCAATGCGTACGCGTTCCGCATAGGAATGGCTGACACTGCTGCATGCGACCATTGTGGCAGTGATGAAACAGCTTGGCACATTCTGTGTGAATGCCCACAATACTGCTCGCAGAGACAGTCACTCTGCAATG
Organism: Rhipicephalus microplus; assembly: GCF_043290135.1. Taxonomy (NCBI): domain Eukaryota; kingdom Metazoa; phylum Arthropoda; class Arachnida; order Ixodida; family Ixodidae; genus Rhipicephalus; species Rhipicephalus microplus. The sequence continues at coordinate 253,274 of NW_027464636.1, forward strand.
CACTAGATGAACTAGACAACCAGCCTCTTTCGGAAGAAACACTCCTGCACTGCCGACAGGACTTTATGTCGCAGAAGAAGGCTGTGAAGGCGCTCTTGCGCTTCTTGCGTTCAACCGGCCTGTCCAAACGACTGTGCTCAGAACTCCCTGAATGTGTGCGCATTTATTTTTTTCTAATTTATTTTATATCTCTCTATATTTATCCTTTTTCCGACCCTTTTCCCCACCATCGTACAGGCATCCCGGAGGCGCCTTCATGCACCGGCTGTCGCCGAGAGCCCGCAGCTTTGCCGCTGCTCTGTGGTCGCCATTGTTGATGAGTGACGAATGAAAAGCTCCAGTGCTTCTCATTCGTCACTGGAAAAGCTGCTTCGTCGCATTTCCATTTGAAAAACCATCGGGAACCTGCATCACTGACGCCGTGACAACTCCTTGTTTGTTTGTTTTTCCTGTTCTGTTGTGTTTTGCTGTAGAGAGGTTGAGCTCCATAGTGCCTGGGCTACTTCATATCAATACGTTATGTAGCAAAAAAAAATATGGTTCATATTGCCTCGGCTACTAAGCTCTGCAGCCAAAAATTGGTTATCTCTGTCTCGCTGTTGACGCCTTTTATTTCGAATTCGCATAAAGAGATCTCTGATCAATATCTGGGTGCTATCGTCGAATGCGTCACTGGCATGGAGCGACGACCGTGCAGCAGTCGCACTTGAGCTCTCAAAGCGAAGCTTCTTTCATCCACGTGACAGCCAAAACCAGACGCCTTGAATGTGCAATAGGAACGAGCCCAGCTACCACTGCCTGACCTGAGTACTGTTTTTTCTCGCGCAGATTGTGCCCATTCTTTTCCTACTTTCGGCATGCCAAGGGCTTCCCTGCGGTCTCTCATGGCGAATTCCACTGGTAGATCCGGTGTTGCCGCCGAAATCTTGGAGTGAGCACTTGGAGTGTGCCAAACGAGCACCGGAAACAATTTCCTTTTCTGCTCTCGGCGTTTCAATGACAACTTTGTCGCCACGGCAAAGCACGCATTTCGACCACGCAGTCTCGCGGAAAGCAGGGCTAGCGCTTTCCAATTTTATAAATACAAACAAGACCACAGGCTTACTATACCGCCTTAAAAACGATGAGGGCAATCCAGCTGCACGACCGTACTGAAAATGACGACAATGCATTCTCAAAGTTCCGGCGAAATCCGTCTCTGCAAGACGCAGCACGCGGAAACGCTCAGTCGCGGAGTGGATTACTCCGAATCTACCAGCGGAAAATGTGAACTTGCTCTAAATGTACCAGCGAAACGTGGATTGTCAGCTTTGGAGCAAGGAAACTTGCTCCCGCTTGGCGAGTAGAATTCGCCATTAGCCCATTCGCGACGAGCTCCTGCCTGGAATTCGACCACGAATGGCTCTCGGTTAGCACCTAATGTTCACCGCCACACTTGTATTCTGTTGCGTGGCACTTCTGATCGTTAAAGGTGTTTGATCATGGTGTGTTTCTCTACGAAACTCGGGTGACGAATGATTTCAGGGGTTTCGCGCTTGGTCCTGCAAAAGAAAGGTGGCGAAAGTCACCGGCGCGTAATGAAGGAATACGACATAAACTTGAGACACACGTGAAGAAGAAACTCTTGACTAATGTTTATTCATTATTTTTTGGCACATCGGTCTAACCTCGATTACAAACAATGTCTCTGCAGCTAAAAGTTTTCCCTCACAAAGAACAACGCCGGTGATGCGAGGACACGCTTACCTGTACGCCACCTCATCATCCTTTCCTCCGCAGACCCCGTAGATGTTGAAGAATTCGTAAGCTTTGGGGTAGTGCCATTGTTTTATGGTCAGCCCACACCCTACTAATATCAGCTACGGATATCTGCGGACGAAAGGAAATAAAACTAAAGCTGACCACTATAAGTTGAAGACGACACGAAAACTATGCTTTCACGTGCACAGAGTGTAGATGCAAACTATTAGACAAAGATGTCAGCAGTGTACTATTCAGTGAAACATGGAGTAGTTAATGGCACTGTTTGCGTACCACTTATTTTTCACTCTGATAGCGAATCTTGTTGAATTATCAACGACCACAGCATTAGTTGTTGGTAATGTTCCCGCTGTGTTTTAACGCAGAAGGTGGTGTATGCTGTAAACCTAAAAATGTACGCTCAAAATGTACGTAAAAATGTACAGAAACCTAAAAAATGGTACGCTGGAAACCTAAAAATAAATGTAAAAGCTCCACCTACAACTATAGCTCTCCCACCCCGCGAAAACTTGCATAGGTGGCTGATCCATTCACATATGCTTATTTTCGTGACACAAAAGAATGTCGCTTAATCAGATAGGTTGTTTCCTAATACAGACACGTGTTGGCGCTACTGGTTTTCGGTGGAGAAACGTTAACTTTTTGCGCAATTTTAGCAAAGATTTAGACAACACTTTTAGTAAGACATCGAATAGAGATAATGAGCTTCTATATACTAATGCGCATTGTGTTTATGTTGTCACCGAAAAAGGTATATATGGTTGCAACCAAAACCACTCAGCATGACTCTCGCACAGATGAATAGTAGGTGAGCCGTATTTTGAGGGTGGCGCTTGTATTTATTTTAAAGCGACAGCATTTAAAAGCTCGTTTTGAAGAAATTATGGTGTTGGCGTTTTGGAGCTGGCGTTATGGTGTTGGCATTTTGGAGCTCGTTTTGAAGAAGTCGGCGTTGGCGTCGTTCATACATATGTGGGGTTTAACGTCCCAAAACCACCATTTGATTATGAGAGACGCCGTAGTGAAGGGCTCCGAAAATTTCGACCACCTGGGGCTCTTTGCTTCTTTACCATGCACCCAAATCTGAGCACACGGGCCAACAGCGTTTCCGCCTCTATCAGGAATGCAGCCGCCGCAGCCAGGATTCGATCCCGCGACCTGCGGGTCAGCAGCCGAGTACCTTAGCCACTAGACCACCGTTGCAGGGCAGCGTTGGCTTCGTTGGTTATGAGTGAAAAAGGATCATCTCACGCGTGAGCGAAAAATCGAGAAGGATGCAAATAAAACAAAAATGATAAACAAAACCTTGAGCCAAGTGGGAACCAAACCAGGGTTCTTTGGGTCCGAGTGTGGATCAAACCCGGGTAGTTTGCGTGGTAAGCGGATGCCCTACCACACAGCCCCGCCTCTTTTTTTTTATTGCCTTGCATATTAAGACTCCTCACGTTTCACATATTCACATATTAGGCAAAATACAAGTGCGTCACAAAATACACCCACGAAATTCATTGAAGTACCGTCAGCTCTTAGCTAACGATTGATCAATACTTGGGCTTTCGTAACAATGGTTCAATACGCAAAATCCAGTCTTGTACATCCGCTTGGCCCTTCAGCACTTCAAGAAAATACACACAGATCCGAAAAAATATTGGCGCAGAGATAGAACTTCTACATACGCGTTTTCAAATTCACATCGGGTTTTCCACATACTGTGCAGGCCCAGAAGCATGATTAGATCAAAAGGTACGCCTGCCTCGTTTTCAACCAAAAGAAAACGAATGCCGTGTGGACTTGACGGTAATTCTTTTTTCAAGGTTCTCTGCAATATTTCCCAGAAAAAGACCACACTCCAGCAATCTATTACCACGTGTTCAATTTTTTCCGGTTAACTACAAAAATGGCAATGTGTGCTTCATGGGATGAATATTCCCCTATCCTGCAACCACGTATCAACTGGTAAGGTACCAGTATGTAAATTAAAGAAAAAGTTTTGACCCCTGGCGCTACAAGCAGTCTTCTAACACGTTTCAGAACATCCTAACACGTTTCAGAGCACGTTTAACACTCCTCAGAACACGTTTCAGAACAGCCAGTAACTCTAAAGAAAACCCGCCGATCTACCATCGACCTCGAACCCTTAACAGCCTGAACAATATAGCTGATGGTACAATGATACAGACAGCAAAACATCGACAAGGTCTTTATACAATTTTTTACGTGATACTTCAGCCAGATACTCTAACAAAAATTTCACTAATAAAAAGTAGAAAGACGATACAACTTCCTCTAAATACCTTTGTAATGGTCCTTTCATATTTGATGACAATACGAGAAATCCTGGCAGCCCTCTAGATAACTTTAATTGTATAACAGTTCTCAATAAAGGGTCATCTACATCACACAGAAAAAGAAAACGATTGACTAGTTGTCCAATGTACAAATGAACTAATCCAAGCCCGCCATCTCGAACTTTTCTGAAGAGGTTTGTGCGGCTTGATCTTTCCCAGCCATAGCTCCAAATGAAACTGCAAATACGCTGTGTATTTTCTGTACACTTATTCTACAGCAATACAACAGCTTGATAACTAGAAACAAGTTGCACGTTGTGGCCCGTGCGAATATCGAAATACCCCAATCTTTCCATTTTTCTATATCAATGCGCAATGCCCGTGTTTCTTATTTGCAATACGGTTCACTGTCGGGATAGAACTCCAGCGGCACTCCTAAATACTTCACTGGTGTTTCCTGCCATTTAAAGTTTAGAAATATTCTTGGCGTGACGTCCCATTCCACATGCCAGAAGCCAAGGCACTTATCCCAGTTCACGGTACTACCACTTACCTGGCAAAAAAATTTCACGGCATTTACAGCATGCATTACATTCGCATAATCTGGGCAGAAAACTGCAATGTCGTCATGCAAAGAGGCTAACCTCAGCTTCATGCAATTTAAAGGCGGTTATTGCACTGTTATTATTTACAATTTAACAGAAAGGTTCAATAAAAATTGGCCCCGTATCTGTATGTTAATCTGCAAATTTCGTCGAAAGACGGTAGTCTTGCGTGTGGAGAGAGTGAACAAAACATTTATTTGATGCTCTGCGCAAGAAAATTGGTGAATGGTATTCTGGAGGAGCTGCGTTAGAGTGCCTTGAGCGTGCAGCAGAGGCGAACAAGTGCATCAAGTCACGTCACACGTGACAGATGAGCGCCATCTGGCAGTTTTCTTGGAAAACAAAGTGGGTGGCTCTGAGACGGTTGTGCACGCCCGTCTCAGAGGTGATAAGGTGTAGAACGCAAGGCAACGGGTAGGTGCCATCACAGTCTCGTCTTAGCAAAGCGTTAGCAACACTCGCCTTTATGTGCAAGCGTTGCATGGTCAGCGTAGCGTGATAAGCGCTATGGTCCCTAAAATTACTTATGCATGCCTTTTCCAGTAAAAGACGCACATGCAGAATATATACGTGTTGGTATAGTGTCCCCGACATGCGGATGAATTGCTTTTTTAATTGAGAATTGCGCAAGTAGGAACGCTGAATCGTGAGCAAAATTGGTGGGCACTGCGGATGGAGTCAGCTGTTTCAAGTACCCGGTGCCGTTAAGAGTGGACAAAGAGACAAACGTACAGACCGACAGAGTGTCGAAGGCCCCCAAGAACGACTATCGTCTTTAAAATAGCAATAAGCAGGGGCGATAGCGGGCACCCCGGTCTCACTGACCGCAGCACAAGTTTATGGTCACCAGAAGTTTTATTTATTACCAATCTCGTCGTGCATCCTTCGTAAGCCATGCACACTCCATCGCTAATTAACCTCCCTACGTTCATGTGCTCAAGTAATGAAAGGAGCAAGTCGTGCAGCACGCGATCAAATGCCTTTTCGAGGTCAATTTGAAGCATGGCAACATTGAGATGCATCGCGTCACAACTAGGATTGATCGTGCTATGTTTATGTTGATCATTATCTTTTTTTTTCTTTATGCCACAAGTTTGGTCGGACCCAACCAGTTTTGCCATAACTGTTTGGAGTGTTCTGGCCAATATTTTCTTCAATATTTTATAGTCAACATTAGTTAGGGTAATTGGTCTATAGCAGTAGCACTTCTCAACTTCGCGGGATGTTTTGTTTTAGGTATTAAGACCGTGTGGGTTGACCATAACGATGGTGGAAGTTGTTTACATCAAAAGCCTCGTTAAATACCTTCTTCAAAATACGTAAAAAAACGTCTTTGAATTCATTCAGGGGGCTGAGCCACTCGGACGCCTCTCGAATGGGCTCTGCCAGTTTTTCACTTTCGCGGCTGAATAAGGACAACCACGGGATTCAAGACCATCACAGCTGTCGCCAGACGATCACCCGATTTGTCCGATGCCAGGATATACCAGGTGGGCCTACTTTTTTTTGAGCCGTGACACTTCTTTTGAGTTCCCACAACGGCGTCACCCTAGCTACGCCATCGCAGTGCCGACGCAGTGCCATCGACGCGCTGGCAACTAGGCGACAAGCAAGGCCCCCGGCTTTTTCGAAGCCTGCGAAATGAATGTTGTGGAAATTGAGGGGGAGACGCTGTCTCCCGAAGAGTACAACGACGCTCAAGGATGGGTTGTGGCCCATGAACGACGCAAGAAGGCAAACGACAAGAGAAACGCGGAACCAGCCACGAACGCGGGAGGTGCGTCCATGGAGGCGTCTCGGAGAGTGAAGGATTTTTTGCATCTCCGGCCAGTGCCAAAAGAACCGCAACTACCAGAAGACGATTACAAGGTTGTAATACGCCCAGGAGGAGGTCTGGACTTGACGCGACAGAGTCTAGCGCTCATAAGAGACTATGTTCTACGAGCGGCAAAAGTGCAGCCTGACATCGCTGGGGAAGATACTCTCAGAATCAACATGTGACAAAATACCGTGATCATGAGCACACCTAGTCTGGCCAATGCGAAAGAATACAGCAACATCAAGTAAATTATGATCAATGACAAGAGCTATGCTACAGCCGCTTATGTAACAGCACCAGAAAACACATCCAAAGGGGTTATCCACGGAATACCGAAGTATGATAATCAAGAAGACATAGAAAAAAGCTTGGTCAATCAGAGGAACCCGACGATTCTACATGCACGACGTATGGGACTTACGGACTCAGTGGTCATTGTTTTTGAAGGAATGTTTGTGCCGTATTTTGTATACTACCGTGGTGCCGAATATAGGTGCTTCCTATACAAGAAGCAATATGACACATGCACTACTTGTGGTCGAATTGGACATCGGGCGGATGTCTGCCCACAGCCTGACAGCAAGAAATGCCGTGGTTGTGGGGTGCTAAATCCAACTGAAAACCACCAGTGCGTCCCTAGGTGTAGCCTTTGCGGGAAAGGTCATCTTACAGGGGACAAAAAATGCAAAGAACGGTTTAGGACCCCGTACCTTTTGAAGAAAAGATGGTGAGAAAAAGAACAACAACAAGGCGATGAATGAAGAGAAATGAAGAATTTGTCGAACACTAGAGCAACACAGGCATGGAGGGAAGGGTATTCACCAGAAAATCCAACGGAGGAGAATGGCAACGCCACCAAGGACAGAGGGGGACGACGCAGAGATCGTTCCAGCTCCTTCCCGCGACTCGCCGAAGGGGGAAGAGAAGGGACTCAACACGAACCCAGATCCACATCCAGATCAAGGTCCACTCGTCAACACAGATCAGGGTCACGGGCCAAATCCAAGACCAGGGCAACGACATCACTTCAAGGACAGTCCCACGAGGGTCCTGGCGGCGGTCGGGGCAGTCAACAAATGGTGAGCTGGGTAGGCGAGGTATCAGGGGAGTCTCTCCGGTCTGGGAGTTTGCCTCAGGTTGTGGCAGAAGGGTCCACCCTAGGTCAAGAGCTAAACTATATTAAGAAAATGCTAGAGCAACTCACCCGTGAAAACGCGAAACAGAGGGACGAAATAAAACAACTAAAGGAAGAGAACGCTAAACTCAGGCAAAATCAGCTGCGCGAGTCAAGTAGCGCCATATCATCGTGTAGTCGTCCAGCGCCTGCACAGGAGTCAGGAGTGTACGCAGCGAAACGAAGAGCAGAGGAAATATCTCCTGTAGAAAATGAAGACCTCTCAAAACCCCTAGAAAAGAAAGTCGAGAATATGCTCGGAGAACTTACTAAGGTAATGCAACAACAATTCGCAGGATTGCAGCTGCAGCTCGTAGAAATAAAACAAACAATAGATAGCATAGAAAATCGACTAACGCTGGTGGAGAACACGCAAACAGATTTGAGGTCTATAGGAGCAGGCCCGGTTAAAACTACTATTAAACCCTACAACCGGCCGACTACGACCGAAGTAATCTAAATCGCAGGGGACGACTAGACATGGCACGACGTAATCAGTATAAAATTTGGCAGTGGAACTGTCGTGGGTATCGCCGGAAACCGGGTAACTTACAACAGTTCCTAAACGGAAAGGAGGCACCAGACGTCATCGCCTTACAGGAAACTGGAGGAATGGCTAAATTGTCGAATTACAAATCCTATGGTACCCCTGATGTAAAAACGTCCGTAACAACCCTCGTGCGAAGAAATCTCACGGTGATAGAACATGATACAGAAATCTGCGACGTCGATCATGTTCTTGTTGAGTTAGTTCCATCGCAGAAGAGCGGTGAAAGTCTATTCATATAAAATGTCTATAGCCGCCCTAGACGAAAAACCAAATTTAGGTCACTTTTGAGAAAAACGATGAGCATTACTAAAAATCAAGCATTGGTTATAGTAGGAGATTTCAACGCGTTGCATCCAGCATGGGGTTATGACAAAGAAAACATCAAAGGTAGAAATCTCTGGATCGACGCCCAACAGGAGGGCCTTACGTTAATAACCGACCCCCTTTTCCTAACTAGGATTGGAAACAGCGTATCCAAAGACACGTCTCCTGACCTCACGTTTACTAAGAATATCATCGAACCTTATTGGCTTAATACACAAGAAAATATGGGCAGTGACCACTATATAATTGAGACCACATTTAAAGCAGGTCCACGTAAAAGAGGAGGCAAAGAATTAAGGATGGTTGAATGGGATAGCTTTAGAAAAATCAGAGAGAAGGAAGCATGCGATGTCATCGAAGACTTAGATGAATGGCTAGGGAACCTTAAGCAAAATATTCAAATCGCAACTAAGACCATACCAAAAACAGAAGGACTAGAAAGCACAGACAGTAAGCTCCTACATATGTGGGAGACAAAAAAAAGAGCCTAGAAAAACGGTGGAAAACACAAAAACACAACAAACGCCTTAGAAAAAGGATAGCCACCCTACGAAAGATATTGAGGAGTACGCGGAGCAACTATGCAGACAACAATGGGAGGAAAAGTGTGATGCGATGGAAAAACAAATAAGTCTCTCTAAAACATGGCACCTGTTAAGATGTCTGATAGACTCGGAAGCGAGCAAGACAGCACAACAACAAAACTTTATTAGACTTGTCCGTAAATACAAAGGCACGGAGAAAGAACTGATTGAAGAAATCAGACAGAGATACATTGTGGATACAACCAAAGAGCAATTAAGCTCGTACAAAGGTAAAGAAAATGATTCCCTAGACCGACCCATATTAGAGGCTGAGGTACAATCGGAACTAATGAAACTGAGCACAACATCAGCCCCGGGCCCCGATGGGATCACGAATAAAACGCTCAGAAACTTAGACGACAAATCTATCACAGCCCTCACCGAATATATGAACAAGTGTTGGGAAAAAGGTAAGATACCCAAGCAATGGAAAACGGCAACAATCATAATGATTCCCAAGCCAGGCAAGAAACTAGATCTTGATAATCTTAGGCCTATTTCCCTGACCTCCTGCATAGGAAAGTTATTAGAGCATGTAATCCTAACTCGCCTGTCAAAATATATGGAAGACAATGAGCTCTTTCCTCATACGATGGTAGGCTTCAGAGCGAAACTGTCTACACAGGACATTATGCTTAAGATTAAACACCAAATAATTAATTCGGGTCTCAATACACACGACACAAAGGTAATAGTTGTCTTAGATCTTAAAAGGGCATTCGATCATACATCCCATAAAGCTATACTTGCCAATCTTCAAGCGTTAGGGGTAGTAAAAAGAGTATACGATTATATGAAAGACTTTTTAACTGACCGGACTGCAAGAATAATACTAGGCGAAGCAGAATCCCAAGAGTTTAGTCTGGGCAGCAGAGGTACGCCGCAAGGCTCAGTCCTATCCCCCTTTCTTTTTAACGTGGCCATGATAGGTCTCCCTACCAGACTGAAGGAAATTCCAGGACTCCACCATAGCCTCTATGCAGATGACATTACCTTATGGATAGCAGAGGGTAGTGACGGATACATAGAGGAAACTTTACAGACAGCAGTGAATGTTGTAGAAGAATATGCCATTCATACAGGATTACAATGTTCACCGGAAAAATCGGAACTTCTCTTCTATAACCCGACATGTAGGGGTCGGAAAAGCATCCAGGAAAAACCTAACTATAAAGTCTTTGTTGGAAAAACGCAAATACCTACGGTTGAAAGCATAAGAATTCTGGGACTCCGAATCAGCTCAAACGGGCACAACGGAGAGGCCATTAGAATACTTGAAACCAGTGCGCAGCAAACTATGCGTCTACTTAAACGAATTGCAAACCGGCACTATAGTATGAAGGAAAATAATATGATAAGACTGGTACAGGCTTTTGTCATCAGTCGTATTGTATATGTGATTCCGTACCTCAGACTGCAAGTGGCCGAGAGAGAAAAGATTGACAGAATCATTAGACGAGTTTTCAAACAGGCGATCGGACTTCCAATTACTACCTCTAATGATAAATTACTTCAATTAGGGCTTCACAACACATCAGAAGAGCTTATAGAAGCTCAAAGAATCGCACAATATGAACGACTAACGCAGAGTAAAACAGGTAGAGCTATACTAGAGGAACTGGGTATAAACTACGCAAATCAATTTGGCGCCAAAAAGGATATCCCGTATGAAATCAGGAAATGTTTAGTAATCTTACCGATTCCAAAAAACATGCACCCCGAACATCACAAAGCAAGGAGAGCTGAAAGAGCGAAAAATATACATAACAACGTAAAAGATTTACCGGAAACAACATACGTAGACGCGGCCAAATACAAAGGAAATGACAACATGACTATAGCAGTAGTGGACTACAAAGGAAATCATAAGGTCAGCGGCTCGGTGAGAACGAGCTTTGCAGAAGAGGCGGAGGAAGCAGCTATTGCAATAGCCATAGCATCCACCTCGACTTCACTCATTGTTAGCGACTCGCAGACGGCTGTGAGAAACTTTGCACGAGGGCGAATATCCCAAATAGCTTCAAGAATATTGGTTGGATGCAAAGACCAACGAACAATAGAAATAGTCTGGGCACCCGCTCACTCCTCCTTGCCCGGCAATGAGGCTGCACACCAGACAGCTCGAGGACTTACAGACCGAGCCTCTGGATTGCCCTGGTCGAACGGGGAGGACGATGAGAGATTTGAGCGAATGACCACTTACAGAGATATTGCGCAGTATTACAGGCTAAGCAGGAAAATTTATCCTTCCGCACACTCGTCATTGAACAAAGGACAGGCGGTGGCGTGGCGCCTACTCCAGACCCACACGTTTCCCAGTCCGGTAACAATGAACCGCTGCGTGCCGGAACTTCATTCGGACAAGTGTAAATTTTGCCACAACAGGGCGGACTTCAGCCACATTTTATGGGCATGCCCGCAGGCCCCCATGAGAGGCGAATTTCCAGACGGGAATGGATGAGATGCCGCGCTCCTCAGCTCTGACTCTCAAATACAAGCCCGCTTAATACGGCAGGCCGAAGACGCCGCCAGGGCCCATGGGATCATGGCCGTCGTCTAGGTTTGGTCCTCCCTTCTCCTCTCGCACCTGAAAGGGGAAGAGGACCTTTCTGCTAATTAAATAAAGTTTGTTCATCATCATCATCATCATTTGAATTCATTCTATACTGCACCACAAAGGCTATCAGGTCATGGAGACTTACCATTGTTTAACTTCTTAATTGCTTTTGCAATTTTTGCTTTGTTATAGGCAATTCTAAAATTTCCTTTTTCTGTCATCAAGTCATGCCATTAATGAAATGAAATCACCAACACAATGCTCTGCGTGTACACAGATTGGGGCGAATAACTCTTTGTAATATTCGAAAAACGCACCGGCTGTTGCTTCTTTCGTATGGTACCTTGTTACTTTATACTATATTTCTCCTATTTCACTTTCACAGGCATGTCTCATTTCAGTTCCAAGAGCTCGTTCTATTGGAATTTCTTCCGCTACCAAGTTTTCTGCTCGAGCTCCAATCAATGCTCCGAGATAACGTTTTTGGTCTATCAAATCTAGCTTCTCTTAAGTTCTGTTTATCTCCTCTGAAAACGTTACGGCCTGGATAGCAAGTTTTCACGCAGGAACACTTCAAGTTTTTTTTTAGCATGTCTCAGCATACTAGTTCTCTAAAGTGCTTTCAGTTCAATGGTCTGTTTAAATAGTTCCTACTTGTGTCCCCGGGATTCAAGTGTTCTATTTCATAAGTCTTCTATATCCTTTCGAAAAAAAAAGCGATTTAAATCTTCATCCTTTATTAGCTTTACATTAAATTTCCAGAGGTCCCAAGAGAAATGTTTGTTATTCCTTTTATGTTTACTCACTGAGGATGAAACCAAACATCGATCACTAATTGTAACAAAAGTATTTCTGTAGTTATGGCACGAAGGAATGATTTCAGAAGACACGTATACTCTGTCAAGTCTAGCATGGCTTGAAGGTTGAAAGTGAGTAAACATTACCTATGTTTCACTGCAAAGACCTTCACCTACGTCTTCTAGCTGAGCCTTCGCCACCATATCGATTAGAACGGCGGTGCTTGAATCACTGTATGGCCTCAAACTGAATTTATCTACACTCGAACAAACGTATAGTTGAAATCCCCAGCGAAAATTAGTTTACGTTGACATTTCAAATACACATCAAGTTTTTCAAAAAAAAACTTCTTGTGATCTTGAAACACAGTGGGTGCATACACACAGACCACTCTCCATATTTCTCTTCGTAAGGATAAATCACATATAATAAAACGACCCACCTCGCAGGTAGTTACGGACCCCGCTTTCGCATCAAGGCTCTGCCGAATCAACAAGAGGCACCCTGCAGACGTACCCACCGAGTGACAAACGCTCATATCAAATAGTCTTGTGAAAGGCTGCACCATTCGCTCAGCGTGCTCTTCACTTTCTACTTCAGTTTCCTGTACAGCAACGATGTCTAAAATTTTTCTATAAAATGCGTTGAAGCTGGTTTTGCCGCCGTTCGACAGAAAGCCCACGTACATTTAGCGTCGCCAATCTCGATTAATCGTCGCCGTCGTGATGAGAAAAAAAAATGGCAGCATATCCACGGGGTGAATAATGGAGAGTGGGGCATCCGTCCATCCATTCGTTCTTGCTTCCGTCCTTCCATGCGTCTGTCTGTGTGACCGTGCGTGTGCTGTTTATGCGTCCGTACGTCCATCCTTGCGTCCATTCCTGCGTTCGTTCATGCATCCGCCCATGCGTCCATCCATGCGTCCATCCGTTCATGAAGCCATCCGTGCGTCCATTCACGCATCTGTCTGTGTGTCCGTTCGTCCACCTAGTTAACACTCCCAGTACCACCATCTCACATCTTTTCATCATATATTCCGCATATAGAAGCGCCGCCATCCCTCGCACATTTCAAGGACTAAACGAGAGGTGGCACACGCACACTTTCTTACGGCTTGCGCTTCGCGTCTACTTCCCGCATTTAACCACCTCGAGTTAATGGCATATACTAGTTCACTGTATTCACGGCACTGTGGCCCAACGGTCACTAAACCTTTCTAAAACCAAGGAGGTTACGTCCTGCGAGTATAACGTAGCAACCCTTTCTTGTCAGATTGTGCTCAATGTACATGCCAATGGCTGCTAATGGGGAATTGAGTAAACATCATGTTTCCAATAAACTTCTGGCTAGGTTCCACATATACTCTCACTTTTAGGTAAAAAACGCGTGTATATACAGTAGTATGTACGTACATACGGGCAGATGTATGTATGAATTTGAATGTATTATATGAATATATCCATATGTAAGTATGTGTCTTTTTAGATATGTAATGAAAAGAGCCTCGACATCTGATTTTGTTTGTTTATGCAGCCTGATTTTTGTATTTTTGTGTCACCTATTTTTGCTTTTATGCTATTTCTGTGTTCTGTTATTATGCTGCTCCTTGTATTGTGATAATTGCCATTCAATGTAGCACTGTTTGCTGAACATTTATCATTTCGCGTAGCGAAACCATGTCAGGCCGCATGGCCTTTAGCTTCGCTTCGTTTTTCTGTATCTCTCCAGAAAAAAAAAACTGTTCATTCGTTCATTCAATTGAGAGACACGAGAATTCGGCTTTTAGAGATTCACGGTTACTCGAATGACCCCGTGGTGCTTCCCCCCCCCCTCATCATCATTGGCTTCGTGGATATGCGATAATTTTCTTCATGTCATGACTCCACAGACATATTCGGCAACCCTTTCACTCTACCAAACCAATTCTGGTGTACTCCAAGTTAAGGACGGGATAACGTGAGAACACAGACAGACAGACAGACAGACAGACAGACAGACAGACAGACAGACAGACAGACAGACAGACAGACAGACAGACAGACAGACGACAGACAGACAGATGATAGATAGACGACAGACAGATGATAGATAGACGACAGACAGATGATAGATAGACGACAGACAGATGATAGACAGACAGACAGACAGACAGACAGACAGACAGACAGACAGACAGACAGACAGACAGACAGACAGACAGACAGACAGACAGACAGACAGACAGATAGATAGATAGATAGATAGATAGATAGATAGATAGATAGACAGATAGACAGATAGATAGATAGATAGATAGATAGACAGATAGATAGACAGATAGATAGACAGATAGACAGATAGACAGATAGACAGATAGACAGATAGACAGATAGATAGATAGATAGATAGATAGATAGATAGATAGATAGATAGATAGATAGATAGATAGATAGACAGACAGACAGACAGACAGACAGACAGACAGACAGACAGACAGACAGACAGACAGACAGACAGACAGACAGACAGATAGATAGATAGATAGATAGATAGATAGATAGATAGATAGATAGATAGATAGATAGATAGATAGATAGATAGATAGATAAATTATGCGGAGGAAAGTATGGGTGAAATATCAGGAGTAATTTTATTGTACACTTGAAAGAAAAGTGGATGAAATGATCACTTGCTGTTGGTAGTGACTGAACATGCGATTTCCGAATAACGCATTCGATGCTCTACCAACTGGCCCCAGCATCTGGCAATGCGCCATAGTTCTTACCTTACCCCCCGCCGTTTTGTTTGTGTAGGTTTATATGTCCCTAGAAGGACCTAGTATAACACTGCGAAGTCACTGATTGGGACAGTCCTTGCACGTCTACTGCTAGTGTCACGAGGAAAAAAAAGAATATCAAAATAGAAAACCACTACAGTCCCCATTACCAGTTTCCTTGGCCTGAATACCTTTTATATATTTGATCTTTTTTCTCACTCTCTTTGTTTTCCTGAAATCCTCAAAATAAGAACCCATTTTCAGACACGGCGGAAAGCTCAAGACGCCTGCAAGAAAGATTTGGCAAAATTCAAAGAAAAATGCCCGCGATCAATAAAATACGAATGACGTCACTGGATGTTTTTAGAATGGTGATGGAGCGTCGATGCTTTTCCGTCCAAAGTTATCGAAGAAAGAAAGGAAAACAGACAGCAGGAACGAAGGTAAAAAAGAAATGTAGAAAAAAAGAGATAGAGAAATAAATTTGAGGAGGAGGGATAAGACCTTCGTTAAAACTATACCTATACGGCCATTAGATGCCCAGTTTCTTTTTAAAACATTCTTTGAATCAGGAAAGGGTTTTCATACGTAGTGCTTTAGTGGTCTTTATTCTTTTTTCATTGTATGACATTTTATTCGGTAATAACTGAGCTTAGAACGGGTTCTGAGACGGGCGTGCACACCCGTTTCAGAGCCACGCGCTTTGTATTGCAAGAAAGCTGCCAGGTGGCGCTCATGTGTCACGTGTGACGTGACTTCATGTGCTCGTTCGCCTCCGCTGCACGCTCGAGGCACTTTAACGCAGCGCCTCCAGAATGCCATTCACCGATTTTCTTGCGCAGAACATCAAATAATTGTTTATTCTCTCCACACGCAATACTATCGTCTTTCGACGACATTTGCAGATTACTTGCAGATGCGGGGCAGATTACTTTCACAAGATCATATTCATAGTTACAGCAGTAAACATCTCAGGATTGGCAGGAGTGATATGATCAAGTGGGTGTCGCAAGAATGCATAAAGTGCGCCGATATTACTGTGATTCTGTGGATTGCACTTCAATATCTTCCTGTGTTCTTGTAGTTTTCTTCTTGAGTTTTCATTTATTGAACTGCTATTTATGAAAATGTCGGTTTGACTCCCGGCCACCTTGGCCGCGTTGCGACTGGAATAAAACGACAAGGCACACGTGTGCTTGAATAATGGTGAAGAAACACCGCTGATCAAAATATACGTGGAGCGCTCATTGTATGGCTTGCTTGGTAATCTTTTCATAGTTTTGGGACGTAACTTCCCGAAACTGTTATCGTTATTTATTCTGTTTTTTACTTTTTGTGCCTGCTCGTCGCACCTAGTACATGTTTATTAGTCAATCACTGAAGATAAAATACCATACTCGTTTATATAGATATAAGGATAAGTCAAACCACAAAGAACTTTTTATAAATGCGCGTCGAAGCGTCATTTGAGGTTTTGCGAGTAGAACATTATTCCGCTCCATAGCACTGAGAAATATAGTCAAATAACGAGTAAAACAAAGCGACATATTTTACACATGTGACTTACATTTGCAGAGTTTCACTATACCCGTTAGCAGAGCAGCTCTTTTAGTTAGTTACGGTTCGTTGTGTTGTAGTTTGATTTTCTAGTCCCTGTTTCGTACTGCGCCCCAATCGGGATTTACCACTACTCCGTGCGAGAACTTATTGAGCATCAAAGACCTCGCGGCTTAAGGCGGTGATATATAACTGTACATGCGGATAAACTTGAACTTGCGAGTAATATGCAGGATTTGTAGATTAAAGCGAGAGAATAATGAGATGAAATTAAAGGTAATGATATTAGGTTGAATTTTTTTTGAACTATTTCTCAAGCATGCAGTCCTTTTTTTGTTTCTTTCACTGTCCCTCTCTCGGTCTTTTTCGTGTATTCCTGTTTTCCAGCTATTTAAAAATGCCTCAGTTCTGTGTTTGAGCACGTCAGCTTGGTTCAGCTACGGGTCACATCAAAGTCGAATACAAGTAATTTCAATAAAATGGAATGAGCGCAAAAAGAAACGCGCAGCTCGTGCGGCGAATTCAATTTACCGTCGTCGTTTCCACAGTATAAACATGATCCATGTGCCAGTATTTGTTAATCTGTTTATTGGATGCGAGAGCATTGAAGGACAAAGCGAAAAAATGGCACTAGAGGCACGACAATTTCAAGAAACAAGCACAACGTGTGCGACGCGTGTGACGCAGAAGCTAATAGAGATTGATTTCGCTCCGGGGGGAAAAGATTCAAATGCTATGCTAGCGCGACGCACAACTTAGGCACTGTTGGTTGTACATAAAAAGTTCTACATTATGCCCATTTATGGCTAGACATACTATATGTTTATAGGGTATAATGACAGCCCATTACCATCCCACATCTTTTAAGCAGCGGGCAAAGTATTGCTTTGCCAAGAAATAAAAAAAGTATTTTGCATAGCATCATTGTAGTGTAACATAAAAAGAAACACGCGGGCGAACGAGTGTTAGGGATGGCGCTCACCATCGGCGATGATACGCGTAAAAAAAAAAAAGAAGCCTAGTTTCGCCACAAGAGCGAAGGAAGAACGCAATAGCAACATCCCAACAACGGCAAAACAATGGAGCTTCAGATTTGGGGAACTAATGAGCTATGAAACCTAAGAAATCGTCGAGCTACCAGAGCGAAGGCGCAAATTAAAAGCCGCTCTCGGACTCTCGCGCTTGTGTTTTTCCAAAACACTTAGCATCCTCCTTTAGGTGAGAACAAAGCTGGATGCGGGTTGTTAAGCAACCGCTCCTTAGACCAGATCGTCCCACGAACAACGTCCTAGTATGCTGCTCCCTCATCACATAACCAGATACATAAATGAAGATGGACCACCTCATACCATTTTGAACCTTGCATTACAGCTCAGTAGAAATAACGAGGTCTCCACATGTCATAGAAGCTTTTTGTGTCTCTGTTTCATGATCAGTACTTTCCACTTCATCGTTTTAGACGCCCGGCATCCCACAATGAGTAAGCACCGCTTCAGCGCATTGCAATTCTCCACAGCACGCTTTAGTACTGAGAGGGTTTCCCCCTCAAACTGATATGGCGGCCGCCATATCAGCTTAGAGCTACATTTTAAAGACGATAGCCTTTCTTTAGGTCCTTCGACGCAAAAATTTTGGTCGGTCTGTCCGTCTGTCTGTCTGCCGTTCCGTCTGTACATTTGTCTGTCCACTCTCACCGGCATCGGGTACTTGAAACGGCGGACCCCATCCGCAGCGACCACCAATGTTGCTCAAGGTTGAGCGTTCATGCTTGTGCAATTGTCAATTAAATAGCAATTATTGCGCATGTCTGAAGCAGCATAACAACATCCCATATATTCTGCATATGCATCTCTTACTAGAAAATGCATACATAAGTAATTTTAAGGACCGTAGCGCTTATCACGCTGCGCTTACCATGCAACGCTTGCTCGGAACGGGTAGTGTTTCCAACGCTTTGATAAGACGAGATGGTAGTGGCCCCTACCCGTCGCCTCGCGTTCCGCAGCTTATCACGTCTGAGACGGGCGCGCGCGGCCACGCGCTTTGTTTTCCAAAAGAAACTGCCAGATGGCGCTCATTTCTCACGTGTGACGGGACTTGACGCGCTCGTTCACCTCCGCTGAACGCTCGCGGCACTATAACACAGCGCCTTCGGAATACCATTCACCAATTTTCTTGCGCAGAACATCAAATGAATGTTTTCTTCACTCTCTCCACACGCAAGAATATCGTCTTTCGACGACATTTGCAGATTACATGCAGAGACGGGGCAATTTTCTTTTCGCTCAGTTATCGGAGGCGTTGCGCCCAAAGTGGGCGTTTAAGGAAGGCCCTGGACGGTACCATCAAACCGTGATGGGCTGTACGTAACAAGCCTGAAAGAAGAGAGGGATATTGCTCAGGTTCTAGCCTTCTTAATGATAAAGAAAGACCCATTCTTCGTCGTTCTATCAAAGCAGCATGGCCCGCAAAGTTCGTGCAACAGGAAATGGGCCATCGTAGTCGATTTCGTGGCCCAGCAATTCTTTGTCGTCGCAACGATCACTTAGAGAGCCATCTGTAGACCGCTTGGCCACAGACGCTCCAGCTGTTCTTACTCCTCCTTTTTTTTTTGGTTTTGCCTTTAGCGTTACTCGATGGTATCTCGGGTGTTTTTAACCAACACAACAGAGGCCTACCTCCCGATAACACCTCTGCCACTAACATAAGCTTTCTATCCCACTCGTATTTTTTCTTAACATATATCACGGCATACGACACCAACCGCTAACTGCTTTCCTTCGCTGTATTTATTTCCCTCCATTTTGTAAGCAGCGTAAGTTAATCTGCTGGAAAGACATCAGATGGCGGCGTTCTGCTCAGTGATGGTCTTTTCTCTGTAACTGCCAACTTCCCTCTTTTGTGACTAACGTCTACGAGGAACGGTGGCAAAAGCATGCACGGCACTTATCGGTACCTCCGCATCATTGAATAACCCATTGTTATGAGTGGCGAGGCAAAGACCAGGTCTGCAATGGATGCATATCAGAGTACCAGCTCAACGCGGCCTGCTTTCCGCTGAACGCAAGAGGTGTCCTTGTGCGCTGCTTTCATCGGCATCGTCGGGACAGGCAGTCGGCGTTTGATAAGAAGCGCGTGCATGGATTTTTCTTCAGTCTTAAGTTCTCTTTACAGAAAAACTTCCCGCAGAGCAACTATTTCTAACCATGGTTGAACTATTTCAGCGGTTGTGATCTTTGATTGGGTAAAATCTTTGTCATCTCATGTTGAACAGTGGACTGGAGCTTGTCGCTGTCATTGGTGCTGTAGAAGTAAACTACACCATTTTCCCTTACTTTACAGGAGATATGTTATATGTCTTTATGAAGGCTGCAGCAGAGCACGCCAGTCCGCATCATTGGGCAACCCCAAATTCTCTCTCTCTTTTTCTTTGCCGAGAAGGCAATATATCGTCATCATAACAACGTCAGTATTTGCGGGAAAAAAGAAAAGTGCAGGAGAGTTTCCAAGGTTGAGAACTCGCTGCTGGTGAATTGACTGTCAATAAAGATTTTCAGTTACCACGTTTCTTATTTTCTAAGCAACAATATATTCTGCAGCAGCATCGGTCTTGTTCTATAAGAAAGGCATTCCTTTGGTTATGTTGCAGCTGTAGAAATATTTGGGAGCAGGGGCGTAGAAGTTTAATACGAGGGATGACAATCACACTATCCCGCAACTTTTGCCTAAGTTCTTCTCTGTGTTTTAACGTGTGCGTGTATGTAATATGGAGATGGTAATTTGAAAAGAACAGGGGAGGAACTGTGTGGTACCTCCAACGCTCCCGTACAAGCTCCCAACGCCAATGCGTAGGAGCATAAGAATGCGTTACGGAAGCCAAAAAAAGAAGACAAAAAGTCTTCTTATAAAGTGACTGCCCAAGTCGGCACTCGACTTCATTCAGGACGGATTTGTGGCGTCCAGATCAATTACGCTATTACTTTCTCACATTTTTGACGACACTGATAATATAAACGTCAAAGGCAAACATTATCTGAAGAACAGTGTAGCTGTCATGACAAAGCGAGGGTAAGTGACATTAGACTGCACAAACAAATTGAAATATATAAAGAAACTTACTACAATTACAAAACATGCAACGTCCATACCCAAATACTTCCACCGCTACGAAAATTCGACTGCGCTAGTTTATTGGCGAACAATAAGAAGTCGCAGCTTTACCGCAAAGGCAAAGTAATATACGCGATAGCAACAAATGAGAAAGTCACGCACAGAATGGCAAGCAGAGAGAAACGTGCTCCGCATTTCACACGCACAAATGACGCACGAAACTTACCGACGGGTACAGATTAATGTAAATAAGCGCCTCAGTTGTTACTTCGCTGTGTCTAGAAAGCGAGCCTTTTTCACAAACAGAAATTGTGCAACAATTGCAGTGACCTTTGTGCGTCCAGTAACTACAACAAAATCATTCCGGCGAAAGCCCAAGGCCAGCCAAGACGTACGATTGTCCCCCACCACGAGATAAGGGCGCGCACTAGCGCCCTGCTTTTCCGCGGGGTCAAGTACGCCCGGAAGATGAGAGCGCGCGCCGCCGCGTCGTTACAATGTGGCGACGCGTGCTCATTTTTACATCTTGATGGTAATGCCTAAAACACGATAGTTCTCCTCTAGATGCCCGTCACCAACAGTGAGTGATAGATACAAATTGCTTGCCGTTTGAACGTTGAAAGAGGTGCTCCTTCGTGGCTCAGTGGTTAACGCCTCGCACTCAGAATGTAGGCTTCCCACGTTATATTCCACGAGCCAGAGTCTTTGTAAGAATTATTTTTCTTTCTTGAGTCTTTATATATAGAGATATCTATACATGTACGGTGAGTGAAGCTTACGCTGGCAACAAAATCTAGCCGAGAGTGTCAATATAGTTGTTATCGCAATTAAAAAGCCAACCTACAATGCCTTCAAAAGAACACGTACGAGCAGCGAGATTTTGTAACTTTCGGACATGTTCATCGTCTTAAGAAGCAGAAAGAAACGTAGACCCAGCAGTAACAAAAGTGGCTATGCAAAAGAAAAAATGAAAATCCTTGGCATTCCGAGCAGTCAATACGAACCAACTCTACAAAGTTTTTTTTTCAACATTTTGTCCAGCCTCAATGGCGCATTCTTCACCATCAACGTTCTTTTTCTGTATACGGTGTAGTACGGGCACTGTATACAAAAGTAACAATCCTTTGTGGTTCCTTTTTGTGTCAAGAAGACCAGAAATCCCAGTTGTGATGTGCACTTGCTTCTATGGGCATGCATGATGCGCATATGTAGTACGACTATGCAACTTTAATGATAGTCCTAAGGATGGACGCACGCAGAATCATCTGGAGTCATTCCAACCCCGTTTTGTGTTTTACATGGATCAGCTGTGGTGAACCTCCCCCAGTGCAGGAGACAAATTTTGCACAAACTAAACACTTTACGTTTACAGACAGTATCCCAGAGTCGCAAAAATGAGTTCCTGCTTAGTGGTGATTTTCTCTGAATGCACTATTTCTCACGAATTAACAAAATGTGGCGTTGCGAAGGAAACTTGTGGACGCTGACGTGCATTGTGTTTTTCGTATCCTCGAAGCTTTCCAAGTCGCATGAGCAGTCGCACAAGGAAGATGACAGATAGCAGCCTTTCATTATCTTTTAGTTCTTCTTTATATTCATCTAAAGCTACAGAGGAACTGTAATAAAAAAGTGGAGCAAGCCTGTACTGCTAGATAAATGACGCGAAACAAGAGGGTAAAAGGTGCTTTCTGGTTGAAATACGTCGCATTTTTTTTCGAAAGGACTAGGGAGTTGAGCGCATCGTCAAAAGAGAATAATTCTATTCCAGTTCCCCGCCGAACAGCCTCTTAGGAACTACGGCGTGCGGTGAGCTGTTTCTGATTTGGTGTTAATTTGTGTTTGATTGTTCGTGGTTTCATACAGTCATTGCAAACAGCAAAGAAATCAGCATATTGCGTCTCTCATAATCAAATGGTGGTTTTGGGACGTTAAACCCCACAAATCAATCAGCATATCCACGTAGTGAATAATTATGAGTGGGGCGAAGCATCCTCCAGTGCGCCTGTCCACCCGTGTGGTGATGGGTGCGTCCATTCGTCCGTGCGTCGAACAGACTGACAGGCGGACAGGACACGGCTAACAGATGATTCAAAATTTGCCGATAAAACCCTCCAAAGCTTCGCTGCACGTATCATCATTCACTCTGTGGATATGCTGTGAAGTGGTTACTACATGCATGCATACACAGAGGTGACAACCGACCCGCGACTTAAGGAGCTTCACCCCTAATAAGATGAGATTAGGATTGTTCGCTGCCATACAAAATGTGCGTGTTAGAGAGTCCGTTTCGACTGTATTACGGAATGAGAGACACGTGCTGCCATTTCAAAAAATTGGAAAAAGGAGGACTTTTAAATTGCCAAGAATGCGGTTGAAAACCTTGGTCTATTTTTTTTCTTTTAAATAGGCTCATACCAAAAGTTCGAATCTTGATATGCCTAAAAAAATATGGAACGTGAAATTGAAAGTGAATAAAGTGGTGCATGCTACTTTTTACTACACAGTAACAGCGTCACTGCAGTCACAGACTACTACAACATGTGCTCGCAAAATTGATTTAGCCGAAAGTGGATATAACAGATCTTTGCGTTTGGAAAACTCACAGGACCTTTTCGCCACTCAATGAACTCCTCCCTCCATTTCACCGCTACTAAACAGTTTCTGCACGTAACGTTGTTTTGTCCTGGCTCCAGAATTGCAGGTATTGCAAGCTTCGTCCACCTCGCCTGGTCTTGGATTGCCTCCACAATCGGTGCATTTTTACCCAAGCGTAGTTGTGATGTGCAGACATCATGATGTGACGTCCCTTGATGTGACGTTATACGCTCATATCATGACGTCGTCGTTGTTGCGTCAACCGTGCTGACGTAGCCAATGGTGAATTTCCGCGTTCCATGAAACATCAGAGGCCTTGATTGATTTGACTGATATGTGGGGTTTAACGTCCCAAACCACGCTATGATTGTGGGAGACGCCGTAGTGGAGGGCACCGGAAATTTCGACCACCTGGAGTTCTTTACCATGCACACAAATCTGAGCACACGGACCTGCAGCATTTCCGCCTTCATCGGAAATGCAGCCGCCGCAACCACGATTCGATCCCGTGACCTGCGGGTCAGCAGCCGAGTGCCTTAGCCACTATAGACCACCGAGGTGGGGCAAGCATAAGAGGCCTTAAGGAAAACTCCTGCTGCTGCCACAAAGCAGAACTCCGAATCAATAACTTGTTTCATTATGGCATACATTATCAAAGTACAGAGAGAGAGATAGAGAGAGAGACTGGGTGAGGCGGTGTTTTGATTGCATTTCTAACTTGCAAACACATCATGCATGATTTCGCGTGCACGCATATTTATACCAACTCTTGGGACATCAATTGCGGCCCTTCCACATAGGCGGGCTCGCGAAGGTATACGATAGCGATCAGACCGGCGTGGACTCGGTAATCAGCGGCCGATGAGTGACACCGGACATGAATGACGCTACCCAGTTTGACTGTTCAGATTTGTGGTATACCGTGCTCGCGCGTGACAGGGTCTTCGGATTAGTTAAGCAACGCTACGCTTTGTGCCCGCTGCGCTTATCTCCGTGGTGAAATGCAAATGTGAAATAAACTTTGAGGACGTACGCTCCGTTCAGCGCAACATGTATTGTTAGCTCAGCAATCATTCTTACCTGGTATGTTCAATTGATTTTCAGATTTTTGCACGCCGAATGCATGAAGCTATTGTGAGGCAACCCTCAGTGATAGACTCCGATGCAATTTTTTACTTTAGAGAGATAATAATAATGATGATATGATTAATGTCAATAATAGTATTGTAGTATAAATATAAAGTAATTATAATAATACTAATTATATTATTTGGTTGTTTGCGTCCCAAAACCGCGAAGTGATTTCGAGGCTCGCCGAGACTAAGGGCATAAAAATTTCGACCAATTGGCTCCCTTAACATGAACCTAAACCTAAGTAGACGCGCGCCCGGATTTCTACTACACCAAGATGTGGTCCTCACATTAAAGATTCAATCCCGTGACCTTCGACTCACCAGTCGATTGCCATAATACCACTAGACCCCCATGGTGGGTGCAGGCTATTCTGCGTGGAATAATTGACGCCCTAAGATTTGTTCCTTGTAGATTAACTGGAGCACTGTCGTGGTCAGAACAAACAAACCGTGCAACAGACGGACTCCTGGCTATGCTACAGTAGCCTGAAAAGAACGCTTGCACTCCCATGGTAAGAGGACAGCCGCATCGTCCGAGCCCAGCCCTCGCAGCAGCTACCGGCATGCCTTCCTTCTTCCTCTCCGTTTATATAAACTCAGAATCCGATGCTGATTGTAGGCACGCAGTGTGAGACCATCTTCGTCTTCTATTTTCAAGATATTTCCACCCGGGACATAGAAGCGAAAAAGATAGTATGACGCACAAGTGAAAAGAAAGGAATCCCACAATACTGTACAACATCGCCGAGCCATCGCACCAGCAGGGAGGTAGTTGAGATTCACGTCTCATGTAAGATGATGAGGATGATGTCCCATTCTTGTGGTTTGCTGGCTGCGCAAAGGTCGATGCGTGATGCACTCAATGCCTGGTACTAACTTCCATTATGGTATTCACAAATTAGGTCTCTGTCGTCAGTCAAACGCGATCCATGACATCCCCAATTCAGTTCGAAATCGGGATCAAGTGGAAGCTATCCGGATCTTAGCGAGGAGCTATTCTCTTTTATCTGTGTTTGAACTGCTTGAAGCAATTTCCCATACGAGTACCTCTGCTGTCCTGACCATGCTACTTACACGCGGTCAGTATGGCATCGCATGTTCGGCTACTCTGTGCCTCGCCTATTCTTGGTCTAACGCCATGTCTCGAAAAGTTTTTCCGGCTCGCACTCTCTTTGGTTTCCGGCATTTTTTAGCGGTCACATGTGAATAGCTTCGTTTCTTTCTCTCCTCTGAATCTTGTCCTTTCGATGCAGTTATTCTACTGTTCCAAGCTGGTAGGTACTTTCTCGTGTGCTTCTTCAGTCCTGTGCACCTTTAGCCTGATGGCTGCATCTCCTCAATGGCAAAGTGCGGAAGTGCAGCTTCAGGCTTGTCGTATTGATAGCTTAATGACGATGCGTTTGGCTCGTATCAATTTCGCGTCATCTTCGATTGTATCTGCGTGTTTGCTCTCCCATGAACATCGAATTTTGCAACGTTTGGTTTTCTTCTCTTCTTGACTCACTTTTGGAGCTTTCATAGCATCGGAGTCGGATCTGTCAAGAGTTTCAAACAGAATAAAAAGAAAAGTCCTCAGGGCTCCCGCAGCCAATAGACGACACAGCGTCAAGACCTAACACATGATTTCCGGCATAATTGTTGGACCTTGCTTCAAAGGGCTGCTGTTCAATCGGAGCTTGTATGAGTAGTTCCTTTTAGGCAAAACTTCTGAGAGTTTCATTGCTTAGGCAATGTTGTGAATCAGCAGCAGAACTAGTTACAGTGACAGTCTTCTCGCTTTTGATATTGACGTGCATTCTCTCGCCATACGAGTACTTAGAGTTCTCTTCAGACAACGTCAGTGAAATGCTGGCGGGTGCATACAAAGGTCTTTCCTCTGATTCCACTAATCGTAGTTGAATGCCTGTTATACTTACGACGTTCCAGTGGAAGTTTTCTTAGGTCTCGGTGTCCGTTTTAAAGTCTTGAATAGGTATAACGTCATAAATCTGGCGGCCAATTTTTTGCCATTATTGCCTCATCGATTCAAGATATGAGCAACATTCCTTGGGCTTGCCGTTTAGCGGTGCTGTAGACAAAAAATACTATGTCACTTTCTTTGAAGACTACCTCAAAAGCGGTTCGCAGTGATCTTCGAGTATCTCGGAGTCGCTTCACGTTCTCGTCTTATGATTACATCTGTCTCTTTCACAGCCATTCATCTTACACGTCCGATTCGGAAATGTTGGCGAGGCACAATCTACTCTCACTAAAAGGCTTCAGTGATCCAACGTCGGAAATCTTGAATTGCCTATCACCGCAAAAACACGGTAGATCTTGTGAAGAACATTTGGTAGCTTCGAGGGTTAAACCTGCAGGACGAATGCCATCGTAGCGAAAGGTCGTCGTCCTGGTCTCGCAGGCATCGTAGTTGGCAGTCAAGCGAAAATCTTGTACACTGTGGACATATCGGTAGCTCTTCTGGGGCTGGGCTGTCAGGATTCGGCTGTCCTCTCTCCATTGGCATCCTAGCCTTGCGAACTTCGGGTCACCGTCTTCAACGGCAAGGGCAGGCCAGAGCCAATGTAAACGTGATAGTCTCCCGTCTCACGAACTTTCCGGTGACGGACGCTGCTTTCTCAATTAATGAGTTGTCGTCATGGTCTCAGTTGCAGCCGGAGTAGTATTCCCAGGCTTCGGCATCATATGTAAAAAACAGAGACGGACAGCATGCCTGCTTTCTTCCTCTACGTTTAATCCCACACTGTATTCTGATGATAGTAGGTGCACAGTGCGAGACCAACTTCGTCTTCCATTTTCAACAACGATCCCACTTGTGCAAGTTACAGTATGATGTGCAGTTTTTGTCCACTTCCCCTTCAACCCTCTTCCTCATTATATAATATTTATGTTCTTCCAGAATTCCTTGCCGAGCGCAGGCTAGCACGCAAGAGGCACTCCAACCTCTACTCCTTCACTTTTCAGCAATCAAGGTTTTGCTTTCAGCTTCTTTTACTGTGATGGGTATCGTATGGACACTCTAGGCGGATTTATGCTGCGCCATCACCGTCATCCTCCGTATAAAGCGTAAACCAACAACAAATTGACTCCCGCACTTGTGCCTTCACACAAAAAGCACGTAAGTGCTTTGGATGAACGTGACGGAAGCAGAGGTGAAAGGACCTACCCATCTACGAGTCGCAGGAGAGCTGCATGCAATAACGTCATCGTGCGTGCGAGGCCTGCAATCCATGGCTCCTGAAGCAGAAAGAAAACACCCCGGCCTGCTTTCACCGGATGAAGGAGCATCAGGAGAGAGGAGGTGAACTGCGTCGCTCGAGCAGTAAATGAAAACTTTGCTCATGAGAGTGCGCTCCGGAGCACTGTCGTGTTCGCTATACAGAAAACCTTGGTAAACGGCTCGTAAACTTGGTGTGCTCTCACGGCTACGTCCCGATGTTTTTTTTTTTTTTTTCAACCACAATATGAAAACCACTTCTGTCTTTGTTGAGTGCATCGAGACTTGAACCATCCTATTGCGAAGTTACGCTAGAATACATACAATAAGTTGGCTGTTAGCCTTACTGAGCATAACATTTCAATTTTTTTGTTATTGGATTCATTGTTTTGCCCTCAGCGACATTAACTGTTTTTGCTTTGTCGTGAAGAAGATGATGTTAGGTTCATCAATTCAAGTGAAAAAAAAATGCTGACAACTGAAAACAACCGTCTTTATGATGCTACGCATATGCACATGGAAATTCTCCCGGCCTCGCACTATAAAATATGTGGGTGCAGGTTACGTGCAATCGGTAAATGCTACTGTTTTACGATTGCATTTGCCCCTGTGCAGCTTCTGCGATCGCATTTGTTTCTAGGTAGCTCCTGCAAACCACTAGCTTGCAGAAGCTTTCTAAAAGTACATGAATTCTTGCACTTTTTCTGCAGCTGAACCCTGGTTTTTTTTTCTTTCGAGAAACTTTCATGTGCCGTCGGTATTCTACGTTGATGTCACCATTGTACTGTGTCCTCGTATCATGTTGTTTCAGCCACTAAAGCAGGCATCGTAGGCTTGAAGTGTAAAACATGCAACGACAAAACGGGTTCACAACAAAGTCTCGCAACAAAAGTTGTTAAAAAAGCGGACACCTTCCTAAAGCAATTCTGTAGACGCAGACTTGTTCTCTGAATTTGCGAAAGCCGATCTCGTGTAAGTTTGAGGAGACTTCAAGCACGGCTATATTTATGTTCCATAATTCGCTTGGGCTTCCGAATGTGATCAAATAGATTTTTCTTTGTAGTAAGAAAACTAAGCCCAGAATCCGCAGTAAACCCAGATCTGTAATTCAGTAAGCCCAGATCTGTAATTCAGGCCTTACTGCCAGGATGTTTGTGTGTTGTGCGAAAACTGAACAACGGAAATGTGAACTGATTGCGTGGTGCTTCCTTGTATATATGGATATATATATATATATATATATATATATATATATATATATATATATGTGTGTGTGTGTGTGTGTCTGTGTGTGTGTGTGTGTCTGTGTGTGTGTGTGTGTGTGTGTGTTTGTACATTTCTTGTGAACTTTAAGGTGCACTCTATAAGTAAAGTTTGTCTTGCAGTGGTGCATATCTTTCACGTTATCGTGTTCTTTTCATTGCATCCGGAAAAACTACGCCAAAAATAACCGATGACTTAAAAAACAGTAAAGGAGAGAAACGTAGCTTCCGCGACGGCGTTCAATTTCCGGGATCCTGAATAACGAGTATGCGCTTATAACGCAACAGTCATATTTCTTCCTGTTCGCATTTGTTCAGCCAACTATTCAATTTCTCTGCACCAGCACACAGTAGTAAAGGTGGCCGGAAACCATGTTTGTGCTCATTTGCCACCGTTTTCATCAAAATAAGTGTGTTCATTTTTTAGATATTTTCTTCACTAGTGGCCTTGGTTGCCTGCTCGGAACCCCGTTGATCTCTTATGCGTCTTGAAAGCATGCTGCTAAATGCCTAGCTCTTTTGTGCTGTAGTCTTTCACGCATGAGCGAGTTGTAGTTTACAACACGTCAGATCTATCTGCAGGGTTCGTACAGACACCGCATAGAAGCAAACTTGACACTCAGCGCTCTAGCCCCCGTAAGTGTCGGGCTACTAAAGCGGTACATTAGCCTGAAATCCTGGTAGGATTATTCTCATGCTTTAGAAACCACTTGTGGGGTGGGATTTTTGTAACCCTTGCGTAGTAGATCTCACAGTTTTTCGGGTTTTTTTTTTTATGGCGACAGAAGCAATCTTGCCTGGTTAGTGCACCTCCATGTATTTTGTTGGTGTTCAATATAAACAGCACGCAGAGAAGAAACAGCTCGCTTATATATAGCAGTCGTTACGAGATGTATGCCATTCTGCCTCTGCTGGTATACGGCGTCTATGGAGGCATCATAGCATCGGCACTTCATTTTTGCCTCACCACACAGTCATCGCGCAACCTTTTTTGGGCTTTTACTACAACTTTTTAGAGCGAAAATATTTATTTTGTTGCTGCATGGTCTACATTACTCGTCGCCTACCTTCATTGAATAGTGACAACTTTTTTATTTTTCTTTCTTTTTTTTTCGTGCTTGGAGCTGACTGCCGCAGATTCTGTGCGCTATGCGTTGCTGTTTGTTTCAAACACAGAAAGCTCATAGTGGCATACAACAAAAACTTCATTTGCGAGAACTGTTTCCAACACTGACGTTCTTTTTGTTTTAGGGGCGAAGCTCCTTATAGCGGCACCCATTCGTCCCTCGTAGCCGTTGTAATATGTAACAAGTATAACATTTTGACCTCTGAGGTGGTGCCGGTGAGAGATTTCTTCTGTGCGCTGTTGAACAATGAAAAATAGTGCTCAATGTACATGCCAATGGCTGCTAATAGGGAATGAGAGACAGGAGCATTCGGCTTTCAGTTAACGCGCACGCTGCGATCCCCTTTACCAGCCATTGGCATGTGCGTATAGCACAATCTGACAAGAAAGGGTTGCTACGTTATACTCGCTGGTTGTAACGACCTTAGTTTTAGAAAGGTTTTGCGAGCGTTGAGCCGCAGTGCCATGAGTACAATGAACTTGTATAAACCATGAATGAACTCGAGGTGGTTAAAAATGGGAAGTAGATATGAAGCACAAGCCGTAAGAAAGTAAAAGCCAAATTCTCCGCCTCTCATTTCCCATTAGCAGCCATTGGCATGTACATTGAGCACTATCTGACTGAAAAAGTTGGCTACGTCATACTCGCTGGGCGTAACCTGCTTGGCTTTCGAAAGGTTTAGCGAGCGTTCCGCCGCCGTGTCATGAATACAGTGAACCAGTGTATACCATGAACTCGAGGTGGTTAAAGGTGGGAAGTAGATACGAAGCGCAAGTCGTAAGAAAGTAAAAGCCGAAGTTTCCGCCTCTCATTTCCCATTAGCAGCCATTGGCATGTACATTGAGCACTATCTGACTGAAAAAGTTTGCTACGTCATACTCGCTGGGCGTAACCTCCTTGGCTTTCGAAATGTTTAGCGAGCGTTCGGCCGCCGTGCCTTGAATACAGTGAACTAGTATATACCATGAACTCGATGTGGTTAAAGGTGGGAAGTGGACCCGAAGCGCAAGCCGTAAGAAAGTAAAAGCCGAATTCTCCTGTCTCTCAATTCCCATTAGCAGCCATTAGCATGTACATTGGGCACTATGTGATAGGAAAAGGTTGCTACGTTATACTCGCTGGGCGTAACTTCCTTGGTTTTAGAAAGGTTTAGCGAGCGTTGGGCCATGGTGCCATGAACACAGTGAACTAGTATATACCTTGAATGAACTCGAGGTGGTTAAAGGTGGGATGTAGACCCGAAACGCAAGCCGTAAGAAAGTGTGCGTGTGCCGCCTCTGATTTGGTCCTTGGAATGTCCACTGGATGGCGGTGCTTTTAAATGGGGAATATATGCTGAAAACATGCGAGATGGTGGTACTTGGAGTGTTGAATTGATGGACGAACGGACACACAGACAGATGCATGGCTGGACGCACGAACAGACGCACGCACGGACGGGCAGATGGGCGGTCACATGGACGGACGCATAGACGGACGGAAGCAAGAACGCATGGACGGACGAATGTTTTGCCCCACTTTTCATCATTCACTCCGTAGATATGCTTCCAATTTTTTTTCTTGATCTCGTTGTTTCTGGGTGATTCTTCCAAACAACCATGTTTACTACCAATTTCTATAGACACTAGACACATAGAAATAGACACGGAGGAGACAGCTACCCTACCACAACTTGTAGGACTGTTTTTCAATTTGTAAAGGTATTTCTCTGTAAAGACCTTTCCTAAGCCCTTGCAAATAAGTCGCTCATGTGGTGGCGAAGAGAGTAAGGAGTCCTCCACATCATTGGCAATCGTGTGCGAAAGTGAAAATACAATTCTGTATTATATTTTATGTCTCGAAATTTCTCTGCGCTTTCTGCGGGATGCTATAGATCGGATTCCTAACTAACTAGCTTAGAAAGTCAGAATTTTGAGGTAGTTGCTACGGATTCATTATAACAGATGGTTGTTGACCAAGCAGAAACACTAGACAACAGATCAAGAAAACACAAAAGCGTTTTTGTTGTCTTCATGTTTTATCTTGCGTCCGTGTTTGCCCGTCTACCAACATTTATCATGAATCCTGGTCAAGTATAACTTCAATAGGTTTTCTCTTAAAGTGAATCGAAATTTCGGTTCCCTTCACATTGACATACGGTGATGGAGGTAGGAAGTCAAAGCAGCTGCTTTGTG
This sequence comes from Rhipicephalus microplus, assembly GCF_043290135.1. NCBI lineage: Eukaryota > Metazoa > Arthropoda > Arachnida > Ixodida > Ixodidae > Rhipicephalus > Rhipicephalus microplus. The sequence goes on from NW_027464636.1 coordinate 285,664, forward strand.
CCCAACAAGACTACTCCACAGTGTATGAGCCACCACTGAATGGGTAAGAACTAATGACCTAACCTCAAGTTCAGTCGACCATTCAAATTACCTCATTTCTGCAGACCCGGCCAGTGTGTTAGAAACACACAGGTTGTGCTTTGTAATACATCTTCCAAAAACACGAACCTTCTATTGTTCTAAAGGACAGCGCTTCAAATAATACTCATCAACTCATTTCCATAAGGGTGCCAACAATGAAAGTCAGATATATTTAGTGTCACTGTAAATGTGTAGGTACCTTTAAACACTATAGTTCCGATATAGGTAGGCACTTTTCAAAGATGAAGTCTGCCGAAAGACACTGCAAAGCTGCGGCTGACTTTCAAGGCGGTACTATACTTCATACGAACCACACTAAGTCGTTCAGCTACTCGTGGGCACAGTCGTCGTTCTTATGGTCTATTCTTTTCAAGTGCACTCAGCACATTTTCTGTAAAATGAGGAACCTCTACACAGGAGCTTGGAAGATTAATCTGCAATTAGCAATAAACATAAATGAATCTGCACTGCAATAAGCAGAACCAGATGTTGGGTGAGTCACGCTAAAATTTCCTTCTACCATTAGGGAGTATCTAGGATGCTGTCACCCTAAGCGCACCAACCAGCTGAAACACACCGAGCGGTATGACCACTGTACGGACGTGGTATAACGAAACAATGAACATGTTGGTGCGTTCGTGAACGTCCAACTAGCTTTCTCAGCTTTGAAATAACTTATTGGAATGTGTCAAATGGTAAACGGTTGCTAGGGAAAAAAAGCTAGAGTGATGTAATTGCGGTATCAACCAAGTTAGAAATTTAGTGAATTGCAATGAGGAATTGGTATACAACAATTTCTCTTGGCATGCAGTAGGAGATGCGTTGTACAGAAGGAAAGATCTTAAAACGCAATATTAGGAGAGCTATAAAATAAGTGTCATCTAATCATGCATCCTGGTTATCTAGCAATGCAAACACCGCAGTGTCAATGTATGCCAATTTTAGAGAACACCACCATTCTGTCACAGGTTCGTGATACAATGTACTGACTCAAATCCTAATCTTACATGATGACACTGACGCATGCCGACGAATGCATCAACGCTCCACCTATTGATCTTTCTTAAAAAAAAAACTTCACTTCAGAGCTGGCCGACCAGTTTTTAGGCCGTCCGGCAAGCTGAAGATGCCGCCCTGGTGCAAGGATTTCGAGCGGTCACCTGAGGCACCACCATCATAATGAATGGAGAGTGGGAAGGGGCTGGGGTTATTCCCCTTTTCCCCCTCCTAGCCCGGTAAAACTGCTCGACATTAAATAAAGTTTATGAATAATTAATTATTTATATTTAACTATTTGAGCAATAAATAAATAAATAATTAATTCATAAAACAACTTTATTGTTTTCATGGCCACGCTCACGTGAGTGATTGTTATCTTGGTATAAGTATTTTTTAGCAACGATTTCTTTTGTGTATATAATAGAGAGCCACAGGTGGTCAAAATTTCCGGCGCTTTCCATTACGGCGTCTCTCATAATCATATGGTGGTTTTGGGGACGTCAAACCCTACATATCAATCAATATTTTGTGTGCATATGCGAAGAAAACATTTCGAAACAAAATATGTGTTAGTCTGTGCTCTGCGTTTATGGCGTATTCAGGTCGTCACTGTAGAATAAAAAGCATGATTATTCGATTCGCAACAGCAACTATGCTCTGTAGCTGTTCTTATTCTAAAAGAAACTTTTCAAGCCGACTAGTAATTCAATAGTTCTTTGTTTGTTTTGAGTTGTTTAAAAGCTTTGACAAGAAAAGAAGTTTCACGTCAGGCCAGATTTCTTTTATGGGTTTTATCGAAGTGCTCTGGTGCCAGATCCGATTAACATTCATATTTACAACGTGCTTACAGGCTTACGACACCGTAAACCACAAAGAACGTTAAGCCCCTCCATCAAGGCTGCGTGGTACTGCTTTAAAGTGTTTCTTTTTTCTTTTATTTTGTAGAAAACTATGTCCGTAAAACACAGACGGTATTTCTTTACCACATGCCTGTGACATCAAACAAGGCAAAACGACTGGACGTGGCAGGAGTGTATTCGCGAATTCAAGCACGAGTGTTCTCTTTTTCGAAAACAAAAAAAACAAATCCAAAGAAGTTCAGCATTATTATATTTTTCGCTAGTTTTCTTCTGATGCATTCATAAACACTAAAATGTGAAGTGTCGAGCTGTTCGTGGCTCATCCCAAATGAAGGAGCGGGAAACGCTTAAGGCAGCATTTACGAGCATTTTCATAAACTTGCGTCGTTTTACTTTTAACAGCGCCGCGCGGAGAAAGCCATTCAAAACAGTGGTGAAGCTTAGAATGAGAAAGTAATTGTGGTACATTCATCGGTGAAGTTCACACTACTTTTCCGCGCTGTTCGCGCATTACGGACTTGATAAGCTCGCGAAAAGAGGCATGAAGTTTGTAACACGTACGCAATTAAATGTGCGAAGTTGTCCAGTTTAATAGAGGGACCAAGCTCGGACGCGAGAAGTCCAAAGTGCAAAAACAAAGAACCAAACTAATACGGTCACAAATCAGTGAAAACTTTCAATTGTTCTGTACCTAACAGAACAAAAAAAGTGCGCAACAGGGAGGCGTTACACTCGTTTCTTCTAGTGATTGCGATAACTTCACCCCATCGCAAGCTAAATGTACTTTCTGAGGGCGCTGTCAGTGCTCAAATCAACAACGTAATCAATGAGCATACTAAAAAAGCCCTCAAGCTTATTTTATACAATACATGCAAGTAATGGCATTCGCATTCAGGTCACACGAGAGCACTGGAAGCTGGTATCTCCATGATATATAATTAGTTCGATGCTTGTTACGTCTACTGCTGGGCAGAATACTTTACCGTATTGGTCCCATTACCCGGTTCTGTGGTTTCTCAGACCATGTTACAGACGCTATCTCCTTAGTCTAATCGACCCTCCGCATTTTTATTTCCGTGTAATCTAGTTTGTTACCTATTATGAGGATCTGTCATCAAGCCTTCGCATTGCAAGATAACCGATGGTCACTAACGGTGTAGCCAACTAAACTTCAAGAGAACAGTATTTTGTTTTGATAACAACCAGGTGGTACTCCACTAGTCGCAGATTAGTGTCTGCGCTAGCTGTAATAGTGGCGTTTCAAGTAACCCGACTAATAACATGCGTTTGTCTGAAATAAATGCTTTTGGCCCTATAACTGGTTTCTAAAGCTGTTACTCTCTGTGTAAGATACAACAATATTTATAAATAATGGACTATAACGCCATCTACGTTTTGAAAGAGTTCAAAGAAAGTTACTACTGTTTAAGCGTCCAGGCCAACAGGTGCCGACGGATGTGATAAGAACATGGACAGAAAGAAGCACGAATATTCATAGTACAAAAAAATAGAAAAAGAAAAAAATGCCTGGCCCGCGCGTAAGGCGCCGCACAGTCACAGCGAAAGTTTAAAGAGGGGCCTGTCTGAGCCATTGCTAAACACTCACTGGGTGAATGTATACTGCAAGCACACTTGCTTGATACCCACTAAGGCATTATTCATAAAATGTTTTTGGTAGTAGGCCAACATTCACTATGCTATCTTTAGTCATTCTTCTGAGAAATGTAGTATCCGCTAAACACTTGCAAGAAATTTTGTGCCAATTGTTCATGCAGTGGCCGACGACGATGATGAGTTGTGTCTGAATTGCGTATGCGCTACAGTTAACAAGTGAACAAGAACAAGCTTTTGTAATGGGTTTGAGCATTTGACCACCCACTCGTTACGCTATTCGCATTTTACGACGATTGGTTGTTCTTTCGCTGTTCTAAAACACTTTATAAGCCGTAGTAACGCGATTGCTTTCAACAACGCGCACAGAATAATGACGCAATCAGCAAATAAAATCTTACAATCATATTACCTTGCATTCATCTTTACATATGGTGACACATAAAAAAGAAACCATAAAAAACTAACTTTAGGAATATGAGGGATGTTTCCTCGTCTCATAAGGCACATTGGATTCAAAAAGAAGCAGTACTACAATTTAGCCTCAGAAACAACCCAATAAGTTGGTCAGCTGTACGTTCACAAACAGCCGCAAGTTTAATCGCTTTCGCTAGGTACTCAATTCCATTTTATGTCAACTTATTATGGCAATGGATACACAAAATGAATTTCGCTTACCTCTCGGCCATGAAAGCTTCAAAAGGTTGGCCTGGTTTCTTGAGCTCGTAGACTTGCTGGCACTGGGGAAACCACAGCTCGCTCTTCGGCCTTCTTTTCACGTATTCAATTGCGTTTCGCGTTGTTACGTCCAATGAGACCTCGCTGCGGCAGGTGAAACATACATGAAAACATTTCAGTAAAAAAACTCCGAGACTCGCATTATGAGGAGTGAAAGCAGATGTTGCAGGTATCTGGTCGAGTCGGGGCTGCGTGTACGTCACACTGTGATACAATATAGTATCAGCCAGACAGACTACGAAGGGCATTTGCTACGATTACGATACAACCAGCGCACAAGACACCACCGCAAACAGATCTGTATGAGAAGTATGCTACGGCGTGCTGCCGAAGTGCATCGAATGCCTCAAGGAAGCTGTTCAGTCACTGACATTTAATCGAGCATTGTGCGAGCATGATGAAGCTAGAGAACCACTCCGTTTTTTTTTTGAGCGCCACAGATAGCAAGCCACAGAATCTGGGCAGCCGCGACGTGTCATCTTTTTATTGACGAGTGTTTGCTGCACTCGCGTGATATACTATGCTCCATATCGGGATGTAGGCCCAGCTAAAGGATTCCAACGAGCGGTTACAGATAATGCACCTTTTGATCGCACTGTCGTCTCCAAAAAGCAGCACAGCGTTTTAAGCGAAACGTACAAGTCAATGTGCTCGTAGTCATGGCAATCGATTGCCAGCCCACTCGCTTATCGCGCGTGGAACATCTTTCAGCCTCGTCACTGGCAGTGGCGATGCTGCAATGTCACGGCAAAGCCCCGCTGCGGTGGTCTAGTGGCTAAGGTACTCGGCTGCTGACCCGCAGGTCGCGGGATAAAATCCCGGCTGCGGCGGCTACATTTCCGATGGAGGCGGAAATGTTGTAGGCCCGTGTGCTCAGATTTGGGTGCACGTTAAAGAACCCCACATAGTCCAAATTTCCGGAGCCCTCCACTACGGCGTCTCTCTTAATCATGTGGTCGTTTTGGGACATAAAACCACACATATTAATCTGTTACAAGTTTATTGTTTTGTTCGTTTTAGTCTTGCTGAGAGAAATAGATAAGTATGATGTAAAAAGGCTACGCGGGGTCAGTCAAATGTGCAAGATGATCTGACTAATGCGGATCATTTATTGTCCGAAAACTTCACATTAGGGTACGTTAGGACATTAGAATATGAGTTTACGTTAGGATAAAATGTGAAAAGAATAAATTGGCCCCGGATCTCCATGTTACACTCTGCCGCGGCGGCCTACGACACCATGAACCGCCAGACATAGAAAGCGCATCTGCTTTTTGCGTCATCTATTAACGAACGAAAAAGTGGTCGATTCCACGCGCAGGGGTAATTGATGATATGCGAAGCACGAATGAGGAAGGTTGAAGCGTCACAATAAAATCAGCACAACGTTATGAGGCGGACGTAAATCATGCCGTACATGACTTACATGTCATGTATACTATGTTTGCGCTTGGCATTTGTGCTCGTCATACATTCCCATCTCGTAATACGAAATTTGGTACACGTGAAGCTAGCGCAATCACCGCGAGTGCACTATGAGCGTAGCATTTAACCATGTTTCGCGTGACACACATGCGATGATTATCATGTTTGAATGTCTAATTTATGTTCCACGTCTATTCACGTCGCGTAATACCAAATTAGGTATATGTGAAGCTAACAAAACAGCCGCGAGCGCATCTTGAGCGTGGCGTGTAGTCATGTTCCTATGAGACACATGTCATGATTATCATGTCTGCACCAGTCATACATCTTTATCATCTATTCATGTCACGTAATACCAAATATGATGTATGCTCTTATGCCTGCGAGCCCACACAGATAGTCCATGCCTCCGAAAAAGGCAATCTGTGTCAAGGCCAGCACGCGAGCCCGCCTGACGCGAACGACTCAACGGCGTCATCACGCGGCGGTGCCTTTCTGTCGCGCACGCACAGCGAGCCCCTCGAGGCAATCGGCGCCTATCTGTCTGGCGAGTCTGACGCAATGCGTGGCGACGTCACTCGTCCTTGGGTGCAGCCACGTATAGCGCAGCGGCTCTGGATTCGATGAGAATGACACGGCCCAGCAGCGACCTCATTGGAGGATTCTGACCTCACGACCAACGGCGCTTCTAGTTGGACATTTGGTTACTCAACGAATCCACCCGGTGCATATAAAAAAAAGCCCCGCGGCCATCGCGAGTAGTAGACCCATGTGTCAAAGGAGAGAGCTCGGCTGTCCCGAGTCTCCAAGCTGTCGGCCCCAGTGCCGAATTTGTAACGCCTCTATGTCTTTGCTGTACATAAACCTTGTTAACTCACCGTCGTCTCGTCCGCTCGTCTATCAGCTATGCGCAGAAGCAGTCGCGAGCTGAGAAACCTACGCTGCCAAACGGCTGATGACTTTCCCGGTGGAGTTCGAAGCAGTGGCACCTTCGGGACCACGTTGGCGTCGCCCCGTCTTTCGAAACAGAAGTGGCAACGGCGAGATTCGTGGCGCCTTTCGTAACGTCGTCGGAGGCGCGCTTCGTAACAGTGGTTGGCAGCTGCGGGATCAGCCGGCGTCAGCGACATCGATACGGTGAGTGCCTGATGTTTTCCCCTCAGTTCACCAGACTACTCTAGCTCAGGTTATTGTAGTTTAGAGAAGGGCTGTGTGAAGCATTGGTGAGTGAGCTTTGATCGTTTCAAGCCAAGTCAGAGTGTTTTGAAACCAAAGTTAATGCAAAGGGTGTAAACATGGAAGTGTTAAACATTGCTTGTGCGATTTGCTAGCAGACTCATAGTAGGTACGGCAAGTAGATTCTTAACAGGGGAACACAGCAAGAGGCTAGTGTGAACGATGGAGAACCTTAAAGGGAAGGGACTCATCGAAATTTGTGGGGAACTCGGCATTACTTTGGGCCGTGCGAAACGAAAGCAAGCGATCCTTCAGATTATGTAGGACTAAGGAGTGTCGGCTGAGGAAGTCGATGAGGCCTGGGCGGATATCAAAGCCCGCCGCGAGGAGGCTGAAAGGCGAGAAGTAGAAGTTCGCGAACATGAAGAAGCTGAAAGGCGCGAACGTAGCGAGCGTGAGGAGGCCAAGAGACTGGAGCGCCTCGAGTTGAAACGAATAGAATTGGCAATCCTACAGTGTTCGCAGGCGCCCAGCGTAGCTTCTGCGACAGTTCAAGTCAGCGGTTATGGAATTCGGAACCAACTGCCACCGTTCATAGTAGGCGAGCACATGGCGAAATATCTCGTCAAGTTTGAACACGTGTGTGAGCGAAATGCTTTAAAGCGGTCTCTTTGGGCGCAAAACCTGTTAGCTTTTCGTCCCGGTGAAGTGTCTGACGCGATAACTTGCTTGTCTAAGGAAGCGTTTGAGAGCTATGACGAGGTTAAGGAAGTGCTCTTGAGACGTTATAAGTTGTCACCCGAGGCTTTCAGGCGAAGGTTCCGGTATGCTAAAAAGAGGAATGAGTCACACGTTGACTTCGCGTTTCGTCTTAAAGCCGATTTAATTGAATGACTCAAGGGTGAAGGTGTTTATGACGATCGCGATAAAGTGGTAAAATGCATTGCATTGGAGCAATTCTACTGCTCCATCGAGGAGAATGTCAAGCTTTGGCTGCAGGACAAGCTTGGCGAAGTACTACTAAACAAGGCAGCAGGGTTAGCTGAGGAGTATCCTACTCGCCGAAAGTTGCATAGCAGGGCAGTGCGCGTTCGAAAGAATGAAAGGGAAGAGGGCTTTTCAAAGAAACCTGATCAACGGAAGCCGCGAATTCGCCACAACTGCAAAAAGGAAGGACATATCGCGGTAAACTGTAAGCAACAGTTTGCAAGTATCCGAGAATCGGAAAACAAACGGAAGCCGCGAATCTGCTACAACTGCAAAAAGGAAGGGCACATTGCGATAAACTGTAAGCAAAAGTTTGCTTTTGCAGCAATCCGAGAATCGGAAAAGAACATGCGGTTGTTAGAGCCGTATCTCCAAGAAGTTAGTGTGAATGGGAAAACGTGTCGAGCACTTCGAGACTCAGCGGCAACCATGGACGTTGTCCATCCTTCATTGGTGTCTCCAGATGAATTTAAAAGGAAATGCGCGTGGATCAGGCAAGTCGCCGAGGAGCAGAGTGCTTCCTTACCAATCGGTACGGTTGTCATTGAAGGCCCGTTCGGTAAACTTCGCACCGAAGTGGCTGTGTCTGCCGCGCTTCCCGATCATTTTACTTATCTTTTCTCAAGCAACTCAGAGCAGCTTCTCAAAGAGCAGGGTAAATCGTTCTTCTCCAACTTGACGTACATGGCCCTCACGCGATCGCGAGCGCGGAAGCTTTCGCGAGAGCTTGATCCTGTTCAAAAGCAGCAGATCTGTGTGACCTTGGCGGTGAGTCGACGGAACCTCAGACACAAGATTCTCCGTGTGAGTCATTTGAGCAGTCATTCGAGCGGCCCGTCGCCGAAGCGACTGGCGCGGTTTCAGTAGCAGGAGGAGATGGCATGATGCCATTGAGTCAGAGCGAGAGGGGTGCAACGCTCTCGCCTGTAGCGGAAAGTTGGAGTAAGCTGTCGAGGGTTGATCGAGAAACGCTAATTCGATAGCAGCGTGAGGACCTCTCGATAAAAGCGCTAATGGAAAGCGTAAACTTGGGAAAAAAGAAAAAGAATGTTTCTTTTTTTTTCAGAAAGCAGGGCTTTTGTATCGGAGCTACAGGAATGCGCAAGGTCGCAAGTATGAGCAGCTCTTGGTGCCACAAAAGTATCGTTGCCAACTATTGGAACTGGTGCATGAAAACGCATGGGCAGGGCATCTCGGCAAAAAAAAAAGATCAAGGCTAGAGTTTCCCTTGACTTTTATTGACCGAAATGCTGGAAAGATATCGAAGATTTTATACGCTCATGCGACACTTGTCAGAGAGCGGGGAAATCCACGGACAAGTGCAAGGCACCCATGAAGCTTGTACCAATTATCACAGAACCTTTTTGGCGCCTAGTAATTGATATCGTCGGACCATTGCCAGAGTTAATGCAAGATTGTCGGTACATCCTGACTGCTCTCTGTGTAGCCACAAAATTTCCGGAAGCGATACAACTTAAGGAGCTTAATTCCCCTTGTGTCGTGGATGCAGTGCTATCGATATTTGCACGCGTCGGATTTTCTTCTGAAATCCAATGCGACAATGGTAGTGTCTTAACCAGCTGCCTTACCTCTACGTTTATGGATAAATGTGGAATAAAAGTAGTGCACAGCTCGATCCATCACCCGCAATCAAATCCGGTAGAGCGTATGCATTCCGTTCCGAAACGGATACTGAGAGCTCTTTGTTACGAGCATAAATGCGACTAGAAGCGTGTATTCCTCCCGCTCTGTTCGCTTTGAGATCAGCGCTTCATGAGAGCACTGGGTTTAACCCTGCAGAGCTTGTGTATGGGAGGAGTTTGAGAACACCGTTGTGAATGCTACGCGAGTCCTGGGAGGGATTCGATGAGGACCTTAATGTGGTTGCGTATGTTCTAGACCTCCTTCAGAGGCTTGGGAAAACGAAAGTTCTTGTGGAAAGCCACATAAAAGCTGCACAAGTGTTGTCGAAGGCGTACTACGACAAATCGGCGAAGAAGCGTGCTTTTGAAGTAGGAAGTCAGGTAATGCTGCTGCAGCCGTTCAAAAAGAACAAGCTTGAGGTTCATTGGGAAGGGCCCGCCAAAGTAATATCGAAGGTTTCTGATACCAATTATGAAGTGAAATTAGGAAGGCGGCCAAACAAAATTTACCACAGTAACTTGATGAAATCATACGTTCAACGTCAAGCGGTCGTAAATTTGCTGTTGAATGCTTCAGAGGAAGATGGAGCAGAAATTTTGAGTTCTAGTTATGTAATCGAAAGGGGATCGGAAGTAACCTTAGAGCAGTTGAACCTAGAGCCTAGGTTAAGTGAAGTCCAGAAGTTGGACCTCAGAACAATTGTTTTTGTGTTTGAAGACGTGTTTTTGGACCATCCCGGAAACACGGCGGTGATTGAACACGCTATCGAGCTAACTTGTGAGGAGCCAATCCGTAGCAAGCCGTATCGTTGGTACCCTGTGCAACGTCGCAAGTATAAGCCGCTCTTGGTACCTCATAGGTATCGTCGCCTAAAAGTGGCCGGTTACTGAGATGGAGCATGATGCTCCAACAGCACAACTTCGACGTTCGCTACAAAAAAAGGAAAGCTAAACGCTAATGCAGATGCATTGAGCCGTGCGTTTAGTTTGTACCTTCTCCACCTTTCGGTTTCTCGCTGGTGATTCGGGGCACAATTTTGTCCTCATCACGGTCTTAGCTGAGCGCTCTCGTCCAGAATGAGCTCAAGGAGCCAACTTTATCTTCTATTCTATTTCGTTACGTTGTTGTACATGTAAAAAATTGAGTTCTCATTTTAAGAGTCTTGTGTCCCACATGTGCCTCTGGATGTAGAGGGAACGAAATTTCGATAGACACGTAGCTAGGTATATGTTGAAATATACTTTGTCTGGTGTTCTGTCGGGTGACCGAGGGCACTTGCTTGTGTCGTGTGTTGTCTGTTGTCGAACCGTTCTTGACAAGTTGTAGAACCATCGACAGAACCATCAACAAGTTCTGAGACCAAAGATCGTCAGAAGAGACGAGCGAGGCTGGTCAACAAGTTGTGGCGACAAGCCAGTGGAGCTGGGATCCGTCCTCAAGAATAGGATGTGTTCCCTGAACAGAGTCTGGAGCTGCATTTTCCCCTTGGCCCTGGAGGCGAACCCGGAGGGACCTGGCGAACGAGCGCGCCTGACATCCGAGCCACGTGGAAGCAGCTCGTCTTTCCGGCGCATTGTCTGGCGGCGGAGGTGCTGTTATGCCTGCTAGTCCACACCGAACGTCCATGCCTCTGAAAAAGGCAATCTCTGTCAAGGCCAGCACGCGAGCCCGCCTGACGCGAACAACTCAACGGCGTCATCACGCGGCGGTGCCTTTCTGCTGCGTACGCACAGCGAGCCCGTCGAGGCAATCGGCGCCTTCCTGTCTGGCGAGTCTGACGCAATGCGTGGTGACGTCACTCGTCCTTGGGTGCAGCCACGTGCACGCAGCGGCTCCGGATTCGATGAGAATGACACGGCCCAGCGGCGACCCCATTAGAGGATTCTGACCTCACGACCAGCGGCGCTTCTGGTTGGACATTTGGTTACTGAAAGAATCCACCCGGTGCATATAAAAAAAAGCCCTGCGGCGCGTCGCGAGTAGTAGACCTATGTGTCAGAGGAGAGAGCTTGGCTGTCCGAGTCTCCAAGCTGTCGGCCCCAGTGCCGAATATGTAACGCCTCTATGTCTTTGCTGTACATAAACCTTGTTAACTCATCGTCTCGTCCGCTCGTCTATCAGCTCTGCGCATAAGCAGTCGGGAGCTGACAAACCTACGCTACCAAACGGCTGGTAATTTTCACGGCGGAGTTCGAAGCAGTGGCGCCTTCGAGACCATGTTGGCGTCACCCCGTCTTTCGTAACAGTGGGGGCAACGGCGAGATTCGTGGCGCCCTTTGTAACGTCGTCGGAGGCCCGCTTCGTAACAATGTGAAGCTAGCGAAATGACCGCGAGTGCATCATGAGCGTCACGTGTAGTCATGATCTTACATGACACGCATGTCATGATTTCCACATGAGGACCTGTCAGTTGTGTTTGCCTTGCCGTCATGTCATAACATATACCAGTTTTGCGATATGTCATGTGAACGAAACCAACGCAGGAGCAGCAAGACCATGACATAAGATCATGACATTCATGGCACACATGTCATTTTTTTGTTTTGACTAATCCCTTGTCCTCGTCATAGAGTCATGTCATGTCATACCAATTTTGTTATAGATCCCGTCGGCCAAACGGCCGGCAGAGCTAAAAGTTGTAGGTGGCTAGATAGATAGATAGATAGATAGATAGATAGATAGATAGATAGATAGATAGATAGATAGATAGATAGATAGATAGATATGGTCAAACTCACCTATGTTTGCTAAGAACTGCTTCGCATTTATTAACGATTCAGAGCAGCCAGAGCCTTTGGATAACCGCCGGTATATTGCGCACCCGCTGCGGTTTCGCAACGAACGACGCTGCCAAAAGCGTACGCGATTTTGATATCTGTCGGCGGACGGTGCTGTACGCAGCGGCGGCAGAGCGCAGGCCTCTCGCTCGCGTCTTTGCTTTCATCGAAGGGGGCACTGCACACTACATTTTGCCTGCATGCTTGGGCGAAGGGCTCGGCGCTTAACGACCATGTATTGTACACGTCAGAAATACATGGCGTTTTGGTGATTCAGGACGCAGAAGGCGCGCATAGCAGTACGTCACGCCAGTGGACGTCACCACCACCATATTTTTTTTTATGTGTGGAGACCCAGAATAATGTAGCCTGCACAGCGGGAGTTAAAATACCTGTACCGGGAGCGCAGTTCTTCGCCTGCCTGAAGTTTTGGTTCAGCGCTGTCTTCATCAGCCGACATTCTATGAAACGAAAGCAACTGCTTAATACGTGGATGTTCCAGAAGTGAAAGCAACCTTCCCCCACTTCGCTAAACTGTATATGCTACTGAACCTTCTGCAGCGCTCATGCGACGTTCCGCACAACATGGATGTGTTCACGAAAGAACCCCAAGTAGGTACAATTCTTCCGTTCACCTCGACTCTTTCGGCAAAACAGTTTGAATAATGCTGCATTAAAATTTTCGAAAACAACAGCCAGGTCTTTTAAATTTTAATATTTATTCGATTCAAGGCTGGATGGCACCAATCTAAATCGTCTCTGCAATTCTTTCACACTCGCATCGTGGTTTTGTAGTTACAGCATCTTCTACGCTATTTCTTCCACACATTCTTCAGCGGCAAGAGTGACGCTGCATCATCAAAGAAATCAGCCAGCTATAAAATTGAGGTGGCAAGAGCTGCAGGGCATTGAATAGGTATGGGGATTCCCACTTGGACTCTAGATCACGAATTTGATTCTTAAAGTGGTGGCTAAATTTTGATAGTCACAAAATGCAAATACACTAGTATACATATAAAAGCACGTTAGGTAACAATTATAATTACGCCATAGTAGCTTCCGACGAGGCATTTTTCATTCCTGAAATTATATTGTGTTCTCGAGTTGTAAAATCGGAGACCTATGAAGTCTGCTTTAGCTTGCTTCATCCATTATTCCCGCAGTCGACTACTCTATAAAATATGATCTGGTGGGGAGATTATTGCCCTAAATGGGAACAGTTGACAACTGAGACGAAATATTATTTCCTTTACAAGACTGTCAATTCGTCACTCCAATAGTAGAATTTTTCATCTTGACTAAGCTTAACAATGTTGCCCGAATCGCAGCTGAAAAGAGCAGCTTCATGAAAGAAGATATTAAACCTTACCTGGTGTCAGTGCAAATTTTCTCAATAATTTTTAGTTATTTTTCACAGACACGATTATACCATGGCATTTTTCTTTTGTTTTTATAATGGACTTCTAGCTTGCGCCTATGATTTGTTACCGTGTTACTAGATTCTTGGCAAAAAATGTGCATGTGTGGGCCTTCTGAATGAATTGCATTTTTCATAATTTCTTCGCCTCAAAACTACCTGGCAAAACAAGCTTGTTCATCCTTTAGAGACTGTCTATCTGGTGCCTATGGTCGGCTTCACCTAGGATATGATTGACATCTTCTGGGACATCTTCATCGGGCATACAGTGGTGAGTCCTACAGTCCAATCTTGTTCCTAAAGTAGCTGGTGCATGCGACATTTAATATGATGCAGTGCAAGCATGTTTCCTTTAGCCTTTTAGGTATTGGGCCATACTGAAGTTACACGATAGATTGATCTTGTAAAAAGGCCTCCACTGATGGCTATCGTATGTTCATAGGGATTGCTGGAGCCCCAAGCTTGCGCCAATGCGAGTGTCCCAGCGTCTCTTCTCTAGAAAGTTATCTCAACAAATTCTCCCAAGGCATACAGCTCTGGTAGTGTCGTCAGCCCGAATGTTACTTTGTTCTCCGCTGTGAGCATGCAGGTATCTACCGCCAAACAATGCGGGGATGGATGTCACAGGCTTTGTTGCATAAGCTTTTGATGTCTATGACAAGTTGGTCGAGCGTGCGTGGGATTATTCTCAGAGAGTTCTAAAAGGACATGCTCAAAGCCGCCAGCGATAGCCCGCTGAGGATTTCCGCTGCGAGAACGGGGATCGCACCACGCCACCAAATATGTTACGGGAAGGATACAGGCTCGAAGGAGTAGGCACAGACATAATTAAAATTGGTTAAGTGAGCAGTGCTAGCAATATGGATGAGATCGCGCCAGTCTATCCTCTTTGTTTTTTTTCTCTTCGTCCTCTTCATCTCGATGCCACTGGACTACGTACACCTCCTTGGGTACGTAGCAATATCATGCAGCCTATTACGGTAACCCTGTTGGAAGCATTACCTCCTCTTATAAACTTACGACCTGCTCATGCCAACGCTCCGCATGTCGCTAAGCTTGCTTTTGCTTCTTTAGTTTTTTTTTTAGTTCTCGAAAGTGCCGCAGCCCCCGTGGCACCACAACTAACTCTCATCGCTGCAGCCGCCAAAGCGCTTTGCGTGGTGAATACGTGCGTTGACTCTTTTTTGTGCCATTTGAGGGTTAGCGCTTGTCAAGATATTTGTTCAGGGCTTGAGAACGTTAGGGTGGGACAGGTACAGCACCATGCACACAATGGTGCGTTCCCTTCTGCATTTCAAGAGGCCCAAGGTCAACCGGGATATTGTTTCACGAGTTTCCCATCACTCAGATTCGACAGAAGTGGAAAGGTAAAACACTGAAAGTGCTGTATTAAGCACATTGCAAGATCTGCCTAGCGCAATGTATTTTAAAACATTTTTTGTGCGCTATGTATGCTGGTCAATGTTTTTGACACGCGGCTAGTAACGCAATCACTGTTTGCGGGATTCGTGGACGCTGATCGTGCCTATTGTTTACACAGCCCATCAACTACGTTTTTTAGGGGCGAAGCTCCTTAAGGCGTTGGTCTCTGCACCCGTTGTAAGTATGTAGTAGTACATAGCCACCGGTGGCGCATACCCGCTCTAGAGTGTGTGTGTGCCACAGGGGATGCGAGATGGCAGATGGCGGTACTTGGAGGGTTCACTAGATGGACGCATGGAAGTACGGACAGACAGACTAGTAGACGAACAGACGGATGGATAGACGCGCGGACGTACGGATGGATGGACGTGCGAATAAACAGACAGACAGATGGATGGACGGACTCACGGACACATGCATGGAAAGACGGACGGACGAATGGATGGACGCACGGGTGGTTGCGCGGACGGACGGAAGCAAGAACGAACGGATGGACGGAAGCAAGGACGGGCTGATGGACGCTTCGCCCCGCTCATCATCATTAACTCCGTGGATATGCTGTGATTTTGTGTGTATGTGTGTGCGTGTGTGTGTGTGTGTGTGTGTGTGTGTGTGTGTGTGTGTGTGTGTGTGTGTGTGTGTGTGTGTGTGTGTGTGTGTGTGTGTGTGTGTGTCGTCCTTTGCTTTCCCGTGACCCCGTCCACATGGCCATGGAAAGCATAGGAGAGCTCTTGCTTTCAAATATTACGCTCTATTGCATAGTGCTGTCACTTTGATAACCCTTTTTTGTTTATTAGACTATAGGTCCGCATCTTTTAGACAGTGCTTAGGTGGGGCACACTACGCAAAACTAACGGGTGGTGTGAAGCATATTGCTCGTGTTCGCCTAAGCATAGACGGGGACACAAAAGCGCTCACGCAGATTGAGTTTCTTTCCCTCATGAACGTCCAGGAGCCAACCACAACAGTGCTTCTCACAGCTACAATGTTGCTTCGATTCGTTACTTTTGTGGTTTGCTCGATCGGCGCGTTATATACAAGAAAAAAAAATGGTAGAAACGCGCACATACGAGTGCACGACAACGGCCGTGCATCGTCTGCTATGAGGGTAAGTCGTGGCGGCACCTGGAAGTAGCTTCGGTCCCTATGCGCCAATTTTCGGGCCCACACGCCTCCATAGAGGTGGCGCTGGAGAGCAGTCAATCAGTTTAGAGAGGAGGTCATGGTTCGAAGTAAATTTTAAACGGTATCATTTAGCGCGGCACATCTTTTGAAACGCACATACAGTGACATTATTCGCCTACCTTTAAAATTGTGTAGCCTTTTCAACATTATCCATATTTCCTAAAACTGTTACATTTTGTTATACCGGCCACCCCTGCCTAAAGTCTCGGATTCAGATGTGCAGCATCATCCTAATTTAAATTCAACAGTGACGCTAGTTAATTTTAATTGCAGAACATTAAACAAACCGGTGCAACTTCTCATTCGATTTCGTTCGCACCGAGATAAACAAGTCTCGTGCTCGTGGTTGTGGTAGAAAATTCAAAAACGCATGATGTTGATACGGACATTGATGAGATAGCTCTACATGCTAATTTTTTCCACTCTTGAGAAGTCTTGCGCACTTTTAAATGGTCAAAGTGGTGAAGGAACACTAAAGTCAACTATTAAGTCGAAGTTATTTGTTGAAATGGCAGTCCAGAAACCTAGTAGTGTTACTTTTTTGCCAAGAAAGGGCCAATTTTGAAATAAAATCACGTTTTAGTGCTCTAAGTTGGGTTAGCGCACTTCAAATTACCCGCCTCAAGAAGTGGACCGACCATACCGACTTACGTCAATGTTGCCATGCGCAACGTTGCCCGGCTTTACTGCGCTCTTAGCAGGAGACCGAAAGCAGCGGGAACCACTGCAGCAACAACAGCCATTGATCAATTTCCCGCCATTGTCTTCGAAATTGCAAACAATTTTTTTCAATTGCACCATTCTAGGTAGCACCATCTGTTTCGTGTAAACACGCGGGAATGGAATTTTTGAATCACTCGTGCAATTCCTCATAGTAACGTCCGGCGGTTCCTTTTTCTGTGGATCAAACAGAAACTAACTAGCAGCATTTTATTGCGCCTCTTGATGCACGAAAGGTTCTTTATTTAGTGCAGTTTGATTGATTATTAGTAATTAATTGAAGGCGGTCCAGTCCGTCTGATGTCATCGGGATCATTTTGAAATTGTCCTACTGTGGCGCTTGTGTTCTTGTGCATATACCTTAATTTCTCGGCAAGTAGGGCACTGTTGTAGATAATATTGTCGTTTTAGGTAATGTCATACATTGAGTTTTCCCTCTGATGTAAATTGTTAATTGAATTTAGTGTTCCTTTAAATGTGTCATACACGAATGTCTACATTTGAAGAAAATGCCAATTCGTATTACAGCGGGTGTATACACCGACATTCATTTTGCTTCACGGACGCAGCGCACCTCTCACATGACTACTTTTTGTTATTGAGAGCTATAGTAGACAATAACGCTAGGGAAAGTATAGGAAATATTAGTAGAAGTAATTGTAATGTAAATGAGAAGAAACAAAGCGGACGGAAAGATAAGTTGGCACCTGCAGTATCCGGACCTGCGACATACCAATACCGCGTTCGATGCCCTACCACTGAGCTGCAGCGGCGATTATCACCCCGTCCTTTTTGTACGATATATATGTGGATTTAAATGTGGGAGCGTCCGTGAGCGCCGCCTGTTGCCATGGCGGCGAGTGTGAACACTTTTCTTGCCTGTTTGGCACCACGTAGTACGAGATCATATCGCTCGGATCGTTTCACGCAGGTTTTCGGAGTCACTGGCTTGAGCAGCAGCGCGTTCTGGAGTCAGGCGACGAATATACTGTCTGGTGCGCATGTCCAGTGTTTTTTCGATGGTGGTCGCCTCGGATACAAATTCTTGGACGATGTTCGGTGGATTCCTCATTAGTCCCGCGAAGAGCTCCTGTTTGACCCCTCGCATGAGGAAACGAACTTTCTTCTCTTCAGGCATGTCTGGGTCAGCGTGAAAAAATAGGCGGGTCATCTCCTCTGTGAAAATTCGAACCTTTTCATTTGGTAGCTGAACCCGGGTCTCTAGTAGAGCAGCGGCCCTCTCTTTGCGAGCGATGCTCGCGAACGTTTGCAGAAATGCACCGCAGAAGACATCGCACGTTCGGAGCGTGGACTCCCGATTTTCTAGCCAGGTCCTTGCGGTGTCTTCCAGGTAGAAGTACACACGACGGAGCTTTTCTTCGTTGTCCCAGTGGTTGAAGGCGGCCACATGGTCGTATGTTTCTAGCCAGGTTTCCGGTTCTTCAAACGATGACCCATGAAACGTTGGTGGTTCCCTGGGTTGATGAATGACGATCGCGGGCTGGGACGCTCCAGTTGTCATTGTCGCTGCAGTAGAGGTCATGGCCTTGGCCTTCCGCGCCTTGTCTTGTAGAAGCCCGTACTCCGGTGGGAGACCTTGCTATCGGCGGCTCGTTCGCTGCTCTTGGTTGGCGTCGGTGTCTTCTCCGCGACGTGGGCTGGGTTCACAGCTTGACGGGGGCGTCCGGTACATGAACGAAGCAGCACCTCCACCAGATGTCACGGGGTCGTGACGTGGCTGAAGACAGGAGACTTCGTGTTGGGATTTAACTGTTTATTTGGGCGAACCTGTGCCCAGTAAACGGAAAGTCCAATTACAGCAGCAGTCTTGCACAGATAGCAGTCTCGGACTGATAGCGGCGAACGGAGCGTCGGCCTTCGTTCAACAACTGACAAGCGGCGAAGCGCGTCGGCATTTATACTCTTGCCATCGAATGTTCTAGCGTTATCGCTGGCGGTGGCGTAGGTTCCAGAACAATCTGTACCGTTCGCACAGTGGGCGTGATCTTACCGAAATGATCTACTACAGTCCGGAACCTTCTCGAAAACTGCAGGCGCGGTTTGCGCTGAGAATCGTGTGGTGTTTTGGGACGATAACAAAAACTTGGGAAATGTAACGTGGCAATATTACGAAATGGCAGCTGACCAATAATTCCTCGCATACCACCTCAAGGCATCAAGTCTGCCTCAAGTGGACGTGATTAACAGCAGAGCACAGTATTGCCACGCTTTGTATAGCGCAGCAGAGGAGCGGCAAAGAGAATTAAGGAAGAAATGAGTGACAAGGGGGAGGAAGAGTGGTTGAGGGAGGGGGAACAGCCAGAGGGGGTCACACCAGGCGCGTGCCCTCCCCTCCACCACAATGTTTTTCGCCATGAAATAGAGAGCGAAAAATGACCCTTTCAAGGGGTTGGAAAAGAGAAGTCAAGAGGAGAAGCTGTGACGCGAGGTTTAATAAGTGAAAGAAGGAGAGAGTCGAATATCGTAAGAGATAAAGGAAGAAGACGAAAAAAATGAAGGAACGTGGAATGAGATAAGGAACCCACTTTTACTATATGGGTAGCTAGACGTGCATACAGAAAGATGAAAGAAAGAAAAAGGAGATGAAGAGAGAACGCAATCGGCTTTTGCCAGGTGCTGGTGCTTGCTTGCAAACTCCGCTGCCTATTCAGATTTCAAAGTCGTAAATCTGGCTTTAATCTTGAAGCGATAGTGTAAAAGAGCTCTTTTCGTGGAAATTCCGGTGTTGGTGTCAACGGTGTCCCCATTGGTAATCAGCGAAAATTTGTTGTTGTCCGTGATCTCAAGCTCGAGATAGACTCGAATTAATAATAAAGATATATCCAGTCCATGTGAAAACTGAACACCTGACAAGCTGGTGTCCTACCATGAAGTGAGGCCGGAGCTTGAAACTAATCCGTGAACTTAAACTACAAAATTTTATGTAGCGAGAGTAGTCTGTTTTACATACATAATTTTACGTGGCAGTATTGTATACTCGCAGCAGTCGTTAAGACTTGTGAACAGCGCAACCAGTGGGCAGTTTAAAGCTGCAAACCTTTAACAAAGCGGGCCGCTGCGCGTGGCACATTGCTGTCAATTGGTAGGTACTTCACCAATTTGCAAAACGAAGAACTACAACATAGTGAGTAGATAGCAACGATACTTGCAGTAGGAATTCTAGAATAGTTAGGAAGATCCAGTTAGGTGCCCTAATATTTTTTTTCCAGGCGACAGGGGTGAAGGGGATGGGTCATGATTAAGCTATTGCGTTGTACTTTTGAAGGCAAAGCTACAACGTCCTCTATGATTTCTTTTATTTTTGTTTTACGTCATAGCGCTCTTAAAGCGTGGCAGTCAAGTGAGAGAATGGAGCAAGAATATCTGACAAAACTGAGATAGAAACTACCCAACTCAGTAATGTTCAGATAAAACACGCTCAAGGCAAAAGTAGTAATTGCACATGGGAGATTACAAAACCTCGTGTATATCTCACTGTTTCATTTCGCGATAACGATGCTAAGTATCTTATGCTAAAAAGCAGGCGTAAACCAAACGTATCAGTACATGCTGTGACTATTGGTCTATCCTATTGTGTGCGCAGATAGGAAAATGCTACGCAAGCAATAATTCGCTCACGGCATAAACGGTGCTAGTGTAGGGTTCGGTTATCACAAGGCACTCTGCTCGTTTAGGAAAACTGAATACAACGCGAGTGAGCACGGTCCAATCAATAATGAAATCCAGTGAAACAAAGCGAATAAACTAAACGCTTGTGTATGTAGTAGATTACGTGAAAGATCAGTGTTCAAACATCCAAATTGATTAAAACGAATGTCTGAGTGACATGGGATCGTGTCGTGATAAGACTATATCAATATAACACGTATAAAAGGTAAAAAAAAACCTTGATCATCGATCAAGCATTAAATATAGACGTCAGTAAAAAACGTGAGGTTGATGGTATGACAATTTACATGTAGGTCAACAAATAGGTAACCCATCTCTCTATACTGCTTTGCTCATCTACTGACTATTTACGCTAACGCGAAATGAATGAACAATGCATTACTTCAACAAAAAAAGATTAGAAGACGCTAGAGCTTCGCTTTCAAGAGCAGATCACGATAGAGTAATCGAGCATCGTGCATAACGCCTTCTCAGTTACTAGCCTTCTTCGGTTCTCAGTGCATGCCTGAACTGTGCCGTGAGGAAACGAATGAATTTATACGTCTAACATACCCCGCTTCAAAGTACTTTTGAATATTTGCTACAAGAGTTGCTAAGCGCCCAATACACCATAATTATTGTTTTCGTGAATCAGCGAAGGGCCCACTAGGCCTCCACTGGTCAGCATGCTAAACTTTATGTACATTGTACATTTTTTATTTATGTCCTCCCTTTTATGACCCTCTATGAGGGTTGACAGTGTCAACAAATATATAAAAATGAAAATAGGTCTGAGTGCTTCGCAATGGGTGGGGCTTCAATATAATTCTCATTGCTTGCTCTATTCACGGGTTTTTAATCCCGGGGGGATTTTTTACTTCTACCACGCATTTTATGACGCTTTAAGAAGACTAGTACTACATTGCATTTATGCAGCAGTTTTTTTTTTCATCGCATTATTAACACAGATCAGACCCGTCGCTTTATTGTGAAACACTTGCTTGCAACGCAGATAGACGGGATTTATCCTAATTGAAACCCACAAATTTTTATTATTAAGTTATTTTGGATCATTCTCGATTTCTCAGTCAATTAAGAGATGATAATCTTTTGGCTCACTACTAACCATTTCAACAGACACCGATGCCGACACCAATTTCTGCGAAACTAGCTCTAATTTATTGCGTTAAAAACTTGTGACTCTTGTTGGGAAATTTTGTCGAACAAATAAGAACTGATTTTACTTTGAAATATAGAGAAGCTCTGTAAAAAAATAGTGAGCTGTCGGGTTTTCTCACCCCGATCCTTTTAGTATGGCCAGAAATAAAAATAGTGCACGAGCAAACGCCGTGAAAACAAAATGTGCCTCCACGGTGGATTCCGCGAAAGGCGAATCTTCCCACTGTGCAAGTCGATTGACTCGCTTGTCCGAGTGAAATACCACCCCGGTCGTGACTTGCCTATCTTCTAGGCTTCGGGAGGGTGAAGAGAAGGCCGCTTTTGAAGACACCAGTCACGTCTTCTCATTAGCTTGCAGGTCTCGTCGAAGCTCCCTTGTTTTTCTTGGGGGCACACCCTGATGACCGAAGGCGGCATGGCGGCTAGGAGCATGCGCCTTCAGCTGTTCCACGTTCGTGTTTTCTGGCAATCATAACGCGTGCACACATGCTACATCATTTGTTATGCCTAAGTTCTTCAACAGCCTCAGTAAAAAAAAAGAGTGAAAAAAGAGTTGTTGCTCTTAAACCTTCATCCTCATCCCTGCATCCGCTTCCCCTGTTGCACCAAGCGTTAACATGGTTCCGGTTGGTCCTAATTCTTTCGCCATTTCGATAAAAGATCCGGTGGGCTATCGATGCAGCACGCTGGTTTACTGCCGCCTTTGCTGTTTGCGAAGTGATTGGGACCACCAGTTTCACTGAGCACGTGGCCTATAGAAACACGCCACAATGAAGACTCCAGCCCTCCTACCCCTTCATTATTTTCACCTGCTTTTTGTAGAGCTCTTCTTTGCCGCTGGATTGGCAAATCTTGCTTCCCCGCACGCAGTATTACCTGAATCTGTAATAATGCTATGAAGCGCTGTCGGAAAAGAAGAGGGAGACAGTAAATAGGAAGACGACGCTCGCTGATATCCACAAGTAAAAGTAGAGCGCAAATAAAGACGGGAAGGAATCAAGTAGACAGGATAGAACGCTCACTAGAAACTGATTTATTCACAAAAGAGTAGTGAAGAGAAATGCGGAACATACGTCACAAACCACTATCCTTCAAGTAGCGACTTGAAGGCTCCTTCTCCACGACGCTTAGTGTATCAAGCTCATAAATGTATATATAAATATATATATAAATATATATATATATATATATATATATATATATATATATATATGTATATATATATTGAGGGAGAAATGTGTCCAATATGCTTTAAAATTCAGTAAAGGCGCTATTTCCTCGCTGTCTTCCCAGTTTATTTTTCTGTCACGGCAGGCATCTTAAGAGGGTTGAAGACATCATTTGAAACAGTATTCAGGAAAGTTGAATTAATTACCTTTTTCATTTATGGACTTAGACATTCAAGTCAAATGCGTGCATTCATGCCCTTCATGCGAAAAATCCAGAGCCGCTTTTAGATTTTGAAACAGTGACCTCTAGTAATAACTGCGAATATAAAGAAATTGTCATAAACTCTGCGGTGAACCTGAAACCGAAATGCGAAACAGCACAACTGCAATGAGGGAGCGTTGTTATATCAACCATCAACTGTCTTCATTGTGTGGGTGTGTGGGCTGCGCTCACAATTACAGCACGCATGACACACGTACGTCATTGAACGAGGAAGAACTGCAGTTTGGAACTGTGACGTCATTGTGGTCGTCTGCTTGTTGCACCGTGCGGTCTGTTGTTTTTGGTTTCGCTGTATAGTTTAGAAAATGTTCATTATGTCTTAGTTATCATTAGGATTAATCAACCTAGCAAACCTTCGGCACGATAGCATGCTTTCCTTCTGCACCCAGGTCTTGTTGAGCATCGATTCGCAGATAAGCATCGACTTGCAAAAGCAATTTCGGATACTTTTCAGGAAAGCAGAGGAGGTCAGTGGCTTTAGAGGTCATATTTTATTCACCTGTGGCCCTAAAGGTCAGAACTTATTTTAAGTGTCACCAAAATTATATTTCTTTAGGAAACTCTCGATGTGTCACAGTACTAATACCAACATTGTGTGACACTAATACAATAGACTGCTTGTTTATCGCAACATTAAAATTCAAATACCCTGTTGTGACTTTCAGTGTGGTTACAATCCTCTGAATTGTGCGCATGCGCACACGAGAGAACGCGGGGAGTCGTCCTCCTTCGCACAACAATTAGGAAGGTTGCCAAGTCTGCCCCGCAACTTCACTGAGTAAAACTCGTCCCATTACTCGGGACAGGTTTTTTTGTCGATAATAAGAGCCAATGACCCCTGGTGTGACCTTACACTCAAACACCGCATATCCACGAAGTGAATGATCGATTGCATGGTAATAAGGGCTGCAGCGCGAGCACGAAGGTGCTAGAAGAAACAGACGAAAGGCGAGGCAAAGAAAGCAAAGAGGACAACACGAGCGCTGGAAGAAGAACGGCTATTTGGGCTAGTTGCCCTTACTACCATGAATTCAAACCAACTAGCCCAAATAGTCGTTCTTCTTCAATGATTGATTGATTGATATGTGGGGTTTAACGTCTCAAAACCACGACATGATTATGAGAGACGCCCTAGTGGAGGGCTCCGGAAATTTCGACCACCTGGGGTTTCTTAACGTGAACCCATATCTGAGCGCACGGACCTACAACATTTCCGCCTCAATCGGAAATGCAGCCGCCGCAGCCAGGATTCGAACCCGCGCCCTGCGGGTCAGCAGCCGAGTACCTTAGCCACTAGACCACTGCGGCGGGGCACGAAGTGAATGATGAAGAGTGGGTGAAGAACGCGGATCGTTAACCACCTTTGAACCACGTATTGCTAACGTTTGAACTGTTTCTGTACGTTTCCTTTTGTTGGCGATGCCGCTTTTTTTTCCGCCGGTGAGAGC
Organism: Rhipicephalus microplus; assembly: GCF_043290135.1. Classification (NCBI taxonomy): domain Eukaryota; kingdom Metazoa; phylum Arthropoda; class Arachnida; order Ixodida; family Ixodidae; genus Rhipicephalus; species Rhipicephalus microplus. The sequence continues at coordinate 310,454 of NW_027464636.1, forward strand.
ACTTTCACTTTTGTTTTTTGCTATGACAATAAGAGAATGTGTGGTCTGAAACACGCTTAATTGTCATTGTTATGAGTGTCATCAGCATCGTCATGGCGGCCTGTCATGAAGGGCGGTGATCATACAGGTCGACCTTAAAGAGATTTGCCTCCTAACACTGCCAACCTCCCACCTTTACCCCCCCCCCCACTAACCCCCCACTAAAAAAAAAAAGCCGAACAGTTATGTTAAGCTACTGTGAAGAGCTTGTCATCGTTTCATTTTGGTTTCTATATTAATTTTTTAACATATTTGCACAGCGCAAGGCTGCGAGTAGTTATGGCGTAACTAAAGAAGAGAAGACAAGAACTTTCTGTGCTTGTCTCTTCTTTACTAGTTACGTCGTAACTACTCGTAGTCTTGCGCTGTGCAAATATCTTGATTCCCAGTCATCAACTAGCCCAAGCGTCTGTCTTTTTTTTTTTTGCCTTGGCGGCCGCGTTTTCGCTGCAGGCGAAAATGCTTGTGGCCCATGTGCTTAGATTTAGGTGCACTTTGAAGAATTCCAGGTGATCGAAATTTTCGGAGCCCTCCACTACGGCGTCTTTCATAATCATATGGTGGTTTTGGGACGTCAAACCCAAATACTAATTATAAGCTCATTTCTTTTGGACTCGATCAAACACGAGGAGGTAGCTGCAAATAACCTTGTACCTCCCTTAAGCGAGGTCGTCTATGCGCACGCACACATGTACGGACGTACATCAACACACAAAGGCGTGCACACATTTGCGCAGAGCGCGCTCATCAAGTTCGCGGCACACATGCAACTCAAACCATTGCCGCGCATTATGAATCCACGACACCATCCAGGCCGACGCGAGGCACGCGCTGATTATTACATACGAAGGTACAAAAAATAGTGAAGACGTCCTCTATGTCGATGCTGTGGTAGGCTCACTTGAAGGAACGGCCATGGCTGCTGCCATGACAGAAGACGGGCGCATTAGCGTTTCCGCGTCCGTTAAAACGGCACGCCCCGACGTGGCTGAGGGGGTCGCATTAGCCCTAGCAGTGGTGCATGCGGCCGCAGATTCTACCGTTACAAAATTTGCACTGATTCCCAGAGCACCTATCGATACTTCCGCCAAGGCATAGCACCAAAGACAGTCTCACGCATACTGAGCAACATTCCTTCACTTCACCATCCGGTGACTATCACGTTGGTGCCTGGCCCTGAGTGTATCCCCGGGAATAAGCGCGTTCATGCGCATGTCCGAGGTCATTCCATCCGGACCCTGGGGGATCACTCACCCGAACCCGTGAGAAAACTACAAGAGGGAATCCGCACCTACCATGAGATCACGAGGTATTACCGGAACGGCAGACGAGATTTTCCTGCCCCACACTTCTCCCTCACCCCTAATCAGAGTTCAGTTTGGCGCCAGCTGCAGACAAAAGCATTGATTTCTCACAATTTGACACACCTATTTTACCCCACTGTTCCCTAACCACATTGCACCACCTGCGGGGCACCCCGGGCTGATCTTTTCCACTGCTTGTGGAACTGCCCAAAACCCATGGCGGTAGACCCTATCCCTAACCCTTCCCTTTCCTCGTGGGAGGCCGCTCTTGGGTTCACTGGCTCGGATGACCAGTTGTGGCTGGTGCACCAGGCCTGCCTAGAGATGTCGGCCAGGGGGCTCCCGGACGTCTAGGGGCTCAATCACATTTACTTAGATTTTTTTAATAAAGTTGTATCCTCTTCCTCCTCAAGTGTCAGCCTGCAAAGCCCGCCTTTTGATGTCATAGTAGGGAAACCGCCTTTTTATATCACCAGCTTCAACACGTCACCTTCTACAGGTGCTTTTAATCGACTGCATCTGTATTAATAAACATAAGTTGCATCTTTAACAATCGCGCATGTTGAATGGAAGTGAACTTTTCAACGTATAAATACTCGTTATATATATGTATGGAAGCAAGATAGTGCTGTTAGTCGCCGATGGCCCTTTAATACCTGGGTATGATAACAATAGGCATTCTGTATGAAACATGGAGCAATTATAATGAGCTCAGAAACCTATTTTATGGTTTCTTATTTTCTTAACAGGAAAATAAATAATAAGTGTACGCGAAGGTATCTTTATTCAGTAATTTTTCCGTGCTACGAAATTTGGGCATTAAAATAATAGTTTTGTGCCCGCGGATAGGCTCGGGAAAAGCGAGTCATTCTCGGAACTAAACGCCACCGCAGGCCGAGTGATCAACAAACTGGAAGAAAAATATTGCTGGCGTGACAACGAAATTGATCTCAACCCACTCGTGAGCAGTTCACCTTTAGGCTTTGGCTGAAATAGGGTTTCATAACAGCAAAAAGCGCCACTTCTTAATTATTTTTTTATTTCTGACGTAGGAGGCTTTTCAGGACGCTGCGCTCCAGATGCTCTTTTTTCTTCACGCAAGTACCCGATATTTTTTAATAAATATACGGCTCCGAGTAGTCCTCAAGGGTTCACAACAACGTTTCCTTCCACTGCAGTAAGTTTATCCGTTGATCTTGAAACCGGAGCTTGGGTTAATATAATTTGTATAAGTGAAATAAAATGCAGTTTTACACACCACTCTCCACCGCTGGATTCGGCTTGAGCACCCTGGTGTTCAATTCTCCACGTGGTTTTTTAGAAGTGTTCATGTAAAGTGTTGTTAGAGTTTCTGACTGATACCTCAAAGCATGTCCAAGGACAACATTCAGTGAGGGATGCACAGCCAGAAAATAAGTCAACACTTAATAGTTTCAATCCACATTATTTGGCATCCTACAAAAAATTGAACTTGGTGGACAATGGTTCTGAACCCAAACTATGCCTAATTTGTATTTTGATTCACTGCAATGTGGCGTGTAGAAGAAAACAGTCTGTCAAGCTGAGCGCTTGAAGTATAGCGTTCTTAGTACTATATGGGCGAACAAAATAGTGTTGGTTTCGCAAATGTATTAGAAAAAGACATGGACAATGTGAAATAGCGCTTGTGACGAGCTTGGTTCTTGTCAGGAATTACTGGGTCGTGTTGGTTGTTATTGCGTTTTAAAACGAGGCAGTGCCATTTTCTGCAACTGTGTTTACTTCTCATCTTGCTACCTACCAAACAGTGGTTACTTGCAATACAGTTCAAGGAGGAAGACCTTTTTAGCGTTCTTGTTAAAATACTTGCCTTTCATTTCTTCACTATATCTGCTGCTACCATTTTGTTCTGTATAAATTGGTTGTTGACTCGTCAAAGCTACATTATCCAAGAAATTAAGCACTGATGTCTTGATAAACTGAATGCCTGCTGATCAAAGCTTCAGGTTACTATGAAGCAACGGACGATAACGACAGAATATATTTTTTTTCTTCAGAGGCCCTACGAAATGCAGACAAGAGTCCACAAGGGAATAAACATAAAAGAAATGTTTCGTGATCCAGAGTCCCGCTCTCATTTGGAGTGTTTATTTCAACCATCGGCAGCTGGAGCGAACTTCTCACTCAGAACGACAGAAGCACAGGCGGCCGCTTCTTTAACCTGAGTCCAGTATACAAATTATGTTACATACATTGCATACATTATTTATACATACATCTCATAGGTCAGTTACGAGTGAATGTACGTTTTATTTCCGTTGAGCGTAATCAACTCAATAGAGTTAACCTCTTCGTTTGTTTACCTTTGCGTGTCATGTGGATATCGCCTCGGATCGAGCGTGATACTAAAACGCCTGCAAAGCAGCACATACACACACAGGGCCCTAATGCACTGTCTCTACCCAACGAGGTATAGCTCTATGTGCCCGCTCTGCAGTGTACCGGACACCCTGGCACCCTTGCTTCTTGCATGCCAGTGTATTGCCAGACGTAATCTGCAACAACACACGACTGATAATGAAGCAGGACGGATTAACGAAGACCTAACCAAAGCGTGGGAGGCGAAGCTAGCCCTCGAGGACCTGGGAGACCGACAACGACTCGTCGCCAGGGCCGAAAGGGCAGTAGAAGCCAGAGGGTTCCTGGAATAAGAAGCCCTCCCACATCAGGGTGACACCAGAAATAGCTCAGGAAACTGTTTAGAAAATAAACGTTTACTTCTCTACATGGCTTGCGTATAGCAAACAAAGACCAGAAGCATTCGTGTGACAGCTGCCCTGACGAAAGAAGAAGCATGTATTACAGCATCCGATCCCTGTGGCCGCCGATGTGTACAATGCTATTCATGTTAGCAGACACCAGCGAGGCATGGAAAAAGTTTCTTTCTCGTTGTTTGATCACAGGGTTGGGCGGCAGTGTTCGCCGATGCGTGCTTCTTGCCAGAACAGGGTCGATGGCCAGAGTTTGTCAGCGCCATGTTTGTTTATTTGGCAGCCACTGTGGCGCATTGTCTGCGTCTCACTTGAGAATGCATGAGTGGTTTCGCGTCCCAGCTTGATTTCTTTATATGTGCTGATGAGATACGCATACACATTCCCGCATGCAAGATTTGGTAGAGTACACGAGAACCAGCGACTTCCTGTATTCGGGTCAGTCACGCCTCTGGTGGCTTTCTTTCTTTTTTTTCTTTTGTACTAGTGACCTTTTTTTCTTTTTTTAATAGCCCTGTCAAACTTGCGGGAAGACTTCCCGCGTACTTGAGGTTTTGCGAGCAGTGTCTATGTTTTGCCATTCTTAAGCACGTTATGTTTTGTTGTAACTTGCTTGTTGCCAAAAACTGATGTGTACAACACGTCGACCATTCTATTTCTCTTCATTCTGCATAAAAAAAGAGCTAGAAAAAATTGTTACCCCAGCTAAACCTAAGTAAGGAAATCAAACAGTCATGTTGATGGAGCCAAGCAGCACTTTTCCAGCATGGCCTGAAAACACTGCCAATCAGGAGTCGACGCTACAAAGAACACTTGTATTATAGCACAGCACGTGACCTGAAATTCAAAAGCAATGATCAAAATCAGCTACAAGCTGTTCCTCTTTTGACGAGCAATGATGGCACAAACCCAAATGTCCGTGCCATAAAGACTAAGCCCAAAGCCGCTGGCTAATTTGAGAACCGTGACCTGCATGTGCGGGAACATGCTACAATGGCATCATGTTTCCGCGCAGATGACCCCCTTGAAGCCCTTGAAAACCTTTAAGCGTGCGACATATTTTTTGTAACTCCAATCGCACTTGACTGATTTTATGTATTGCGCTCCAGGCAATTCGTGACACAATAAGCTATTTTAACGGCACCATTAGGTGATTACTTGGAAGAGTGTGGATTGGACTCTTCTTTAAACCAGTAGAAGATTGCATAGCGACTGCAATTCTTTTAGCTATGTGGAGCTGTCACTCGATTGCTAAGCACCATTGTTACCTGGTTAAAGGAGGTTTTATAGTATTCGTGCATTTACCAGATCGTAGGCTAAATCATCAATATTCAACTCACCATAATTGTCATCGCATTGTCTGTCTAGGCATATACTTCAAAAGAGAAAGAGGGAGAAATTGATGAAAAAGAAAACGCCGGAAGGCCAACCTGGTAGAAGAAACTGCTTTTTCTCCCCTGCACAGGGGGGGGGGGGGTAAATAAGGGTTGGGCTGGGAACAGAGAATGCAGGAACTAATAAACAGAGTATGGTCGTACATGGTTTTTTTAGCCATGCAACGTTATTGATCAACTTGAGTGTGGAGCAACTCCTCAATTGAGAAGTGAGCCTAATGGCTTCTCGTGGTAACGAGCTCACAAATCAGTGTCGTGGGTAGTCGACAATGGAGCAAAAGTTCCACAGCAATCTCACCTCAGCTTTCCGTCCTGACCTACAATAGCTCTCGACAAATAAACATTCCAATGCAAAAGGCAGCGAGTTTCCCAACTTAGTTATGTCTCGTAGGTAAGTTTGTGTGTGCTTTGCGGATATTCTTCTGTGGTATCACTGTTCTTTGCGTACGGACGTGTTTTTTTCTCATTGCAATGTAACAGAAAGAGCGACGTTACAATGGACGTAATGCAACTGACTGTGTTATTATGCAAGGCGATTCTTTTAAAACCCCACAAATCTATGGAAGGCCTGCAAGAACTTTACTACATAATTTTATATTATAGGCAGAAGCTACGATGAAAGTCCTCCGTGACAATTTGCTGCAAAAGGATACGTGAGATTGTCGGTCCTTCAACATATTCAAGTTTAGTGCTTGGAATATCTCGTTTACTTCAGAACATTGTAATGCCTTAAAATTCGTTTTGGAATTAATAGTATAATGCTTAATCAGTCGGCTAACGCGTGGAGGGTACAATAAACAGGATCTATGGCAAAAAATCTGCAGAAATATCCGCAAATGTCGACAAAAATGTGATGACAGCAATGTGATGGGGTAGGTTGTTCACTTAGGCGTGAATAAAAGTATGAGAGAGAAAAAGTGGTTTTGTGAACGCGTGTGCATCCAACCTAATGAGCGAGGGTTGTTCATGTGGTGTACATGCTATATGGCGTGATATTCAAGAGCCTACAGGAAAAAGCTCTGACGCAAACATAAACTACAGATGCGGCGACTCAAAGCGATGTTACCAAGGCCAGTTTTGTACTTTAAGGATGATAAGTCTTTGTCAGTTTGTGAAAAAAGGATGATTGTGGCTGATTGGGATGAACCAAAGAATACAGCAGTTGCGGAGATGTGAACTTGTTTATTTATATATTTGACTTCGAGATATATGAACTGGTAGTCTGCGACAAGGAATAAAATTACAGCATAGCCACGGTGTGAATTATGATGACTGGGACAATGTTTCGGAAGGTTTTATCGACAAACTGTGATTTTTCTGTCTGTCTGTCTGTCTGTCTGTCTGTCTGTCCGTCCGTCCTTCCGTTCGTTCGTTCGTTGGTTCGTTAATTCGTTTGTTCGTTCGTCCATCCGTCCGTTCATCCATCCATTCATTTGTCCACACCTGCTGAGTGAGTCATCAAACTAGGCGCTCACGTATCATGACGAGCTAGGAGGAACAGACGGCTTTAGGAGCTTCGCCCCTAAAAGAGCATGCTTCATATGCATGCGTTGGAGAGCAATCCTTTCAAGTGCGCAGCACTCGGACGTGTTCGAGATGGAGCAGGCGAGTGCCCTTCAGACTTTAGACAACGGACATTAAGAAATGAAGGAACCCTAAAGCTTCGTCTTTAGGAGTTGAATGCACTTAAGAGAATGGACATTGAAATTACTTTCCTTAAACCATAGGTTACGTTATGTGCATGCTTTTGCATGCAGTCGGAGCTTACACCCAGACCATAATAAGTAATAAGACAACAAACGCTACACGCAATTCGCTAACTTGACTATCACTTTCGAACCCACGGTTTATATTCCAGATTATTGAGGAATTCCTATTAGAAAAGCAAACTACACGTGCTCATATGAGATCTTTTCACCAATTTCATACCCGGGGGCAACCTTTTTGATCTAAGCACAAACATAGGGAACTTACAGCGCAGTGTTGTGAAGGAGAGACGACGACGAAAGGCTCTCTGCGAATTTCTATGTAACATAAGAAGATTACCTTGCTGAGCCATTGATCAGCTCTCGGTTTTTACTAGCCAATCTAACCATTATTTTTTAACTAATACACTGTAATGGCTTAGACTTCAGAAGAATTTCATATAACGATTACACCTCAGTTATTCAACAAATTCTATTATTTCTTTTCTTTCACTTTTTTCACGTTGTCCCGAAATAATCCCGCCAAGCCAAAACAAAGTAATTCTATTTCCCTAGCCTGGATAATCATAAAGTTTTGACTTACATTAACCGCCGGCTTCCTGGCCAATCCTCCTCAGTGGGTGAGAGCCACAAAAAAGATCAAGCAAGTAAGCAAGCGTCAATAGCAGCGCCAGACTCGAGCTTGCGATTGCCCACATTTGGCTGCTTAACGCCCGCTGCTTCTCGACGCTTCACGTTTAACGTTTGTCGAGCTTCCCTAGCGTCCAGCGTCAATAAATCACGTCACATCTGGTGGAGGCAGGTTGATTCCCTGTACCAACTTGGATCTTCGCTCCCGGAAGCTCCGCCCGCATCATGACCCTATTACAACCATGGCCAACAAGACCCCTCTCCTGTCTGGACCCTCAGCCGTCCACGTTACCTGCAGCGCTATGTATTGCCAGCGAGAGGCGCCCATCTTCACCGGCTCCGGGTACTCGGATGTGGATTATTGGCTATCAAACTACGAGCGTACCAGTGCAAGTAACAAGTGGGATTACCAAACCAAGCTTGGGTACGTCCAGTTTATCTTACGAACATCGCTCAATTTTGGTAGAACAGCCAAGAGAGCGACCTTTCCACTTGGTCTGTCTTCAAGACTTCCATTACGGACGTCTTCCGTCGGCCATCGGCTCGAAAACTTCGTTCAGAGCAGCGCTTGCGTCAACAAGCGCCGCTCCCCGGTGAGAAATTCTCAAGCTACATTGAAAATGTGCTGAACCTCTGCAACCGTGTCAACTCCACCATGAGCGAAGAGGAGAAAATCTAACACATCCTCAAGGGCATCGAAGACGACGCTTTTCATATGCTGCTAGCGAGGACCCCCCCCCCCCCCTGTTGCAGTATTCGTGTCCTTGTGTCAGAGTTTCAACGAGTTGCGTCGGCAGCGCTCGATCGCACGCCAAGCCCTCACAACGCCCGACACGATACCAGCTTGCAGCTTACTGCTCGCCATGTCAACCAGCAGCCTCCACTTTATGCCCCCGTTTTCGGGCCCGTCTCCGCGCCACTTACTTACGCTACCATCGCTTCTCGGCCACCTCAGCAGCCGTCATTCTGTTCCCGCCCTGCGATGCCGATCCCCGCCTCACCACCTACCACGAATTCTGCACCACGGCTTTCCTACGCAGCCTCTTCGCCTCCGTCAGTCCGCCGCCCAAGTGTTTGGCGAACGCCGGACAACAGGCCCATCTGGTTCACCTGTGGTGTCTGTCACAGAACGAGCGCTCAAAAAAAAGGGCGCGCCGCCAAATTCTCGCGACGAAACGCTGGAGTGGCGCCGCGAGGTCAACGATAAAAAAAAGAAAAACAAACATCTAAAGACTCCCCGGGCGCGCGACTCTCTCAGAAGCGTAGGTTCGCCGACGAACCTCCTAACCCCACATCGGCGGCCAAGCAAGCTCTCGAAATTTCTAGATGGAAAGGGGCGTGGTGATGCCGGGTTGAGTCATCCGTCGCGGACGGCCCTCGTATTGTCTCGACTTTTCCCCCAGCCTTCGCTGCGCATCGCGCCGACGAAAGGATGACAACTTTCTGGAATCTCGCGGGGAAGGTATTTAATCGAGCTGCCGAGATGAGAGATCAGGAGAAGACGGAAGTTAGCGCCAGAGCGCGTAGGGATTCCGCTGTGTAGTCGGCGAAGGTTTTGTCTGTAGAGACAAAGCAGGAGAAGAAGATGATTTCCACCTGAGGGGTGACGACTCGAGCTACAGGCAAGAGTGTGTGTTTACTGCCATCGAGCGAAGACGCGTGGCAACAGCTGCGTGTATGAAGCCGACGTGTTTCCGGCGAAGAAGTTTGAAGCTTGGAGAGTGGCCAATTGAAGACGCGAAGTTTCCTGGAAGAAAAACTTCGGCAAGGTTTCCTGGAAGAGAAACTTCGGGGGCAGCAGAACGACAACAATGCTGGACTTTGAGTGAGTGATTCTCGGAAGAGTATCATCCAGACTTTTGCTCCAAGAACTTTGGACTGAATAGGTTTTCTATCTCTTTAGTCTTTAAGGGTCTTGGTAGTTCAATGCATGCGACTGCATTGTAGTGCGTATTGTTGTCTGTGTCCGTTGTTTTGAGTGTGGCTGATTGTACTGTGTAGTAGGTTGTTCGATTGGTGACTTATTGTATGCAACTACTGTGGAGTATGCATACTTGTGTATTGTTTTTTGATCTGCCATTATTGAGAGTATAATTTTGTTTTGTTAATCAACTCTCGGATCTGACTTGTTCTTTGGGCCACAGCCGGCGTCCGCTGGTGCGCCAAAAAGGACCACTTCTAAATTGTCCACGCTTTCGTGGTGCGGTTTGGGGGGCCAATACTTCGGCCCTTGGAATTAGCCCGGCGATCGCCTCCCGAACTAACGGGACCTGTGACAATTAATCTGGCGTCTACGACAGGACTTTTTGGTGCACAGTGTATCCAAAGTAGTGAGAAATAGCCCCGAGTTGTTAATAGTGCTATGGGAACAATTTTGTGTGTTGTTCAGTGTTCTCGTTAACGAGAGCAGGGGGATGTTCCAATAGACGGATTTAGGCAGATATTTTTTTGCACGCGGCAAGACTTTATTTGCGAGACACCATGGATCTCGAAAAGTTAGTAGCTCTTGGTGACAAGTTGGGTCTTTCTGGCGCCGAACTGCGGACGTGGGTAAGCCAGAAAGAGAAAGAGGTGGTGGAGAGAGAGAGGTTGGCAGCTGAGAGAGCCAAGGAAGAAAAAGCAGCTGAATTGGAACGAGAGAGGTTGGCAGCTGAGAGGGCCAAGGAAGAAAAAGCAGCTGAGTTGGAGAGAGAGGGGGGGGGGGTTGGCAGCTGAGAGAGCGAAAGAAGAAAGAGAGCAGCAATTGAAGTTGGAGTTGGAGAGAGAGAAGTTGGCAGCCGAAAGGGCGAGAGAAGAAAGAGAATCGAGGGAGCGACAGCTGAAGGAAGAAAGAGAAGCGAGACAGCGACAGCTGAAAGAAGAAAGAGAAGCGGAGATGGCTGAAAGTGAACGGCAGTGGCAGCACGAGATGGAACTCGAGCGGCTCTGTTTGCAACAGCGAAGTGAAACTCCCGTCCAAGCTAGAGTTGAAAGCAGCGAACGGGAAGATCATGGCTTCCGCTTGAACCCAAGCACGCTGCTCGTAGCGTTTGATGGAAGGAAGGACGACCTTGACGCGTACCTTCACAGATTTGAGACGATTGCAAGGAGCCAGAATTGGCCGGAAGATCAATGGGCAACTGCTTTGAGTACTTGCTTAAGTGGTGAAGCGCTCAGTGTGTACGGTAGGCTGACGCCGACTGATGCAGCCGACTATGCAAAGGTGAAAGCTGCTTTGCTGAAGCGATTTAGATTTACTGTGGAAGGATTCCGGGACAGATTTCGGACAGGAAAGCCAGCTGATGGTGAGACAGCTACGCAGTACGCCGCCTGACTTGGCCATTATTTCGACAGATGGATTGAACTTTCAGGGACAGCGCAGGAGTACGATGAGCTTAGAGAGCTCCTAATTAGAGAACAATTTCTTACTAGTGGTCACCCAAACCTGTCGCTGTACTTGAAAGAGCGGAGAGCTAAGTCACTTGAAGACATGCTTGAATTAGCTGATCAATTCTTGGAAGCACAAGGTGGCACTAATTTGGCCAAGGTCAAGAAGGATTGTCCCGAAGATTAGAAGAAATTGGCTCCCGAAGAAAATAAGCGTGTACCGGAAAGTGTTCCGCAATGTTTTCCGTGTAACCGAGTGGGTCATCGCGCGAACAACTGTCGAACCATCTTTACGAGCCCTACGGTAGTAAAATGTTTTAAGTGTGGACAGACTGGGCACAAAGCAGACGCATGTCGAAACGGAGTGAGTCAAACTCACCAGGTATTCTGTGTGCAAGCGGCATTGAAATCCGGTAATAATGCCGTCACCAATGGATTCGTAGAGTTGAAAATGGGGAGAAAATTCCTATTGTGGGTGCTGTAATGACAAACAGCCAACCGGTGTTACGAATGGAATGCCAACGCTGCCTGGAAAAGATGTGGGCAAAAAGGTTACGGTGTTAAGAGATACCGGTAGCTCCTCTGTTATCGTGCGAAGAAATTTGGTACGGGAAAGTGAGTTACCAGGTGAAACGAAACCAGTCTGCCTAATTGACGGTACGGTTCGTATGCTTCCCGAAGCAGAGATTGAGGTCGAAATTCCGTACTTCAACGGGAAGGTTACTGGTCTATGCATGACGACCCCCCTGTACGACCTCGTCATCGGAAACATCGACGGGGCGCGAGGGCCTAATGATCCAGAACGATTGGGAGAGGACCCTAAGATAGAGCCCTCGCCAACCCAGCGACCGCGAGATACAGTTGAGGAGCATCCCGTGGCGGATCTCACTCGAGCCCAAGGTGAAGCCGTGGTGCAAGAGATAGTGAATGAGAAGATGATCGTGTTGAAAGAGTTCACGTGCTGGGCAGCTGGACGTACGTCGGCACGACCTCAACTTCACGTGCTGGGCAACTGGACGTACGTCGGCACGACTTCAACCGACAGACAGTGTAAAGGTGACGGAGTCGGCCAGCCAGGCCCAATGTCGTGACATGAACAATCGGGTGAATAACCGGGCAGGATCGGTTGAGCGTGATGACCCGTTAACAGTGTCGCAAGTGACAACGATGGCTGAGACGCCGCCTCAGATACCGTCGTTGGAAAGGGCTCGCCGAAAAAGAACATCGAAACACAAGAAGAGATCGAGCGAGCACCGCAAGAAAGGACGCAAGCGCAGCTCGAAATACACGGTATAGGTACTGAGGTCAAATCGGAATGCGTTTGGCTGTGTTGTTATTGTGTTATCCTGTGTCACAAGTGTCGAAGTGTTTGTGCTGTGACGTGATGTATGGGGTTGTACAATTGTGGTAATGAGAAAACTTTGTATATTTGTATTGTTTGGAATATGTGATGGAGTGTTGTACTCATGTACCTGTAGTTATATTTCATGTGTTGTGAGATTGAATTGCAATGTACATTTGTATTGAGAGATCTATTGTGAATGGGAAGTGTCATGAGCGACGGTTTGTGTTACGGTCTTTCAGAGTGTGTGGTGACTGTTCGCGCTCGTTTGTGTGGTTTTGAATATTATGAGATAATATTCTTAAAGTGGGGGGCAGTGTCACAGAACGAGCGCTCAAAAAAGAGGGGCGCGCCGCCGAATTCTCACGACGAAACGCCGGAGTGGCGCCGCGAGGTCAACGATAAAAAAAAAGAACAAATGTCTAAAGACTCCCCGGGCACGCGACTCTCTCGGAAGCGTAGGTTCGCCGACGTACCTCCTCACTCCACATCGGCGGCCGAGCAAGCTCTCGAAATTTCTAGATGGAAAGGGGCGTGGTGATGCCGGGTTGAGTCATCCGTCGCGGATGGCCCTCGTATCGTCTCGACCTTTCCCCCAGCCTTCGCTGCGCATCGTGCCGACGAAAGGATGAGAACTTTCTGGAATCTCGCGGGGAAGGTATTTAATCGAGCAGCCGAGTTGAGAGATCAGGAGAAGACGGAAGTTAGCGCCAGAGGGCGTAGTGATTCCGCCGTGTAGTCGGCGAAGGTTTTGTCCATAGAGACAAAGCAGGAGAAGAAGATGATTTCCACCTGAGGGTGACGACTCGAGCTACAGGCAAGAGTGTGTGTTTACCGCCATCGAGCGAAGACGCGTGGCAACAGCTGCGTGTGTAAAGCCGACGTGTTTCTGGCGAAGACGTTTGAAGCTTGGAGAGTGGCCAATTGAAGACGCGAAGTTTCCTGGAAGAGAAACTTCGGCGAGGTTTCCTGGAAGAGAAACTTCGGGAGCAGCGGAGCCACAACAACGCTGGACTTTGAGTGAGTGATTCTCGGAAGAGTATCATCCAGACTTTTGCTCCAAGAACTTTGGACTGAATAGGTTTTCTATCTTTTTAGTCTTTAAGGGTCTTGGTTGTTCAATGCATGCGACTCCATTGTAGTGCGTATTGTTGTCTGTATCCGTTGTTTCGAGGGTGGCTGATTGTACTGTGTAGTACGTTGTTTGATTGGTGACTTAGTGTATGCAACTACTTTGGAGTGTGCATACTTTTGTATTGTTTTTTGATCTGCCAATACTGAGAATATAATTTTGTTTTGTTAATCAACTCTCGGCTCTGACTTGTTCTTTGGGCCACAGCCGGCGTCCGCTGGCGCGCCAAAAAGGACCACTTCTAAATTGTTCACGCTTTCGTGGTGCGGTTCGGGGGGCCGATACTTCGGTCCTTGGAATTAGCCCGGTGATCGCCTCCCGAATTAGCGAGACCTGTGGCAGTGTCGCTGGCCACGTCGCTAGCCACTGCCGCTGCTACATACCTTCTTTTGTCAACACAATGACGACCATGCCCGATCCTTCGTCGCCAAGCACACCACCCAATCACAATTCGAATAACCGCCCCTCCTCCTCCAGTGCCTGATTTCCATCTCCTCGACGATGCTCTCTGTCCTCCTTGCGTCGCCACTCCGCTACTGAGGAGGGAAACTGATTGCTGCAGCTCCGGAGGCAAGAGCTGCAGGCAAGACGGATTGCTCAAGGCCTCCAATTTTATTGCCGTCGAAGTCCAAGGAACCACCACTGTGGTGCTTATTGAGACAGCAGCCACCGTTTCTGTCATCTCTGAGACACTGTGCCGCCAGCTAAAGAAGCTCACGACGTCGCTGTCAGGACTTATGATCCGTACTGCCCCATCATTGCGCCGTCAGCTTTGTGCACGGCGCGGATTACGATTGAAGACGCCCTCTACGTGATTGAGTTTTTCGTCCTACCATCCTGCGCCCAAGATATTATTCTCGGATGGGACTTCCTCTCATGCCATAGTGCCATCATAGACTGCTCTCGTGCGGAAATCGCTCTTACAGCCTTACATACGTCTCTGTCAGAGGATCCTCCTCCTCACAAACTTGTGGAGGACACAGATATCCCCCCCCACACACACACACACGTAGACCCTTGTCACCCTAAGGTGTTTGACTGCGCTGGACGGGGCAGCACTCTTTGTTCCGTCGGAAATCTTCGTTCATCACCGCTGCATACGACTGCTCTTTGCAGTACTCTCAGTTACATCTGGTGCGACGATTATGCTCGTTGCCAACCCATTCATGCCTACCGTGATGTTGCTTCGAGGGGATTTAGTGGGGCGTATACTAGGCGCCGACCTTTTGAGTTCCCTGGACATCGCCGAGGACGAGTCGTACCTTCAGCTAAACGCCATGACGCCACCTGTTCCGACGTGTTCAGTCCTAGATAAGTTTCGTCCTTTGATTGTGCCCGGCGCACATTGTACCACACTAAAAGCGTCACTCTCCACGTCGATACCGGTTCTCAGGCTCCATTACGCCAACGATTTTATCGAGTTTCCGCGGCGGAGCGAAAAATTACTAACGAGGAAGTAGACAGCATGCTTCAACGTAAAGTGATTCAGCCGTCCAAAATCTCCTGGTCCTCTCCTGTCGTCGTTGTGCGCTAGAACGATGAGACCATGAGATTCTGTGTCGACTGTCGCCGCCTCAATACGATAAGCCGGAAGGATGTGTACCCGCTTTCACGCATCGATGATGCTCTCGACTGCTTACAAGAAGCACAATATTTCTCGTCTCTAGACTTACGCTATTGGGATTGGCAAGTACCGATGACTGACACTGACTGTTCGAAGACCACTTTCGTCACGCCTAATGGACTCTACGAGTTTAAGGTCATGCCGTTCGGATTGTGCGACGCCGAACAGCATGACGGACAACGTCATCATCCGTCAAACGGAGGATGGACAATGTCCTTCGCTGCTACAAGTGGAACACCGGTCTTTGGTACCAGGACGATATCGTAGAATATTCAAGGGATTTTTCAACTCACCTTGTCCGGCTTCGAGAGATTCTGACGCGCCTCAGCTCAGCTGGTCACCAACTCAACATAAAAAAATATCATTTTGCGGCACGCTGGGTGACGATACTAGGTCACTTCGTTTGCAAAGAAGGCGTTCTGCCTGACCCAGCAAAACACCGTGCCATGGCGGAATTCCCCAAGCCCACTTGCATGAACACGCTTTAAAGTTTTATTTGGCTGTGCCGCCGAATCGTGCGTGACCTCTCGCCGGATCGTGCGTGACCTCGCTTCCATCATCGCTCCTCTTACCAACCTCCTAACAGCCTCCAATGGCCTATCTGCTTTGTCACGAGAGTTCGATACATCCTTCAAAACGCTTCGGCGCTTACTAACACCACTTCCGTTATTACGTCACTTTGAATCGGATACGCCCACGGAAATTCACACTGACGCCAGCGGTGTCGACCTTGATGCCATGTTGGCTCAAAAAAAGCCGGCGTACCAGGAATACGTCGTTGCTTGCGCAAGTTGAACTCTGAAGAGAGCCGAGTGCAATGATTCTCTTACGAAAAAAGAATGCCTCGCCAAAATTTGGGCTTTGGCTAAGTTCCGTCCGTGCCTTTATGACCGCCCTTTTGACGTCGTCACGGATCACCACACTCTGTGTTGGCTTCCGTCACTGAAAGATCCGTCGGGACGACTTGGTCACTGGGTGCTCTGGCTGAAAGAGTATGACGTCAGTGTTGTGCACCGATGAGGCCGCAAGCACTGTGACGCGGATGCTCTTTTTTTCCACTCAGCTTCAGCATCTGCCGCGGCTTCACTGTCCGTCTCCTTCTCGCCAGTCGACGTCACCGACATGCCAGTGGAGCAACGCAAAGATACGTGGATTTTCCATCTGCTCGAATTTCTGGCGGATCAAAGAGCTTCCCCTGCTTCCAGAGCTCTACGTCATCAAGCGGCCCGTTTCACCACTCGAGATGGTCCCCTCCATCGGCGGAATTACGCACGTGATGGCCGGATGTGGCTGCTTGTGATAACTCGAGCACTCTATAGTCCAATGTAGCCTAGACGCGCGCGCACGCTGGGCACAGCAGCGCTACTTTAGCAAAAGGCGAGCACTCTATACTCTGACGCCAGGCGCGACTAGCGTCTGTCGGCGCGGCCTGACGGCAACCGGCGCGAAATTCAACATGCTGCATTTTGCGCCTATGCATTACCCTGACAACACTGCGTCTCCCTCTATTCGTAAAGAGGGGACGCTGGACCCGCTAAAACGCACATGCGTGAAAGCAACGATTATCGGCGTGTGCCTGGCAGTATATGGCAGGACCGGCATGTGGCGTGGCAACGCCAGCGTGGCGCGACGAAAGGAACGCCGGCGAGCACGCGCACCGCGTCACGTCGAAATGTATTGGTGCCTTGACTGTGGCATGTAGTCATGTTCTCACATGACATGCATCTCATTATTATTATGATTGACCAGCCACATAGCTCTGTCATCCATTGGTGTCACGTAATATCAAATTTGGCATATGTAGAGCTACGTGAGCACATCAACGTGGCATGTAGTCATGTTGTTACATGCCACGCATGTCATGATTATCATGTTTTGATGTGTCAATTACATTTGTCGTCCATTCGTGTCACGTAATACTGAGTCTGGTACATGTAAAACTAACGAAACGGCCACGAGTGAATCATGAGCTTAGCATGTAGTCATGTTGTTATATTACACGCATCCCCTTTTTATCATGTTTGCACCAGTATCATACCTTTGTCATCCATTCACGTCTCGTAATACCAAATTTGTTATGTAATAAGCTTGTGAAAGGGCCGCCTGCACATAATGAGCGTGGCATGTAGTCATGTTGTTACATGACACGCATCTCATGATTATCATGTTTGCACCAGTTATATACCTTGATAATCCATTCACGTACTGTAATACCAAATTTAGTATATGAGAGGCTAGCGAAACGGCCGCGAGCACGTCATGAGCGTAGCATGTAGTGATGTTACATGAACATGTCATGATTTTCATGTTATGGCCTGTGTTCTCCATGCAATCATGCCATACCATACGAGTTTTGCAACATGCCATGTGAACAAAACGACCGCAAGAGCTGCAGGACCTTGAAATGTAAATAATGACTTTCATGACATACATATCATGATCTTCATCTTGTGACGACTACAATTTGTTCTTCATACAGTCTTGGTATGCCATACCAAGTTTGGTATTGATACCATAAGTGAAACGCCCAGGAGAGCTAAAAGTCATAGGCAGCTAAATAGATAGATAGATAGATAGATAGATAGATAGATAGATAGATAGATAGATAGATAGATAGATAGATAGATAGATAGATAGATAGATAGACAGACAGACAGACAGACAGACAGACAGACAGACAGACAGACAGACAGACAGACAGATAGATAGACAGATAGATAGATAGATAGATAGATAGATAGATAGATAGATAGATAGATAGATAGATAGATAGATAGATAGATAGATAGATAGATAGATAGATAGATAGATAGATAAGCTCAAAGTCGCCGAAGTTCGCTAAGAAATGCTTCGCATTTAAAATACTGCTGATTCTCTCCAGACTGCCTCGTTTCTCAATGGGAAAATTCTTCGGCTCGTACTTCAATATTCTGAGGGACTGTGTTGCAAAATTCGCCTGACCCGAACATGATATTACGGTTACACGTCGTCCTGTATATTGGCACGAGCTCATTTACAGTTTACCGAGAACACTCCTGTCTTTACCCGAGAACGAAAGAAAGAAAAAGAGAGAGAGAAAGTTGACCCAAGAATTGAAATTGAGCTCGTGGAAATGAATGCGAGGCTCGCAATCAATTTTGCGGTGAAACGTAATAGCTAGTGCTGGTGCGCTGCGTTCTGCCAACCAACAGCGATCCAACAAGGCCATTAAACAAAAGGGAGCAAGAACGCGGTATGCGAAACGAATAAGAAGAAACCTGTAAAAAAAAAGCTTAATCGTGGCACACTAAAAGAAAGCACCAACATAAAAATAAGATAACAGGCGTACAACAGCAAGAGAAAACACTGAACTAATATTCACAAAAAAAGGAGGGTGAAAAACTGTTACGCTGCTGATAAAGAAAATTTGGGTTAACGAAATCGAGAAATCCAGCTGCAATGGTAACCAGGTAAAAGACAACAAACAAATAGAGGTTGAGACATTCACGGAAGGTGCGGTACGCCAGGATTTGCATGCACTTCAACGTGTTTTGTTCTTTCCACCACTGGGTAGAGTAAAAAAAAAATTGGAAGCATATGCACAGAGTGAATGATGGAGAGTGGGGCGAAGCATTCGTCCGTCATTCGTTCTTGCTTCCGTACGTCCATGCGTCTGTCTGTGTGCCCGCCCATGCGTTCATCTGCCCGTCCGCGCGTGCGTCTGTTCGTGCGTCCGTCTCTGCGTTCGTCCATGCATCCGCCCCTGCGTCCGTTCCTGCGTCCAACCATACATCTGTCTGTGTGTCCATTCGTTCATCTATTCAACACTCCAAGTACCACTATCTCGCATCTTTTCATCATATATTCCCCATATAGAAGCACCGCCATCCAGTGGACACTACAGGAACCAAACGAGAGGTGGCACACGCACACTTTCTTACGGCTTGCGCTTCGGGTCTACTTCCCACCTTTAAGCACCTCGAATACATGGTATATACTAGTTCACTTTATTCATGGCACTGCGGCCCAACGCTCGCTAAACTTTTAGATGCGGAAGCATCTTATACTCGCGCCTTGTAGTGCGCCGTCCGCGCCGGCCGCACCGCTTCTCGAACATTCGACAGCTGACGCGCGCGCATGCGCCGTCGCGCCGTCGCCCACTCTTCCACCATCTGTGCATTCCTTCCTCCTCTACACACCGCGCGCGCTTCACTCCTCCACCATCTGTGCACCCTTCCTCCTCTACACACCGCGTTCGACATCTACAATTCTCCTGATTCTCCAGTGGACGCGCATGTGGCGTCGCGCTTCGAGAACATTCAACAGCTGACAGTGCATGCGCCGTCGTGCTGCATATATACTCAAGGTCGGCGCTCGCTCGCTCAGTTGCCGCTCGTCGGTTGGTTTGTACGGCGCGTCGACGTCCAAGGTCGCGGTGAAATGAATTCCAACGAATCCACAAACACAATGATCGACGTCCCTTCGACCAGCGCCGCCCTTTCGCATACGTGTGTACGTGTTCACTCATTTAACACCCCCTCCTACAACCACGTTAACCAACTTAGCCATCGACCCAAGTAAGTCGCAATTTAACACCCCATTTCACAACCACGTTAACCAATTTAGCCATCGACCCAAGTAAGTCGCACTTTAACACCGCGTTAACCAATTATATGCTCCGCATCCTCCTCAGTGTTCCCCCGAGGGAAGCTGCGGGCAATTTTTTTCTAAAACCAAGGAGGTTATGCCCAGCGAGTATAACGTAGCATCCCTTTCTTGTCAGATAGTGCTCAATGTACAGGCCAATGGTCACTAAGGGGGAATGAGAGACAGGAGAATTCGGCTTTTAGTTAATGCGCACGCTGCGAATTTTATATTGTTCAACAACGCACAGAAGAAATCTGCCACCGGCACCGCCTTGGAGGTCAAAATGTTATACTCATTACACACTACTACAACGGTTACGAGGGACGAACAGGTGCCGCTATAAGGAGCTTCCCCCTTAAAAGAATAACTGTTAAAGCGCATGTGAAAACTTCGTTAGCAAGATCCTCTCATTATCTATATGCACGTGACAAAGCAAAAGTGGAGAATCTGTTCGACGTGTTGGTTCTTAAGTTAAACGCGTCCTAGGGAAGCCGACCAGTAATGAAGCCCGCGGTAAAGCGCAAAGAAGAGTATCTAGACGAGAGGGGGGGAGGGAGCGTAGTTCAGCAGATGCTCGATGCGTTGGCGTTCTGTGGCCAGAGGGAGAGCATAGGAGTGGAAAGAAGTTGTGCATGCGTAGTGTGAGTGCGTACGCTGACGCTCACGCCGTTGGACATAGACAGAAGCAAGGGATGATTCGCATCTAAACAAATTTTGCCTTAGCCAATATTGTATATGCAGAAATATCTGATGTTTAATCTGTGTTTGTGTGACCACAATGTTGCGATAATACTAATTTGTTTTCTCTTTCCTTTTCCTTTTTATGTACACAACGTTTTTTGTAACCATGCTACCTCATGTTATGCCTTTGTTCTGTACCACTCCCCTCTGTAATGCCTCTGGCCCTGAGGGTATAATAAATAAATAAATAAATAAATAAAATCACAACATATCCACGGAGTGACTGATGATGAGTGGGGCGAAGCGTCCGTCAGTCCGTCGTACGACTGTTCATCCGTCTGTTCATCTGTGAGTCCGTCCGTGCGTCCTTCCGTTCGTGCGTCTGTCCGTGTGTTCGTCTATGCGTCCGTCTTTTCGTGCCTTCATCCGTCCATCCATCTAACCGTCCATCTAACTGTCCGTGCGTTCGTCTGTGCATCCATCCATTCGTCCGTGCATCTGTCTCTCTGTCCATCTATGTGTTCGTCCGTGAATTCGTCCATCCATTCGTCCGTTCATTTCGTGAACACTCGCAGTACCGCCATCTCGCATCTTTTCATCATATATTCATCATGTAGAAGTACCGCTATCCAGCGGACACTCCTAAGACTAAGAGAGAGATGGCTACGTACTACTACGATTACTACCACAACCACTACCACTACTTCTAGTTTCACTACTACTACTACTACTACTACTACTACTACTACTACTACTACTACTACTACTACTACTACTACTACTACTACTACTACTACTGCTGCTACTACCCGACACATCGCAGACGCATGACCCACGTCTTATGGAGCTTCTCTCTTGAAAAGTCGCAGATTGAGCTTTTGCGTTCACTACTGAAAGTTGAACAAGATTACGAAAACGGTGACTGAGTCAATTCATGATGATGATAACATTCGATATTTGACACGCGGCAAACCTTGAGCATGTAGTTCCGCTGTGAAACGATTTTCAACGTTTTACGTGCATCTCTGGTGTCCATACGCTGACTATCGTAAACTCGTAGGTCTATTAGCGTATGCTATAGAACATGTCAGTCCTAATCATCACGTGGAAACTACGAAAGAATGTATGCCATTGTTGCTAGTGGCATCCACTTTCACGTATGTTACTTTTTACACAAACTACGCTACAGCAAACTGCTATTTGTCGACGTTAAACTGCTCCTTCGTCGCCCACAGTCTGTTATTCATACTCCAGCAGTAACCAGGAGGAGTCAAATCTAGCGCTCACAAAAGGAAGCGCTGATGAGCCGCTAGTGCAGCCTGAGGCTGCTTAGGCCTGACTACATAAAACTCGGCACTAAATAACTCGCTTTCATACAGAGTATATTATAGTCTAGACAAAAATTATATGACATACATTATGACATATAAGTCATATGACGTATAATTTATTTATTTATTTATTTATTTATTTATTTATTCAGTTACCCTCAAGACCCGAGGGCATTAAAGAGGGGAGTGGGTACATACATACATGTACAGCATACAAAGCAAAATACAACAACAGAAAAATTGCAATCATCGCTTGCTACAGGGTTGAACTGAGGCTACGTACAAATAAAATTAGTGACGGCAATTTTAAATAAAGCAGCATCTTTTATACCAGCAATATCACAAGGAAGATGATTCCAGAATACAGATGTTTTTGGCACAAATGAATTATGAAAACACTTGGTGTGCGTTAAAGGACGTCCTACTTTATGGCGATGATCAATGCGAGTGGAAACCTAAGTTGGTTGGGCCAATAATCTGCTTCTGAGTAACGGATTGGTGAAGTAAATTTTATGGAATATACACAGCCGAGACACTTTCCTGCGAAGAGACAGTAGGGGTAATGCTAGTGTAGTTTTCATTGATGTGACGCTCGAGGTGCGATGGTAAATTGAAAGGATGAAGCGCGCTGCCCGATTCTGCACTCGTTCTAATTCATAGATAAGCGAGTCATGACCAGGGTCCCAAACAGATGCTGCATATTCTAATCTACTACGTACCAATACTTTGTAGAGTAAGAGTTTCAAGGAAACGGGTGCCTGATTAAAATTTCTTCGAAGGTAACCCAACGTGCTATTAGCTTTACCTGCAATATATTCAATGTGTGTCTTCCAAGACAATGTAGAAGTTATGTGGATACCTAGATACTTATAAGAATTTACTACTTCGAGAAGAACATTATTAATATGATACGACCTGATACTAGTGCTGTGTCGGTTAACATGCATGTACTTGCATTTGTTAACGTTTAACGCCATGCCCCAAGTCTCACACCATTCCTGAACCCGATCCATATCAGCCTGCAATTCTAGAACGTCTGAATGTCCCTTAATTGCCCGATAAATTACGCAGTCATCTGCGAAAAGACTCACTGAAGAAGTAATGTTTAGAGGCAAATCATTTATATAGACCAGAAAGAGCAATGGTCCCAACACTGACTTTATAATAAAAGTTTTCCTCTTAGGGCTTTAAAAAAGCCAAAGTGTGCTCGCAAGCCTTGGATGACTTTTGAGATACTAAAAATGATGAAGGAAAAAAATAAATTATTTCACGTATTTCTAGCTACCCGGAATTCAGACGATTTGAAGATGTTTAAAAAATACAGAAATTCAGTTATCAAAGTCCAACAGCAAGCAAAACGAAATTATTATCATTATATCTTTGAAGGCGTCTCTGACAGCAAAGAAATCTGGAATAAGTTAAACTCCATATCTCAAGGTAGAGCTACAAATTGTTTAGAACGTGTAATTAGGAATGAAGTTAATAAAGGCAAAGAGATAGCGGATAAATTTAATGAATACTTCACATCTATGACTAAATGCTCGCACCAAACAAGTGCTTTTGAATACTTACCAGCACCACTCAAAGAATCAATATTTTTTTTGTCCGACAGATGAAGATGAGGTAATACGAGGGTTTAAGAGCTTTAAGATGTCCAAGACTGAGGATTTAAATGGCCCAAAAATGGAAGCGATAAAACATGTTATTGATTTACTTAGTTCTTGTCTGACACATATTTACAACGTTTCCTTAAAAAGCGGCATTTTCACACAGAATATGAAGGATGCTAAGGTGACGGTGATCCACAAAGGTGGAGACAAAAACACTTTAACAAACGACAGGCCGATTTCAATTCTCCCACTTTTTTCCAAAGGACTTGAAAAAATTATTCATACTAGACTGCTGAATTTTTTCTATAAACATTCCGTTATAACTCAATCACAATTTGGTTTCAGATCAGGCTACTCAACCGAAACAGCCCCATTGTTTCAAAAGGAATCGATTTTCCAAAATATTGAGGCCATAAAGTTCACACTTGGCATATCTCTAGATATGTCGAAAGCATTCGACAATATAAACCACAAGACATTATCAGGAAACCTGCAGTGTTATGGAATTCGTGGTGTAGCCTTAAATCTGATCGAAAGCTACCTAACAGACAGACACCAGTGTGTATGTATAAACAGGGAAAATTCGTCCGTGCAAACTGTTAAAGATGGTGTTCCCCAAGGCAGCATATTGGGTCCCCTTTTGTTCATTATATTCATAAACGATATTGTACATGTTGACCCTTCAGCCCAATACGTAATTTACGCAAGCGATACAAGCTTATTTTTTTCAGGTACGAATGTTAGTGATCTAGTAAATACTGCTAACTCAACGTTACAAAAGATATACAGCTGGACCCTTAAAAATTCTTTACTTATAAATTGTTTCAAAACAAAAGCTGTTCTTTTTCGTGCCAAATCTCCCCTCAATGAAACCACTGAATCCTACAATCTCATGTTAATAAGCAGCATTATGGAATTTTTTTTTGCGAAGTTTTTGGGCGTTGTTTTCCATGAACACATGAAATCGGATTATCACACGGAATTTTTATACAATAAGCTTTGCGAAGTCTTGGGCGTCTTGAGAAAATATCAGGGTTTATTGCCAGTTCCTCAAAAATTCTGATATTTATTGCACTCCTTACATCACATCTGAGTTACTGCAACTTAAATTGGGGTAATGGAACAAAGCAATCAATTCGTAATCCTATTATCATACAAAAAAGGCACTACGATCTGTTGCTAACCTCCCTTTTAATGCCCATACTTCACAAGTATTTGCTAAATACAAAATATTCATATTAAACCTGCTCTACGAATATTTTTTGCAGCCTCTTTTAGATCTGATACCATAAAAGGTCTCGGCTTTATACGTAGTTTAGCTAACTTGCAATTGAATACTTCAACGCGTTTAAACCGACACTCTGAATATTGGCATGTGCCGAGACTGCGCACAAATTATGGCAGTCAGACATTGAGTTATTGCTTGCCGAATATACTAAATAAATTAGGAATCATTTATGAAAATGTTCGTAGGCTCTCTATTATTTTTTATTTAAATATGCTTTATTATTTGTGTGTAGTATTATTTTCTGTTTGATTACTTCTTTCTTTAGATGTATAGCATGAGCGTTTTGGTTAGTATAGATTGTTTAAATTTTCTGTTCAGATGCAAAGCATATGCATTGCTGGTTTGAACTGTCCTGTGTTTAATTTGATTTTGCCGTTTTTGTTGCCAAAATTGCCATGGGGATATGGGTCTTTGTCAAGCTGTTTTATACAGCTTTTTTCCTCTGTCCCAGCCACTTACTGTACAACTGTACGTGGTAAATAAACTAAACTCAAACTCAAACATACTTTTCCTGTCAGTTTCTACTTCTAATCGACGTCTGGTTCAGGTGGAAATCAAACACTGAGCCACCAGATTGATTGAACAAACGTGCCGCCATATGTAAACACACCACCATACATGACTATACTCATATAATACATGCTGTCTATACGCTTTGGAGATAATCTAACAACTACTGAAGAAATAGAGTCAAAAGTGCATTTACCGGGGAGGTCTTCACAATGTTCGCAACTAACGTTGTCATTCGTAGACATCAATTTTACTCCATAAAAATGGGGCTTCTGTCACAAGCTATTTATTTTTTATTACATTAGTGAAGCTATCTGAAATGAAATTTTGTAAACTACCTTTTTTAGGAAGTGCTGCAAAAAGCGCACCCTTTCTTTTAATGAATTACAAGGCCTTCACGGTGAATGCAAAAGCATGCACCTAGATTACCAAAATATTCATCCGAGTTTGCCTAGCAGAAAACTCGGACAATGGAGCCATTGATTTCAAAGTATCAGAATAATCCATGGAAGAAATGGCTGTTTGTGAAGAATATAACCAGTCTTGGTAAAAAAAAATTGGCAGATCCCACGTACAGTGGGAATCGATGATATCGAAAGCACGAATGAGGAATGTTGATTTGCTACTTTAAAATCACCAAACGTTACGAGGTGGAGCTAAGTTATGCCATACACGACTTTTGTGTCATGATTATCATGTTTGGATGTGTCGTTCACCTTCGTCATCTATTCACGACACGCGATGCTGAAACGGCCATGAGCACTTTATGAAAGTGGTATGTTGTCATGTTCTTACATGACACGCGTGGCGTGATTATCATGTTTGCGCCAGTCATATTCCTTCATCATTCATTGACGTCACGTAACACAAAATTTGGTATATGTGGAGCTAGCGAAACGGCCGCAAGTGCATCATGAAGGGCCCAGTACACTCCAACGTAACGTTGAAGCGCACGCACGCTGGGCACAGTGACGCTATACGTTATAGCAAAACGTGAGAACTCTATATTCTGACGCCGCGAACGGCGTGACCAGCGTTCGTCGGCACGGCCCGGCGCTAACCGGCACGAAATGCGACATGCTGCATTTTACACCCACTGCGTTACCGAGACAGCACTGCGTCTGCCTCTTTTCGTGACGGAGGGATGCCGGACACGCTGAAACGCGCATGCATCAAAGCAACGCAGCGTGGCGCGCGCCTGCGAATATATGGCAGGACCGGCGACTAGCGTGGCAACGCTGGTGTGACGCGACGATACCAACGCCGGCGCGCACGCGCGCTATGTCACGTCGGAGTGTATTGGTGCCTTGACTGTGGCATGTAGTCATGTTGTCGCATGACACGCATCTGATGGTTATCATGTTTCCACCAGTCACATACCTTCGTCAACTGTTGACGTCACATAATACCAAATTTTCCATATGTTAAGGTACCAAAACGGCCGCGATCGCATCATGAGTGTGGCATTTCGTCATGTTGTTACATGACACGCTTGTCCTGATTGTCATGTTTGGATGTGTCATTTACCTATGTCGTCCGTTCGCGTACCGTAATACCAAATTTTGTGTATGTGACGCTAACGAAATGGCCGCGAGCGCATCACGAGCGTGGCATATAGTCATGTTGTTATACGACACGCACGTCATGTTAATGATGCTTGCACCAGTCTCATACCTTCGTCATGCAATGACATCTCGTTAAACCAAATTTGGCATAAGTGAAGCTGTCGAAATGGCCACCAGCGCATCATGAGCGTGGCATGTAGTGATGTTGTTATATGATACACATCTCATGATTATTTTGTTTGCACCAGTCACATACCTTTGTTATCTATTCACGTGCCATAACACAAAGTTTTGTGTGTGATGCTAACAAAATGGCCGCGAGGGCATCATGAGCGTGGCAAGCAGTCATGTGGTTACATGACACGTACGTCATGATTTTCATGTTAGGGTCCGTCGCTTGTGTTTGCCATGCAATCATGTCATACCGATCTTGTTCTGCAACATGTCATGGGAACGAAACCACCACAAGAGCAGCAAGACCATAAAATGTAAATCAATACATTCATGAAATACATATCATGATTTTCATAATATTGTTACGGGTAACTTAATTAATAAATTTAATACGAGGCACTGTGCTCGGCGAACAAGATGGCGACAGGTCATAAACAGCCAGCCACCACCGTCGTCTTTCTCTTTCTTCCAGACAGGCTGTGCCAGCTGTTGCGTATCATAACCCCCCGGTGGTAGAAGCACCGTCTCGGTGCTTGAGCGACTCAGATGCGGTAGAAGGAGGGCGATAGGGCTTGAGTCGAGCTATGTGCACGATGTCACTTGAAGGTGACGATGATGACGTTGAATCGGCTGGAACGATCTCGTATGTAACGTCAGTCACCTGGCGAACGACGCGGTATGGTCCAGTGTAGCGTGACAGCAGTTTTTCAGAAAGCCCTACACGCCGAGTGGGTGACCAGAGGAGGACAAGAGAACCCGGTGAAAAGTGCACGTTTCGATGATGGGAATCGAAGAGCTGTCTTTGGCGCTCCTGTGAAGCCTGCAGGCGGCTGCGGGCGAGTTGGCGGGCGTGGTCGGCTCGCGCGATGGCTTCACAGGCATACTCCGTGACCGAGGGCAGCAAGGTGTCAAAAGGTAGGGCGGGTTCTCGGCCGTATAAAAGATAGAATGGTGAATAGCCGGCAGTGTCGTGACGTGACAAATTATATGCGAACGTCACAAATGGCAAATGAACGTCCCAGTCCCGGTGGTCGGCCGCTACGTATTTAGAAAGGATGTCGGTTATGGTGCGGTTGAGGCGCTCCGTAAGACCGTTCGTTTGTGGATGGTACGAAGTGGCAAACTTGTGCTTGGCAGAGCAAGAGCGCAGGATTTCTTCAACGACAGCTGATAGGAAGGAGCGGCGCCGGTCAGTGAGAAGTTGGCGTGGAGCTTCGTGTACTAAAATAATATCATATACCAGAAAGTCCGTCAAATCGGTTGCGCAACTCGTCGGAAGTGCTCGTGTGATAGCGTACCGTGTCGCATAGTCAGTGGCGACAGCGATCCATTTGTTGCCGGAGCTGGAGATCGGGAATGGGCCAAGCAGGTCGAGGCCAACTCGAAAAAAAGGTTCGATGGGAATGTCGATTGGCTGAAGGAATCCAGCTGGTAGGGAAGATGGCTTTTTGCGGCGCTGGCAGGGTTCACAAGCGGCGACGTAGCGTCGAACAGAGCGGGCAAGACCAGGCCGAAAGAAACGACGACGTACACGGTCGTATGTGCGAGAGACGCCCAAGTGGCCCGCTAAAGGAGCGTCATGAAGTTGGTTGAAAATAGTCGCACGAAGATGTGCTGGTATGACGGGGAGCAAGTCATGGCCATATGGATCGAGGTTACGGCGATACAGGATGCCGTCTTTTACCAGGAACATTTGTAGAAATGCGTCGCGAGGCCTTGACTCAAGTTTGCCAATGATGGTTCGCGGGGAAGCATCCAGGCGTTGTTCGTGCCCAAGGTTGAGTAGCTGCGTCACAGACAGAAGGTCTGGAAAGGTGTCAGTATGGGCAGCCTCTTCCACGGGGTAGCGTGATAAACAATCAGCATCTTGGTGTGACCGCCCTGTTTTGTACGTTACGGTGAACGTGTATTCTTGTAATCGTAGGGACCAACGAGCGAGGCGTCCTGTGGGATCCTTAAGTGAGGCCAGCCAGCAGAGTGCGTGATGGTCGGTGACTACCCGGAATGGACGCCCGTATAAGTATGGGCGAAACTTGGCGACTGCCCACACGAGAGCGAGACACTCACGTTCCGTGATTGAATAGTTGCGCTCGGCTGTAGATAGTAGGCGACTTGCATATGCTATAACACGGTCATGTTCGCGTTGATGTTGCATTAGCATTGCCCCGATGCCGTGCCCACTAGCGTCAGTGCGAACCTCGGTTGGAGCTGATGGATCAAAATGGGCTAAAATCGGCGGTGTTGTAAGGAGCGTCGTGAGCTGGGAAAAATATGAGGCTTGATCAGCGCCCCAGAAAAACGGGGTGTCCTTCTTCAGGAGGTTTGTGAGTGGGCGTGCAATGATGGCGAAGTCCTTAACAAACCGTCTAAAGTAGGAGCATAAGCCCACAAAACTGCGAACGTCCTTTGTTGACTTCGGAACAGGAAAGTCCGTGACGGCGCGAATTTTCTTGGGATCCGGGCGGACTCCTGCGGCATCGACGATGTGGCCAAGTACCGTTATTTGACGACGAGCAAAGTGACATTTCGACGAGTTCAGTTGAAGTCCGGCTCGACGAAAAACTTCAAGAATCGCCGATAAACTCTTGAGGTGGGAGTCGAATGTGGGCGAGAAAACGATAACGTCGTCTAAATAACATAAGCAGGTTGACCATTTAAACCCTTGGAGCAACGAGTCCATCATTCTTTCGAATGTGGCCGGCGCATCACAGAGACCAAAGGGCATAACTTTGAAGTGATAAAGCCCGTCAGGAGTGACGAATGCGGTCTTCTCACGGTCCATCTCATCCACAGCGATCTGCCAATAGCCAGATCGAAGGTCGATAGTGAAAAAATACTTAGCACCGTAAAGGCAGTCTAAGGCATCGTCAATTCTAGGCAACGGATAAACATCTTTCTTTGTAATTTTGTTGAGATGCCTATAATCTACACAAAAGCGCCATGTTCCATCCTTCTTTCTGATCAGGACGACAGGAGAAGCCCAGGGGCTACAAGAGGGTTCTATTATGTCCTTTGCAAGAATCTTTTCGACTTCCTGTTGTATGACTGTGTGCTCGGACGCGGAAACACGGTATGAACGTCGGTGAATGGGACTCGCGTCACCGGTATTGATGCGATGAGTAACAACACTCGTTCGGCTTAAAGCCGTGCTGGCGAAGTCGAAAATGTCACTATAGGACTCCAGGACGTGACGAAGGGCTTCGGCTTGATCAGGAGCGAGGTCTGATGGTACCATGTGGTCAACGTCGACGCCCGATGAACGTGTTAGAGTTGGTTCATTGTCTGAGGTGCAGCAATCATCCACTCTGAAGGGTTCAACCGTATGGTCTTGTAGAGCAGTAATTTCGGCCAGGGAGATACCTTGTGGAAGAATTTGGGCAGTGAGGGCAAAATTGACAATAGGAAGGCATGTGCGGTTTCCAACGATTGTCAAAATTGTGTGCGGAACAGCGACGTCATGCGTAAGCATCACGGCATGAATTGGTGCCACCATGTAATCGCCGTCAGGTACAGGTGGTGTACAGAAGAGGTCGATATGTGTGACACAGTTAGGCGGAAGGCGTGCGAAATCAATGCAGCAAAGGTGACTTTGGGGTGGGTTGGTCAGATCAGCAAGTAGAGGCATTTCAAGGTCAAGACAGCCGGCTGAACAATCTATACGGGCCGAGTGAGCGATTAGAAAATCCATGCCTAGAATCACTTCATGAGGGCAATTTTCTATAACGGTGAAAAGAACAGCAGTGCTTCTATCGGCGATAGTCACACGGGCAGAGCACATGCCAATAATCGCGGCAGTTCCCCCGTCGGCGACTCGAACGGCTCGGTTCAAGGCGGGTGTGACAACTTTCTTTAGGCGGCGACGAAGAGCAGCACTCATTATGGACACATGCGCGCCGGTATCGATCAATGCGCGCACAGGTACATTGTCTAATGTAACGTTCAACAGATTCCGGGTCGTCGGTAATGTTACACGAGGATTTCTTGCAGAGAGCGTCGTCAATGCAGCTTCACCTCCAGAAGCTGCACTGCCTAGTTTTCCGGTCGGCGGCGCTGCGAATAGGTCGGAGATGCAGGACGGCGTTGTGGGGGAGAACGAGATTGACGGCGAGCAGGGGATGGCGAGCGGGCGTAGCAAGGTCTCGTCAGAGGTGCGGCAGAATCAGAAGATGTGGTCGGCATAGGGGAACCAAAATCAAATGTTGAGGACGACTGGTGGTCAGAAGTGGCTTGGGTAGGAGGCCCATAGCGTGCCGGCGGAGCCCAGTGATTGCGGCAGTGGCGAGCGATATGACCGACACGTCGGCAGTTGAAGCAGATGGGCTTGTCGTCCGGTGTACGCCATTCGGACAAATTGCGCTGTCGAGAGTAGTTGGACCGAAATCGAGGAGCAGATGGACGACGATAAAAAGGCTCGGCAGAGTAGACTGGTTGAATGGGGTGTAGGCCGACGTTCGATAATTCTTGACGAACGACGGCTTGTATGAGTGAGATCGTGGTCGGTGAAGGATCAGGCGTTGGAAATGGAGCAGCTACTGGTTGGGCTGCCTCGACCTCACGACGAATGATGCGGGTGAGGTTGTCCCATCGGGGAACTGGGCGGACGGAGTCATCACAAGAGGAAGTAGCAGCTGTGTTCGGCAGGCGCGTGATGCCGTGGGTGACGCGGCGGGCTTTAGCCTGTTCTAGACGGCGGCACTCTGTCAGGATCGTGTCGATTCTCGTGACATTATTAAAAACCAGCAGGTTGAAGGCATCGTCAGCAATCCATTTGAGGACATGGTTAACTTTTTCTTCTTCTGACATGCGCTGGTCGACCTTGCTACAAAGCGCCAAGACGTCAAGAATGTATGAGACGTACGATTCAGTAGACGTCTGGGCGCGAGTGGCGAGAGTCTTTTTGGCAGCGAGCTGACGACCAGATGAATCGCCGAAAAGATCACGGATCTTCGATTTGAAAAGATCCCAGCTTGTGATTTCGGCTTCGTTGGTTTCGAACCATGTCCGCGGCGTGCCGTCAAAGTAGAACACAACATTGGCGAGCATGAGCGTGGGATCCCAGCGGTGGGTAGCACTGACTCGCTCGCATCGGTGCAGCCAGGAGTCAACGTCGATGGTGCCGTCAGCGGAGAAAGTTCCAGGATCCCGCAGGGGTGGCAGGGTGACGTAGGTTGTCGACTCGGATCGAGAGACCGGTGGGGATGAGGCACTGGCAGTTGAAGTAGCCGAAGAGTCCCCGGTGTTGCGACCGCTGCGCGTCTCCAAGTGCTGTGCCATTTCCACTCCTTCTTTGTCTGGGTTTTTGCGCTGTTAGCCAGAACATATATTATGGATGTCACACAGAATAGGCCTTATTAACCATGTTTCATCCTACGTGAAAAAAATGAAAAAAACGGAAACCCAATTTTTCATATCTTACAACATAAAAAAGTTCAGGAAAACCCAACAGACAACTCTTAAATCGCTCTAAAGTTACGAAAGCCTCAATTGCCGCATGTGGTTCTGCAGAAATGCTCAGGAAGCGCCAACTGCTAAGTCTGATATTGCTATCAAGTTTCAGAAGCCTGACCTGCCTTGTTCAATATCACAGACGTGTTCAGCAAGGCTACTCGTTGGATATTGTCCAATGCAGACGTTTACTGCTTGTCTCCGAATTGTCGTTCCAAATAAAAGAACCTTCTGTGGTACTTCCGGAGGCTATTATTTTCAGAGGGCTGAAGCTGATGCAGTGATTTCACTGACAGCCGTGATAAAATGGCTAATAAACAGGTATTTTTTTACTTAATATCGTATTAAGCAGTTGTTACATAACCCAAGAAGATCAAAATTATTTAAAATTTATTTTCTACTCGGTATTTTGAGAAATTCTCTGTGAAATACAACAATAGGCCTACGTTACAGTATGCCTCTTAACTATGTCAGCAAAGTGCATTTTAGGGTCTTCAGGGGCTCGAAAAGTTCAAATAAAACAGCTCATATTACATTGTGTCAGTACATGCAACTCAGCTGATTGCCGACAAACTTCATGCGTATAATGCCTTCAATTCCTTGCTGCAATTTGAGTTTCTCAGTCGAATTACTGACTTGTTTTGCAACAACGAGAAAAGGAATAGTATATTCTAAAGCATCTACCAGTCTTCGAGATTCGAAATGTCTTATTGCATAATAAACAGTTTTCATATTATTGTAATGCGTCTTCTAAACATTGCCATAGCCACGCTTTTGTGTACGTGCAAACATAGCCACATTCATCAACGCACGAACACCATATGTTTAGATGTGTCACCCATTCTGGTTCTTCCCAAAAGAGCCATAAATTAAAGAAGCTGGGTGCAAAGTCTTCTTGCAAACGCCTCCTTTTTCACGACCACCCAACACACTACGCCAATTTATGCCGAAAGTTATAAGAACTTTTCCCGTGGGTTTGTTCTTCTAATCAGCTTCTGAATCAGGTGGACGTCAACCACTGAGCCAACAGATTGCTTGAACAAACACGCCATATTCTGTAAACACACCACCATACACAACTATATATTCATTGGTCTTGAGGGCATTTTGAAGGTAAAACGGTAATAAACGGTAATATGCAAGAAATATAGTGCCTACTTGGCTTATTTATGGTATTTCTTAGAACACGAGCTCCGAATCTTATATATGTTATGACAGACACAGACAAAATAGTGCTATTTTATATATATCAGTGGGGAGTGGCGTAGAAGAACACACAGACGGGAGCAGTTTAGAGAACTTTATTGTGGCCGGTTGTTGAGTTGAAGCACGCAAATTCTGTGCAGTACTTGCCAAATAAGCTTTGTAAAGGACTTTGCTCGCCTTAAACAAAGAAGCCTAAACTCAAGAATGCCAAACAAAAACATTTTTTTCTAGGAGATTTGCGAAACCAAGCAAATTTGTAGCTGACAGCCGCGATCGCTGAAAGCAGATGCTGCCTCGCCGCGTTTTTTTTTCGTCCGGTTCCACAAAAGTTTCAACATAAATCAATTTTTTATATGAGCAGAGAACATCGGTGCATGAAAGAAAGAAAATGACGGCGTATCTGCGTGCTCAACTGGCAAGGGTCGTCAGAAGACGACAATGATGTTTCTGGAGAGAGAGAATTCTCTCTCTGACAACAATCACTGTATCGGCGGCGATTTTTCCATCCACAGCTCCCACACTCAGCCACGCGCCACAAAGTTGTGGCTTTTGAGGGCCTTACTCTACTTCAACTGCTTCTCGGCACTCAAACTCGTCCTCTGAACGAGAAATTTGTGAATATCGGAGCGGTCGATGAGCTGCCACAAGTCCACGTCGATTGCACGGTCGCCCTCACGAAGCGTGAATGGGTGCATTCAGCGAATTCTCGTCTCTTATTTGTACCACTCGAGGGTATTTCAGCTGCGGCGTTTTGGTGTAATCATCCAGTGACGCTCACATCAGGCACGACACTCCTTGGAGTTCAAATTGCATCGCCGCTCGCACTCGATCACGCTTGCAAGCTACGCCTAAGCTCGCAGACACTACTGCGCTGCTGCACTCCCCGGCCACCTCTAACAAAAAAATGGCTACCTACCCAGCGTGCATAGCGTCGCCGCCGCTCGTGCAAGCTCCCTATATGACTCCTGGTTGTGAGAAAGACCATCTCTAGCTAGAGTGCTGAGTTTTAAAGCATTCAAGACTCATAAAAAAGCGACGCACTTGCGTTACGGCATCTTAGGTGCATCGGCAGTTTTGTGTTTAGAAAAAAGAAAATAACAATTTAGAATGCCAGATACTCTATAATGGGAGAGCAGAAAGCCGCCCCGTGGGCCTAGGACCAAACCCTGGGGAAAAAAATCCTCGCTAAGCCTCGCTAATGCCAAGCAGGTTACGCCCAGCGAGTTTCCACAAGGAACTTTACTCGGGTTGTGTTATGAAGATATAATCACTTTGACCAGTGCGAAGGAAAATTATAGAAAACGGCACGAAAGCTGCGAGTCTTATTGCAACCTCTGGAATGGCATATCACAGTGATTTTCGCACAGTCCTCATGAAAGCGTGTACTATCGTTGGCTCTAACTGATGCTGCTTCAAACTTCTTTTCAACATTTCCGTTTCCTCCCAATAACATCTCAGAAAGGTACCTACAATTGTTAATAAATTCTTGGTTGTGACCCCTCATATTGCAGTTCCGTCTTCCACCGAAGGTTCTGTTTAGCACATATTTTTCCGGTTATTTACGCTTAAGTGTGCAAGTTACTTACGAGCGTTGCGCTATGGCGCTATATTTTACGTGAAGATGCATCTTTGCGTGCATTAGAGGGCTGCTTTTAGACTAAGCCGTCAAAGTTGGTTGGTAATTATGGTTATCTTTATTTCATTCATGTTGATTTTTTTATATTTTAAACACGGCTGTAGAAAGAATAGTGTACTGCTATCCTCTCATCCACATATAATTTTCTCTGCTATGTTTTCCGTTATTTGTAGGCAGGTTCTCTTTACCAGCAGAATGAGATAAAATGCAAGCCACATGCGTCGGTTATCTTTCAAGATAACTACACTAGAGAGTTTGGCCCTGTTTACGAACTTGCAGTTGCCGTCTACAAATAGCCTAAGTGTATATATGAGAGCTTCTTTTTGTTTTTTGTTTTTTGTTTTGTTTATTTTGCAGTTAGGCTGCATTGCGACAAACCCATGTTCTTACGCAACTTGTCGGGATTAATTGTGAAGCTCCGAGCAAAGACAGACTGGAAAAATAGTGCAATAGGCAGCAGCGCAGTGACTTCACCGCCTCTATAACACAGCATTAGGAAACAAGAAGCGAAGAAAAATTTAAACTATGTGCCGCGTCTAGTTACCGAAAGGGATGTTATCTTGATGGATACGGGCTTCATTTACGAGTATGTGTGTTCTCTCTTTCAGGGCGGATAGTGAGAAGCTTTCATTTTTTTGTTTATTTGTTCTGTTTACATTCTTTTGCTATCCTGTGTAGACGAATGAAAATAAAACAGACAGGTAAGATGGGGAGGGTTGCTTAACCATGGTCCATTGTCAAGAACACTTAGGCGAACACGACCTACAGTGACGTTCGGGGCCAACAGATTTAGCAGGCGTTGTCTCGTCATGAGAGATTGAAGAACCAGTAGCCAGAAAAGAACACGCCATCATAATTGCTTGATGCACAGACTATCTAGAGCCTAATGTTTAATAAATAGAACAAAAGAAGGCGTAAGGAATGACGCAGTGATGCACTCACGAAGCTTGACGGGCTTAATAAAGCCGAAGGCACACGTCTGGCGATATTACGAACTCTGGTTGTGAAACGAAGGTACAGCATATGCTGCCCATTGTATGGTTTTTTGATGAGCTTGTACTAATAAGGTCACAAGCCATTGTGTTGTTTCTTTGATAAATTCTATGAGGGCTTACAGCCTCCAGCTGTAAGCAGCTGCATCTTATACCCTTGTAAGGTCCCCAGACGAAGGCTGCACAATACACAATGACATGCGAGACGCGTCCTTCTGAGATTAGCCTTAATTTTTTAGCGAAAGCGTAATTGATCAATGCACCTCATGCGAGTCGTGGTCGACTGGGAGATTCAATGTAATAGAACTAAAAAATGTTGGTTGGGGGGGGGGGTAGTGACGGGACGGTTGCGTATAAAGTCGCATGGTTGCCTTGACGTGCCTCTTTAGTTGTCTCATCAATAATGTGGAGTGCACCATTTCACTAACGCCATGGTCAGCGTGTTTTATTAGACGTAACTGGTCATTATGCTAAAGCGAACCATAGTGGTAAACAGTATGACATCCTTAACGAAATAAATGTTATCGCATTCTAAGAACATCCCTGAGTGATAGCTCTCAATTTTCGTTTAGAGGCAAAGTTCCTAAGACCTAACCTTTTCTTTCGTAGTGCCCACGGTATAGAACCATATCTACAGTCGAATCTTATTTGACGAACCAGAAATGGTTTTACAATAGACCTCGTGCACCTCATATATATGAGACTTTTATAGGGCAGAAGATAACTGTTCCCGGTTAAAATAAACTATATATTCAGAAGAGTGATGATGAGCTGATCACTACTAAAACATACCTGTATGTTGATGCTTATGAATGAAACTTGAAAAAAAAATCAAAGGCACACGTCGGACACTAAGTGTTCCAACAAATTACCTGCATTAAAATGGTATCTTGCCATTGCTAAGATGACAGGTTCATGGATACACTTTCGAGGCATATCCTGCCTTCAGCGATTTTCTAGATGCTTTTTGAGTTGCTTAACATGTCTGAAAGGCGAAATAAGTTTACATTTTTATATACATCGTGCCGGGCAACGCTCGGTTAACGTATGGTTACTCACCGACACGTTACCCATAGCTTCATTCACTAGCCTTAATTTACTTCGGGGAGACGCATGGTTCTAATTATACCAATCGCTACTACACATTAGATATGCTCAAAGTGAGTTTACCTGTGAATAGTTTTCATAAGCGCAACTTCTTTCTTTTACAGCGAAAGTTGTAATGAGATCACAACTCTGGTCACTCCCAGTTATCCGCCACCGCCACCGCCGGTGTCCGTAACCACATCGCACAAAATTAGAAAACAAAAAACTAATGCCGAAGACACAGTGAGGCTTGAAGCTGGGTCCGCTATGTACCTACCCAGCATTCAACCACTGAGCCACGCCACTGCTTGGGACTTGTTGCCAAACTTGCCTTAGGCAGGCTTGATGTCGGGAAAGCAATCGCACTGATACGACTTAAAAAGCAATTTGTTACTGCGAAACAGCAACCAATCGTCAAACAATGCGACTAGCGTAGCGAGTGGGTCGTCCATTGCTCTAACCCTTTACGAAAGCTTGTTCTTGTTCCCCTATTAACTGTGGCGCATACCGACTTCAGCCATAATTCCCAATCGTCGTCAGCCACTGCATGAACAATTGGCGCAATATTTCTTGGAAATGTTTTGCTGATACGACGCTTCTCAGAAGAATGACGGAAATTAGCATAGCGAATGCCGGCCTACTACCCAAAAAAATTTAATATTAATGTTTTAGTGGGTATCAAGCAAGTGTACTTGCAGTAGTTACCCAATGAGGGTTTAGAAAAGGCTCTGAAATGCCGCTATTCTAGGTTTCGCTGTGACTGTGCTGCGCCTTCCACGCAGGCCTGGCACTTTTTTAGAAATGATGAGTGATCTAGTTAGGCGTCAAGATAGGAGCTTACGCGTCAATCATCTTCGTTAACACGCGAAAAGAACTTCCTGAATCCGAAAAAACAAAAAACAAAAAACGAGCTGCTGTCGAATATGATCCCGCTTCTTTCTAGCCGTGACACGGAAACACGGAGTAGCAGCACAAGCGGGGCTCGTAATGTCAATGAGAAGGCGAGCCAGTATGTGTTCCGTCATTAGAGGGCCTCTAGTGAAGGTTTTACCTGGCGCTTGTATAAATAGGCACACGTTGGCTTCATTAGTTGCCGGATCCAAGCTATCGTGGCGGCCTGATTTCTTGCTAACACCGCCCACTTCACTTTCGAGAGCAGCGATTAGGCAGAAGCGCCGGCAAGACCCTAGTGCACACGATGAGTGTTTCCGTACCCAGTTTAAAGCAAAGACCACGTTGGGAAGGGTTCTGGTTTTACTTTAGCAAGGAGTTCACTCCTGCTTGGCCTTGTTATTTTAACATCCTCTAAAATTTTTATGTCTTTTTGTATGCCTGTTTCGAAGCTTGTACCACTCAGGTGTCTTTTTCGAATTTTCGCACTATACTTTCGCTTTAGTCTATTTCGTATACCCCGATGTATAAACTTTCTCCGAGTTTGCCCTTAGTAACATTAAACAGGCTCACAATTTTGTTCTCTCTTATGTTGAATGTCGATTCTTCTTACTGGTAAACCGTGTTGCTACATGCTTGCTTTGTATGCCTGTACGCACGTCATTCACTTCGTGCATGTTTGTCATCCTCCAAATCGGCGAAAGCTCACTCCTTAATTCTCATGCTTTAGAAGGCTTCTGTCATCTGCAATCTTATTGTCTCTTTTCTCATTTGAATCGCGTGAGAGTTTTCATTAGGCTATCTCCGTGTTGCGTACTTGAAACTACTGTTTCTTGATTCTGGAGAAAAAAATCGTGATTCGATAGGAAAGAAAGCAACCCGTAAATTCAACCACTTCTGACATAATCTTAGAAAAAGCATCCGAAAAAAAAATAATTCTGGTGCTATGTAAAAAAAATTACACGTTTGGTCCTTTTTAGTTAATCGGAAGTATGGTCTGTCTTGCGAGGTACCTGTATTAAAGATATAAATTGGAATATCTGATGAGAAACACGAATCAATTGAGCAACAAAACAAGGGCTTGCATCAATTTTAATGATGTGTAGGGCATCAAAATCCTTAAGGATTTTTTATTTGGACAATGCTACGAAGTCAATCAGATGACTGTTCAACCACATGTTGGATGAAGGGGAAAATGCTGAGGCCCATCATGGACTCATGTGAGTATAATATCGTGCTTGTTGAAGAGCCTTAGGGGGTTGAAATCCCTAGAGCCCCACACTACGGTGTCTCTAGTAATAATATCGTGGTTTTAGGACTGAAAACCTCACAAACTATTACGAATTTTTATGACATTTCCACGACGCTCCTTGAAGATATGCGTATGGGGAAAAACATACATGATTTGTACAGTGCACGCATCATTAGTTATAGGCTGCGTGTTAGGAGCTAAAGCCTATTGATCAAATACCTTAAAAATTACTGCAGTAGCGCATGTACAATTACCGAGAGGGGCGTTATCTTGCAGTACCCGGGCTTCATATCAATGTAAGATGGTGTTCTTTTTTGGGTGGATAGGGAAAAAAATTTAACTTGTTCAGTCCGTTACATAAGTGTACTATAGTCGCCTGTGTAGACCAAGTAAACAAAGAAGACAGATAAGGTGGTCAAGGCTGTTCAACCTTGGTCTGTTGTCAGGAACACTTTGACGAGCGCTACACGGACTATCGGTGCCAGTTGATAAGTAGGCGTTGTGTCGTCATGAGAGCACGAAGAACCAGTAGCGAGCAACACAACCCACCGACGTGTGTGAACTTTCGTTAGAAATTTAAAAAGTTCTCAAGCGAGGTGTGAATCGAAAACCTAATTATTTGTCTTTTATTGTCATTATATTTGTGTATATCGTAAGTTATTATAACTTATCGTAATTCGTTACATATAACGAATGATGATTTTTTTTTTTTGGAGTAAGCCATCGACAATGAATTGACCACCTGTATTGTAAGATTGATATGAGTTCACAATAATGATGATTGATAAGAGTTCACAACTACGCTTGTAGTTTATTATACTAGCCCCACCGTGGTGGTCTAGTGGCTAAGGTACTCGGCTGCAGACCCGCAGGTCGCGGGTTCGAATCCCGGCTGCGGCGGCTGCACTTCCGATGGAGGCGGAAATTATGCAGGCCCGTGTGTTCAGATTTGGGTGCACGTTAAAGAACCCCAAGTGGTCGAAATTTCCGGAGCCCTCCACTACGGCATCTCTCATAATCATAAGGTGGTTTTGGGACGTTAAACCCCACATATCAATCAATCAGTTTATTATGCAAAAATGGCTTGCGCCCTTTTCGTAGGACTAGAAATGCAGCGGCCAACAAGAACGCTAGATATAGGTGGCCTAATGTCACCTATAATAGGACACGCATGCCAGATTTTCGATCTTTCCTTGAAAGAATATAAAAAGTGGTGCAGGTAGAATGTAGAAAAAGCGCCAGGCATGCACGGAAGGCGCAGCACAGTCGCAGCGAGCGTTAGAAGAGTGGCCTTTAAGAGCGTTTTTAAACACTCTTTGGGTGACTACTGCAAGCCCACTTTCTTGATACCTACTAGGTTATTAAGAATAAGTTTATTTGCTTAGTACGTATGCCAGCATTCGCTATGCCATTTTCGTCATTCTTCTGAAAAGCGTGGTATCCGCTAAACACTCGCAAGGAAGTCTGTGCCAATAGTTCATGCAGTGGCTGACAACAATGAGGAATTATGGCTGAAATAGGTATGCGCCACAGTTAATAGGGGAACAAAAACAATTTTTCGTGATGGGTTGGAGCCATGGTGACTGGAGCATTGGATGGCCCACTCGTTATGCTATTCGGACTGCGTGACGAGTGGTTGTTCTTTCGTTGGTTCAAGACGCCTTATAAATCTTACTAACGTGATTGCTTTCCCGACATCAAACCTGCCTAAGGCAAGTTTAACAACAAGTCACAAGCACCAGTATAGCTCAGTGGTGAATACTGGACTGGCACCCAGTGGACCCGGGTTCAAGCTCCACTGTGTATTTCGTGCTAGTTCAAGCCTGCCTAAGACCCCGGCGTAACTCCGTGGTAGAATACCCAGCAGACCCAGGTTCGAGCTCTACTGTGTCATTGGTGCTGGGTGTTTTTTCTCATTTTGCGATGTGATAACGGACACCGGCGGCGGCAGACAACTGCGCGTGAACTGAGTTGTGATCTCATAACAAATTTCGCTGTAAAAACTGTATATCAATCATAATCGAATCGCATGTACCGCTTACAAGATAGCGCGATTCTCATGAACTAAACAAACAGCTAACACCACTTTGTCCTGAGTTGATATTATCAGATTATACGTTAGATTCTACAAAGAAGCAGTGAGACTCATTATTGAATAATTTCGGATCGTCACTCCGACTAAAAACACTGGAGTCAAGAACTATTGAAACACTTGCGTGAGGCTCGGAAATGCATCGAATATATTTTTAACACCACTATTCTTAAAACAGATACGCTTTCAATATCGAGAGAGGGGCTTTAACCTGCAAGCGCAGTGGCATTATGGGAAGACGGCAATTCGCAACGTCATAGCGGCATATTTGTCATCTGCTCGTGTTTCACGTAAACAGTTATGAGTGAATCATCATCCAGCGAACCCGAGAGCGATTTTCGTGATTTAGACTAGGTGTAGAACGCAGAGTTCGCAAACTCAGTGCAACTGTGTTGACTCGTCAGCATAATCTTCATTGCAGCGGGGATCCCTGGCTGACACTCACTGACGAAAATTTTCAAGTTAAATTAAATACTTTGTGCGTGTAGTCGTATATCAGCCTGTGGCGAGCATTAACACTTTTCACCAAGGAGATGAACAACATACCTTCCACGGCACCCCAAATTGTGTCAGTATTCCTTTAGAAGAAGATTTGAAGCTTCTGCATCACGGCTGAAGGCGGCGAAGGCAGAGCTCAACTTCTTGAAGGGGGCAGGCTTGCTCCGGTGGTTATAGACCTATGACATTAAGTTAACTGTGAAGTGTGACTTTGTGTGTACATGCTCTCTCCTCTTTCTCTCTCTCTCCATCTTTAAAACTCCGTCATCCTTTTCCCTAGCGGTTCTTTCTAAACTGGTAAACATCCCTGCCTTTTTTTTCACCCCTGTTCCTTTCTTCCTTTAATAGAAAAGGACTCCTTGTGAACAAACGATAAAAGAGAGTTTTTGTCCCCTTATTCATGTATTCTTTGCCCTTTTTAGTGAGCACTATCTTGTGCCTCCAGCTGCATCAAGACGTTTGTGCCTGTACCATCATTAAGTCACACCTACAAGGATAACAAAAGTAAGCTACAGTGGATTGTGCCCGTTCTTCATGATGCAGCAGTTCGACGTGTAGAAGAAAACAAGATTCTTATACTTTTTTCCCACGTAACCTTCGAGCGCAACTGACGCTTTTATTTATTTCTAACCTCAATGCACCCTGCAGCCGGTGGTTTCGGCAGAGTAGAACTAGGACAAAATGCCCAACTTTTTTTGCTGTCTCACGTTTGTCTGGCATTGCAGTTCCAGGGACAGATTGATCCCCCGCGGCTCATGAGACTTAGTTTAGAGGGCTCCCGTTCACGCAGTAAAGCAAGCTCTGTTGCAACCTTCAGTCTTGTGTTTTGCGACACCACATGGTGGACAAATGGAGGCGACCTGAAATCAGAAACGGCCTTCAGGCACCCGTATACTTACATAGGAAAAAAAAGTGTCTACTACAGGAGCACACACAAATAGCTACCGAGATCAGGAGGATTTATTTGGCTTTTCTAGGCACTCTCTTGTGTCATCAATACCGTTAGTTCTCTGCTGGCGATCACCCTATCCATGTTTTACTACAGTGTTCTTTGCGATAGGAGTGTTCTAAGCATTATGACTGATATTTGCTATTGACCAGAACTCTTCACAATAATGTGTGCCGGAACAAAATTGGATGAAAAGTTTTATGAGAGATGCTTCTATAGTGGAAAATATTTTTTAACAGGATTCCATTCCTGGTAAACTAACATGTTTTATGCATCCTGTTGTCGAGCACAATATTTGTGGGTAGCTCTACCAATTGGTTTGGCATTTGTCATGTTTTGCGAATTCATCATGCTTGCCACCGTTTAAAGAGACTATAAATTCTATGCAAAGTTGGTATTAAACGAGTAGGTACCGCGAGTTGGAATAACTGCTGTTGTGTTGTAGCCACACAGGTCTATAATGTGCGTTGTATTTCATTCACGTACTCATACTGGGGGTGAGGTGTGTGTATATAATATTAAAAAGCACATTGATTGTAAATAATAAAATATCACCTTAACATAAGTAAATGTCTATGTAGAGAACCGAAGGTTAACAACAATCTTTTTTTTTATTTTTACGTCAATTTATTTCCTGCCGCTGCTATCTTGTTGCATATTTAAATTTCTATTTCTTGAACTCTGAGAAATTCACTCGAAAAACATCTTTTCTCATATTTTGTCGTCAAGAAGATGAGAAAAAACATATCCAAAATTTTCATAAATTATTGTGGCTGTAATTATGAACCTACAGGTTTGTGTCAAATATGGCACACCATGTATATGTGCCAGTGATATTGCTGCCATGGTTCAAGAACAAAGTAAAACTTATTCTAGTTTTATTTGTGTGATGAGTGGATAAAATCAAGACAACTGCTTCATTTGTTGGGGCAATATTGAAAATTCTGCTCCGTGCACCTGACAGCTCATATTTATAAGGCAGATGGTCGCTTACACGTTTGGCTGTTCGAACTGGTCTGCCCTGCTTTACTCGCCCTTCCGACTTCTCTCTTACTGTCTTGCGGTTGGAAGCATTCGTTGCATAGGAATTAAGCGACTCGAAATACCTATTTGAAACGGTCGAGCTTCACATGATTGTTTCGTGTTTCAACGCTAATTATGTATCTGAAAAATACCAGGTACTGTTTCTAGCTGTTTCTAGTACCTCAGACTTTTGTACAGCATCTCGACAGATACCAACAGTTCCTCAATTCTGCACAGCACTGCACTATCTAAGAGGCTGTGTATTTAATGTCTTAGTTGTGCAGGAGAATATGGACGGTAATATATTGCGCGTTTTCTCACTAAAATGGGTGCTAGGTCAAATATGGTACAAACCCATTTCCGGCAGTGTACCGTAATGGGAAACTTATTGCCGAAAGTAATAATCAGCATGAATTTTGATGGTCACAAGGTATTCCAAAATTTTATTTGCATCATTCTGCTGCAAGAGATTGGCTGCAAGAAGAAAAAGGCTGACAGATCCCACGTTATTTGGGAATGGACGCGA
Source organism: Rhipicephalus microplus (assembly GCF_043290135.1). NCBI lineage: Eukaryota > Metazoa > Arthropoda > Arachnida > Ixodida > Ixodidae > Rhipicephalus > Rhipicephalus microplus. Next base: position 355,122 of record NW_027464636.1, read on the forward strand.
TGTGAAGCACTCGGAGAAAAGTTGACCATGTGGTAGTTGTTTTTTAAATTGAGGAACACCTCATAAAATGGCGCTACGTATAAGTACACAGATAGGTTGAAGAATTGCACATGTTTAAATAACCAGTTGTTTTTATTTTTGCAACGGTTCCAACAGGAACATGAGTATTAGCAACACCAGAAGCACTAAAGTGATATGAAGCGCTGGTGCTCGTGAGGGTTGTAGCCCTGGAAACTGCTGTGTAAATGAACTTCATTCCATAGCACCTAACTAAAATTGAAGTAAACCCTATGTGACGGCTATGTCATGGGAAGACATGCGTAATGTTTATAGAATGAGATGGCCAGCACTGCAATCACAACCTAAGTTTCTCGAACATTAAAGACTATTTAAAAAGTAGTTCGGAAACCTGGCGTAGCTCTGCGGTAGAAGTCTTGATTGCCTCGCACAATGCTAAGTTGTGATTCTTGCCGGGACGCTTACATTTATTTTTAGGCGCGAAGCTTCTTAAGGCGTGGGTTGTGCGTCTCCTGTATGAAGTAGCCACCTCTCGTTTTGGTCGTTGGAATGTCCGCTGGATGGATTTACTTGTATATAATAAATATGTGATGAAAAGGTGGAAGATGGCGGTACTTGGAGTGTACACTAGATGAACGGACGGATGGACAGACATACAGTCAGACGGGCATGCGTACAGACGAGCGGACAGACAGAGATGAGCAGGTGGACGGACGGATGGACTGATGGATGGACATATGGATGGAAAAACAGACAGACAGACAGACAGACAGACAGACAGACAGACAGACAGACAGACAGACAGATGGATGAATGGATTGATGGATGGACGCATGAATGGACGCAACTGGAGGATGATTCACGGTTTACCGAAAAAAATACCTACGAAACTTCGGCCCACACATCATCATTCTTTATGTTGCTCATGGTTGAAATTTTACAGGCAGGATAGGCTTAGTCACGCGATATGTGCACACGGTTCATGTTTCTTTTGGCTGGCTTTCGTGTGTGCGTATATGCATGTGCGTGTGCGTGAGCTTGTATGCGAGTGCCTGTGTGAATGCGTGTGGGTGTGCGTGTATATGTGCGTTAGAAAACAGCGTTTGTTTGTTTTTGTTTTTTTTTTGGCCTCCAGTTGGCGGGTTCGAAGGAGTGAGTAAGCTGAGAGCACGTCTAGTGTTATATTTTTTGCGCTTTGCTTTCTCGCAGGGTTGTCGTGTGATGCGTTTTTATTTTTTTGCTTGTGGTGTGCTTGTTCCGTACAGCTGCCATTTCCAGCCTCGCACCTTCAATGTACGAAGAACACTGCATGGAATCGGACTAGCGATTATTTGTTTAGGCTGAATAAAGCCCTTCACACAAATTCTCAGGTTCCAGGACAAAAGCGAGCTTGTTAGTAGCGAGGACTCGCGAAGCCTGATTCAAAATCCCAAAGGGTGAGCTGTAGGGGCTTTTTTTTTGTTAGCACAACATTTTCCTAAGATTCACCTGGGTGTGGGCGTATACGGCACTTCATTTGCAGCTGCCACTCACGACGGTCTTTTTATTAGTGAGACTACTTGAACGTTTGTTAGGCATTCGCGCCAACCTTTGTCAAAGAATAATTCAGCCCCGTCTTTCTTTTCTCTTTGCTTTCCTTCTCTTTGACCCCGTACGTGATTGTCGCCGAGTTTTTCCCTTAGTTTGGATTGTGTATATATGCGCTAGGACTTAAGATTTGTTTCTAGCTCTGGCGTAAGGCAGAGTTTGTACATAAACATGCATTGGTACAACAACATCACTCTATGCTCGAGAGCTTCTAGGCATGATTTTTCTCTGACAGAATAAATGGGGGTGTGTGCAAGGAGGCGGCGTAACAAAAGAAGGCATGCAACACGCTTCCTTCCTTTTCTGTTTTCTTTCATATTTTGCGAATGTGCGAAGTGGTGCTTTTGTGGTGTGTTCAAGCACGAGGCGCTTGTACCTTGTTAGGGAGCGTACAGAGAAATTTTTCTGCAAGGGAAAAGAGGAAACTTATTTTTTTTTCCTGCCGATGTCAATTTTTACCCAACCGCGATTTTCACAGCACCATTCATACTGTGTTCTCGCCCTTCGAAACTGTGCGTTTAAAATGTCTAAAAAACTGAGAACATGAATCGTGGAAGCGTTCAATGAGTTCGCTGTATACAATTGGAGAGCTCTTTGTATAGAATGTAGGCTAAGATGATTGGTGTAAGGGTGGCACCATCTATATTGAGCATAAAGCAAATAAAAAAGTCACAGATTTGCCACTGAGGCGAAACAATGAACGCGATAGCAACAAATCCGAAGGTCACGCACAGAATGGAAAGCCGATAGAAACGTGCCCCGCGTTTCTCACGAGCAAATGGCGCTCCAAACGTACTCATAGCTACAGATGCATGCGAATAGGTGTCTCAGTTGTTGCTTCGCTGTGTCTCCAAAGCGCGCGCTTTTCGCAAAACGGAGACTGTAATGATTGCGCTGACCTTTGTGCGCCTTGTAACTACAAAAGAATTGTTCCAGGCCAGCCAAGATTTGGATGCACGTTAAAGAACCCCAGGTGGTCGAAATTTCCGGAGCCCTCCACTACGGCATCTCTCATAATCATATTGTTACGGGGAAGATTTATTCACCGAGAGCTGGTCTTGCTAACGGCTTAAACAGCGCACAGTCATGCAGGCCAACGGGAGAAGCTCGAGAGTCCAACCCACTACAACCACGTTGTCGTCTTCTTCATTTGGGAGCGAGTCGGCGTTGTAGGGCTTGAGACGAGAAACATGGACTACTTCCGTTCTGGGTGCAGCAGCTGATGAGTTTGTGGTAGCGGAAATCTCGTAGGTCACAGGTGTGACATGACGAATGACTCGGTAGGGCCCGGCGTATCGCGATAGTAGTTTCTCGCAGAGGCCAACACGTCGAGATGGGAGCCACAAGAGAACAAGAGATCCCGCAGAAAAAACGGCATCTCTATGTTGACGGTCGTAAAGCGACTTCTGTGCTGTCTGCGACGACGATAACCGAGCGCGCGCTACCGCACGTGCCGTGAGGGCCCGGGTGATCGCATCCTGAGCGTACGAAGTGGAGGATGGGTGGTCTGATGAAAGCAGTGTGTCGAAGGGCAGTAAGGGATGACGTCCGAAGAGTAGATAAAAAGGGGAGTAGCCCGCTGTTTCATGACGCGACGAGTTATAGGCGAAGGTTACGAACGGAAGAGCTATGTCCCAATCAGTGTGGTCGGTAGATGCGTACATGGAAAGCATGTCCGTCAATGTGCGGTTTAGGCGCTCCGTAAGGCCGTTAGTCTGAGGGTGGTAAGATGTGGTGAAGTTGTGACGGGTAGCACAAGATCGGAGTAGGTCATCAACCACACGAGATAGAAAGTAGCGACCACGGTCTGTGAGTAGGTGAGTCGGAGCGCCATGCTGGTGAGTAATGTCGTACAGCAGGAAGTCGGCAACGTCGGCTGCGCAGCTGGTTGGTAGCGCTCGAGTGATTGCATACCGAGTGGCATAGTCTGTGGCCACTGCAATCCATTTATTTCCAGTTGTAGAAGTAGGAAAGGGACCTAGCAAGTCCAACCCCACTCGATAAAATGGCTCGGCTGGAACTTCAATAGGTTGAAGAAGACCGGCAGGGGGAGTCGTAGGCTTCTTTCGGCGCTGGCAGAGGTCACAAGATGTGATGTAACGGCGAACAGAGCGGTACAGACCCTTCCAGAATACTCTTCGTCGAATGCGGTCGTAAGTTCTGGAGACTCCTAGATGTCCAGAAGTTGGAGCGTCGTGGAATTGTCGCAGAACAACCTTTCGCAGGTGATGCGGTACGACGAGTAAAAGTTCCGCGCCGTCGGGGTGTAAGTTGCGGCGGTACAAAATGTTGTCTTGAAGCAAGTATCTGCTAAGAGAAGGGTCAGCATAACGCGATTGAAGGCGGTCGATGATGGTGAGCAACGATGGATCTCGGCGCTGTTCGTCAGCCACGTTCAAAAAGTCAGTGATGGCTGAAACGCAGGCATCGGATTCCAAATCAGTGGAGCTAGGTGGATGAACGGGTTGCCGGGATAAGCAGTCAGCATCGCTGTGCAGCTTTCCAGATTTGTAAACAACCGAGAACGTGTACTCCTGCAATCGAAGAGCCCATCGGCCGAGTCTTCCTGTAGGGTCCTTAAGCGTCGACAGCCAGCAAAGCGCATGATGGTCCGTGATGACTGCGAACGGACGTCCGTATAAGTACGGACGGAATTTCGCGATAGCCCAAACGAAGGCTAAGCATTCCCGCTCAGTTATAAAATAATTTTGTTCCGCTTGCGACAAAAGGCGGCTAGCGTAGGCTATCAATTGGTTGGTGCCATTCTGTATCTGAGCGAGTATAGCACCAATGCCATGGCCGCTTGCATCGGTGCGAAGCTCTGTTCGAGCCGTTGGATCAAAATGAGCCAACACAGGTGGTGAGGTGAGGGCGGTAATTAGCGACGCGAAGGAATGTTCTTGGTCCCTTCCCCAAGAGAAGGCCACATTCTTTTTGAGGAGATCCGTGAGGGGCCTAGCAATATCCGCGAAGTTGAAGACAAAGCGGCGGAAGTATGAGCAGAGCCTAATAAAACTGCGAACTTCTTGTGTGGAACGCGGAACCGGGAATTCTCGGACTGCACGGACTTTGTCAGGGTCGGGTTGAACACCAGTGGCGTCAACAAGGTGGCCGAGTAGTTTAATCTGCCGACGTCCAAATGAACATTTCGACGAATTCAGTTGGAGACCAGCGCAACGAAAAACGTCAAGAATTGCCGAGAGACGAGACAGGTGACTTTCGAAGGAGGGCGAGAAAACTATTACATCATCCAGATAGCAAAGGCAGGTCAACCATTTGAAACCGCGAATAAGAGAGTCCATCATACGTTCAAACGTAGCCGGGGCATTGCACAACCCAAAAGGCATGACCTTTAATTGGTAAAGGCCGTCGGGTGTGATGAATGCTGTCTTCTCGCGGTCGCGGTCGTCGACCGAAATTTGCCAGTATCCGGATCGAAGGTCAAGGGTCGAGAAATAGTTGGCGCCGTGGAGGCAGTCGAGCGCATCATCGATTCGGGGTAAAGGATAAACGTCCTTCTTGGTGATCTGATTCAGGTGGCAATAGTCGACGCAAAAGCGCCAGGTGTTGTCCTTCTTTTTAACTAAGACCACAGGGGAGGCCCCAGGACTCGATGAAGGCTCAATGACGTCTTTACTCAACATTTTCTCGACCTCCGTCTGTATAACTTGGCGCTCAGCATGTGACACGCGATAAGGGCGTTTGTGGAGTGGACTGGCGTCGCCGGTGTCGATGCGGTGGGTTACGGCACTTGTGCGGCCCAGGGGACGGTCGTCGACGTCAAAGATATCCAGGTAAGAAAACAGAACACCCCGGAGCGCCGCAATTTGGGAAGGTAAGAGGTCGCTGGATATCATTTTGTCGAGGAACGCCTTATTTTGCGACGTGATGACAGGTTTCGCCATGGTCTTAGTGTCAGGTGTAAAAGAACAAATCGAACATTCATCAAGGGGGGAAAGATCGGCTAAAGTGATGCCTTGGGGAAGAACTTGGGTCGACGTAGAGAAGTTCAGAACTGGGAGTAGCACCGTGTTGTTAGCAACAATCACTATAGTATGTGGTAGTGCGATGTGGTGCGTAAGGGTCAAATCAATGAGGGGAGCTACCAGATAGTCTCCATCAGGAACGGACGGGAAGGGCGACAAAGGAACGTACATAGCAGCCTGGGGCGGTAGCCGTAGAGACTCCACGGATCTTAGCCGAGTGCGACTTGTAGGAGTGAAATCGGAGCGCAAAGGCAATTCGAGCCGTAAGATACCTGTAGAACAATCTATGAGGGCGGAGTGGGTGGTTAAGAAGTCAATTCCAAGGATGACGTCGTGTGGGCAAGCATTGAGGACTGCGAAGAGAACAGAAGTGTGGTGGCCAGCAACAGTAACGCGGGCAGTGCACATACGAAGTAGCGATGTTCGACTTCCGTTAGCAACTCGAACAGTACAGAACATAGCTGGTGTGAGAACTTTTTTTCAGGCGAGATCGAAGTGTAGAACTCATAACAGATACTTGGGCACCAGTGTCAATTAGAGCAGTAACGGCATGGCCATCAACGAACACCCGAAGTAAATTGCGTCTTGAAATTGTAGCCGGTTGAGGGTTTTCGTTCCGAGTCGTCAACGCAGCGCCACCTCCAGAAGCTGCACTCTCAGTTTCCCGCGGAATGGCCAGAATAAGCCGGTGACGGAGAGCGGCGGCGTTGAGGGGAGCGTGACGGCCGATTCTGAGGTGAAGGCGAGCGGCTTGACCAGTTTCCTTGGGCGACGACGTCAGCGTAGGACGGTTCGGAGCGTGGAGATGAACGGCGAGCTGAAGAGTCCTGAATATGGTCATCCGAAAAACCGGGTTGCGAATAGTGTCCACGGTCCTGACGGCGGTCGACATTACGAAAGCTTGGCCGGAAATACCCCCTGTTTCGACAATGGCGGGAGATGTGCCCAACTCGAGAGCAAGAAAAACAGATGGGTCGATCATCGTGCGTACGCCACTCAGATGGATTTCGGTAGCGTGGTGGAAACCGAGGAGTCGAAGCTGCCGCAGCGACAAGTAAGGCAGAGTGGTGGTCAGCGTTGTGGACAGGAGTGCTAATGGGCTGCGGCTGGGGAACCTGGACGCCCAGGTTAGCAAACTCCTGGCGTACGACGGCTTGAATGAGCGAGACTGTTGCCCAGTGGTCTTGCGCAGGGGGCTGATAGGAAGCGGGTGCCATGGCTTTCAGCTCCTGGCGAACAATCCTTGCGATATTGGCAGGAGGCGCAAGTGAACAGGGCGCTGCAGAATCCTCGCAAGACGAAGTCGCAGCAGTGTTTGGTAGTTTCGCGATGTGGTGGGTGATTCGCCTGCTTTTTGCTTGTTCAAATCGTCGGCATTCGGATATGATGGAGTCGACAGTGGTGCAGTTCTTGCACATTAGTATGTTGAAAGCATCATCAGCAATGCCTTTCAACACGTTGCTGATCTTGTCCGCCTCGGACATGTTTTTGTCCGTCTTCTGGCACAGTGCCAGTACGTCTTGGATGTACGTGACGTACGACTCCGTCGATGATTGAACACGCGACGCGAGGTCCTGCCTGGCTGCCATCTGACGAGCAACTGACCGACCGAACAAATCACGAAGCTTTTGCTTGCATGTGTCCCAGCTGGCTAATTCTTCTTCATGCGTCTCATACCAGGCGCGTGCCGTACCCCTTAGGTAGAACAGAATATTTGCCAGCATAAGCGTTTCGTCCCACCTGTAGTGCTTGCTGACGCGCTCGAATAATGCGAGCCATTCTTCGACGTCCGTGCTGTCCGTCCCGGAAAACGTGCCAGGGTCGAGAAGATGGGGGGGAATCACAGGTGATGGAGCCGGTGCGGATGGCGAGGCCTGAGTGCCAGTTTCAGGCATCGCGGCTGGAGAAAGCTGGCGTCCACTGCGGAGTTCCAGAGCCGGGTTGTGTGAAGAACCCGCACCTTCCACCAAAAGATCTTACGGGGAAGATTTATTCACCGAGAGCTGGTCTTGCTAACGGCTTAAAGAGCGCACAGTCATGCAGGCCAACGGGAGAAGCTCGAGAGTCCAACCCACTACAACCACGTTGTCGTCTTCTTCATTTGGGTGCCAATTCAGCTGTGTCGGGGTGACAGTTTCATACACATATCAATATGGTGGTTTTGGGACGTTAAACCCCACATATCAATCAATCAGGCCAGCCAAGACGTACGACGCTCTCCACGAGATAAGAGAACGTTATGGAGCGTCGCTCTTCTCCTCTAAGCGGGGCAAAGTACGTGTGGGATGTGGGGACGTGCGCTCATTGCGCCATCTTACTGCTAATGCTGCAAACACAATAATTTCCCCGAGTCCCGTCAGCAAAGGTAAGTGGTAGATATAAATAACTTGCCCTTTGAACGCTGAGAGGGCTGCTCGGTGGTTCAGTGGTTAATGCCAAGCATTCACGACGCAGCAGTCCCACGTTTGATTCCACGCACCGGAAAATTTTTCAATATTATTTCTTTCTTGCATTTTCATATATATATACATATGTATGCAGTGAGTGACGTCAACGTCGACGCCAGCGGCAATCAGCTAAGAGTGTCCATATAATTGCTATCACAATAATACTTTGGTATATGCCTGACCCCGGACGTGTATTGCAACATCTCTGAGGCAGTGTAACACTGAATGCCTGCCTTTTTCTTTAGGCGTAATCCTAAAAAAAATGATGGCAGATTCACGAGGTGAATGTTGATGAGATTGGGCGAAGCTTCTGGAAGTAATACCGTGAAATTTTCTTCCGTTAATTTGCCCAATAAAAAAAGACATGAAACGATTTATTAAAGGTTTTGTAAAACGTTTATTGCTGGTTTCCACTGTCCTTTCATTATGGCCGCTTTGTGGTCGGGGGTCCTGCGCACCCGCCTTTCGTTATCCTTATCCATACAAGACACACCGACGGCTATGAGCATCGGCAACTACAAACCTGTATCTCTAAGGTTTCGATTATAAAACTATTGCTTTATAAAACACCTGGCGTCTTTCGTTAAGCAGCTGGCGTCTTCTTTTTTTTTTGCTTTAGAAAGATCTGGCGTCTTTTCGTTTGGCTTTTAGAAAAATATGGCATCTTTTGTTGGTTTATTTAATCAATCAACGGCGTTTTGAGCAAAACTTTTTTATTGTTTAATCACACACAGGAAAAATCTCACCAGGCACTACCTTGGAGGTAAACAATGGCTGCTACTGGGAATGAGAGACAGCACAAGTCGGCTTTTAACACTTCTACTTCTACTAACTTTTCCAACTGAAACGTGCAATTGGCTTCTAATGGAGAAGGAGACAGGAGCATTCGGCTTTTAGGTTAAGGTGCACACCGCGAACTTTTTGTTGTTCAACAAAGCACAAGAGAGATCTCCCACCGGCAACATCTTGCAGGTCAAAATGTAACACTTGTTACACACTACGACTAGGACTACGAGGGGTGAATTGGTGCCGCTTTAAAGAGCTTCGCCCTTGAAATATCGGCACCGAATAATAAAAACAGCGTTAGCATGTTTAGTAAAAATTTGTCAACAATATTTACGACAAACATCAGCAGTGAATACAAGCGCAAACTCTAGACTAACGAACCAAAGTATGCACGATGATCGCGGAACGCTTCAGCGCCCAAGTTTGAACACCATGCTGAGACTCTTTGCTTCGGCTACGTTGCTGATATACTACCAAGTGAAAGTGATTTAGCCAGCGTTTTATTTTGCTCTGTCTTTTCCTTTGCTAGAAAATTTCCAAGACTAGAAGAATGGCCTATTAGGGCGGAAATGCTAGGCATGGAATGGAAGGAGCATTTCTATGAGGCGGTAATTAGGCATCTCAATTTATTTTCTATCGTTTATACTCCAAAAGGAATATGCTCCAGTTTCAAGATGCCGAAATGATTTTTCTAATGAGGTAATATGGATTGACTACGGTTCGTTTGCTTCACTGAATTTTATTGTCGGTAGATGGCGTGCAGTTTTTGAAAAGGCACATTTTACTGCTTCTAATGGCGTTGTACTTATTTCCTTCAAATTGAATACATGTGTGCCTTTAGTTACTACCCGATTGCTTGCTTGAGCAGGTATAAAATCTTTATTGATCACTTTAAATGAGAGTTTTAAATAAAAAAGTCTAAATTCTCTGTAAGCTTGCGCTAAGGTATATTATCGGAAAATTTTAGAACATGAGCCCAATTACCACGGCCTGGAACCTCATTCATACCTACAGTTCAGTGAGTACAACTATATCAATCATCAGACAACCAGTTTTATATTGCATGATATAAAAATTGTTCAATCATCACTCCTTATGAGTTTGTAGATGGTTTTTGCGGGTTACTGCCTCCCTAAACAACTATGGAATGCGATTCATTCTCCTCATTATGACTTTCACAGGTAAACGTGCTCAGTATATTCACGGTCATTCTTGGATAATTAAACCTTAACAGCGATACTAGCGTAATAACAATACAAGAGTTATCCACATGATAAGCAAAAAGTCCCAGTAAAAAAGTAAGATGAGGAAAAAGAAGTAGATGACGTGTTAGAAAGCTGCGAATATGTATTGCTGATAAGAGCCGTTAGGTACTCGTTCAATAGTTCACTGCAACGGAAAGATTTCAATAAGGCCTCAATAGATATTCTACAAATGTTGAACTGAACTCTCATGGTGGCGTGAAGTGTACCTTTATTCGGTGTCCTTTGAACACGATGCAGGGAGTGCCAGCAATTCAGCCACCGAAGGTAACCCGAAGATGAAGCACCACGCAGAGAAACTGCGACTAAAGCAGCGTTCACACTGGCGACCGACTGCAACCGGCGCTCACACCAGGAAACGCAATGTGGCCTTCGTCATGCGAGCCATTGCTTTTGTTTCTCGTATTTTGTCCACGCTAGAAAAACCGTGGCTTTAGGTCCAGAGATGAAAACTTGTTTTACCTAGCGACCTTACCATGGCCATTGAAAAAAGAAAGTCACTGCTCCTTCTCGAGGGCTTCTTCTCCAGGTGCCGCAACCATTCAAACAGTGCAGGACAAAACCATCTACTCTTTGAATGAATTCATTGAGGTATTTTTCGTCATTCATAATCACAGTTGATTGATTCATGAGTAAAGTTGCTCCAATACCTTATTTATTGAATATTGTTGTTAACTTGAATCTAAACAATTGATTTAATACGAGTGGTATTTTTTTACAAGACTGTTTGAATATTTAAAGGATCGTCAGTAAGTGCTCGATGAGAAAGCGCTGATAGAAGGTAAACAAGGGTGTTCCTTGATTTTCGAGCCACTAGACAAATTGTGCTCTATCGTCCGATCACTCCTCATAAACCCTTTGACGCCTTTTTCATTGTTCCGCTGAGTTAGGAACAGGCATTTATCAAAGCAATGTCCGAACCAAACTTGATGCAATCCGGTGGTTCAAGCATGGGAGTGTACGTTCCATTGAAAGGCTGAGCAGCATGCAGCGGTAGAGTGAATTCATACGAAAATCAATTAAAGCCAGTTACATTTTCAAAGAGTGGTGTTCCTACAAGGTAAATGAATTGGTCGAGATGGATGCGATTTCCAATGCAGATGCCAATCCACTTCATGAGCGGGTGTTCTCTTCTTTAGGATATCCACAGTGGCTTGGCAGCAATTAAATTGGAATGTGAGTTGGTCTTATTTTGTGGACGACTTGCTTGTTTGATTCATTTGGTCGAGGTAACTGCAGCATTAGTAGGGCTACTTTCGAATCGCAATAAATATTACTGCGAACCCCCTCGCTCGTATACAGGTAAGGTTTTAGGGCTGCCCTGAGACCTGAGACATCGCTCGCGCTCACGTCACCCTAATATGTAACGTATTACTTCAATCACGCAGCACCTACGTCGTACGCAACTGCCTGAGTTTACATCGCGTTTTGTTGATTCTGTGCTTTACTGCAGATAAGCTGTGGCATACCTCAAATATTCGACAAAGAGGATGTACCCAGATGTCCACCTAGATGACACTTTCAAGCTGTGCGGCTGGCCTCGCATCACTTGGGCACATTCTCTGGGAATGTGCAGTTTTAGCAGAAGAAAATGCAGTCTCCCCAGAAAAGCCTGCGGCGCAGCGCAGCTCCAACCTACAGGATCAACTGTCGGCCATCCAGCCAGCCCGCGAGACGGCGAGGAGACAGGGTCTCCGGTCCTGCTCGGGGACGGCTTAGTCTCAGGCCACGACTTTGCTGGATTTATTAATAAAGCTGTTACCACCACCAAAGTTAAAACGAGTCCCCGAAAGGTTTGGCTGTTGAAGCTCTTATTGGTAGCATCAAGAGCTTTAGTAGAGTGTACTAGATCCTCTAGTTATGGTACTGTCGACAACCTTTAGAAATGAACCTTGATTTTTTCTTCTAAACTACTGTAACAAATATTTTGAAAACATTTTTGTGGTCGTAAGAACATGCTATCAATGGAAAGTTGAAATGTATTTATATGCAGAAAAATAACGATATATACTGTCGTTGTTTTTATCATGCGGCGTAGAGCAGAGAAATACGTACCACTTTCCCTTATAGCTTTTTATAAATCCCTGGCGATATCCCATCCCGGCTGCGGCGACTGCATTTTTGATGGAGGTGGAAATGCTGTACAGTGTGCTCAGATTTGGGTGCCCGTTAAAGGGGTCATGACACCCAATTTCAGGCCATAATTTGTGTTGTGTGGATTGGTCCTTGTACGTTCACAAACACGAAATTTTAGAGCATTAGGTAGTGCCGGTAATTTATAATTGAATATTTTTTATAAACGACTGAGCGGCCTAGTGGTCGGGTGACACTGGCGCGCTCTCTAGCCGTGACGTAACAAACCGATTGCTCCGCGAGCTTCTGCATGGTGTGCAGTACGGAGGGCGATCGTGTTTTATGGTCAGCTGCACTTGCCATTCAGTTGTTTCAGCGTTATTTATTGTGCCACTTGAAGTGAATGACTTGCAGCGGTTGAAGCAATGTCACCGCCTCACTCAAGCTGCGTTGTGGTGTGCCACAGCGTAGGGAGCAGGTAGGGCACTCTGTAATTAATTAGGTTCCCTAAAAATCCCGCCAAACACAAGACTTGGGAGATAAACGTGCGCAGAAAGGACTGGTGCACAAGAGACGCATCTGTTTTGTGCTCAGCACTACAATAATGACCAGCCTTTTCTCGACGAGTTCGGTATACCAGTGAAAAAATCGAGGCTGCGGCCGGACGCTGTGCCGCAAAGATTCGGCCAAGATGCGTATCATGAGAAAGCTTAGCGTAGCACCGAGTACATGACGTTCTCTTCAGATAATGTTTACATAAACACCACACGTAAAAAAGATGCAAAAGCAACGGTCAGTGCGGGCAGCGTTGTTACCGCCCCTTTTTAAGTCGTGCATGCACGTATGCTAGCAAAAAAGAAAAAATTGGCAGCATATCCACGGAGTGAATGATGGAGAGTGGGGCGAAGCATTCGTCCATTTATTCGCTCTTGCTTCCCTCCGTCCATGCGTCCGCCTGTGTGACCGTCCATGCGTCCATCCGCCCATCCATACGTGCGTCTGTTCGTGCGTCCGTCCCTGCGTTTGTTCATGCATCCGCCCTTGCGTCCGTTCATGCGTCCATTCATGCGTCCATCCATGCATCTGTCTATGTGTCCTTTCGTTCATCTATTCAACACTCCAAGTACCACCATTTCGCATCTTTTCATCATATATTCCCCATATAAAAGCACCGCCATACAGCGGACATTCCAAGGACTAAATGAGAGGTGGCACACGCACTCTTTCTTACGGCTTCCGCTTCGGGTTTACTTCCCACCTTTAACCACCTCAAGTTCATGGTATGTACTAGTTCTACGGAGGAAGGAAAAAGGTAAGGAGAGGACATGCCCAGCCGGCGCAGGGCGCAAAAAGTGTGGCGGAAATGACATCATGGTGGTCATATTCACTTGGCACAATGGCGGTGTTGCTATGGTTACGTGTTGCGCAGTAGAGCTGGTCTAGCAGTGAGCGGCCGCGGCTGGCGGCGGAATGTTGGCCTCCCCAGGTCTCGTGCTGAGCCGTGGCGGACAATATCTGTGCTTTGCGCCGCGTTATTGGTTACGCAGTGTTCTCCTGGCTGTTACATTACTCTTAGCAACGTTTACAAATCCCTTTGTCCATCATGGGGTTTCAACAGTGCGTAGAACAAGTGCATATCCATGTGTCATGCGGCGGATGACGCGGATGAAGCAGTTAGTGTTCAGCGAAATTGCGTTGGGCACCATGACAAAGCTGAATGACGACGAATGCCTTGCAGGTCAGTGACGGTTGAGCAGTGCTCCTGCTTGTGACAACGGACGGCGCTGTTGAGCCCAGCAAGACGCCGTGAGGACCATGTGCACATACGTAGTTTCGTGTTGTGTGTGTACAGTGACAACTTGCATGTGCGTATTAAAACACCTTTTCTGTTCCGCTTGGTACACTCTCCACCAGCATTGCATGTAATCTCAATCTAACAGCAACCACGTTCAACTGTCACTAGCACCGTGCTCATTCACCACGGTCGCAGAATGCTGACGCCGGTGATTTTCACACGGAACACGGACACAGTGGCAGGACGCTGCGTCAGCCGCGTGGCGGAATGCAACCGTAGAAGGTGCACGACCGATCGTGTTGTCTGTACAGCTGCTGAATTAATGACGTGAAAGCACTCGCCGTTGTCAGTGCATCTAGCGCACGTTCTCTCGTAGTTGCTTCGTTGTCGGCGAGCTGTTACTCCCTGTTATTACTCGGATGAAGCAATTTCGCTGAAGGTGTCCCGCTGGCTGAGAGTGATGAGCCTAGTTCCATTAGTTTCGGATCGTCACGACACACGCGCTGCACAGCCCACGTGCTTTCCGAGCCGGAGAGGGAGTCGCGCCTTCTGCTTCGCATTAATATGTAAACAAGAGAGGAGAATTTGCCTAGTCAATATAACCGACTTCCGGCTTCATCGCGGCTTCACAACGAGTGACGTCAGGGCCTCTCCTTACCTTTCCTTCCTCCGTATACTAGTTCACTGTATTCATGGCACTACGGCCCAACGCTCGCTAAACCTTTCTGAAACCAAGGAGGTTACGCCCAGCGAGTATAAAGTAGCAACCTTTTCCTGTCAGATAGTGCTCAATGTTTTTGCCAATGGCTGCTAATGGTAAATGAGAGACATGAGAATTCGGCTTTTACTTTCTTACGGCTTGCGCTTCGTATCTACTTCCCACCTTTAACCACCTCGAGTTCATTCATGGTATATACTATTCATTGTATTCATGGCACTGCGGCTCAACGCTCGCTAAACCTTTCTGAAACTAAGGAGGTTACACACAGCGAGTATAACGTAGCAACCCTTTCTTGTCAGATATTGTACATGCCACTGGCTGCTAATGGAGAATGAGAAAACGGAGCATTCAGCTATTAGTTGACGCGCACGCCGCCAACGTTTTATTGTTCAACAAAGCACAGGAGAAATCTCTCACCGGCACCACCTTGGAGCTCAAAATGTTATAGTTGTTACATACTACAACGGCTACGAGGGACGAACGGGTGCCGCTATAAAGAGCTTTGCCCCTAAAAAATCTGCATGCCTTGCGAATTCTATTGCGCAAAGTGTGCTCGAGAATGCAGCGTCTCCTAATCATTAGGCTCGCTTGTCAAACTGGCACGCTTGAAATAAAGCTACTTATCATAGCGAAAGACCGTCTGCAACGTCTACCACAACACCGAGGTCGTTAGCACCTGGATTCCCCCGTCTTCGACGCTTTCTTTGTCACTCGAGCATACGGTGTTGGGGTCGAAATCAAAATGCACAGCGTACACGACGTCGTCAACACTTCTGCTGCTTAATCTTTACCTTATGACGGTGCCGACGACATGGCGATGGTACCGGTGCCACTTCGCAGCGCTTGTGACACGTGCGGACTACGCGGCAAGTAACACTCGCAACACAACAAACTAACTGCGTGCCCGTGGTGCCGTTTGGTAGCAGACGACGGCACTGCTTCCATCGGTTTGTGATGTCACGCAAGGCACGGCAAATTGGCAGTCGCCGGCGGTGGGCGGAGTTTAGAGCCGAGGACTTCTACCGCTTACGTTGGACTTGAATATTCTTTCACAGTCCGTATTTCACACGTGTACAAGCATATTCGACCCTCTACCTTCGTTTTTTGCTGAAACCGCAAATATAGGTGTGACCATGTAATGACCCTTTAAAGAACCCCTGGTGGTTCCGGAGCCCTTCACTTCGGAGCCCTTCACTACGGTTTCTCTCATAATCTTATGGTGGTTTTGAGACGTTAAATTCCACATATCTATCAATCATTATTTCTATAAATCAATCTTTACGAGAAATATCTATTTTTGTTTCACTTGTGCTCTGTGATTTTTTCATTTGTATTCAACGCATCCTATCTGTAGTAATGTGTGTCTCGCTCTACCCCGCCGCGGTGGTCTAGTGGCTAAGGTACTCGGCTGCTGACCCGCAGGTCGCGGGATCAAATCCCGGCTGCGGCGGCCATTTATGATGCTGTTGCAGGCTAGATCATGCAGGTCATTGTGTAAAGCACCTCATCCCTAAATTTTACCTTACGTTGTTGAGCATGTTGTCTTTTTTTATGGAGGGAGGGTGGATTGACCAACGGGGGTGTAGCAATGAGATGAAACTTTGTTTGCCCCCTTCCTGATAGAGAACCCTGAGCAGGCCCATTGGCTCCTGTGCGCCCATATTAAAAAAAACTCTTCAAAAGTGCATTTTTATGCTTACGATATCCTGTAACAACAATAACCACATTATCAATAGTGATCCTGCCGAAGGTGAGAGGAGCGTTTTCAAATCTCGTCTAGCCTAGGCAACTAATGTATTGGCTTACGTAAAGAACATTAAAAGTTTACTTGCGTAGGTCCGTCATATATGTAATATTTATGGTCTGTCTTGTAGACTCCAGTTCTGTTAGTGAACAGAAAGAAGCAAAAATTCGACACGAAAACGTGCTGTTTGACTGGAGATGCAGGACATCACGTGTTCTCACTTCAAGAGAACGATTACCTTTGTCAGTGTTTGCACAGGTGTAAATTTAGTGCACGCAAGTTTCGAATTTTTTTTTATTGGGAGTGGAAATGCTTTATAACTTTAAAATTTTTATTATAGATATTGAACACGTGTTGTGTTGGTGAAGGGGTTATAACAAACGAGAAAAAGATAATATTGTACCCCACATAGTAACCACACCCACTCCGAGTGCACCGGCTTCAGCAAGGCCAGAAAAAACTCCGACAGGGCCCCTAACGCCAGCGGGGTTTCCCAAGACTTAAGCGTTCGCTGTAGCCATTGCCCATCGCGTAAGGGTAGGGACCGTATCCCATGTGCCCGTAGTCATTTTCATATCCACCTGCCCATGGCGCCTTGTGTTCACTGTAGAGTGGGTGTCCATCAACTTCATTTCCCGAACTGCCGTAATCTCCATAACGACGCCATGGTTCATGCTCTAGATATCTCGAATATATTTTGGCGGGGGGCCGCCCAGCACTTCGAGTCCGCCCATAGCCTGCAAGCAAACAAAAGGTTTTGATTTAGCCCGTATGTATGCATGTAATGAATGACTGATATGTGGGGTTTAACATCCCAAAACCACCATATGATTATGAGAGAAGCCGTAGTGGAGGGCTCCGGAAATATCAACCCTCTGTGGTTCTTTAACGTGCACCCTAATCTGAGCACACGGGCCTGCAGCATTTCCGCTTCCATGGGAATGTGTATGTATGTATGTATGTATGTATGTATGTATGTATGTATGTATGTATGTATGTATGTATGTATGTATGTATGTATGTATGTATGTATGTATGTATGTATGTATGTATGTATGTATGTATGTATTGATTGATATGTGGGGTTTAACGTCACAAAACCCCCATATGATTATGAGAGACGCCGTAGTGGAGGACTCCGGAAATTTTGACCACCTGGGGTTCTTTAACGTGCACCCAAACATGTATGTATGTATGTATGTATGTATGTATGTATGTATGTATGTATGTATGTATGTATGTATGTATGTATGTATGTATGTATGTATGTATGTATGTATGTATGTATGTATGTATGTATGTATGTATGTATGTATGTATGTATGTATGTATGTATGTATGTATGTATCTGAGAGGAAAAAGGAAAGGTATATGAAGTTGACATTTTACTCATTTCACAGAATAAATTCAATTCTAATAGTACACTTTATTCATGAAGGCATGACCTTCTGACCTCCAGCGTAAAAGTCTTACCAATAGAATGAGCGAAAGTGAAAAAAGTATCAGATGAGTGATAACGAGCACAGATTAGAAATATCAACATGCACAATCTGGTGACATTGCTGATTCTTAGCGTCTTATTTCAATAGCGTGGAAACATAGACGTACCGGTGTATACTTATGCTTTGTGTCACATCTTCGCAGACTATACCGCAGATTTAAAGACATGCCAATAAATATGTGCCAAATGCCAACAAACAGGGATAAGCTAGGCGCCTGAACGACACTTAATCACCCTACGTACCAAGAATTCGAGAAGTCTTCTGTTGTGTTTTACCTTTTTAGGGCAACTCCTCCAGGAGTTCTCTTTTTGATTGACACAAGCAAATAAAGCCAAAGCACAGTAAGCCAAAAAAAGCAGACGAAATATTATTGTATTTAACTGCAGTGTCGTGATTACGATGTAAATTGAAATTATTCAAAGCGGATGTAGAAGCATCCTTTCTGTAGCCGGTATTTGTACCCACGAGTTTCAACTTACGCATTCGACAATCAACGATTTGCGAGCCACGACGGAACGTGTTTCCTGATTCATTTTGTGGAAATTCGTTTGTGTTTGTTACCTGAAGTGTTACTTTCAAATAATACTGCCAGGTATTCCACAAAAACTGTGCGCCGAACAGCGCCTGGTGCGGGCGGGCGCAGCTGGACCAGGTGAATTTCAAAGTGCGCTGATCTGCACCTAAGTATCGAGGAGCTTGGCCTGGACGTTGCTGAAGCTACCTTGCTGGCTGTAGCCTTGCTACGTGGCGCCTTGCTAGGTGGTGTCGATATGCATTGTCGGGATAGTGGGTAGCATCTGGCTTCTTCATTCCAGGTTTAAAGATTACGAACGTCCATCATATTCGGTGTTTAATAATGCCAGGTAAAGAGGTCTGCTGATGTCAGGGATGGATCCAACGACTCACTTTAAGGAAGGGGGAGGGGTGGGGAACGGTCGCCTTAAGTAACACAGGAGGGAGGGGCGTAGTCATGACCATTGCTTTTCACAAGCAATGGTCATGACTTATTGGCATTGAGATCTTGGCATTGAGATCTTGGAGTGGCGCCCGCTAGCGTGTGACGTCAATTAGAGGATTGCACTTCCAACCGCGCTACAGCCACTGCAGTTTCTGCTCGCAGATCATCTCCTCCAGACAGGAACTTCGTCCAACTAACAGCCTTGTGAGGATCAACGAACGCCTTGAACGACAGCTTTCCCGTGTGATTACAATCTTGCTTTAGTTGCAGCTCATTCGACAGGGCCAGGGAATCCCCTGGATGGCCGACGAATGCGTCGAAGACGCCAATCGCTTTGCGGGTAAGAAAGTTAAACTATGTATATTTGTGTTTTCACTCGTTATCAAACCTTCCTCTGTACGAGTACGACACTATTTCGTTCGCGTGTTTTATTACGTTTTTGCAATATTTCAGCAATCGTACCTTTCTCCAGCACCTACAAGCATGCAGATAAAGCTCGTGAAACGTTGCGGTGTCTCATCGAGGGCAAAGTGGTTTATGACGCAGGCAACGTTGTTGAATGCGCAGTGGAGGCTGCCAACATCACATCACCATCGCGGCAATCGTCCCGCCACGCAACGTCTCCATCGCGATCCACTGCGGTGAAGCGGCGAGTGCTCGCTGTTCCAGCAAATCAGGATAAGGCAATGTTTACGCGTGTAACTTAACAGGTGTGAAGAAGGCTGAGGCAATGCCTTCGCGTAACCTAATATAAAAGTTATATTCACTGCTGGTCTGCAGCTGCTGTCGAGCTCGTATCACATTTTGTATTGTGTTAATTATTTCCAAATTAGGAACCTAGTTATAACCCCGAACTAGTTTCAATATTTATTGTTCTCACCTTTCTTAACTTTGCAATAATACTCAAGTGCGGCACCACAAAATTTTATTACTTCTGTTAATAAAAAAGACCAGAAATATTTACAGCAATATTTACAGAAATTGCACTCTAATGTACTTAAAGTAGTCGATGCAGGCCTTTTAACATTTACCATTTAATATTGGGCAGAACTCGGCGTGCAGACAATGAGTGACCGCACGTAGTTCTATGAAACAAAGCGCTGCGCTAGAAAACGGATTTAAAAGCGGAGACCCACGGTTGTTCGAACAGCGTCAGAAGCCGCCACACATCAGACAACCAACTGAATTGCTTCTTTGTCGAGCTTTATCACGCAAAAGCATGGTTTCTATATGGCACCAGGCCTCAAAAGGAAAGCGCACAAATCCCCAAATAGACGTCATACGAGCTCCGTGTGCAGCACCGCCATTTGTCGCACACCAGGCTGATTGCATAAACGCTGTTATTGTTTGCTCACAGCATTTTTACTCACCAGTCTTAATGGCGATAGGAGATGGACTACAAGCACTGAAGTGAGAAGGGGGGGGGGGGCTGCTGACACGGACATTGGGGGAGGTGGTAATCATCTCTACCGCCCCCTTTCTGAATCTGCCACTGATTGACAGCCCGTTTCTGCAAAAAAAAAGGTGCAGCCATGACTGCCACGGTGCTAACTCGTGACGTGGCCGCTGTGGCTATTAAAAGCGGCCGTGCTCGTGCCCAGCGCTCATACTTACAACCCAGGTATTGATTCACCACTTCATGCGTTGCTTTTCTCTTACAATGGTAAGATAACACTGAGGTATTATCAACCCCCTTTCCTTCCCTCCCGCAAATGGCCTTACCGAAGCCGCTTGACGTAGGTTCATCTTCAGTGTCGCTGCTAAAGCTTCCGCCAAACGATGCCCGAAATACCGCAGAAACACCGGGTGCCCCCCGCGGCCCGACATCCGCGATGCCGGCTGACCAGTGTCCTCTGAATCCTTTGCCATCTATACGCCCTCTTATTTGCCCTTGTGCACCAGTCAAGCTTCCTGCAACGAAAGTAAGACAAAATATAAGCGCCATAAGTGCCCACTTACGAGGCTGCTTTGTCAAGAAGCCAGAGCAACTGAACCCGGTAACAACGAACTGGTTCATGCGCTAGGAAAATGTTCAATACACCAAGTACGTTCATCTTCGGGATCCCGAGGTGAGATATGTTTCGGAACCTTTGCAAGGAATTCTTTAGCCACATAAGATAACTTGAGCGTAACAGTACTGGAACTTCCAATGTCGGCCATAGTATATACGGCAGGAGCACTTCAGGTATTATAACCCGGTACGATCTTGTACGATCTCCTTTAGAAAGGATCAGTTTATTTTTATTAATGTTTTGCGTTCCATAACCATGACATGACGACCGCCTTAATGAAGTGCTCGAGGAATTTTGACTATCAGGGGTTTGTTAGTGTACACCCTTGCACCATCGGGTCAACAGTACGGACCATAACCACAAGACAACCGAGAATATAGGAAGGTAGTTTCATCGACAATTACATTACTATAAATTTATGAAACGTCATCAGCATCTATTTATTTGTGCTTTACCTACATATTCCACAAGTGGCTACCTAGAAGTAATTTGATTAGCACATACTTTAGCTATAGAACGAATAGTAATTCATTTCTATGCAAGTTATATATAATAAAAAGAAAACCAATTAGGTTACATTCAAAAGTCTACACTCAAATACATTCTGAAGAATGACTATAATTCAGAAAAACGATCTTATTTCTTTGAAAAGTCATCAGAGCAAGAGACGAAAGTATCTTACCAGCGATCAGAAAGCAGGTTAATAGAAACCCTGTCATAATTGTGCTGTGTGCAGTTTCCTTCGGTGCGATAGGCTGCAACTGCCATAGAAAACATTACCAAAGGGCGCCGCCTTTATTTTTCCATCACTCGGAGTGCTTTTGCTTCATTGCATTGTACTACTATCTGTTTGTTATGAATGCAGTGCATTGTCAAAATGTGTCCGAGAGCTTGAGTAAGAATGAAATTCCTACTTTGCAGGCCATTTTTCTCGGTGTCACAGCGTGAAGATGAGTTACGAAAAAAAATACGAAAGCATAATACAAAAACTAAACGTTGCTAAGTGTCTGTACTGATTCAGAGTAAGCGCATGCATACATAATATATCGTCTTTGTGCGTATTTCTTACCCCGATCATCGGCGTAACATTACACCGTACGTAATCACCATACGTGAAACGAGGCAACACCTCTGTATGCACGTTTCAACGTCGTTGTGCAGTTGTGCTGATACAAATGTGCTTTCCAGCACTCAAGACATGTGGTGAATTCAATTCTTTAGGCGCTGAAGGATTCTCCTGTCAATGTGCTACGTATCACAACCTGCAGCATTAACAATGCTCTTTTGTTGGGCTCGTGTTATACTTTCAACAGAACACGCGTCAGCTTCGACGTACGTCTGTGTGAGATTTTTTTTTGGTTTTGTTGTTTCTCACTAGCAGAGATGCTTTCAAGACATCATTTCATGAAGAAACAGTAAGTTAAAATGTGTGTTTGGTTAACAAAAACAAAAATAATGGATTTGAATCTCCTAGACAATTTTTGTCTAAAACTAGTTGTCTATGACAAAAATAGGCCGATTTTTGCGATGGTCTTTGAAACGAGTTCGACAACTCACAGCAATGTTTGCGCACTAAAGAGAGTCACCCAGGGTAAAACCATGGTCTTTCGGTTGTTTCAGCAATACCGTTTGGTCTCTACAATGCAAGCATATTCAGCTTAGAGAACACAATATTCTGTCAGTGTTCTCTAATACTGCTCCTTTGTTCTCACTGTTTAATGAAGAACACATTATTTCTAAAGAAAAAAGAGACCGCATATTTATTAACAATTGGGCACTTCATATAAATCAGTGGATGTCTGGTTTTAATTTTGCAATAATTCACTCACTTTTGTATTCCACACTACCTGTTTGTTTTGGCACATCAACGTTGCAATGTACTGTCATTTTGCCTGTAACCGTTGTGGGATCTCTCTTCAATACCTGTGTATATGGAAACTCTCTACTTTGTTTAGTAGTTCCCTCCACCTGATGAATGTTGTTCAAAAGTGATTATGAATGAATGAACCCTTGTGACCCACATACGTAAAATGAGGACGACAAAGCTCAGTTTTGCTTTTTAAATGCATCCTTCTGTAAAATTAAACTACGAGCGTTCTGAAATATTTCATCGGGAGACGAAAAACAGTTGTGCTGCTAGTTCGCGCCCTTGTACGCATATACACTTTCCTGCCTTTACCACCACTAAGTGGCCGCGTCAGTGGTCATTCTTCTGTACGAAGCGTCTGTACTTATTAATTGGAATCTTTCACGAAAATCATATCCACGAAAATACCGTGACCCATCACTGCAAGTAGATATTTCGCAACATATGCGTAAATTAATTTACTAAATCACCGCTATTTTAATACTGAAAATGAGATATGATTTGATTTATATAAATTCAGCTAGTGTCACATCGCACACTTTGGCATTTCTTAAGTGATACATCTATGCATCCAATGTCAGTGCGCTAGAAAGTTGATTCCTATGGGTAGGACAGATGACTTCAGCTCTGCGCGGGGTAAAATGTTCTAACCAATGGAGTGCCTATGGTCCCAAACGTGCTGCAACTTATTTCAAATCAAAAGGAATGTGGCGCATGCAAACAACGTCAAATATTACACTTACACTGACGCTTTAAAGAAGTACCATGCGATGTTGTCACATATATGTCAACATAACTTATAATTCGCTACGCTCCTCGTATCGAATTCACTAGAGCACAGCTACGTGCTGGGGCTGATATTGAGACGGCAAGTATGCCCAGCATATCCACTTATTCTTCGGTACGCGTCGACTTCGACCAATCTCCAAGACAGTCGCAAGCCAGAAAGATTTATCTCCACGCACATCCCTCTATGACTATCGGAACCACCAGAGCCTGATGTTACGCTCATGTTGATCGCACTAAGAATACAAAAGAAAATATGAAAAGGTTGGGCGTGGCAAGGAATTTCCTCAATAAGATAGCGCTGGTTCTGCGGGCACAACTGACTCTAGTATAAGGCATGTGCTTCGCGCAACAGAATTGGTAGCTCTTGTACAGGATCGTGAAGGCTATCGCACGAATTCTCAAGGCATGTACGTGGTACGAAGTCCAGAGGCCGAAGTGACAGACCTTTGCATTCGGAAGCAATGTTTGTGATTTCGAACCGCCTGCTTCAGTAATGACACGTCCAGCATCAGCAAAAGCCTGAACGTTCTTCATCATCATGATTTAGAGACATTAGGGAAAGTGGTCATGTAGGGTCTCTCAGAGACTTGTACATGCAGCCCTATCTCTCGTCGATGACAGTGGTGGGCTGCCGTAAATAAATAGGAAATAGGCGAGAAAAGTAATACTGACCAAAAAAGGTGATTATCAATAACGACTCTCGGTTCCATGCAGTAGAAACTTTCTTGAACATTCTATTAAAATTATAGATTCACTCTACAAGCCACGCGGCTTCCCGGAGAGTTTAAAATTTTACAATTTGTCCTCATATTTTTCTTATATGTGTTGACAGAACGCTAATAACAGGACGCTGTAACTGCCACCGAAAGATGGCACCATGGGCACTAAAACGGGGTGTGCAAAAGAAGCTTTAGCACCCCTCAAGCCACACCAGCACTTTCTCCCACCCAAGTTACAGCAGCTCCCCCCCTCCCTCCCCATACATTATGCCACACCGGTTGGCAGCCTCCAAGACGAAATCCTGATGACGCTCATGGATGCCACCACGTACAGATGTTTCCAAACCTTGTGAACGACAAACATTTCATGGGTTAGATATTTTTCTGAAGGCAGGCCCCGACCATGACCAGGATTTGGGGACATGTGCTAGCGCCATCTGTCATCGGCTGCAGCGATGGCCAATGGCGATTGAATAGGAAGTAAGCAAAACAAGACCAATTAGGACGGAAGAAGCTAGTTACCGAAAACGACTACTATTTTTATACCTAACCGATACACTGGGGAATCCCGGTAAAATCACAGTGCAACACTACAAACAACGCGGTACGTGTTTTCCGAGAGTGTTTTAATACATTATAATCTGGCCCATGTGTTTCTAATGGGTGGTGTTCAATTGTCCTGGAAAGCCACATGGGCTTTGGAGTGTGATGCTTCATTTTTATCAGGATGATCCAGTGCGTCTCTTGCATATAACCGGTAGTGGTTTTTTGATAACTAGCTTTATTGGTCCAATGTGATTTTGTTTACTCAGCTACTTCTCATTCATTTATAGGTCGTGGCATCGA
Source organism: Rhipicephalus microplus (assembly GCF_043290135.1). Lineage (NCBI taxonomy): Eukaryota > Metazoa > Arthropoda > Arachnida > Ixodida > Ixodidae > Rhipicephalus > Rhipicephalus microplus. The sequence continues at coordinate 380,234 of NW_027464636.1, forward strand.
ATTTCGACTTCGGCTGTTGCATTCTCGATGGAGGTGGAAATGTAGTAGGCCCGTGTGCTCGGGTTTAGGTGAATGTTAAAAAAAACATCGGGTGGCTTTTTAACGAATACAAGACAGAAACGACGTACGGGTTAATATTAGGCGGGTGATAGGTCAATGGACAGCTGATATCTCTCGTATATCGACTAAACCAGAGTTTATTTCTTCGTGACGTTAATGGTGCATTCAGACGACGGACCGAATCCGGATTTGTCGTGGACGCGGACAGCTAATCCGCGGATGGTCCGCCTGCAGGCGCATCCACACGACGGACGGTGTACTCCTAGGGGAAAACAGCCGGATTACCCTCGACAGCAGATTCGGCTCTCACTTGCGCCCGCTGGCAGCAGACCGGTTTGAGAGTATTCAACATGGATGCCCGCAAGAAACGACGCTTGCCTGCGATGTCTCGCGTTGTGACAAATGAACGAGGAGTGTTGTTCTTTCAAGAGAAAAGGTAGTCGCTGGCAGAATGTTCTTTCAACACCATTGTTCCCCACTAGTAGAACTTCTGAACGCGTCTCCCATCCGTTCTTAGAAGCGGCACGTCGCCGGTTGCAGAAGTTAGAATATTTCCCCACCATGGCGGCTAAGAATCTCGCGTGTCGAAACAACGGCGGCGACATTTCCCGAACCACCAAAAGTGATATCTGCGTATCTAATTACCTGAGAACAAAGCCCCCGGAAACTAAGTAAACCATGCTGAAGCGTAGATGCTGCCGACCAGTCATGCAGCAAGCTGTCCGCGAGCCCTGGAGGACACGCCGCGAGCAGACGAAAAGTGTACTGGTTGCCACCAACCCCGAACTATTCCGCTGAAGTACCGGCTCTCCCCCGCCAGAAGCCCGATGTGAGAAACAGGTTGGGTTCATCCGTCCGCGAGCCGCGCGGACGAGTCGTGGACGAGGGGAATCGCTGATGTGAGGTCACGTGACGCGCCGTCCGTCCCGCCACATCGGGATTCGATCCGTCGTCTGAATGCACCATAACGGGATGTGAGAGCTGGCGTCATGAATTGTGCAAAAAAGACAAAGAACATCAGAAGATAATAACGTGATTTTTACTTCTGCTTTCAGAGGTTGTTTCAGAGGTCATTCAAGGTCGGTTATGAGCTATTTGTTAAGGCGGAAGCTTTAGGTCTTCTTTCACGTGATCACTTTCAGCGCTAACACGTCAGGCGAAATCACTGTTACTAAAACCCACGTGGTCATCTTCGAGCAACAGGCACGTGAAGGGGTAATGGTTTGACGTCACATGAACTCGGAAATTTGTGACGTAATGCGATGACGTCGTCACATAGTGTAACATCATTACGCCATCAAATCACACTGTCGCTCGGTCAAATGTGAGCTGATCGCAAGGGGCAGGGACGTACAATGTTAAGGACTGGGAACGTTAGTGCGACGTATTCAAGCGTGTCTGTTTTGCTGGGACTCATTGTGTACCACGGGAAGTCTGGTCACTGAATGTATAACCATGTGCTGTCAAATGTTCAGCAGACATTGTACTTCATTATATGAACACGGAATGGCAAAGGTTCGTGTACTGTGTGATGTCAGTAAACGTTAAACACCACGAGATGGTCTAAATTGTCGTAGCTGTTCTCTCCAGCGTCTTTAATCATCATATCGTGGTTTCGGGTTGTGAAATTTTAGATATCTTTATAATGTCTGACTTCATCTCTTACGGAGAGTGAAATACGCTGACTAACTCGCTCTCTTGCGTTGAGCGGTGTCGCTTGTTGTTTACCGCCATAGACACCTGTCTGGTGCGCCTCAAATCACTTGATGTTCTTTTTCACTGGCTTAGAAAATAAAAGACAAAAACTTTGAGGACTCCTGACTTTCGCCGCCAAGAGTAGAACGTGGCAGCGTAATCGTGTGCCATTCGCACAGGCTGCTCAATTACTATGGCTTGGCTTTGGTTTTCGGTAGTACGTGCCTCGACCACTACACATAAAGGGAACGTCTGTGCGAGAAACACTGGACGTTCTAAACTATTCTAGATGAGTACTGCGAGTATAGTTGCGCAGTGCCTACGTCATAATTGTTTCTTTTGCAAATCGCTGAAGGGTTTACTACGCATTCGTAAAGTAAGGTTAACTGACAGAGCTGCTGACTTTATTGACGCATTTTCTGATTATAATGATGAAACGCCTCTGACCACTGCATATTTGGTGGGCCTTGAAAACGCGCACCCATGGCCCCATTCACATACTCTGAAGCCTCGTAGCATTGCACTCTTTTGCCACGCGCATGGCTTTCATACCATGTTTCTTTGTTGTTGTTTTCTTCTCGACGTAGTTTCCATAAATAGTGTTGCAGTGAGGTGAAACCCTTGGCATCCACGCAGAAGGCCTGAAAGCGATTATCACTCGAACCAAATATTTTATTGCGATAGCAATTATACGGACACTTTCGGCTGAATTTTACCGCCAGCGTCGGCATCGATGTCATGCACCGTAAATGTGCACGTATCTATTGAAGAAGTTTTTTCAATGGGCCGAACGGGGGGGGGGGGTATATGTGTTTTCAGCTTATCAGCAAGATGGTGCAATGAGCGTGCGGCGGCTCTCATCTTTCACGCGTACTTTGGCCCACGGAAAGGAGGGGAGCGGGCGATCTCTTCCGCGCCCTCATCTCCTTGTGGAGAGGATCATACGTGTTGGCTGGCGTTGGGCTTGCAAGGAACGATTCTGTTGTAGTAACGGGGCGTACTAAGGTTACTGCAATCGTTGCTCAGCCTCCGGCGCGCTTTTCAGGCACAACGAAGTAACAGCTGAGACGCTTATTCGCGTTCATCTGTACCTGTGAATACGTTTTGAGCGTCATTTGTGCGTGAGAAACGCGGGGTATGTTTCGATCTTCTCGCGATTCTGTGCGTGACCTTAGAATTTGTTGCTATCGCGTTCATTGCTTCGCCTTTGCGGCAAAGCTGTAACGTTTTTATTATTTATCCAACACCGAAGCCAACACCGGATTACCTGCGAAAAAAGCTTTCCAATGCTACCGCTCGAAAATTTACAAAGTGAAGAATAAACAGTACACAACCGTAAAAATAAGTATAGCAATAGATCTCTTGATTCGCCCGTGTCAATCTAAGAAAAACTGTTTTCGCCACAGCAAGTTGAGTTGTTATGCAACATTCGCCACCAAAAAGGAAAATATAAAGCAATAAATAGAAACCACAAATATACAAGACAGAAACAAAAATTGCAGATTAAAAATAATGTTGCAGGTAACTGCGGTTCGGGCCAAGCAAGTCAAAACTTTCATTCAATGAATCATTTATTCAACGTGCCCAGGAACAAGCGTAAGGTCTTTTTAGCAGGCGTACGCAAAAATAAACAGTTGAAACATATATTGATAATATAAATGAATTATTATTATTATTATTATTATTATTATTATTATTATTATTATTATTAGTAGTAGTAGTAGTAGTAGTAGTAGTAGTAGTAGTAGTAGTAGTAGTAGTAGTAGTAGTAGTAGTAGTAGTAGTAGTGGACACTCTCGCTTCTGCATTAAGAAGTACCGCATAAATCGGTAATGCTTTTTATTTCGTTGATATCCACAGCACTTAGATTCGATGGTTTCCATGAGTAGCCCTTTCGACGGCTTATATTGTCATATGTGTATACTCGACAGAGTAAAATGCTTTTGTACTATCAAACTTGAAAAGGGTCCGAGCAGTACTCAGCAAGAAATGTCTACGCAAGGTTACTATAGGACAAATACACACTCACTACCCACACAACGGAACGTGCATTAGTCGTTTTTCTTTTGCACCTCGTTATCCAAACACGCCCTAAGCAAGAACAAAGCATGTCTCACTTCTTAGCGCAAGAAGCTCCTGGAACACTATAACGAAAAGCCTATAACTGTTGTTTGCTTGTTTGTTCTCTTCCTTTTGTTGGTCGTACATAACGTCAGAAAAAACAGGAGGCAGTGTTTCGCAATCATAATTTTTTTTTGCCTTGTCTCGCAATGCACGTTCGCGCGATGTAAACTAGAATGTGATGATATATTTTGTTTATTTGCACTATTTTACCATTAAAAAGTGGGCTCTATATTTATCTAAAAACGATTTATATGTAGCCTGAATGTTATTGCTTCGTGTCGGGAATATATAGACACCCGAACAAGCGGCTGTTGCAGCCCTCGATAAGAACCTTTATTGATGCCGTCTCCTAGGGATCGTTCAATTTCGCAATAGAATCGGTTTTCTTTACTCAGTAAACAGAACACTATATCGGAATCTGATACGGCCAATATATCGTAGGGCTCTGGGGAAACATATATAGGCATCTTAATGCAAAGGAAGTGACCAGAAGGCCCACCACGCGGATGTAAGAAACTTATATATAGTGTGGATTTGATAAAGGTGATGGGGATTATATTGTGGTCCTTTGAGAATTCCGGAATTCGCCCGAGCTGTTCGTGGAAAAATCCTATTTATTGTGCGTGCGTGAGATGAATTCTGGAAAACATTTTTTGTCCCTGCAAGACTTTTTTTTTTAGTTAGGTTTCTTGGAACATTTCGTTTGTAAGCTCTCCGTTCCCGCTTCAAGACAAGAAAATCTTTCTGTTCATCAACGGGCCTCCTGGGAAAACATACTTGGAGAATATATTTGTCAGTTTGAAGCGGATACCAAAATCAGGCGTTTCCTAAAGATAAAACAAGTTGCACCGTGATATATAGTACAGAAAGGATATTCGAAGGATGATTGCTTTACGAAACCGTATCACGTTACCGATTTAGAAGGGATAAAAAAGTATCAATACGACTCGTCCATGATAACATTTTTATATAAAAAAATCAAGATATCTCGAGAGTGTTTTACCCCAGCATAATAGGTTGAGATATATATTTACGCCACACAACTCCTTTTCTTGAATTGCCACTGCCATTCCCTCTGGCGTGCCCGACTGCGTGAATGGGCTGAGTGAGAAATGTTTCTATTTTCGTAAAGAAAGCTACAGTAGTAAACTACAACTTTTCTTGTTCTTCAACAAAAAAATTGGTTCCAAATCTGCATGTTACACCACCAATGTAGTCTAAAGACGATAGTCTTGGATCTGGAGAGTGTGAACAAAACGTTTATTTGCTGTTCTGCGCAAGAAATTTTGTGAAGGGTATTCTGAAGGGGCTGCGTTAGTGTGCCTCGAGCGTGTAGCGGAGGTGAACGAGCGCATCGAGGCACGTTAGACACAAGCGCCATCTGGCAGTTATCTTCGAAATCTAAGGCATGCCCGACCGTGGAAAAAGATGCGCGCCAGTCACGGAGGTGATAAGGTGTAGAACACAAAGCGACTGGCAGGTGCCACCTCCGTGCCGTCGTAGCAAAGCGTTGGAAACACCTTATTTGAGTAACGCGTTGCACTGTCAGCGCCGCGCGATAAACGCTACATTCTTTAGAGTTTTTTGTGAGTGCCTCTTCTAGTATAATGGCAGACATACAAAACTACGAAGTGTTTTTATGGTGCCTGAGATATGCGCAATGATTGCTTTTTAATTGACAATCGCACAACTATGAACGCTAAACCTTGAGCAATATTGGTGGGTGCTGCGAATGGGGTTGGCCGCTAGGTGCCGTTTGAGGTATCGTTAGGGCAGACAAACAGACAAATGTACAGACAGACAGACCAAAATTTTTTTTTCGAAGGTCCCCAAGAAAGACTATCGTCTTTAATAGCGCTTACCACATGAGCATATCGTTTATGGATCATTCGTACTCTTAAAATTAAGTTAACGCTGCATCAACCCATTGCCTAAATGAAGCAATGAAGCAACGAATAATCACGAGCCGCTGAAAACACAACTTGTGTGTGTGTGTGTGTGTGTGTGTGTGTGTGTGTGTGTGTGTGTGTGTGTGTGTGTGTGTGTGTGTGTGTGTGTGTTTGTGTGTGTGTGTGTGTGTGTGTGTGCGTGGTCTTTCTATCTCTTTAGTTTCCATGCAAACCTAAACTGGTTAACCTCTCTACTTTTCTCACTCTACTGTTTCTATCTTGTCCTATTTCCCACACGATCTTCACGTCTAATTAGACGCTGAGACACCGTCTACACCTTTGCATCACTTCAACCATGTTTTACTTTTTTTAAAAACTTTAAGCAATATCACTTTATGACAGCTACAGCGTTTTCCTTGAGTGTGACACTGAAGATCATATTTTTGAAGATTAGCAATTATGGTTCATGTTTGAACTAGACGCCTCACAAGTCTTACTGCATTCACGTTCTGTCTCTGGAGACGTCTGATCTTCGGAAGAATATGGTCCTGTCCCAGAACTACTGCGTTTACTACGCTTCAACAAACCTAGTTACACGCACACAACAGGCGCTCATTAACAGTGATTAACATTGTATAATGCTGGCTGAGGACGCCTGGTGGTGTCTATAATATTTTGATTATTGATAGCCATGCGATTTCTAAGTAGAGTACTGCAAAATACGACTTAATACCTTTCGTACAGTATTGACTCATTTCAGGATATATCTGCTGCAAAACATTACCAGTGCCTAATGTGGATTCACACACAGTGAACAAGCTGCGTACGAATTTTCTGTTGGCTTTTTCATACCAGGACAGAACAGATATTCAGCCTGTGTGGTCGTTGTGATTGAATGTTTGCTTAAGCCCGGATGTGTATACCGCTCTTACTAATCAATTGGTATAGGAAGCCAAAGCAACGCATGGGGGCGCTGCAACTCTGGACACGCAGCACCATCCCTGGTAGAAAAGTAAAAATCGAGGATGTATATCGCATGTTTTCCCTTCCCGCCAATGCGCTGCCGCTCGCTTATGCGCTCGTGCAGAGAGCGCGCACTGCATTTGAGTCGCCTCACAGTGTACAGCATATAGTGTGGCTTCATAAAGATTTCTGAGCTGGATTAACACTTCCGAGAATCGAATCTAATGAAAGGAGCTAAGCTCGTTAGTCAAGTTATGATGTGGAGCACACGACGGAAGATGAGGATGCCCGAGTCACTGTGCAATGCATTTCTCCGGTCCGTGACAACACCATGTACGACGTATGCCTCGAGGTAAGTCTCATTCGGCCGACATGAAGCCACGTACTCTGTCGATGTGCTCGATTGACGTTTATCAAAACCATATAATTGTTGTTTTGATTCTAGTGATCTCTAACGTTCCGCCTACGAACGAACATAGCATTGGCCGCATTGTGCTGTCTCGGCAGGGCCGCAACGATGGTGGTGGCTGTAAGATGAACACGTTTTGCTATCGGCCACAAAAATGATAACCGCTGCGACTGCTTATCGCTGTCATCAACTGTTCCGAGGGAAGCGTGTCATTCGTACACGGAACATTAGCACTGGAATCGTCGTGCGCACTGACGCGCGAGCTGGTTTGTCACGTGGTATTTTTTGTATTTCACGGGCATTCGTAATTAAGCAAAAAACACTAACACTAAACAAATAGAATGTTATAAACTATCTATTTGGACGTTTTGCAAAACCGATCTAAATCTTTCTCATCAAATTTGTTATTCATCTTCGTTCCTTAAAAAAGTTGCTAAATAAACGAGTCTAATAAACAATATTTGCGAACACAAAACAATAGTCTGGCTAACTCCAGGCAAGGGCGAGAAACACGCATTTTGTCGCGTCGTACTTACGTGTTCCGGCATATTTTTAAACTCTGGCTAAAGTTACGTGAGACACCCTGTATAATAACAGCTTACTTCAAAGCTTCTGAAGTGGCTTCGTTATCATAACGAAGCTCAATAATGTGGTATTCAATATGTACACACCACATACCATTAGGTTTGGGTCAGAATTTAATCTCTGGTATCGTTATGTAATGAATATGCAGAAATCTTATGCAACAAACTTGCTCTGTATTTTTCCATGAAATTAAAAATTTGAAAATCAAAACAATGCAGTCTCGTTGGAATTGCTTGTTCGTAGAGTAATGGTATAGTGCAATCTTTCTATGGGCTGTTTAAATGTTCATTTAGTTCTTATTTCATACCTCACTGTACACCCAACAGCAAAATGTTTGCAAAACACTCGCTCAATACAAATGGAAATTTCTGTTCTCAGTGTCTTATGCTTCTAATCTAGCTACTTAGTGCATAGGTTGCATTTTCAACACACGCTCGAATGTTTATTTGAAGTTTGCCAGATAAAGCGACAGTAAAGCTTTCTCAAAAATTAGTTATCACGCACAGTTTCGCTGTTAGATGTTCACAATATATGCAGAAGGTGTAGACTTGGAATATAATTGTACTAAAACCAACGTATATATTTTGGCGAGACATATATTTTGACTTGAAACTCAAGTACTTAGCAATGCTTATGCACTTAACAATTTCGCACGAATTAATAACCACAACTACATTACCCACCCCACTCTGTGCACAAGCGTACGTTTCGACAATGGGGAAATGAATCTCAAATACAACTTTTCAAGCTATGCGATTGAATGCTCATTTTTGCGAAAGGCCGCAAGCGCTTGGTACAAATCACAGAAAAAAATGTCAGTAGGCCTAGTGTAGAAGAGTTAATTACACGCTTAGGAAAAGGTGTGGGCAAAGGTGTCCTCATGCACTTGTACCCTTCGCATTGCGGTGTTTCAGGACTGAAACAAGCAACCATAAATTTAAGGGTCATTTTCTTTGTTAGACACTATAGTGATGAATCAAGGAAAGCTTAGAGGTTGTTATTAGATGCCATTGTTGCGTAAATGTGAAGAAAGTAAAGAGGACGAAAAGATAACTTGTGATCTTCGAATAACGTGTCCGATCCTCTACCAACAGACCTACAACGGCAGTCATCCATCCGTCCACTTTACACGGTATAAATGCGAATTTAGACGGGGAAGCTTCAGTCAGCGCCTCCATTTGTCATTATGGTGACGCTAATGCTTAAGGTCGTTGCTACACTTGCTGATGTGTTTTCCTGATGTACTTTTTTCTTCACGTCCGCTCCTGCTTGGAGTCGAGCGACTCTGCAGTATCCTTGAAGGAATTTAAAAAATAAATGCAAATCTGAAGTTCATTCCACCGTCTTCCGCCCGCTTTTTTTCTGACTAGGTTGTGTTTGTAATTGTACTTTAGGGGAGGTATACGTGAATAAAGCAAAACTGCTTCAAGTAGTTTCGTGATATTAGCAAAAAGTTTGCACTTAGGTACTTTATCCTTTCATTACTTTTTAGTGGCAGTTCATAGGTAAAACAAAGGTACCTTAGGCACCAGCATAGCTAAGCATCAAGTGGCTGCCACTATACCAACCATCGCTGTATCTTTAGACTGCACCAGCTGTAAATTAATGCTCTCCGGTGTGCTTGCTTCAGTTTATCATCGATCTTTCCTGCGTTAATATGCCGGACGTTCGCAAGGGTCAAGTACGCACTCTCGCGGGCCAATGCCTGCCAAGGAAAGTGTCCGGAAAAGCGTATGACGACAGCGTGACGCATACTCCATCACTGTCTCGGCTTATTATACACAATGCAGCGCATCAATCTGTCTCTCCTTGTTTCACACTCTATCCAAGTTACTTTTCTTGCAGCTATTATTGTCGGGTAACTCAAAATTCCCCAACGGAATAGTTCACAGATTACCTCTTTGTCGTAGTTATACGCGTGACTCATGGGTACAAAAAATAGCATTAGCTATATACTGCCTCAAGATTTAATGCATTTTGCGTAAATTTATACAAAAGGGCGTTCGACTTAATGCAACTGCTCTCCTGAAACTTCACGAGAACCCTCCTCACCGCACGAAGACAACTTCATCAACTTCAAGCGCACTGCAAGTCATGCATACTTTCGAGCAATGCTTCGCAAGCCTCCATTAACATCTTGGATTGCAGCCTACGTCATTTATCCCAGGCATAGTCGAGACATACTCAGTGAAATTTCGTGGTTTGAAACAGTTTGGGCATGTGCGGTCTACACCATACGCGCGAGCGTGTTATTAGTCTTCTCTTTCATTCTTCTTTTCTCTATTCAATCCCCCCCTTTCCCCTTTCCCGTGTGTAGTAGCTTACTGGGTGCAACGTTTGGCTTTCTCACTCTTTATCTTCCTGAACTCATCTAGGTGAGTGATGTGCAATCTCGACATCAAAGCATGCTCAGCGCAGACAAAGGGGCAGTAAGTTGCGTCTGTACGTCAGCACTCGCCATGATTTGAGCACCCCCTTTTTTGGCTTCCTATAAACACGTGAATCACTTTTTGTGCGATCAGGATCATGCTTGTAGAACGCGTCGAAGGCACGTGGCGGCTAATGTTGCCAACCATCCCAGATTTCGCGGGGCTGTCCCAACTTTTCAGGAAGTGCCTTGAGTCTCACGCCGTTTCGGCCGGGACCACTATATGTCTCGAATATTTTCTGAATCATTCGGTTAGAAAACACTTAACACGAGAGTGTTTTACGCCGGGATTCAGGACGGCTTCACTGACGTACTCCCATCACGGAAGTGACGTTGAACAATATATACTAAAACATTGTAAAGAAAAAAACGAGAAAGCAAGCATTCGTCGTGCGGAATCGCACGGTAACCTCTCGATTCTGAACGCTCGGCGTGAACCACCACGCTTCAGAGCGTATGTTGTCTGAAGTGCTAACGGCAAGCTATTTATATACACCATACACCATTTGGAAGTTCTCAGAGCTTTGAAACTAGCACGTTTTCGTTATCAATGGAAAAATGACGCGATGGGCTCGCGTTGGGGAGCCCATCGCGTCACCACCATTACCTCCACCACCTCCACGGAGCGTGGTGTCTCCTGAGCGCGCATTTATCAGACTCGTACTTCTCGAGAGGACGAAGATCGCTTCGCACGCTGCCACGGCTGCGCTAACGAAACGAGCACGCTGCTGACACAAGACGCGGTAAGAATCAGGAGAGTTGCTCGCGCTTGTTGTTTGTGTACTTGTGCGCTCGTTTAGTGCGTCTGTCGTTTGAACAGCGCGCATTAGGTGTGGATCTGAGACAGCTGTTAGTCTGCGCTCTTCCTGTGTATGCTAATTTTGTGCGGGCTTTCTGCTTGAGGTGTGTGCTGCAAGTTTCGAGCTACTTGCCGTTCTTAACGTGACTTTGCTATTTGTGGCTGTTGCTTAAACAATGCATAACAAACGCTCAGCTACATCTCTAAAAACACGTTTCACTTTCGTGTTATACTGATTGCTATATAGGGGGATCAGCGACGTGTTTTTTATGTGATACCACGCACGCCCAACAACGCTCGTCATGCTATGAAACGCGAAGTTTGTACGAATCACGCGCCAGAAGCAATGTTGCGGCAGCTAGCAGTCTCTGCAAGGGGCTTTCGCCACTTTAGCGGAACAGGCTGAGCTTCCGAAGTGTGACACTTACGAGTACATTCTCCAGCAATAGGAAGTGTTCGAGCGGTATGCACGTAGCTAGAACAAGTACCACTTCAAGAGGCCGTCACAATCGTGGAAGTTCACTGACGTTTTTGGGGGTTTTTCCAGGGTGGGGCACCAGAGAAAGATGAGGGGGCGAGGAGGAGAGGTAGCATGGGTAGCTTTTTCGTGACAAGGTGGTATCCATATCACGGTATACGTGACATGGTGGTGGTGGTTTCCATGACGAAACAGATTGGCTTGACTTGGTTGTGCTAATCAAGCTGCGTAGCTTATTGCCACTGCATACAAAAATATCCAAAATGGCAGCCCTTCTTTACACCCCCCCTCCAGATATCATGCAGCAATAAAGAAAGCTGACTCCCTAAGCTAGCCCCCCCTGCCGCCCCCCCCCCCCCCACCATCGTCCCGACTTCCTTCAGTGAAAAGTTCCTAACCCCTACTCGTAGCACACCCTGGCTACTGCGGTGACTATATATACGCAGCTTTAGCGGCAATGATTAAAGCAGCCCAAGGCCGTTCGATGTGCTTATTGGAGTTTCTGGCATAGATTGTCGAAAGAAGAACGGACGCATTGAAACTTAATTGCAATTTTATGGCACATACTGCGCCTATTTTTTTGGCTGGTTCACATGTTCGCCGGAGGCTCGAGTACCCATTAGCAGCATTTTGACTCCATCCTGAAAAAGTGTTGCAGGGCCAACATAAGTCCTTAACTACTGAACGTCCTTCCTTGAGCGCTTGTGGCATGGTCATCACGCCGTGTCACATTCGTGCTAACTGTTCTATGAGTTTTTTTTTTTTTTTACGGCAGGTTTGAGTCTTTGAAGTCGTAGATCGTCCGTTGGCGTAAGCGACTGCGGAGAAAGCGGAAAGCCGGCACAGCACAATCATTGTATTCGTACGTAGGTAGCTCTTTCTCGTGCGTGAAATAGGGGGTACTTAACTTTCAGATTGTTTATATCTCTCCAGCATCCCATTAAAGCCCTTCACCGATCATAACAAGCTGTACAACACTGCACATCTATGCCTAACCAATGAGGCTTCGTTGAAAACATTACCTTCCGACTCTACCAAACGGCGTCGAAAGACCAGAACACAAGCAAGAAACATACAGAACACCACGAGCGCACCTGGCGCCCAGTATGTTTCTCGCTTGTGTCCTCGTTTTTTCGCGCTCTTTAATAACGTCTAAAAGCTATCAACCAGCTAGCCCGCCAGAATATTGCACTGAAATGCCTTACGAAAAAAAGAAAAACTCACGTATCAGCGTACCAGTCTACATATTATTCATTGATAAACAACACCAATGAAGTGGCCAATAAGAGCAGTAAGTGCTCATAATTGTATTTAAAAAACGCCTATATTATGCTGCTGAAGGTTCCTGGAGAGTTGGTGTCCTGAAGTATCGCCTCTTTCTCATATGCTATAGATGGCCTATCCCAAGTGTTCTTGGGTATTGTCTTTCGGCATTTGCAACGCTACCTGAGGGGGTGGTGGGGAGGGCGGAGAGGTTTTTGTTACATATAAGCGTTAGAACGGATCCAGCACCGGTTGCCAGCGGGTAGTTTTGTGCCGGTTATTCTGCACAGAGGTGTTTAGTGCATTCGCCCTCGGCAAACATTTTTAAAAAGCTGGAGGAGTTTTCTGATGAGCGTTATAAGCAACAAAGTTTTGTGCGAAACTGGGTAAGAACGAGTCCAAGACTCTCAAAAAGCTGAGAAAAGCGTGCAGTGAAGACACCATGAAACAAAGCCAAGATATCATGCGGCACAAGAGGGTCGGGAGTTTATCAACGACAGCGACCACTCGGGACGCCCGTCTAAATCCTAAATGGACGACTCTTGGCAAAAAGTACGTCAAGTTTTGTACAAAAACTAGTGATTGAGTGTTCGGATGATCGTACAAGATTGTAGAGTAACCAAAAAATCGTCCATCGTGTTTTCACGAAGTATTTGGCAATGAGGAAATTCTGCACAAAAATGATGCCAGAAGTCCTGAAGAGGAATATGAAAAAGGGGCCACATATGCACTCATTCTCTACCACTTGCTAAAAAAATGTGTGGTGTTGCTTTGTAAACGTTGTTCTCAATCTTGTGTAAGAACTGTGTGTCACTGCAAAACGCTCCCCATCTGCACTTTTAGTAAGTTTTTACGCATATTTAGTTATCGCTGACATGATATCTGTAACTTTGGGCTCACTGTACTTTTAAAAGCAGTTACGAAACACATAGATAATGATGATATCGAGGAAATAAAGGCCAGAGTTGGGTTACAAAGTGCTACATCGCAAAGAAATTGCGAGGTACTAGGTAACATGACCCGCATTCTTATAGCCCGAATCTTCGAAAGAAAGCACTCGGTTTTCGTCTCATCGGCTTGGTGCGTGTAACAGCTAACAGTTAGTGACATAACAAATGGCGTGCAGCTGAAGGAGTTCCACTTTGCCAACAATTTTTTTTAGTTACCAATTTTTTACTTCGCCCCATAACTTGAAATTGAGCCTAAAAACATGGGCGCAACAACGTTATACAAGTTGGGAACTTTAGTCGCATACATGGCGGTGCACTTTCGCAACCTCTTCAGGGCCAAGCATGCACACATGCGTCCGCTGAGCGTGTTGTAAAACTAGGTGAGTGGGCCCTCCTGGGATTACATTTCGAAGTCCCTATGTATCGAACTTCTATGTTATCACTTTTAGGAGGCTAGATATTATAATCAGGATCCCAGTGTGTAAGTTGCCTTGAACCTCTGCGTGTTCTGGGGAGTATATTTTGATACCTTGAAAGCTGTCGTTGACAGAAGCGAAGGCTAAAGATCGAGGTGATGCACGGAGAAAGACAAAACTGCCAATAGAGGAGTTTTTTTTCTCGAATATTTCTCTGTAAATCGGAACAATGCCATCTGACCGTGGCAGTCAAAACTTTATTAGAAGAAGCAAATCGGCATAGCACACAATAATGAACGACGCTTCAGGCACGGGTGCGACTAAAGGGGCCAAAAGCTCTCTCCGAGATTTATGTCTTATCAGTACTGTGTGTGTGCGTGTGCGTGTGCGTGTGCGCGTGCGCGCGCGTGTGTGTGTGCGTGTGCGTGTGCGTGCGTGTGTGTGTGTGTGTGTGTGTGTGTGTGCGCGCGCGTGTGTGTGTGCGCGCGCGCGTGTGTTTGTGTGTGTGTGTGTGTGTGTGTGTGTGTGTGTTTTCTGCGTTTCACGTGACCGAAAAGCGGATTCATCATCGTTTCATAAGACATTTATTTAAATATTTTAGCGAAAGTATCTTTTCACGCATTCAAGCGGGGCCAAGCAAGACACGGGGACCAATCACAACAGCTTCCAAGCGGTGCCAAGACATCGGGGGCCAATTTGCAACAGCGTTCCTGTAAAATGGCACTCATCCTTAGCCACACGAAATGACTCTTTCTTTATAGCTTTTACATTTTTCTAAAAAGAATTCTTTGTTAGGTTAACTGATCGTGTATAAATGGTGAACGCCACTGAGTTCAAAAAAAAAAGGATTGCAGTAAGCACAAGCAAGGAGATGAGGGAAAGCTCTTGTCCTCGACTTCTATCTTGGTTCCAAGCTTAACTTTTTTTTTTGTTCGAGCTAATTGATGCCAACCTGTTTGCATATTTTTCTTCATCTAGAAAGTTTCCCATTTACATAAAACGTCAATATTGCCTCCTTCTTTCTAATCCATCGGACCGGAATCGTATTATTGAAAAATTGTTGAACAGAGAATATCGGTGAAGTGAAACATTCTGTGAACAGGCTCGACTCCTCGAAGCGTCAACTGTACTCCCTTGCACAATGGTTACGTTCTATCAAAAGCACACTCAAGCTGGTGGCTGTGTAGGTCGGAATTCAAAGCGGAGTATGGAACACTTGTTTAGAAATTTCATTCCCAGAGAAAGCGGTAATTTAACTTTATCGAACATTTCTCGTCTAGGAAACTTTTGCTGTTGGTAGTACTTAGTTATCGATGTCCTCCACCTTCAAAAGTGGCTGAAGAAACGAAGTAGCCTGTGCGAAAAGTTGGAAACAACAAATGGGTAGGCAGAGGTTATTTCACGCCTAAGATCAATATGGGCAGTGCCACTAGGTGTCAAAATAACTGGCGACAAACGATCGCAAATGGCCGCTTTTTTTTAATGGTGACTGCTTCGGTTCAAACGTTCACTGCTTGATTTTTGAAAATGGTAATCTTTTTTAGGGTATTTTAACACAAAAAAATTATTCTGTCTGTCTGTAACATGATACAGCCACCCGTTGAAAATATAAGCACTAGCTGAATGCCAAGCCATCTGGTGTCCACCTTTATTACTTGTGAATATTTTAGTTCAAACAGCAAATATTACGCTTATCTGAGGCGCCACAGCAATACGGATGTATTAGATGGTGCGTTACATTACTACAAAATGCATAGATACATAATTCTAATGCTCCTAGTGTTTTTAACGATGCGCTGAAAATGCAGTGCTATGCCCTAAAAAGCACTCTGCCGACGATATGGTGCTGCCATCTGCCATTGGGCCTCCATAGGTTCTGCACAAGCTACTGTTTCGCGACATTACTGCAAGATATCGGTATCTCAGGCAACGCCTTCTCTGTTATATTAATGCCAACAAAATGCAGCCGATTCAACAGAGAGGGGGCCTCGCCTGAGGCAAGGCGAAACATAAATGGCCGCTATATGAAATACAACCCATGACTGAGCAAGACGTGCCCCAGGACCCATGTAATACAGCCGGCAGAACATCTTGCGGCAACATTCGCTGTGAAACACGCAGATCTATGGCCAATTTTTCGATGCGGAACAGCTTAGGGCGGTGTTCAATCCGGCGTTGTGCAGACTGACCCCTCTTACTGCGCATGCGCTAAATCTGGCCCAAGCGCTGCCGGAACACCCTCATGAGCTAGCGCGTTTTGGTTTGTGTAAAGGGCCGGGTGATGCTGTGGCCTCTTCCCCTTGCACTGTCTCAGCAATTCTGGGATGGCGTTGTGGAAAGAGATTCTACATTTGCGTTAACCTAGTCAGAGCGCACTGGCACTTGGTAGCGCCAGCGCGTTGGGGCCTGCATAAATGGCTGTGTAAGAGGCTGTGGCCTCTCCCCCTCACACTTGCTGAACAATCGCGTGATGGCGTCGGGGAACGAGATTCTGCAGACGCGCGATGAACCCACGTACCCCCGCGTGGCGCGGTGAGGAACCCGCACGGCGTGTCCAGGACGCGTAACAGTCAGAGAAAATACACTGAATTCATGGTGCGCTCCCTTTGCAAGGACGCATTAACATAGGGTAAGATTCCTGTGACGAATGAAACATTAAGTCGACTCATGCGCTGCTTTGCATGCTAGTGATAGTTCCCTTTTTATCTCACGATCAGCTGATGTCTTAACAGTGTTTGCTGTCGGGCTATAGTTGGTACATGGCGAACGAACAACTTGTGGCGCGAGTACTCACACACAGCCATACATAAATTAGGCAGTCATTGCATCAGCGTTCTTTCCGTCCCCAATTATAAGATTCAGCATTGCGTCCTGGTTGACAGGATTTAACTAAGTGGTGTTGCTAGAGATCGTGTTATTTAACTTTGTTTCGTCTTTTGCGCGAGCCTGATGTTTGTGAAGCAGAGCTATTGGAAGTATAAAAGTTACTTGCAAGTGTGCGCTTATTCGCATCTGTGTTTCTTCATCGATGTCCGAGCATTTGCGCCATCACTTCTACTTTAAACGCTGATGGCCTGTTCCTGCGCTCTTGAAAGCCTAAAAGTTTGGTGGTGGCCGCAATAGCCATCCTCTGAAACAACCAGATGTGCTAGAACAGGACATCCGTTTATTTTACGGAGCAACGGTGGTGCCAATAGACGTGAATGCAGTGCGGTACGGGTGTCGAGTAAGGAACGTCTTTAAAGATACGTTTGTTTAGAAAAAGTGTTTAACGATTTAGAGCAATTGGTACTCTACTATGGGAGAGCAGAAGCCGTCCCAGTCCGACGACCAGTAAAGAAGCTCATGCTTCTCTACAGAAGCTGCACAATGAAATCATTCGAAAGAATTTTCCAGATGGACAGAGCCGTGCATACCAAATATGGGTAGATGGAAACGTAGTCATATGATGGTAAAGATTCAACTGAAGCAGAATGTTGTTCTTTTCTTTTTCTTTTGCATAACTACTTTATAAGAGGTGACCAGCACTTTCATTGATTAAGTGTGTATTATATATGCCCTGCTTCCCGCAAAGACAGCCGCAGCAACGAGGCGCCTACTATTAAAAGAAATGAAAAAGAAAAGCGCGCTTGCCACACTGACATATATGGTTCTGACGCAAGCGCACTGTTGAAACTTTGCAAAATACTTTCGCGTTTTAATGAAGACAAAGAGTAGAAATAAAACTAAATAAAAAATAGTCTGACACTGCAAAGTGGGCATTGCTGCTTTATATTCACAAAAGCCGTTAGAGACCGTCTCTAATATATTTCCATTTTGTATTATTACCTTTTAGGAACGTGTGCAGCATAGCGAAATTTATGGGAACTCCCAATCATCGCCTCAACACACTCAATGTCACACAGGCTCCAGGATGCTCTTTGCCATAGCTTCAAAGGCCACGAGATATAGAATGCACCCAAAGAGAGGTAAGAGTGAGATACAAAAATTCTTTTTAAGCCCCGACAACATAACAGCTTTGGCCGAAGTATTGTGTCATCTCTCTTTCAGTTTCCGCGAGAACGACCCAAGGTAAATTTGATCTTGGCACCACTTTCTCGTGACAACAAGAATGAGTTGTTCGCAAATGCCTTTCTAACCATCATAGCAAAAAAATAAACTCATACGAAATCACTACCGCACTCGACTGCTGTACAGAACTAAGTAATACCTAAAAAAGCTATTCTACAGCGAGGTAGAAACTGCAATATTGGCATGAAAAAAGCATTGTGGTGCATAACTTGGCTTTAAATGCGCTTCGTGGAAATGTCTTGGAAGAAACATTGCAATGTCACGCAGAGGAAAAACTGTGCACAATCAGGGCTGCAACATTATTACGCACAATGACATTTAATGTATTGCACGCGCCATAAGTTGCAGAAAACATTCCCAACGGAGCGTGAACAATGCTCTCAACATTTATTTTTTCCTCCTTTGCTTTCTCTGTTACACATCGGGCTATTGTGATTCTGCGTCTTTCATGAGTCATAAAATACTATATTTTGATTGTCTTCTATAAATTAGCACGCTGTCTAGGGCAAAACGTTTATTTTGGTAAGTTGGAGCATGTTTCGAGAAATTGTAAGACGCAGCCCACCAAGGCAAACAGGGGAAAGGAAAGCGTCAGTTACAGTTAACTTCAACGAGAAGAAGAACTGCTGGCTTGAACGAAAACTACTGGGAGCCCTCTGCATAAGAAGGAATGAAATCACCGCCATAGCTGCAAAGTGAAGTGATGTTAAAAGAGCTTGCTAGAATTTGCACGGGACATTTCTTGGCGAGACTACTACTGTAGGAAGGCTCGTTAACGAGCCGGCGCCCGGTGCGTACATCGAAGGCAGCGTTTTTGGGCACGTTCCGCGGCCGGCACGGCAGAGTGTAGGCCACGTCGATCGGCACGTCAACCACCTGCCCCTTTATGCCCTGCTGCCTGCTGCCGTGAATCAAACGTCCTGCGCTCATAAATGGTGGTGGTGGTGGTGGTTGTAGTGGTAGTGGTTAGAAGATGAGAAAAGGCACCTAATTTCTGCAAACCAGTCGGGAGCACGGCGCAGTGCCTCATAAATGGCAGACGGGGAGCTAGCGGGCGTTTTTCAACGTGGTTGAGAGCGGGCAGATGAGAGGGTGGGGAGAATATTGTCACCTGTGCGTAACACTCATCATATGAACTTGTCACGTGTTGCCGTGCCTACGTAGCGACAATCCCTGCCGGCCTGCCGGACGGTTATTTTTGGCGACGAAGCTCCCTAAGCCGTGGGTCGTCCGTCCGTGATGTATGTATGTCTGTCTGTATGTATGTATGTATGTATGTATGTATGTATGTATGTATGTATGTATGTATGTATGTATTTATGTATGTATGTATGTATGTATGTATGTATGTATGTATGTATGTATGTATGTATGTATGTATGTATGTATGTATGTATGTATGTATGTATGTATGTATGTATGTATGTATGTGTGTGTGTATGTATGTATGTATGTATGTATGTATGTATGTATGTATGTGTGTGCATGTATGTATGTATGTATGTATGTATGTATGTATGTATGTGTAGTAGCAGTAGTAGCTAGCCACCTGTGTGGCCGGACTAGAGCACGGACGCATGGATGGACAGGCGCACAGACGGGCAGAAGCACGGACGGGCGTATGGACCTGCAGACGGACGGACGCACGAACAGACGCTCAGACGGATGCATGAATGGACGGAAGCAAGAATGAACGGCCGGCCGGACGCTTCGCCCCACTCATCATCATGCGCTCCGTGGATATGCTCTGATATTTTTGTTTTCTGTCCTGGATGGATGGATGGATGGATGGATGGATGGATGGATGGATGGATGGATGGATGGATGGATGGATGGATGGATGGATGGATGGATGGATGGGTGGGTGGGTGGGTGGGTGGGTGCACGGATTGATCGATTGATGAATAAATGAATCAATTAATTATTTGGTTAAATAATTGTTCATAAATTGATTGATTGGCTGATTGAGTGTTTATTTGATTAATTTATCCTCATGTCTAGGATACTTCCGAGATTTGGCAACACCCCCGTTTGATAGAGCCTGCAGTACTAAAAAGTAAAATATACACCGCTGCACGCTGCATTTCATTGGTTACGACGGAACCCGGTCCTACGTGAAGGACAGTCGACAAAGTTGGGTCATGTTTTGAAAGCAGAAGCATCTCCTTCCATTTGTTTCTCGTTCCAATGAAAGAAGAATTCTAGACATGCAATGAAAGTGTCAGGAAGTTTTCTTAGTGATACTTTTAAAGACACTGGCTGTTTCAACTCATTTTAAAGCTTTTATCACTAAGCATCTAAGCAATATGTCTGCTGTAGAATAATCAGTAGGGTGGCCTCTGATATTAGTTTTAGACAAGTGCTTACAACATCGCGACCACAGCTAAACTCGAGACCATGTGTTAATCATTATAGCCAGCCTGCGTTTTCTAGCACGCTGCTCGGCCAATGCGCCCCCTCTTCGTCGTCTTCATTGTCTGCTAGCACCCGAGAGCGTGCGGCCAGCTAATTAACTATCTGGCTGGCTAGTCAGGTCAGGACATGCTATGATCAAGCGTATTAAGCTAAGTCTCGGTAAGACCGAGGTAGCTATGTCAGATACTTATTAGTATGTGGCAGTTATTTGTGAATCTTTGTAAAGCTAGGACTTTACTAACTAAAGCATGCAAGTTGATACACTAAATAAAAAAGCTTATTACCACAATGGTAATCATCAGCACGCTAAGTAAAACTATGCCAATAAAAGCTTACTAATGTGATGGCAATATGCATCATGCTAATTAGGTCCTTTTTTTCAATTCCATACTAATCATGGCATTGCTAATGTCCGAGATAATTGTTGTAGCTTTATTCAAAACGTTATCGAGATAAAACTGTTCAGTGATAGGCTCATTAAGCCCTGTCAGGAAAATGGCAGCATATTCACGGGGTAAATGATGGAGAGTGGGGCGAAGCATCCGTCCGTCCATTCGATCTTGCTTCCGTCTGTCCATGCGCCCATCAATGTGACCGACCATGCTTCCATCCACCAGTCCGTGCGTGCATCTGTTCGTGCGTCCGCGCATCCATCCATGCGTCCATCCCTGCGTTCGTCAATGCATCCGCCCCTGCGTCCGTCCACGCGTCCATCCGTCCGTGCAGCCATCCGTGCGTCCGTCCATGCATATGTCTGCGTGTCCGTTCGTCCATCTATTCAACACTCTAAGTACCACGATCTCGCATCTTTTCATCATATATTCAGCATATAGAAGCACCGCCATCCTGTGGACATTCCAAGAACTAAACGAGAGTTGGCACACGCACACTTTCATACCGCTTGCGCTTAGTGTCCACTTCCCACCTTTAACCCCCTCGAATTCGTGGTATATACTAGTTCACTGTATTCATGGCACTGCGGCCCAACGCTCGTTAAACGTTTCTAAAACCAAGAAGGTTATGCCCAGCGAGCATAACGTAGCAACCATGTCTTGTCGGATAGTGCTCAATGTACATGCCAGGCTGCTAATGGGGAATCAGAGACAGGAGAATTCGGCTTTTATTTAACGCGCATGCTGCGAATATTTATTGTTGAACAACCCACAGAGGAAATCTCCCACCGGCACGACCTTGCAGGTAAAAGCGTAACACATGTTACGTACTACGACGAGGGACGAACGGGTGCCGCTTTAGCAAGCTTCGCTTCTAATAAATATAACGAACATTAGTACAAATCTCATGTCTTACAGCCCCCATTACGATTCAAGAGGTCGTTGCAATCCCTCATAGGCTCATTTTTTTGGTCGGGTTTGCCGAGCAGCTCTTGGGCAACCGAGAAACTGCGGTGGATTCGCATTCCCATCCGTCTCTGTTCGCTGCCGGCTGCTTGCCCTACGATTCTTACTTCGGTTGTTGCATGGTGATCAGTGTCCCACGCGTGATCTTGCCTGTTATTTCTTAGGCACCAAACTACGCTATTTACTACCTGATGCACGGCTTAATTCTGCACCGCAAACACTTAACGTGCCTGCATTTTACTCAACGGCAGTAGCACTTTATCGACACGCGCAGTAGGTTTGTCCCGATGAGGACATTCTTGAAAGCCGCATTGTAGATACAACGGCGGCTCTTCTGCTTCCTCTGGTTCTTCCAGCCCGTCTAGCACGATCGAAACATGCCTCGTGGAGCGTGATAATGGCATCGTTTTGGCTGGTCACCTCCTTGACCTTATAAGGCGTCTTGGATGGAGAGTACTCCCAACACGGGACAGACTGGAGAGGTGGGGCATGGTCCTATCTTTCACTTGTCCTAACTGCCCGTTACAGGAGTCTAACCAGGATATGCTGCAGCAATATGCCATTTCAAAGGTGTTTTGGAAGTCAGTTAACACTAGTTTTCGTGGCCTAGGTGTTGATCGTTTTGTAACATGTGGTCGCTGCTCGCGTAATCGCTTTGCATGCCTTATAATAGCGGCGGGAGCTTTTTGTTTGTGCGTAATAGGTGCGAAGCTGTTGTGGCAGGTCATCGTCGTCGTGCTCTCTTTCCGATTCTGGAACGCCTCTACTCTGATCTCTTATCGTTTCTGTCGGAGGAATGGTTCTTCCTTGGGGAGGAAGAATTTCTGTGACAATGGTCGTGCTGCTTTCTGTCCGTTGTTGACAGACGCGTTCGATTAGTCTTCCACCTGGCCTGGTTCCTATAGCCAGGTCACCTGTCAATGTCGGATTAGTGCATGTAATCAGTATGTGTTTACTACTTGTATATGTTCGTTTATGTCCCATATGGGTGTGAGCTCTCGTATATATGCACTTCATTCTAACACTGTAAGTTTAATGTAACTTTTATGAATATATTGATACCTGTTGTACATATCTTCTAACATCTTCACCAAGTCTTGTAAATTCTGTACATATATCATCATGTAATAATAATACTATTAATACGTTTATTTCATCATCATTGTGCACATGATGACAGGGGCCCGCAGTAAAAGCTGCAAAATCCGAGGATCGTTTCAATGAAAACTCCACAAAAAAACAGCTTGACTGAGCTGCTGACCCCTAACTTGGCGAACAGCAAGGATTCAAGAATAAAAAAAAACACAATCAAATGTGCATAGCATAACAGAAAAAGAAAAATGAGACACAATACAAGGAAGTACACTTTTAAGGCACAGAAATCGCGAGCAAACAGATAACAGGAATTATGAAAGAAAAAATGATAACAACTCTTTATTTGTCAATGTTTCAAGGGGTGCGTTTTTAGCTGCGAAGCTATTGAGCAGTCGCAGAAGCTGGTTTTCCAGGGTTTGCGTGCCGTAAGTTGTTCTGTATGTTTTAACGTGCCATATATCTGTATTTCTTGTTCTGCATATATGTTTTCGCGGCTCTAGCAGAGCAATCTTACGAAGTAGAAATGTACTATACTTGATTTCACGATATGTACATTGTCCATATGGTGATTAGTGTATATATGTACTGTATGTAGGTATTAGTACCATAGACTATGGACACCCTACGGACTTGGACACTTTTGTTTAAATGTGTAATACATGTTGTGCTTTGTCATTTGTTTGTTATTGTGCCTGTTGTACAGACGCTCGTTCCTTAGGTTTGTTGCATCCCATGATAGAATAAACTTTTTATAAACATAAAAATTTATGCCGTAAGTCAAGCGGACTTCCCTTCAAAGCAGACCAAGCGCACGGGGATAAGACCGATTTAAAGGGGCCCTATGACGCTTGAAATATTGGTGCCGACTGCATAACTCGTAGTGGCGCTCGCCAGAACTACTGCGAGTAGAAATGACGCCGAAAGGTTGCCGCCATATGATTGGATAAATGTAACGTTAAATGTTATCGTGGCATTGCATCAAAATAGAGATTACTATTGGGTTTTTTTTCTATCACCATTATTTTTCTCTCAAAGCGACGGAAAAGCTCTCCGACTTTTCCAGTTTGAAAACCGCAAATCTGGTTGAAGAATTCCACGAACGCCATGTGCTGGAAGAAACGTGCCGTCGACGCTCTCGGTGCCGTTATTTGAAGAAACTAAAAGAAAAATGAATATACGTCATCGCAAAAAGAAAGATTAATAGCGCTACTGTTCGCGAGCTGGCTTGTTTCGCACGTGTCGTTCCCTGTTCAAGTACAATATCGTTTGTTACCATCGCAACGGCGTCCTTAATACGCTGGACGTAACGAGCTTCCTGTATGGTAAGGCTTTCAGTTCATTTCATTGGGCAGCCTTCGCACGTCAGACGTCGAGGGAAACACGGTAAGGTGAGCCCGCGAATATCGAGTTGAGGGTGAGCATCCAATACATTGTATTTTGATATCTCTACGCTGAATAACTTTGCACTGCATGGCCCACTGCCGTTCTTGTGGCAATTATCTCTTAAGCCGCCAGTGTACGCAACCAGCTAGGAAAACATGTAAAACTATAAAGTCGTGAAAAGTGTTAGAGGGCCCTTTTAAGAAGCTAGAAGAAGGTAGGTAAGCTCCTACCTTGCTCCCAAGTAGTTCAGCTTGCACAAGTAGTGCAAGCTGAACAAATAGTTCTTATGCGAAGTAGCTATTGCTTAGCTTCCATCGCATCAACTGCTTGACAGCCATGAGTGTAACTGAGGCCTTCTCAAAATCAACGAGTTTGTATCGGAGTTCACGAGCCAATCAGTTTGATTGACATATGACAGCGGCGAAGATCATGTCCACCCATTACGTTTGCACTTGCCGAGGAGCACTGCTCCTCGGCAAGGAGCACCGTTTTGTTGTTGCACACAAACTATGCACACGCGCACGAAGAAGAAGAGAAATCGGCAGATGCCACGTACAGTGGGAATCAATGATATGCGAAGCACGAATGAGGTAGCTCTATATGTCACTTTAAAATAGCACAACGTAACGAGGTGGAGGTAAATTATTTCAAATATTCCATACATGGCTTCAATGTCAGGAGTGCCATGTTTGGTTGTGTCGTTTACCTTCGTCATCTGTCCAGGTCACGTGATTCCAAGTTTATCATATGTGGAGCTACTTCGCCATTCATTGACGTCACCTAACACCAAATTTGGTATATGTGGAGCTCGTGAAACGGCCACGAGCGCATCATGAAAAAGCCCAATGTAGTCCAACGTAACGTTGACGCGTGCGCACGCTGGACACTGCGACGCTACGTTAGCAAAATGTGAGCCCGCTAAAGTCTGGCGCCATGCGCAACCAGTGCGACCGGCGTCCGTCAGCGCGAAATGCGACATGCTGCATTTTGCACCGATATGTTACCCAGACAGCACTTCGTCTGCCTCGTTTCGTGACGGAAGGACCCTGGACGCGCTGAAACGCGCATGCGTCAAAGCAACGCAGCACGGCGCGCGCTGCGTTGCTTTGACATGCAGAAACGAACGCCGGCGTGCACGCGTGCCGGGTCACGTCGAAATGTATTGGCGCCTTGACTGTGTGGCATGTAGTCATGTTCTCACATGACACGCATCTTATGATTAATTTTTTCACACCCGTCACATACCTTCGTGTCACATACCTTCGTGGATGTGTCATTTATCTATATATTCTGTTCGCGTGACGTAATATCGAATTTGGTACATGTGAAGCTAGCGAAACGGCCGCGGTCGCATTATGAGCGTAGCATGTAGTCATGTTGTTACATGACACGCATCTCATGTTTATCATGTTTGCACCAGTCTTATACCTTCGTTATCTATTCAGATCCCATAATACCGAACTTGGTATAAGTGAAGCTAGCGGAACGGCTACCTGCGCATCATGAGCGTGGCGTGTAGTCATGTTATTACGTGACACGCATCCGATATTTATCACGTTTGCACCAGTCACATACCTTTGTTCACGTACCATAATTATAAATTTTGTATATGTGACGCTAGCGAAACGGCGGCGAGCACCTCAAAGCGTGGCATGTAGTCATGTTCTTAGATGACACGCATGTCATGATTTTCATGTTAGGGTCTATCGCTTGTGTTCGCCATGCAATCGTGTCATGCCATAACAGTTTTGCAACATGTCATGTGAACGAAGCCACCGCAAGAGCAGCATGAACATGAAATGTAAATCATGACATTGTTGACATACATTTTATGATTTTCAGTTTACGACTAGTTAGGTATGATCGTCATACAGTCATGTTCTGCCATGCCGAAATTGGTATCGATACCATTATCGAAACGGCCAGAAGAGCTAACAGTCGTAGGCGGCTAGATAGATAGATATGCTCAATGTCACCGAACTTCACTAAGAAATGCTTCGCCTTTAAAAAGTTGTATCATCGTGGGACTATGATGTCTCGCATTTAATTTCTCCGCGCTCATGACGTATTGCCGCCATGATGCGTTGCCGCCATGATGCGAGCTCTCTTGGTGGCAACCTGAATATATATTTATCTTCAATATTTGATAGAAATGCAACCAGCTGCACAAGAGTGCTGCGTGTGCACCCTAGCTGCTTTTGAGAGTAGAAATTTTCCAGCTGCAGGTGGAACGAAATGATCTGCCTGAAAGAGAACAGACTCCCAACAAGACGCCTGCTGGAGGCGCGTGTTGAGTTAGCAAGATCATAGCGCGACAATCGCGCTGACGTCGCTGCACTGTTGAAATGTTGACTGAGTTGCGGCGCTGACATGTTCGCATGCGGTGTTTCTTTGATAACCGCCGCGAATGCCCCAGATGCGTTTCTAGCTTCACGCACGTTTTTGTGGTCCTTTTTATGAGCGCTGCTATCATGCGCTCTGTGGGCTCGGAGCAGACTCGTCTGTCTGAGAAGCTCGGGTCATCCTGAAAAGTACCCCAGTTGTTAAATCTCAATTGATTGCTTCATTGATTATTTAAATTTTGACGCTCTGCCAAAGCCGATGCACTGCAACACCCGCTGCATTTTGAGTGCCCCGTATTTAAAAATCAGTACATCAAGCAAGCCCACCTGAAGCTTCTCTTCTCTGCATTTAGCGAATGGGGAAGGACTCCTGAACTTTTTCATGGATCTGTTTATTGCTAGGATGAAGAAGTACATGCAGATAAGATTTAGGGTGTCAACAACGTCGGCATAACTACCATGTTGATTCGGATCACGCAGGCGCGCGCTATTGCCAATGCCTGTATTTATTAACAAAACTTTATTTCTGGAGTCTGAAGCATGTGTCTCTCATGATGTTCGAACGTCACCTTAAAATAAGCAATGTGAACGTCAACAAGGCTTACTTTTTTTTAATTTACATGAAGCTGCTGGTTGTGTGGCCCAAGCAGGAGCGGCAACGTATGGCAAAAATACACGTCGAGACACAAATGAAGATACTAAACGAAGTCAGGCAAAGGAAAACCTCTAAAATTAAAATGACCAGGAAATAGTGGGGATGCAATATTGTATTGATTCAGATCAGTGCAGGTGAGTCAAAGATATCAGGTTGCATTTTTATATAGTTCAGAGAAAAAATATCTAGAAAGGTTAGTTCTGGCTAAGTAATGAGAAAGTTTCAGGGAGAGGGAATACCGGGTATTGCTGTCTCGGAAAAAGTTATGTGTGATCTGTAAAATACTTATAATTATTTAGAAGGGAAGAAGCTTCAGCCGGGATATTTTACGCATATTGAAGTGTTTTAAATCTATTAGAACGTCACAGTTTATTTCGTGATCATTACTCTAATTAGAAAAAATGAATCGCATCACATTTATTTGTAGATTTTCAACCACATTAGTACTAATTTTGGTGAAGGAATCCCAAGTATTCCAGGCGTATTCGAATTTTTATGTCATAAAAGTGGTATATAGACAATAATGTAAACCTAATAGAATGTACGGTTAAGCTTGTGGTGAAATATATAATTTTTTAAAGCTGAAGAGTAGGTGCAAGAAGTGTGCGTATTTCAATAAAGGTTGTTAGCTATTGTAGCTACAATATATTTATACTCCTAACTTCAGTCAAAGGTTCTTGGCCAACGGAGAATGAAAACTGCAGGTGTAATGTTATTTTTTTTTCGTTATGCGCATAAAGACCACTTTATATTCATGCATCATTAATTGATTCCTGAAAATGTTTATCCTTAACTATTTTAACGTCGTTGAAATGAAGCAGTCGTCTGCGAGAAGGCGAATATCTACAAGGGCATGTATGACGTGTAAAATATCAATACAATAAATATAAAATAATAGTGGGCCAAATACACTTTTGTGAGGGACACCAAAGGATACCGAGAAAAAATTAGACTGCTTTCCATCAATTACAAGCTATTTTCGGTGCTTACAGTGCCTTGGTTTTCCTGGCTTGATTCATGAAAGCATAAAGCCGAGAAAATAAAGCAGCAATAAGAACAATTCAACGAGACTGAATTACATCAAGATAATTTTTAAAATATAGAAATTTAACGTGCATTTGGCCACTTCTAGCAAGGACAGAAGCGAAAAAGTGAATGACCTTCTGAATCGCATGCCTGTCAGTGGGCGCTTTTTGATGTTATGTCGAAAGAGAGAATGTTACGCTATATATTATGTTAATAATTTGATCTGTCATAATGTGACGCTCGTTTAAGCAGTTGATAAAGTAATATCAGTGCCAACATTAACAAATGTCTGTTATCGATACCTCCTGCCATGACGGATTTGCATCGTTACAGGCGGGGCCGATTTCGTATTTTATTAAGTTCTTGCGCCTACGGTATGGTGTGGTAACCTGCTGCAGCAGCTGTCCTGCTCCTTCCTTATTTCTGCAGATATATGTGGTCTTTGTCATATCTACCTACACCGCCCACCATTCACCCTAGCGTTACGTTACAAATGCGCGGTTTCTCGAACCTCAGTGCATCCAGGTGTGAACCGTGAAATCAAGTGCTTCGTCCGAAATAAAAAAGCTACACCCTTTCCCACTAAAACAAACCATGAGTGGCATGCGAAGCAGCGCATGCGTCGACTTAAAAGGGTCATGAAACGTCCTCCGAAAATTTTAAACTACGTGTGTTTCAGAACCCCGGCAGTCCATTTAATAATATACCTCGACTCGTTTGATCGTTTGTGCTCAATGAATATATATAAAGCCCAATTTCGGTTTACCAGCTCACGTTCCCGTTAACTGTGCGGCTGACGTCACCCTAAGACAGCCAATGAAGTTTCTCATCGACAAAACATGGCGACGCAGCGATGTTCTGAGCCTTAGTGGTCCGTGGTTCGTAGCATCATAGTGTTTGGCACCGTCATCACCATCCGACTTTCCCGAACTACTTCCCGAACTACTTCCTGAACTACTTCCCGTCTGCTTGAAGGGAGTCGGCTCAAGAACACGGCAGCGGTGGTGGTGACGACGACAAAGAAGCCTGCGCCCTGCAAGCACTCGTATCGAGACTGCGTGGCAGAACCTCCGCTTGCGGAGGCTCCAACCACGAGTTTCCACTCTGTATGCCCATACTATCGGGGGACATCGTGGTTGATGGCTTTAAGCAATGCTCAGTGATGTGGCTCACTGAGCAGCTTGTGAGAACGAACATTGTTTGCACTTTGATAAGTTGTGCGTGCAGCACGGTCTGACGGCGCACACGGTTGACGTAGCGAGGGCTAAGCTCTCGAAACATAGTGCGATTCAGCGTCCGATCCGGCGTGTGACGCTGCACAGGGCGTACGTCAATTCACGACACATGGGGCGAACAAGTCATCAGCGCTCAGGCTCCGCCCAAGTACGGCATCTCAGCTTGCACGCTCGGAAAACAACGTATCCTCTTAAAAAAATACACAACCTCACAAGGCCATGGTTCGTCGCCTAATAACATTGCTAACAAAACCACGCCTTCGCGAGCGACAAATATCGTCACAGCCCACATGCATTCTCGACTCCAAGCGTAGGCCTAGCAAAGCCGACGGTTTAGGTAGCGCCACTCGCTTTCCAACGTGAGCTCATGGTCGAGCGCTTCTTTTTGCCAACACAAAAAAAAAACCTTGTACAACTACTATAATGCTTTACCCGTGCAACTAGTTTTGTCGACGGCCTCGATCTGAAGAGCAAAGGTGGCAACGAAGCCGGTTGGTTCGCCGAAACTGCCGGTGCCACTGTTTGTTTACCTGCGAAATGGTCTTCTATCACGGCTCGATATCTCGTTGGTAGTTCGGAAATGGACGTTGCCTTGCAGAAACAGCACATTTCAAGTATCACTTTATTCAATCATGAGTTATTTCTCCCCAGAAAGAGTTTGTTCAACGTTTGCCATGCCACCAACAACGACGTTATGCACAAATGCCAGGGCGATCGGGGTGATCGGGGCGATCATAGCGGCGAGAAAAAAGCTTGCGACGAGTGCTAGAATTACTGTATATGCTATCTTTAGGTAGCATATAGAGTAACTCTAACGGGCGCCTACCAGTGGCGCCCCTTGCCACGCTCCCGCGCTGCCATTGGCCGCGTCCGCCAGACCGGTGCAGTTGCCGCGTGGCCGCATTCAGCAAGTTCGATGCTTGCTCAACAGATCTCTAATTTTATTTGCACAAAATCAAACTTAAAGCGCAAAAATTGCTCTATTATTTTTTTTATTTTCAATGTTTTTATAAGCTATTACTTTGGAGCACTATAGAGCTATCTCTGTGTTTTTAACTTCTCTTATGTGACGTTTCATCGACGTCACATATTAGTGTCTATAGCGGCCGATGGTCGCGCATTGTCGCTAGCGATCCCCGAAAAACTGTGACTTCTAACGGTCGTCATTGATTACAGAATGGATATTGTGCCAAAATATTTCGGAATTGGTATGTCTGATTCCTATTGAATCAGGGAAAATTGAAACAGGGAAGTTTCAATTTTTGTTTCACGACCCCTTTGAAGTTTCGTTCATCACGAGCTCCTTGCCCGATGTCAATGCATTCTTGCAATTAAGGGCAGCACACCACTGTAGTTTATGTTACTCTGTTGCTTGTTCCGAACTCTTGAAGCGTATCACGCCACGTGGGAGATCATGGGTTCACCGCAATTCTGCAGAATCTTGTTCCCCGACGCGATCACGTGATTGCTGAGACAGTTTAAGGCGGAGAGGCCAAAGGGTATTTCCGGGTCACTCAAATAGGCTTGTACGTGCTAGCGCGTGAGCACGTTGTGGCAGTGTTTGGACCAGCTGTTTTTTGTGCACAGGATAGATGGTTACGTCATCTGGATTCAACTCGGCCATAAGCCGCTTCGCATCTAACAAATAGAGTGTGCTTGCGCGCTCAAAGCGTTGACAACGTATTTATTAGATCTGAAGCGGCTCTTTGACTAGCCTGTGTAATGTTGTCCCTCCATGCGTCCATACGAAGGCGCCACAATTCGCTCCCCTCGCTGCAGTTGTTGGAGCGGCGCCAAGTAGGTCATGGTGCAGCTGCGCGTTACATCATGCTCCCCTCACAGTGCACTCGGACGTCACGCTCTTCCTCGCTTGACGCATGCTCACCGCAGTGCCTGCAGCTGCCGCCTCGTTCGTTCTCCCGCAGTACCACCGCTGGCAGTATCGCCGCTTCACTCCGTTACCGTGACCATCACTCAATGCACCACTGACTCATTGGTTCAAGCTCAATAATCCTGACGCGTACCTAACGTACGCGTTGAAACACGCCTGCACGTATCACCCCTTTTAGGGGCGAAGCTCCTAAAAGCGGCACCCGTTCGTCCCTCGTAGTCGTAGTCGTAGTGTGTAACAAGTGTTACATTTTGACCTGCAAGGTGGTGCCGGTGGGAGATTTCTCCTGTGCTTTGTTGAACAATAAAATTTCGCGGCATGCACGTTCACTAAAAGCCGAATGCTCCTGTCTGTCATTCCCCATTAGTCGCTAGTGGCATGTACATTGAGCACTATCTCACAAGAAAGGGTTGCTGCGCTATACTCTCTGGGTGTAACCTCCTTAGTTTTAGAAAGGTTTAGCGAGCATTGAGCCGCAGTGCCATGAATACAGTGAACTAGTATATACCATGAACTCGAGGTGGTTAAAGGTGGGAAGTAGACCTGAAGCGCAAGCCGTAAGAAAGTGTGCGTGTGCCACCTCTCGTTTAGTCCTTGGAACGTCCGCTGGATGGCGGTGTTTCTATATGGGGAATATATGATGAAAAGATGCGAGATGGTGGTACTTGGAGTGTTGAATAGATGGCCGAACGGACACACAGACAGATGCATGGATGGACGCATGAACGGACGCAGGGACGAATGCATGGACGAGCGCAGGGACGGACGCAAGAACAGATGCACGCATGGACGGGCGGATGGATGCATGGACGGTCACATAGACGGACGCACGGACGGACGGAAGCAAGAACGAACGGATGGACGAATGCTTCGCCCCACTCTCCATCATTCACTCCGTGGATATGATGCCATTTTTTTTTTCGCCTTAATTTCCTCCGCTCGCAACGCTCGAGCCCACATCGTGCGGTAACGCTCTTTCGGCTCGTTTACCTGCAAAACCGAGGACGCCGGAAGACGACGCTCCTTCACCCGCCAAAACATTTGCCGAAACGATTTGACCTAACCCGGCCATCACTTCAAAGAATCTTAGAGTGCTCACCGCAGCACCCAAGGAGGTGAAAAAAAAATGGCAGCACCCACTTTAGAGTTGTTCAAGCCGTTACGCAATCCCTACGCAACACTGGTGCTTCTCATCCGACCAGGGTTTCCTTAAGCCACATGGTGTGAATTGTCTCGTTTGAAAAAAAAATTCATTATATGTATACTCGCATTATTGCCCACGTGAACACCATTCTGTATAGTGAGGACCTATTTATAATATAGATAATACTATAAAGAGCCATTGCTACAGATGATGTGCATTCCCGCTGTCACTTAATGCATACCGAACTGCCGAAAGCTTAAGTAATTTTCAGTAAAATGTTGGCATGTTACCTGACCGAACGGACAGGTCGCGACACCAAGCATGCTTACTATTCTGGCAATACTCGTGATCAGCGCAAAGCGGTCATATCTGTTAGTTGAGTTTTGATTACCCAAGACACTGGGTCCTTGAGCTGCGTTGCGTAGGTTGCTTTTGCTTTCGCAGGATCACATCAGAGCGTGTATGGAGCAAATTTTAGGCCCACGGGACCGCGTTTTTTTCTCCCATAGTAAAGTACCTAGTACTCTAAATCGCAAACACCTTTTTCTAAACACACCACTTTTCGTACTGCTCAACCATAGCGGAGTAAACTGCACTTTAAAAAAACATATTTCCTGACAACTTGTGGACACCCGCAACAATAACTTAGTAGAGAACGCAGTGCGTAAGTCTGTCTACATCAATTGTTTACATCGAAAGCTGGCCGTGGCTAGGCGAAAGAAAAAATCGCAGCATATCCACGTAGTGAATAATGATGAATGCGGTGCAGCATTCGTCCATCCGTCCGTACTTCAGTTCGTCCGTTTGTTTTTTCCATGCATCCAACCAAGTACGATCCGCAAGCGCACTCCTCCGCGTCTGACTACGATCTAGGAGAATGAGGCACAACGGGATCTCGCGCCCTTTTATGGCACCCGCAGCCAGCGCAGCCCCGCTCAGCAGCCAATTGGAGAGGATGGATGGATGGATGGATGCTATGAGCGTCCCCTTTATAACGGGGTGGTGACAAGTATGCCACCAGGCTCAAAAAAAAAAAAAACCTTTTTTCCTTTTTTTCTATGTTGGCCTAATGCCTCTACTTCGATAAATTCTATCTTAATGGAAAAAGGTAAATTTTCAGCTTAAGTTCTCTGCCATTTACGGCACACTGTCCATATTTTATTTTTCCAATATTTATTTTTGTCCTTTCTCTCTAATTTTCTGCCACCAATACTCTAACCGTCTCTTACTTATTTCAATCGCGGGTGTGTTCAGCTTTCCATTGTTGTCCCTAAAACCCAAGGCTTCCTGTAGGTTCGTGCCCAAACGTACACCTGGGTGGATATCTCCACATTCAATCAGAACATGTTCCGCCGTTTCCTTATCTTTCCCGCAGCATGTGCATTGTTCTTCTTCTTTACTGAATCTTGCTTTATAACTACGCGTTCTAAGGCAACCCGATCTCGCTTCAAACAGTAAAGCGCTTCCCCTTGAATTATCGTAAAATGCCTCCCTCCTTATTTCATTTTTGCCCTTTCGGTAGTTACTCAAAGCCGGTTTTTTCTCCATAGCTGCCATCCAGTAAATCCTCTCCGCCTCCCTGACTTTTCCCTTAACGCTCTTTGTTGACATATGGCTCACAATACCAGCCGTATATTTACTAGTGAGTCTTCTAGTTCTTTTTCTCCACTGTGTGTCCACGCTCTTCCTATACAAATAACGGAACACCTTCTCTGCCCATCTACTCTCCTTCATATTTCTTAGCCTTTCTTCGAACCTTATTTTGCTCTGCGCTTCCCTCGCCTCAAAACCTGCCCACCCCATATCGCCCTTTACAGCCTCGTTTGTCGTCTTCCCGTGAGCACCCAACGCGAGGCGTCCCACAGTCCTTTGATTTACATCCATTCCCGATTGCACCTCTGCCCTCATGCACACCACTGAGTTCCCAAAAGTAAGCCCTGGAACCATTACACCCTTCCACAGACCTCGAAGCACCTCATACCTATTGTATCCCCACAACGCTCTGTGCTTCGTTATTGCCGCATTCCTCTTTCCTTTTGCTGCCGAGGCTTTTTCCTGTACCTCCATGTATCTATCACTCTCATTTACCCATACTCCAAGGTACTTGTATTCACTTACCCTCGGTATTTCTTGGCCTTGTATGGACACCGTCTGATCACAGGGATCATTGAATACCATCAATCCACACTTCGTTACACTGAATCCTAGTCCAAGAGCTTCACCTTCCCTTCCGCATATATTCGCCAGCTGCTGTATATCATCTCGACTGTCCGCAAATAAGACGATATCGTCCGCATAAAATAAACCTGGAAGCTTCTGCTCAATCATCATGCCGCCCTGTTTGTGTGACAGATTAAAACCAATGTTGCTACCTTCTAGCGCTTTTTCCATACTCACCATGTACAGCATGAATAACAGTGGGGACAAAGGACATCCCTGTCTCAGACCCCTGCTAACCTCAACGTTCTCTTTGCTACGCATTCCTTCCCACTCTATGCAAACTGTATTTTCTCGGTATATCTCCCTCAAAAGCTGTATACAGTCGTCGCCCATGCCCATTCCTTTCAATATATCCCACAAAATTTCCTGATTAACGTTGTCGTATGCCCCAGTGATGTCCAAAAAAGCCACGTACAAGGGCCTATTCTCTATTTTAGATATTTCTATACACTGAGTGAGAACAAACAGGTTATCGTCTAACCGCCTGTCGACTCGAAATCCGTTCTGAAGTTCTCCCAAAAAATCGTTATGTTCGGCCCATGTTTCTATTTTCATTTTTACTGCTTGCATCGCCAACCTGTATAGTACCGATGTAATGGTTAGTGGTCTATACGAGCGAATCTTGTCCTTTTCTCCCTTGCCTTTATAGATTAAGTTCATTCTACTTTGTCGCCAACTGTCCGGTATTTGTCCGTCCTTTAAGCTTTTTTCTACTGCTTTTAACAATGCTTCTTTAGTGTTATGTCCTAGTTCGTTAATGAGGCTAACGGGAATCCCATCTAAACCCGCGGCAGTGCGCTTTGGAATTTTTCCTTCGGCCTTTTTCCAGTTGAAATTATCTAGTACTAGCTCTTCCTCTGTTGCTTTCTCCGCCACACTTTTACTCACTGGGGAGATCCCCTGGACGCTCTTTTGAAACGAATCGGCTGTTACCTTTTGGATGTAACCTAGCGCTTCGTACCCTTCCAATTGATTTCCTCCTTCATCTAGAATATGTTGTTGCGTTGTGACAGACTTCCTACCTAGCGCCTTTATGTGGCTCCAAAAAATCCTAGGCGCGGCCTCCTTTTTTTCGTGTATCTCTGTCATCCAGCGTTCACTTTCACCTTTAATTTTTTCCTCTACCAATTTCTGTACAAGGGATTTTTTCTCCAAATATATTTCCCATATTTTTTTTACTTCGTCCGGCGGCCGCTTCTCCTTTTTTGCCTTTCTATGCTCCCGTGATGCTTCGCGTCGCTTCTCGATCGCCTCCCGGATTTCCTTGTTCCACCAACTTTTTGGCTTCCTTTTTCCTTTCCAGCAAACAGTTTTCTTCTCTTTCCCTATCTCCTTCGTCATTAGATGTAACAGCTCCCTATACTCCCAGTCCTTGCCTGGTATTTCGCCTACTTCTTTCTCGACTCTTGCGGCTATATTTATTATTTGTTTGTCATTTAAATACGAGCTGCCAGACTTTGATTCCATGCTCATATTTTTAGTTTCGTATCCCATTTGTAATGTTATTCGTTTATGATCACTACCCAAGCTGTTAATGCCTTCCTCGTCTATCCTCATTTCTGTCAGTTTGTGGTAAATTCCTTCAGTCATGAGACAATAATCAATACTTGATTGCTTGTTTCCGACTTCCCATGTGATCTGGCCGTCACATTTAGGCCCTGTGTTAACTATCTCCAGACTATGTTGCTCGCAAAGATCTAGTAATAACTTCCCATTGGTGTCTGAATATCCGTCAAGGTCATGTATGTGGGCATTCATGTCCCCTAGAAGGATGATTTCGGCCCCATTACCAAATTCCTTAATATCCGCACTCATGCAATCCACTATCTCCTGATTCTTTTCTCTGCAGTTATTCCCCGTCCACAAGTAGGCTACCCCTAGCCACGTTTCCTTTCCACCTACTGTGCCCAGAACCCAGAGGTGCTCTGAACACGTCTGTTTCACTCTAACCCATTTGGCTCCGCGGTGAATTAGCATTCCTACACCCCCACCTTTCCTTTCCGATATGGTCCTGTTACACCCTTCCCAAACATAATTTTTAATATGTGGTGGCTCTTCCAAGTCTCTAAGGTGTGTTTCTGTAACCGCATACACGCCTATCTGTTCTTTGTTTAACTGCTCCTCAATCTCTAACCATTTTGCCTTCTTTCTGCCACCCTGCATGTTTATGTAACTAATTGCAACACGCGCCTTTTTCCTTTTTCTTTTACCTTTTTTCTGGTTTTTCGCAATTCTACCTGTCAAAGCGTCCTCCTGTTTGTTTTCCCTGTTACGAGCTACCCCGGACTCCGAAGGGCCCGTGAGCCCCCCAAAAAAGCTACTGCGCGTCCTGCCAGTTGCCAGCCCACCTCGTGTCCAAGCCTCTTATCGAAATGAATCTTGTCTCTTTGGAATCCACCCCACCTGTGCACTTCCCTGTTTAAATCCACTACCTCGAAACCCTTCTCTCGACTGCCTCGAAACCCTTCTCTCGAGCAGATGCTCCTTCAACGCCATCTAGCGTACATTCACCCAACCACTATATTGCATGTATCTTTTTGGGACAGTGCCATCAAGGAAGCTGGACGAGAAATGCCGATGACGACTTCGAATAGGATCAGTGCCATCTAGTATATTGTCAGCCAACTTCAGTTTCATGCATCTCTATGGGACAGCGACATCTATTCATTAATAGGGGAGACACTACTGGGGTGGTTAGCCGGATTGAGCGACGCCGATCGATGACTGACCAGGTTACTCTATAAGAAGCTTCCTCTCTAAAATCACACCATCACCCCCTAATTGAAACAATGAGTAGCATACGAAGCAGTGCATGGGTCAACTTAAAGTCCCCTTCATCAAGGTCACCTTGTCTGGTCCTAGCGTGTCCTTGCCATTCGTGCACACCTTGAGATCACTGCAGTTTCTGTTGCTGTTACTCGTCCCGACCTCTTGTTGGATTATGCTACGCGGGTTTATCGCCACGCGACGCGGAAGCACTTACGTTCATCGCGCGTGTGCAGAATCTAGCTCCCCGACGCCATCACGTGATTGCTGAAAGAGTTTAAGGGAAAGAGGTTCCCACCTCTTACACAGCTCTTCACGCAGGCCGCAACGCGCTAGTGTGTGCCAGTGCGTTCTGGGAGTACCTAGGCCAGCTGTTGAGTATGCGCAGAGAAGATGAGCACGCACACCGGAGAGAACTTCGACATGAACTCATAAGCAATAACTCAGTGCGGTCGTGCGCAGGCCCTTGGAAGTACGTGCCCGAATCTTTTGGTGAAATAAGTTTTACCACCACAACCGCCCCATATACTGCTGTCCATCTAAAAAAAGCCGCGCATTTTCACGAAGTAAATCCTGACGAGCAGGCGAAGCTCCGGGCATTGCATACATGTGAGTAACCGTACGTTACCCCATATAATATAAATTGAGGGACATAAACGGACCTAAATATTTGACGACAAAGCGAGATGCTAAATTTTATGACGACTACGCTTAAATCACCAACTACTATAGAAGATTTGTTGTTCTTGTATGTGATTTATATTGTCCCGTAACAACTGTGATTGATATAAGTCTATTGAAACACTTTTTTGTCTCAAATGCAAGTCTCTCAGCGTGACACCCAACGGACTTCGTGAACGAAGAAGACTTGGCTCTAAGGTTATTCGCCCCTGATAACACTGTATTAATTCATTGCTTATTTGTGGTGAAGCACCGCTCTCCTTCTAAACCCCAAGTTCATATAGGTTTTGCCACACTATTAACTATACTGAAGACAACACAATTCTTACTGACGCACTCTCCCACTTTTGCTCATGTGCGACGCCTAGCAAATAAGTACAAGTTACACCAAAACTGTTTCAATAACATTCACTAGGCATATAGACAGCCCCCTCACTTTTCCCGTACTCTTTCAATGGTTCTTCTTTACTCAAAGTGCCCTAGTACAAATATCTAGCACTTCTGTTTAATGACAACCTATCCAGGAACAAAAATATTCAATAATAGGCAATAAATCATTCAAAATTCCAGGTTATATCCAGCGCGTCCTTCGTGTAGCTCTTCAAGAAAAACTGCTTAAGTACAAGATGGTCCTAGAATATGCGTCTGTTGTGCGGAATCCATTTCATAAAAAACGGTATTAACAAGATTGATTCCGTTTCAAAAAAGCTACCTTTTATTTACCGCCGTTACAATAGGCCCGTTTCTCCTTCTTCCACACTTCTTAATATCAGTCTGACCACTCTGGCAATACGTCGCCGCATAGAAAGCTTAAAGTTCATACGTGCCTTGATTCAGTCCCCACGCGGTCCACCTTAAATAAAAACTTTCAGTTTGCTCAACTTTTCCTACTTGTAGCTTGCATATTCTTAATCCTTTGTCACTTAATTTAATATATAACTGGTTTGTGCAAAAAGAGCGACTTTTCTGCAGCAGTAGAACGTTGGAATACGTTGCCTCGGTTTCTTCACACTTTGCCAATGACCGAGTTTATGTCCGCGCTTGACATGTGATGCTAATAAACGATACCAGATGCGAAACAGCTTAGAGTCGAGCTCAATCCAGTGTGCGGTGTGACCACCCTCACTGCGCATGCACTTCCGCTCCCCCTTTTTGTCTCTCTTACGCTCCTCTCTCTCTCTCTCTCTCTCTCACCTCACAATGCTGACACAGGGAGCGTCTGCTCGCCTACGTTCACTCCCTCCTCTCTCTTCTAGGCATTCGTCACCGCGGCGTTTACACACCCATTGCACATGCGCGTCACCTTTCCTTCTTTCTTTCTCTCTCCTATGCTTCCCCCTCTGTCGCCTCACAATGCTGACGCAGGCAGCGTCTGCTAGCGAGCTTCCTGATTAAAGAAACTGCTCGCGCTGTACAATCATTCGCTGGCCACAACGTTTATTATAGAGGCACTGGATACTAACCTCTTAGGTAATGCTGGTTAGGTAATGCCCGTTGGGCACCTTCCCTGGCAACGGCCTGGATTCTCAGTTTAGAGGCATAGCAAACTTTGTGCACTTCCCCCGGTTTAGCACTGCCTACGCCATTATCCCACTTTTGACCTATCACGCGACAATATGAAACGATGACTTCACAGTGAGGGCACAAATTCTGGCGATATTTCATGTTCACTTTATTTATTTTATTTATTTACAATACTGCCACTCTCATCCGAGAGCATAGCAGGAGGGCATACAAATGTGTGTACAAGAAACATGTGAATCTGCAGGCTTGATTTATGAGGAAGAACAAAAGAACATGTACACACAAAGAAAGAATAATTGCACAACTTTACGCATAAACACGCCTATATTACAAGCTGTAGTAACAAGAAGAAGAAATAAACCAAAGAAACAAGTCCATCAAAAAGGTAAGAATAGTTCCAATACAAGGCTGCAGCAACGAAATACACAAAAAATTAACAGATTTGTAAGCTGGAAATGCTAAACGTGTGCTGTTCGGTTAGCGCAACAATAAGTGTTATTTCTACACTGAATAATCTAGCGTTTCTACGAACTTAGATAACGAGTCAGTGCTTGTTATCACGGGGTCGAGTTTATTCCACTCGCGTATTGCCATGGGAAAGAAAGAGTACATAAACGTGTCGTTACTGCAGGAATATTCGGTTATGGTGCGGTCGTGTTTGTGACGTGTAGGGCGGGTCTGAGAAAAAGATATGTATTTATGCGTATCAATCTTGTAACTGTTATGAATTAGCTGAAACAAGAATTTTAGGCGAGCGTGCCTCGCTCTAACTGACAAACTTTTTATTCCTGAATCAGCCAAGAGGTTAGTGGGAGAGTCAGTCCGTTTATATTTATTGTAGATGAACCTTATAGCCTTTCGTTGGACACTTTCAATCTTTTTCATGAGGGTAGCCGAGTGCGGAAACCATATCGTGCTTGCATATTCAAGAAGCGGTCTTACGAACGTTCTATAAGCTAACAGCTTGGTAGGAGTGGGGGACGTCTTTAGGCACCATTTTAGGTAGAACAGTTTGCGCAACGTGGCGGCGGTAATATTTGTGATGTGTGAATCCCATCTAAGATCGGAAATAAGCGTAATTCCTAAATATTTGTGTTGCGAAACCTTACTTAAGGGTATTTCATTAATGAAGTATGTAAACATAGAAGGCTGTTTTTTTGTTGAAACAGTCATGGTAACGGATTTTTTAATGTTTATTGTCATTTGCCAGTCAGAACACCATTTCGTTATTTTACTAAGCGACGTGTTAAGCATTAGGTGGTCCGTATAGCTATTAATTTCCCTGTAAATAATGCAGTCATCTGCAAATAACTTGATGTTGCACTCGATATTGGAAGTTATGTCGTTAATAAAAATTAAGAATAATAACGGTCCCAGGACTGACCCCTGCGGAACCCCGGATGTCACAGGTACGGTCTCGGTGTGTTTTCGAAGACAACAAACTGGGACCTGTTTGAGAGGAAGTCTTTTACCCATGCCGATATTGCGTCGTCATCACATGAAGATGATCCCAGCTGCGGCGGCTGCATTTCCGATGGAGGCGGAAATGCTGTAGGCTCATGTGCTCAGATTTGGGCACGCGTTAAAGAACCCCAGGTGGTCGAAATTTCCGGAGCCCTCCACTACGGCGTCTCTCATAATCATATGGTGGTTTTGGGACGTTAAACCCCACATATCAATCAATATTGCCACATTCCTTTCTCAAGCTTTGTTATCGCCCTGTTACACTGTAAGTAATGTTCAGCGCAAACCACACCTGCAGTGTTCGAGAAATTCCCGGACTGTAGTAAATCATTTTGTTAAGGTAACATGTGCAACGCGAACATTGCAGATTATTCTGGAGCTCGATTTGCCGCTAGCGATAGCGCTGGAATATTCGACGGCACATATATAAATGCCGACGCGCTTCTCCGCTATAAGTGCCAGTGTGTTGCTTTTGCATTTACTGGCCTCAAGTTTGGCCAAATAAGCAGTTTCATGTGAACTTCGAGTCTGCTCCCGTCGTACACGTCACGACCCCGTGACCATAAATCTAAAAATGTGATACAAGCAATTCTCTATTTGAATTGAGACAAAATGATGTCAATGTTGGCCAGATTTAGCTGACGTTAGCGAACACACGTCTAAACTATAGCCGCCATAGGCTTGTTACAAATAAACACTAGCTTTTATTGCCAGTCGCTTAAGCAGCACTAGACATGATTACACTAGGATGTGCTAAACAGTACAAGCAGTGGGCAAGTAAATAGGGTAGAACAAAACGCCACTGGTGCAATTTGAGAACGCCACTCATGAATTGCGCATGCCTGTGTGACTACATCTTCATTCTTGAGTCCTCAGTACTCGTGCGCCCTCAACAAATGTGGTGACTAATTTCCCTTCAACCGACTGTGCAGACAAGGATAAGTAAAAAAAAATATGTTCTTTCACAAAAATATAGCTACACTAATTGATTTGATTGATATGTGTGGGTTCAACGTCCCAAAACCACCATATTATTATGAGAGATGCCGTAGTAAAGGGCTCCGAAAATTTCGACCACCTGGGGTTCTTCAACGTACACCCAAATCTGAGCACACGGGCCTACAACCTTTCCTTCTCCATCGCAAATGCAGCCACCGCAGCCGGGATTCAATCCCGCGACCTGCG
The DNA here is from genome assembly GCF_043290135.1 of Rhipicephalus microplus. Classification (NCBI taxonomy): domain Eukaryota; kingdom Metazoa; phylum Arthropoda; class Arachnida; order Ixodida; family Ixodidae; genus Rhipicephalus; species Rhipicephalus microplus. The sequence continues at coordinate 422,748 of NW_027464636.1, forward strand.
GGTCAGCAGTCGAGTACCTTAGCCACTAGACCATCGCGGCGGGCAAATAGCTACAATATTATACCACATTGCCATGCCATTGAGGAGTTTCTCGTCATATTTTTTCTTATAGATTATCCGCTCTACTTTGCACACTTGCTTCGGCGCACGCCCTTTTGATGCCTGGGGCATTTTTTTTTTCATTTCTATGTTTTCACCACGCAAGCTAGTGAGCGGCCCTTTTTTCTTTGTCGATATCTTCACAAATACACTACACTAAGTCCCACTTTCTGAAGGCTCCACTGCGGTGGTATAGTGCCTAAGGTACTCGGCTGCTGACCCGCGGGTCAAAGGATCAAATCCCGGCGCCGGCGGTTGCATTTTCGATGGAGGCGAAAATGTTGTAGGCCCGTGTGCTCAAACGTGGGTGCATGTTAAAGAACATCAGGTGGTCGAAATTACCAGAGCTCTCTCCTATATGGCGTCTGTCATAATCCTATGGTGGTTTTGGGACGCGGAACTTCATGCTTATCAACCAATAAATTTTCTGAGGTTATATACAGTGCGTTGACCAGCGCATCTTCAAGTGTTTCCCTTCTTGCTTTGAATTACTTTTCTTTACTATTTTTCACTTTTCTTTACTATTACTTTACAATTCTTTGTATGGGAGTACGTGACCGCCTGTAGTTTCACCTTTGCCAACTGCCCACTCCTTCGTCCTTACAAACATTCTGCTACGCCCCATCACCGATCCACCGTTTCACCAACCATAAAGCAAATACTGTTGAGAAATAGCCAATATGAAATGCAAAATGGTCGTGTACTTATATCCAGGTGCGCGTTGAAGTACCGTCGATTGTCCCACTATGTCCAGTATCCTTTCTTTGCACGTAACCGCCTATAGTTCCACCTTCGCAAACTGCCTACTACTTCATCCTTGCAAATATCCCACTACACCCCATCACCGATCCACCAATTCACCAACCATAAATTCGTTATAATTTGGGGTGGGGGAGAAGCAACGTTTAGCTTCCACTTACAAATAAGAAAAATTTTTGTATAAATATATGCAGTGTTTGTTGCGTCTTTGATGATGCAGTGAGTGATATTCACGGATGGTTCACGGTTTGGCGATGAAACGCTCCAGGGCTTCGCCCCACTAATCATCATTCACTCCGAGGATATACTGTGTTTTTTTTTTGGTATTTTGCATGCAGTTGGAGCGCAACAGTATCGCAATACTATGGAACACGGATGTGATCAATTTTAATATAGCAAACCACCCTGGACACCGAATGCATTCAACTTAGAGTGCACGGTACTCGTGTAAAAATTCTCTCCACATAATCTGCAGACAGAAAGCTCTGTTGGATATTACATTGTGACATCGCAGTTAAGCGCGATGTTCGAGGACGCACATTACTAAAGAAAAGCCTCGTTCGAAGATCTTCAAGATAGTATGAGTGCATTTAGTAACTGGTCGTATTCGAACTTCGTTTTCTGTATGCTTGTTTTTGTTATAGGTGGGTACCAAAGTCAAACGGAGGCAATAGCGGTTAAAAAAGAGAACAGCAAGGTATTCGGTTTGCGTTTTTTTAGCTGCCCCAATAATTCAACCCACGCAACTCTTCGATTCAAGGACGTATCGCGGGCCGCACCACTATATGACGCCTGTATTGAACTCCGGGTGGAGGCATTTTTCTTCCTTAGGATCGCTATTTCACAAACGGTGTTCATTTCTGCGCCCCTTTGTTCTTGTGGCTTGTCCTTTTTACCTTCGCCTTTTCACATATGTTCTTGCTCAAAAAGTAAAAAGAAAATAGCATGACAGACCAGCCGTCATTTCTCAGACAAGAGGAATCGTTGATTGATTGATTGATTTGTGGGGTTTAACGTCCCAAAACCACCATATGATTATGAGAGACGCCGTAGTGGAGGGCTCCGGAAATTTCGACCACCTGGGGTTCTTTAACGTGCACCCAAATCTGAGCACACGGGCCTACGACATTTCCGCCTCCATCGGAAATGCAGCCGCCGCAGCCGGGATTTGAACCCGCGGCCTGTGGGTCAGCAGCCGAGTACCTTAGCCACTAGACCACCGCGGCGGGGTACAAGAGGAATCGTGGTAAAGAGAAACATCACCATGTGGTGAAGAGTACCGATTTCTCACGTCCTGCGTTTCTCGGTGGTCACTTTCTGTTTGGGAACACACAGCAAGTAACGTTTCTACAGGGTTCAAGACTTTTTATGGATACCCGTAATGATAGCACTAATAATTACCAATTCTTTATATCTTACGCAAAAAAATCTACAATCTACAAATTTTGATTGAGCCAGCCATCACAAATCTCATATTCATTCCCAGCCGAAAATGTGGCATTTGTTTTACCTTTCACTGGGATTGGCGTAGCTCGCAAGAGAGGCGTGAAAAATATTAAGGAAAGTATATATTGCCAAGCACTCTGCTCACAAAATTACGTCGCTACCACGACGACAACATTTCTACGCGTTCTTCCAGAATGAGAAGGTTGTACCACCTTAAACGGTCTCCCTGTAACGCAGAACTGAGCCTGTCATCAGATCCCTGCTTGTACTTACCCTAAAGAACCTGTATATTGCCGCAGCAACTTGGCCAAAAATGAACACGGTTGTGACCTCAACGTTTCAAACGAATCACATTGTAGAGAGACCGCAACACAGTCGTCGTCGACCACTGAAACCCAATCTAGGGGGAGGGAAGGCGGAGGCACAATTTATTCATCGAATTGTATTCCCAATTGTGTGCCTGTGGTATTTGCTTCAAGTGTGTTCTATTCGTCTGTACATATCTTTTCACAGTTTTCTTTTTTTTCTCTGTCTTTGTAACGCCCCGCCAGCCTGAATACCTAACTCTGAGTAGTGCGAAAAGCCGAAGAAGTGGCCATCAAACACCGCATAAGCGTGACCTTACCATGAATGTTCAAATTTCTCTAAATAAAGCTATCTCTCTAAATTTAGCTAGTGATAAAATGCTGTTTGTTTTTGTTTATTTCATGAAAAACCGTGGACGTTATTATGAAGTATGGCGCTAGTGGTTCGAAAATTCAACTTTTGCGTAGTTATACTGGACAGGTCTTTCTATCCAGTGGGTCTCAGTTGAACCAAAACACGTCTGCTATCTCTGTCCCGGTTTGTTCTAACTGTGTTGCTCTGGAGAGGTTGAGGTTCATATTGCCTCGGCTACTCCATACCACTAAGTTCTGCAGCGAAAGAAAAAGAATAATACTAAACGGTACCCAAAAATGAAAAATCTGAAAAAAAAAACATAATAGCACACTGAAACCAAGTGAAATATCTAGCCAATACACAATACCATGGCAGCCGTTGTTTCTGTTGTGGCTCACGCTGCTTTCGTTCTGCTGCAACTAGAGTTGGCGGCCACGCAGGAAAGCCGGGCAACGTTGTACATGGCAACAGTGGCGTGAGACGACCTGACGGGTAATTGTAAGTGCGCTAACTTGATGCGGGCCACTAAAACGCAATTTTATTTCAAATTAAGAACTTCCTTTGCAGAAAACTAACACTACGATGTTTCTGGACCACCATTTTGACAATCAACGTCGACTTCCTAGTTGCCTTTGTGTCCCTTTAAGGCAGCCTTATAGTGATTTCATTATAGTGTCTAGGTGAGAGAGAAAGACAGCTCCTTCATTAAAAAAAAACAGAGAATTAGGCCATCGCATCTACAAGCTAATCTGTACATACTACTGTGTGGGGGGGGGGAAGGGGATTGGGAAGAGAAAGACTCTTGGAGGACGAGGGCAGGAAATTAAAAAGAGAAAAAAATATTGTGATCATGGTATATGCATGCAAGAACGTAATGGTTGTGCTGCAGGCTACATTAAGGTTTATTAATTAAGTTAATGAAGCCTTGCATTGCCGAGAAGCCCTCGGCCCAAATATTTTGCCAGGATTTAGCAGGGCTAGGAAAGTTGAGCGTCTTCTACTTTGCAGACAAGTTCTTTTTTCTCTGCATGCCTGGTAATCTAACAAAATACGTTCTGTTTCTGATATTGCCCTGCAATTGTCCGAAGTGGGCAGTTATACAATAAAAAGATTATAACACTGAGTGTTTCTTGTTATACAATTATGTACCGCATATCTGCATACCAAAAGGTTATACTCTTGTATCTAAAACGCCGTTAAGACCTATTCTATAAAGCAGGCTTTCGAAATCGCGAGATCATACGGGTGAACCATCAGCAAAAACATTGCTCCCTCTAAATCCAAAGGACAGAAAGAAATCTTTTCTCTTACACGTTTATCTAGAGTTCCATTTGTTGTTCCCAGAAATACTCACGCCGACAGGGTTTTCGAAATTCACTGTAAGAACAACGCTTTTTCAAGAGAGACGTCCGTCGGAGGCCTTGAACTCAACGTCAGGGGCCTTTCTATAATGTGTTGTTTAAAGCTACGTTATTTTAAGAGTAAAAGTACATATAATAAGCAATTTTGAAATGCTTGAGACGAAAACACCGACAGCCTGCCCTCTGAGATAGACAGCAAAGCCGGGGCCCAGCAGAGTGCTTACAAAAAAAAACTTATACCAAAGAAAACACGCTTTTAGCAAGAAGTAGGGGCTTTTCCGATTGCTTGTGTATGACCTATATATGTACGTCTTTGTGTATAACGTGTGTGCGGGTTGTGTATGACCTATGTAAGGTTTGTGTATAACCTATGTACGAACTATGTACGACAAGAGGCATAAATCTATTGGCCCGCTTAAGGGAAGTCACCTGTGTACCTCTGCACCGCCCTTGGGTGCAAAAACATTTAGTGCAAGAGGAACAGATTATTTAGCACTGCCTGGGAAAATATTAGCACAACACTTGATTTCTTGCGGGTGCGGTGTTTGTGTTTCGAAATTGCACAGATTTTCATCTGCAACGAAAGATGCCAAAATTCAGCGCCAGGGGATAATTTTAATCAACAAGAAAATCTACGAGCCCAGTAAACGCGTACGAGTAAGTACACTCAATGTGCGTATTCAAGCATGAAGTCAGCTGTTTAGCTTAACAGCAGTAACTGGCGTGTTTACGCCACAAAATCATTGCCGTGCTCTTTCGCAGGCCACATGCCAATGAGGAGATATTACGACTGCGCGTACATGTGGAGTACGCCTGCTGAAAAACTTTTGCCTAGCGATAGTTGAAGCTTGCCGCAGTTCAACTGAGTAAAGAATTTTTGTCGTTCGCATTTTATTCCGTCGCAGTATAGTACGTACCTGACGAAGGTCTTTCCGCATTCTGCAATGTACTTGCTGCCGACATTCTGGGCTCTCGAGGAAGATCTTCTCGACATTTCACAAGAAAACCACACAAATATCAAGGACAGGAAAAGGGCACAATATGCTTACAGCCTGTCTCTGGTTCGGATGTCTCACGTTTCGTCTGCGAAGCGGCTGTTGACGTGGTAGTTGCTTCGCAGGCTGTTACCTCGCCGCGCTTGCAGCCGATTGCGTGACGCGCATTTTATTCAATTATGGCGGCACGCACTGAACTCGCTGTGTTCTGGTGTATAGTTAAATTGCTCAACGATGCGAAAGGGTTCTAGACTAGATTGCGTTGCATCTGTGTGTCACTAACGTATATTTCTGTGAATCATGACCTTGCTGTAACTTTTGCACCTGACTGTATAAAAAAAATGGCATGGGCTTCATTTATCTAACGTAACACACTGCTGTGGAGCGAGGGGTCACTGCTGGTTCGAACATCCGGTCGTATGATTCACAATTTTCGCTACTCATGCGGTATGCGTGTTTTCTTTGTGCCGTATATCTATATGAGATCTAACAGATAATAATGGTAAGGAAAGCATAGAAGTTACTAGATCGAATTGTAATGTAAATTGGAAGACAGAAAAGTGGGGGAAAAGATAACTTGCCGTCGGGAGGAACCAAACCTGTGACCTCGCCCCGCCGCGGTGGTCTGGTGGCTAAGGTACTCGGCTGCTGACCCGCAGGTCGCGGGTTCAAATCCCGGCTGCGGCGGCTGCATTTCCGATGGAGGCGGAAATGTTGTAGGCCCGTGTGCTCAGATTTGGGTGCACGTTAAAGAACCCCAGGTGGTCGAAATTTCCGGAGCCCTGCACTACGGCGTCTTTCATAATCAAATGGTGGTTTTGGGACGTTAAAGTCCACATATCAATCCAACCTGTGACCTTCGAATAACGCATTTGATGCTCTACCACTGAGCTACCACGGCGGCTATCTCCCCAGTCACTTTTATTGGTATATATGCGAATTTAGGCTCGGTTCGGTTCCTGTCTACGGCAAGTTATCTTTTCACTCACTTTTCTTTCTTCAAATTTACATTGCAATTTGATCCAGTAACTTCTCCTATACTTTCTTTGGCATCGTTGTCTGTTAGATCTGATTAATATTGGGTCAAGCACGGGAAAACGAGCCCTTAGGTATACACTTCTTTCTATATATATATACATATATATATATATATATATATATATATATATATATATATATATATATATATATATATATATATATATATATATGGTGAAGACCCAATTCCACCGAAAGCATCCTCATAATTCCCATATCGAAAAGCAAGGCTTTTAGCCGTTGAGTCGTCCAAGGCGGGTGCATCATATGACATTTTCTTCAGATGCCGCCTCGAGTAAGCATCATGTGCCACGCGACATCTTCTGACGAAATAGAGTGTTTCGCGCTCGCAGCCTGGCTTACAAGGGGTGCTGGCTGACGCTCCCATGGATTGCATGCACAGAAAGGTGCAACGATGCGAACAGCGCCACGGAGCGCCTGCAGTTGTAGGTAAAAATGTAGAGCATCTAACGCGTAATTCAATGTCCATTGTTTGCGATCCCACCGATTTAAAGAGTTCCCTTCAATATTCTCAACATCATAATGATATAACTACAATTTAGGAGAACAATTAACGTCTTCACTGGCCTAGTTGTCTGTTCGACTCGTTTTGCTGTTGTCCGACATAGGCAAGCTCCTACAAAAATGACCTTTTTTTCGTTTTACGCTACTAACTATTTGGTTGCAGACGTTAAGGATGCATATGATTGATTGATATTTGGAGTTTAACGTCCCAAAACCACCATATGATTATGAGAGACACCGTAGCGAAAGGCTCCGGAAATTTTGACCACCCGGGGTTCTTTAAATCTGACCACATGGGCCTAAAACCTTTCCGCTCCCATCGGAAATGCATTTATGGATGCATACACGGAAAGAATTGAGCGAGCACCTGCCGAGGGCATGTTTCGAGCAGCATACGACTTTAGTTCTATTTTTGCAACTATCCTCTTTCTGACCCTTTTCCCCACCCCCGTACAGGGTAGCAAACCAGTTCGTCTAGGTTAACCTCCCTGTCTCTTCCTTTTAATTATTTCTCTCTCTCTCTTGCAACTATAGTTTCCAGTCTGGATTGATTAAAACATCAATAGTTTAGTTATTCAGCATTCCTAAGACATACTTATTGAGTTGTCTGTGTGAATAAACGAAAAAAACAACAACATAACAGAGTCTGAATTTCTCCATGGTAGTAGTCTTTTATAAATTGATGAAGTGCTTCGGTAGAAGACTTCCAAGCCACTGATTGAAGGTTTGAAATACAGCATTCTTTCATAGATGACTGAGAGTAAACTGACTATCGTACACACACATGTTGAATGTTTCACATTCAGTCGGCGCAATTTTATTTCACTTACTCTCACTTATTATTTTTTTACAATCATAGAAACTACTATCGGAGACGAGAACAATAGAAGATTCTTAGCCTGCTTTTGTCCTAGCACATCCATCACAGTCAAATATGCTCGCAAACTCTCGCAAATATTTTTGCTTAAAACATTACTGTAGTAGCACTGATCTTTCATGCACGTTGTAGCTGTTTCTTTTATGAATTTACAAAGTAATTCATTTCTACACTAAAGGCTGTCTGAGAGAGAACCAGAATACGTTAATTATTGATGCTTTCTAAAGCTAGCTGACAGCATTCGAATCGGGCCACTGCAACAAATTACTACTGGTCTCAGTCCACACGACGCAGATTCTCAAATACCACGGCTGAGATTCGTGAATGCCCATAATAGTATATACAGCGGCACGTAATCAAGAACCTGGACCGTAAACAGACACCCGACTCAACGCGCCGGCCTCCATATCTGTGCAGTGCAAGTAAAGGGAGGGGCAGGAGGGAAAACAGCGTGGCGGAAATAACGAGCCTTCATGGGGATACGAAGGCCGCGCACGCTATCTGCAGCCACCGAAAGTTCCGCCTTCGCAGTGCATATGTCCAAGCGCCATTCACACCCAGCGGAATCGTGATGCGGCGAAGGAGGAAATTGCGATTTACCCGGCGCTAACTTTTCCGGCTTGCAGTGACCGTGGAAAGTTTTAGTTAGTGGCAGATATCAGATGCGGGTGGCACCACTATTTGAGGCGCGCGCGCACGGTTGAAAAGAACTGAGATTCTGCGGACGCCTGCAATGTAGCGCTTGCTTGATGCTAGTTGGAAAGTACGCACTTCACACTGCGTTAAGTGAACAATAGAAAAAGGTGGTTTGCCGGTTAACTCTCTGTGTGTCATGCTTGTGTTAGCCTGTTCTAGTTCCCTCCAATTGTTTCAATGAGCAGAAGGTATACTTACTTTTGTAGGTTAAAGTAAAAGAAGGCGGGCGTGGGGTAGCCGTTTTCTGATTGAACCGTTTTGCTTCATATCACAGAACTGATTGTTATTGCGATAGCAATCACATGGACACTCACAGCTAGATTTTACCGCTGGCGTCGACGTCACTTACCATATATGCATACGTATATATATATATATATATATATATATATATATATATATATATATATATATATATATATATATATATATATATATATATATATATATATATATATATATATATATATGGAACTGCAAGAAAGAAAATAATAATCCAGAAAAAGACTCCGGCGCACGGAATCAAACTTCGGTCCTTTGAATCGTGAGGCGTCCACCACTGCGCCACCGAAGAGCACGTCCTTAAACGTTCAAACGGCAAGCTATTTATATCTGCCACTTACCGTTGCTGACGGGCATCTCGGAGTAATTGTGTTTTCAGCATTGCAGCAAGATGGCGCAATCAGCACGCGTCGCCACATGGCGCGGCGGCGCGCACTGCAATCTCCCACGCGTACTTTGCCCCACTTAGAGGAGGGGAGCGACGCTCTCTCGCGTGCCCTTATCTCGTGGTGGAGGGGAGGGAAGGATCATACGACTTAGCTAGCCTCGGGCTTCACCTGGAACGATTCTGCTGTAGTTACCGGGTGCACAAAGGTCACTGCAATCATTGCAGCCTCTGTTTGCGAAAAGCGCGCGCTTTTCAGAGAAAGCGAAACAGCAACTGAGTCGCTTATTCGCGTTCATCTGTACCTACGAGTACGTTTCGTGCGTCATTTGTATGTGGGAAACGTGGAACACGTTTCGGTCTGCTTTCCATTCTGCGCGTGACCTTCTAATTTGTTGCTATCGCGTTCGTTCCTTCACCTTTGCGGCAAAGCTGCCACTTTTTATGTATGTTTCTTAACACTTTAGTTTATACTTTAGTTTATTAGCACTTGATCTCTGACACAAGTGGTGCAAAGCCTCAAGAAAACACGGAGCTGGGAGACCTTCCTTGTTTCTCTTTATTCTTCCCTTTCCTTCTTAATCACTTTATTTAACTTTGTCTATTTTTCTATCTGTCTTTTGTGACAATCTCTCTCTCTCTCTCTCTCTCTCTCTCTCTCTCTCTCTATATATATATATATATATATATATATATATATATATATATATATATATATATATATATATATTGAATTAACTTGCAGACAGCACATAAGAAAAGGATCGTATTTACTAACGTTTCGGCCGTGGCACGGCCTTCGTCAGAGTAAGTTTCGGCCGTGGCACGGCCTTCGTCAGAGTTTTTTCTTTCTACCTGGCAATCTTGGATGACACCAATACTACTGAGGACCGCTTAATGACAAGCCAGGCCCTAAACATGAATATATGCAAAAGTCAGGTTCTGGTACGGTACCGAAATGTTAAAAAAAATAAGTTGAAGCAATATATACAGGATCTTAGCAAATGACTGTTGAGCAAAACAAATGATTTGAGACAACAATGCGCTGCTCAAGCACACAGAGAATGCAGACACGTTGCTACGGTACCGGCGATTTGTCTCTGTAAACATGTGATGTCTATGTCAGGAAAAAAAAACCTTAATACGCGAAAATGAGCTTGCAAGTACAACATCGCTGTCTGTCAAACAAGCCAAGTGTCGCACGAAGACGTCCACTTACACTGGGCTCTTTTTCCATAATGCGTTCACTGCATGCAATCAGCATGTGTTGGTGAAATACAACGTCTACTAGCACGTATCTTGCTGCATTGTTGCTTTCACCTCTATGATTCTGGTTACTACGAGCGCCGAAGATTGCCGATCTCGGTTGTACCGATAAGCATGGCTGATTATAAGCGGCCCTCCTCAGCCTGTCAGAAAGCGTGCAGTGAATCCAGATTCCCCCTGTCTCTGATGAGAGAGAACTACAAGTAATAACACACATTTACTGAAGAAAAAGAAAGGTACGTCTGTGTCTGTCGGCTCCAACGAGTACAAGAAAAGAAGTTGTCCGGTGATTGCACTGATCCGCCAGCTGCAGCGGCCACTTCGCAAACCCTGCGTGGGATTAACGAACCTCCCCACTGGTCTCGCACAGGTCTTTCTTTCTTTCCTTTTATTGGTGTGATTGAAAATGGGCGAGGTTGTGCATGCACTGCAGTGCGCGTTCTTCGTTCTCAATTTTTTCTTCTTTTTGACTGCCGTAAACGCCAATACTAGAAGAATCGCATGTTGGGCTAGTCAGAGGGCGTTGATGGTCAAATAACCGACAGCGCAACGGGTTGGATGGGGATGAAAATAAATCACAGAGTGCAAAATTCACAACATTTTTTTGCATAAGAAAGAACATATATGCAAATCAACGAGTCAGAAAAACTATGCGCACGTGCTCATGTGTTACAACACATGATGCATGCCTTGTCTCACAGATAGTTATATTCTTCGTCTAGAACAGTGATTGATAGATGAATTATGCACTTGCTATTGGATCTATTAAAGAGGGCTTCAGCTATTTCACGTGTGCGCTGGTCCACATTTGTATATTTGATACTGGTTTTCTGCAAGTGGGGACACATCCGCGTGATCTACAGTGCGCCACCAAATGAGACATGACGGCAGCCTCTGAAAGCGTCAGTTGGTGCTCTCCTAGGTGACACTCCGTTTGCCCTACGTAGGCGTAGCCGCAAGGCAGTGTGATGGCAAAAAACACGCCAGTAGCACAAGACACATATCTGCGGACATTATGGGAGACACGTTTGTTCCCTTTCCCTGGCTTCTGACGCAACGCTCTATCTACCAAAGCACACACATTACTCCCTTCATTATGCACTGAAAAAAGAAAACGTTTACGGCATAGCGAGCACCAACCTTTAAATGCGATAAAATCAAAAAGCTCGTTTCGCAGAAATTCAGGCGTCTGCGCAGTAGCGTGTGTGCGCTCTGTTATGGGTATCCCGCTTTATACCACGATGTCAATTCAATGATCACATGTTCTAACACCTGATCACTTGTATAGTGCACCAGGCAGTATTACTGTGATATTACATGTGTTGTGAAGCCTGTATATAGGACGTTCTTTTAAAGCATGCAAGTTATTTTCAATGTACGTGGCTGTGTCTTGGAACATCTGCTTTCCGCGCAAGCGGCCTGGGTTTTATTCTCACTGGCACATGAATATTTTTATTCTTTAGTTTATTTCCATCTATCTCAATTTTTCGGTCCCGGAGAAGGTGATGACTTTTCGCTCACAACCAAAGATGCCCATGCCGACACCGATGTCTCAATTGAAGTAAAGTTAGCTATATTAGGTTGAATATGGCCATTCGTCACCGCGAATAAATGACACTGCTCGCCCCTGGTCCACTAAAAATGTAAAACTAATATATAAAATTCACCGTCAGGCTAATACGTCAGTCTAGAATACTAGCTCAAAAGAATAATAGTTGTAGTTTATGCACCATGTACTATTGTCATTTAATTTATTTTTTAATCACCTACCATTACTAAAGTAACATTTAGAAGTCTTAACGTTGCATTTATGGCATATCCCCCAAGGTGGGTATGTGTCATTTATGAATAAAAACAAACAAACAGGAAAAAAAAAGATGCGCTTTAGAGTAAGCTGCAATTTGACGCTCTTTTGTGATGATGTTAGTGGAGCGGGACACACCCTTACTTTCCTGCATATACAATTTGAGTCTTAGAACCACTTGTGCCTCTTTGGAGAATATTTTTCAACACGCTGCATGCTTCACTCCTCCCCAGGTTTCTCGTTAGTGGAGCTGAAACACTCTTTCTGTATGCTTTTTTTAAAAATAAACAAAGGAGTAATTGTTACCTTATCTTGGTGACTGCTTTCTCTTTCCACTTGATTGCTATGAAAAAAGAAATAAAAAATCGCATGTATACAAACATACTGTGCTACATCACTTGAGTCCAAACGTTTTCGTTTGGGCAGAACAAACACGTAGCTGCCACGCTCACTTTCATCCTAGTCCGCTCAGTACTCCTATCTGATATTCTTTCATGATTTAGATGATGGGCATTTTGGAGGGGGGGAAGGGGGAATATTGTTTTCCGCATTACCAACAAGATGGTGCAATGAGCACGTGGTGGCACGCGTTCTTATCTTGAAATAAAATTGAATTGAATTGAATTGAATTGAAAAGCGTACTTTGCCCCTCACAGTGGAGAAGGGGTAGGCACGCTCGCGCGCCCTTATCTCGTGGTGGGGGGACGATCGTACGTCTTGGCTGGCATTGGGCTTTAACTAGAACGTTTCTGTTGTAGTTACCGGGAGCACAAAGGTCACTGCAATCGCTGCACAGTCTCCGTTCTCTAAAAGGGCGCGCTTTTCAGACACAGCGAAGTAACAACTGAAATGCTTATGCATGTGCATGTGTATTTGTTGTACGTCTCGTACGTCATTCGTGCGTGCGAAAGGTGGGGAACGTTTTCGATCTACTTTCCATTCTGCGCGTGACCTCCCAATTTGTTGCTGTCGCGTGGATTACTTCGCCTTTGGGACAAAGCTGTCACTTTTTTCTTTCTCAGAGGCCTATGAGCCGCCAAATGAGGTGTGATGGTAGGCCCTGAAAGCGTCAGTTGGTGCTCTCGTAGGTGACACTCCGTTTGCCCTACGTAGGCGTAGCCTTGCGGCTACGCCTACGTTTTAACTTCACGACCTGCCTTTTAATGGCGGTTCAAAGCAAGTAAACGATTCAGTTTTATTGCTGTCTGAGCAGTTGTCGGTTGTTGGAATCGGTAATCCGATGTCTCGTCTGAATGAATCAAGGCTTGGGACTAGTCCCTCCCTTTTCTTCTCCTCCCCCTTCTATTCATTCCTTCCTTCCTGCCTTGTTCCCTCTCTTTCCTTTATGCTTTAATAAAGAAAATATGAATAGTAATTGTTTGGACCGAACTACCAATATAAAAACACGTGGCCGCATTCTGGCGTGCCAGTTCAGGGTCTTTGGTCCGAAGTTGCAAATATCGTACATCGTCCTTGACATGCTCTGTTATAATAAAAAACTTCCCTCCATGAAACAACTGCTCTAAAGTTTTGAAAGAATACTTGGTCAACTTCAGCTAACTTAAGGCTAACGGCGGGCATTCCAAGTTCTTGAGGGGGGAAAATGTTCAACTCTGAAAACGCAATTGTGACCTTTTTCTAAGTTTGATAGTAATACATGAGGAGAACCAGACTGGCTAACGCTTGCCTATTTAGATAAGGCATAGCGCGGCATCGCACACTCTAGCAATAGTACTGCGGCGTAGTTTTACATGATCCAAAGAAGCATATTTGTTGTCACGGACGGCTATTTTTGGCGACACCGCGTCACGGCAATTAACGGGCGCCGTACTCCCCGACTGACCGTGAGAAACGGCGGCGCATAAAAGGGAGCCGAGAAGTGCAGAATGGGGTGCTCTTCTTAGAACGTCGCCGCCGACGGTTAATCCTTTTGTAACTGTGGCGGCGTCTGTAAGGTCGTAGAAGGCCACGGTATACCCTGACCAAGGATTAGACTACGAGACGCACCCGCTGAGAGCTAAGTGGTTGGCCGTTCCCACGGGGAAAAGCGTGGGAAACGCTCTGGTGGCCAAGCCGTATGACAACAACCCGACAGGTTGTCACTCTCGCTAGTTGAGGGCCCCCTCCCAATTAAAAAGGGGTGGGGTCAAAATATTTTTGGGGCGGAGTTCCCATCAATTAAACGCGCATAATTGGACCCATGTAGAGGTCTCTTGTCCCCAAGGAAGAGAGCGAGGAGACACGAGGGGGATTTAAGCGCAGGTATTTGCCCTGCTAGGCAGACTAGTCGCTGACCAAGATGGTGTAGAAACAGATCAACAAGCATCTCTTCTAGAAGTTTTTAGTGTGGCTCTGTACCGGCTGGCCACCTAAACTTAGCCGTTCGTCTAGTTGTGACGCGATATTAACGTCTGCAACGTAGATATCGGGACTTCGCCTCGAGTTAGCTCAACCTGCTCGAAGTCACCTGCAAGCACTAGCCTCCCGGAGCCACCAGCGTTGCAACACCGCCGACATCGCAGTCGTGCCAGAACTCTCTTCGACTTCTCGCATCCGATCGTCGGGGACGCAACGCTGCCGGTCATCACACGTATGCCTTCACCTGTTTATATCTTCGAACTTTCTCCTCCATCGTTCTATTCTTGTTAGTTTGTGTAGTTTGTATAGTTTGTAATAGTTCTCTCTCGTAAGCTGATTTATTGTTTCTGTTCTATATTTCTTTAGTTGTATCAAGTGTCGATGTATTTTGTTAGTTGTATTGACGTGTTGTATTAGATCCCGTGTGCTGCAATATCACTAGAGTAAAGTTGTTTTGTTTTCTCACGTCTCTGATCTCTTCACTGTCACTGCTTGCGTACGGAACGAACCAACCTGCTGTCATTCCCGTCGCCGACTTCGCGCTGGCGACGCTAGAGTGGCAGCTTGTAACATTTGTATATGTTGTTGGTTTGCTCTCACATTTTGCTCTCACATTTGCTCTCTACTTGGCAAGGTATCGACCTATGGCCTCGCAAGTGGATTTATTTTATCGTATTTGCTCTTGATGCGACGGAGGCTGCGTTTCTTTTCAATTTACGCTTCGGCCACACTAGCCCACAGCACTCACAAGCTTCCATTAGCACGTAAAACACACTATGTGCTAAGGGATGTTAATTATTTGGTCTTTTCCAGAACATGATGGTGACGGTGACTACGAAAACTCGCCTAGAGAGAACATATCATTGCTTTCGCAATAAAAAGTTAGCAAAGCTCTAGAGTATCGGCTCCAGAGCCGACACCCTTGAATTTCAATATATGTATTGTAGAGTGGGCATAAAAGTACATGCTCACTTGGTAGTGAGGCGCACTTAGGCTTGTCCTGTATTGCATAGTGTGAAGCTTTTTAGTAGGTGGTGTGTTTGTGACAAAATTAGGCTACGTGCCCCCCCCCCCCCAAAACGAGACTGGTGTGAATGCCAGAACCACATTCAGTGAGATTAATGATGGAATAAGAGAGAGTTTCAAACAGTGCGCCCAAATTAATACGAAAGCTCCATAAACAGGTGCTCACCCAGGAACTTCGAGAAAATCCTATTGGTACCGTTTCAATAAGCTATATGGTACCGGAGCTAATTACAATATCGAGGGAGTTTTCTAACTTGCATAATGCGGAACTTTTAGAGGGCCAGAGAATCGACAAAAAGGAATGCATGAAGTGAATCCGGCTACGCAAAATTAATTAAGGCACTGTCTTTTAGGCATGGCACGATTATTTAGAGAAGCGTGTGTTTCAAGAAACTCGGCTCGCATTTTCTTGAAATAGAGCCCAAAGCGATAGGCATGGCGTAAAAGAGGTGTTTGTAGAATTTATCAAGTGTGGTGCTGAGCGAAGCTGTTTGTGCATTAACTGAAAATTTTCGCAAAGGCACTCGATTATCTTGAGCAAAAAGCATATTGAATGACAACGACATGGCGAGCTCCTGAAGCTGGCGAATTTTCACTCAAAATCTGCGCCTTCAGTACTGCTTGGCGTGGTTTAAATAAGTGGTCTGAGGCAATCAGTGCAGCGTTAACTAATACTAAGTGCTTGCGCATCAGATTTTCCGGACTTCTGAACATGAGATGATTAGTTGCGAGAGGCATTACCCTATAAGAAGAATAAAATTATATACACGTTGCCTAAAAGCTCAATACATTTTTCGGGAATGAACAAAGCTAAATAATACTTAAAGAAGCTTTCTCCCAGCGCTTACTATTTTTCTTTTTGCCCTTACAACGTCTGTGCTGGATAGAAAACAGATGCATGTCCCCTGGTCAATATCTTCTGGTCTTCGCTCGTTCTACTTACCTCTCTAGCTCTCTCTCTTTCTCACTATACGAGATATAAAACAACGGGGCAACAATATGAGTACACATTGCAGCAAGCTTGCCAGTTCTTTAGTCTCTCACACAGTGCGACTACATATGTCCACATAATAATTTATAACAGCCTACTTGAACTCCTTTATTACCCTCCCATCCCCCTCCAAAGCAATGGTTAAACGTTGCGTCGGGGATAAGCCATAGAAAGGAACAAAAGTGTTAGCTCTGGCAGTGGCTACAGACTCTGCAACGATATTATACGGAGAACTGACTGCTTCGCCACATTCCTTACTACGCACGCGCAAAGACCCTTGGTTGCAATAAAAATATGTCCGCGTTTTTCCGTGATCATGGCGCTGCGAAAATTTATTGGGCAGGTGTACGCTTACCAGCTCCCGGGAGGCTTCTCGCTGTCCTCTTGGGGAGCATAAGTCAGCTACGCTGAGATGAGCCTAATGTTCGCTCCAGCACCTTCGATTAATCAGCGCAGGCACTTTCGCCACCACCCGTCTAGTTTAGCGCCGAGACCAAGATAAATAGCCGACGCCGACACGAGGCGATGCAGACGGTTGTGGCGCGCTCGGGTTGTGCCGCAGCCTTGTAAGCATTCTGAGCCCGCTTGCCGGCTGTGCTTCCAACCTCGTTTGTTAACTTGACGATGCCACACAGTGGCCAAAGGCATGTGAGGCAATCGGCCTAACTGAATCTCCGGACCATTACACTGTAGCTCCTCGCTTGATTTTCTTTACATTATTGCGTGGCGAACTGGACGCCTTCCCCAGACAACGACCGTTTTTGGCCTGCAATACCATTGCGAGAGGAAGCTACTTCAAGCGTGGTGCGATCCAAACGTCGTTTCGTGCCTAAACGCTCAAGGCTTTCTTTAGTAATTTCAAAGGCATTCTCTGACGCCTCCAGCGCCTTAGTAGTGCTTTGAGTAGGCACTACGTTTTTATGATGAATTACTTTGTCTTCAACATAAGCAGACAACAAATCTAGACAGGTTCCATCACCTTATCCTCCCAAGTGCAAGGTAGATAACGACCACATTGCTCCATGTCAATCCTTCAAATAAGCATCATTCATTGCTGTGGCGTTACTTCTCTTCCATACTTCGCACTGACCAATAAAGCTAGGCAGTATTTCTTGTAGCTACACTGAAGGACACAATCTTATAAAACAGACATATTTATTAGAGCAATTACCTCTAATACCACACGTTACCACACGTTAATGTTACTGTAGTGAAAAGTGCGAGTTAGTCAAAACTCCAAAGAGTTTATGATGATTCCTCAAGCTTGCCTCACCAGGGGGATCAGTCAAGAATTAATTATATAATTTAGTGAGACTTTCTCAATATTCAGGATCAATACCAAAAAAAACATACGTAAAACAAAAAGAGTGCATTGGTTGTTTTCTGCTCGTACAGATCAGCCAGCGTAATTGTTGTCCAGGACAGAAATTGCAGCAATTCAAAAAACATTTTTATGTTAAATTATTGCCTTCAGGTATATTACCCAAGCAAGTAGGGACTTAATTTGTTTAGTTTTGTGCAGGTAAGCACAAACGGCATCAAAAGCGTTCTTGTGGCTGAAGTCCAGATATGAAACACAGAAGGAAAATGTGTTTCCACCATAGAACTCTATGACTTCCACTGTCTTTGCTTTTTCCTTCGCAAGGCACCAATGTGTGGTGCATACGAGCGCGGTCTGGTCAAGTGCTCGTGGCACCACGGTCTCTGCACGGCGCAGTAATGGACGCAGCCGCCAATATGTTGGTAGTGGGGCTGGTAAATATTTATTATAAACAGAGAAAATGCAAGGAAAACCAGACCCTTGTGGGTCAACTTGCTTACAGTATTAGATGGAGTCCCTAGTCAGAGACCCCATCGCCAAGCCGCATGCCGAAACATGGCTTGTTGCGGCTTCCCAGGTCAACTCTAACATACCTCTGCAAAGTTTCTGCTTTTTAGCTGGTGTAAATAATGAAAGAGTCCCAGTGAAAAATACGTCATGCAATTTCTTCAACAAGCAACAAAGGGAATCACCAACCAACGTTGAAAGAGAAAACATTCATGGAATGGAAATAGCCTTCTTTTGGGCGAAAGCAAAAATATAAATGTGAAGAAAAATATTGCTTATCCACCCCTCCAAAGCACCCGCTTCCAAGTAATCAAGTTCGCCATATATTATCCAAGTAAGTTTACATAAATATCGGTTGCTTCCCCAAAATAATAAGCTGTTGCACCTTCAAAATATGAGACCGAATGTATTACATCCTATACAGAAAACTGATGGAGCATGTAATCCTAAATCGCTTTAACCGCACATGGAGAAATAAAAACTTTCCTGCCACCACGTAGGGCTTACGAGCGGGACTCGCAAATTAGGATGTCATGCTGCAGCTTAAGAACGATGCGCTGATATCTACTTTCCCACACACCATTAGGGCAACCCTCGAATTGAACCTCACCTATAGGGCTTTTATAATGTTTCTCACTCCATGATTTTATAGTTTTTTAGCGAACTAGACGTAGACTCTTGCACGTAAAGGCATGTAACTGCCTTTCTCGGCAACAGTTTCATCGACCTACAATTAGGCACACTCAAAACCGATCCCTTCACTCTAGGTGGCAGAAGAACACCCCAGGGAGCGGTTTTGTCCCCATTCTTTTTCAACGTTACTCTCATCTCGTTAGCGTGAAAACTTGCCAAACTTCCTGCCATCAGTCACTCCCTTTATGTGAATGACATCTCCATCGGGGTCAATGCGGGCATCAGGGCAAAACTGACTCAAAACTTAAGTTACACTAACACATATTACTATGTTGCTAACACTGCTAACACTGTTTTTAAGCACGCCAACAAGCACTCCTGCGCCAACTTTAAATCAACGTTTCTGCTCACACCACCGTCACGCACGCAGTTCCAGTTGCTGTTTGCAGCAACCAAATAATTGGGCTACTATCGAACAATATTCACCCACAAGAACATCGAGCGAGACGGGAAGCTAGAGCCAAGGCCCTTCACAAGTGCTTCCCTCAGAATTCTCCAGCAGTATACGTAGACGTGGCCGAATATGCAGATCATTTAGATTTCGCTATAGCCGTTTTAGACGGATTTCAAAAACTGGTCGCGTCTGTGTCTATTCGAAAATTGGCAGCATTCTAGGAAGCAGAGGAGGCCGCGATTGCCATTGTTCTCTCATCTGCTGCATACTTTTTTTTTCGATTCCAAAACTGCCATTCATAATTTATGCACTCAAAATCCACTCTCCAGCTGCTGGAATTTTTCAATCATCTTCTCATCCTCTTCATCTCATCACCTTCTCCTGGGACACTGCGCACTGTGTGCCCCCAGGCAACATGACCGCTCACACCTAAGCCCGAGGACTCGTCAACCTGGCTCAAAGCGACCTGCCTTTGCTTCTAGATGCCAGAGATTGACTGCTTAGCTACCACAATGTCACGCTCCTTTACCGAAATTCTCACCTAACGTATCGCCCTCCACATAAATTTCTTTCCAGAAGTGACCAAGTCTTTTGGTGCAGACTTCAAACGACCCCAGTCATGACTCCTTTCCTTCTGTCCCTTTTCACGCAAGGCTGTCCTCATTGCAACTTGTGTCCTAGCATTACAGCCGAATTCAATCATGCATTTCTGAATTACCAGAACCAACACAAGCCCCATGGCAAGAGTCAGAGTACAAGGAGCAATGGGAGGCCTATCTGCGCAGTTCACAACCGAGGTTACAGCTCCGGACCGTGAGCTGGGCTGGAGAGGTCGCCAAAGCGCAGATGTGTCCAGCCACCTAGAGCGGCCCGAGGGCACGTCCTCATCCTGCTTCCACATACATAAGGAACCCTAGGAGTTTTGATGTGACTGTATTTTTTAACAGGATGTACCGAGACTTCACTGACATCATATTTGCTAAGCCCGTTTCACAAGACACAAGAAGTAAAGCAATTATCAGGCTGGGCATCCGCTCGCAGCGATAAAAGGGGCACCGCGGCAGTCAGCGGCAAGCGACCCACATGTTGGAAATCTTTCGCTTTGCTAGCAGCGGCGGGGCGATTTTTTGGTCCAGACACTTCGAAATAAAGCCGTGCCATTCAAACCTTCAGAACCCCGTCGACGTGTTTCTTTTGGTAATAACTGATGTTGCGCATTTTAAAATGAGATCACATGAAAAAATCTTCTTAAATGGATAGCCGAAGAGTTTATAGGGGCTAGTTTGTATAGATTCATTATGTCAGTTTGCCAGCGCAAATTAAAGAAACTGGACAAATTGACATGGTACAGACAATTGCGCAGACGGAAACTTGGGTTTGATCGTAGCGAAAGGATATACAATCAAAGACGAGAGGAAATGAGATTTAGAAGGGGAAAGAAAAACATGAAGTGTAGTCTGCAGGTTTAGTGAAGAAACGCAATCTTACCATCCAAAAGTTACACGGAGGCTGAACTGACTTTCATCATATCAGTGTTCATTATAAAATGACGAAACACGCGCCTTCTTAAATGACAAAACACGTGTGCTCTTCATTACCGTTCATGAAAACAAAATAACATTATCACGCACATATTGAAAAAAATTCTGCAGTGTTTCTCACAAAGAACGGCGGCAAGAAACATTTCTAGCCGTGCCAATTGTCGAGTAACAATCGGAGAGCGTTTGCAGCCCATGTGAAAGAAAACCGCCCTTAGCGGTGGAGTAGAACAAAGCGAATGGAGGGAACGGAACGGTTTGTTCGCTGCGATCGCGGCAAGTGAAACAGCTACAGAAGTGTCGTCAGTAAAATCACGCAAAATGATCACAAAGAAAACATATATTGACACAGAAGAAGTGCGAGTCTAACCCACGGCCTTTCAGTCTGCGCCAATAGGTGCCGGGCTTTGTGTTAAAGGCATTACAGGCTTTTCATTTAGATGCGAAGCAGGTTATGCTAAAGCTAGATCCGGTGTGCGGCGTAACCATCGTTACTGTGCATGAGCCAACTCTCCCTCTCCTCGTGTGAATGTTAGGAGATGGTAAGACCCTCTCCTTGCGTCAGAGCGAGAAAAGGGGGAGAGTTGACGCATGTGCTGTGAGAGAATGTACAGTCATCGAGGGCACTTTATTCGCGTGAGGGTGAGGAGGTGGGATGAGGCGGCAGAGGGCTGCGTTCACTTCCTTTCTCCTCCCGTTTATGCCTCCGCCACAGGTGCGTGCTCGTATATGATGCTGCGCGCGCGTGCACCGTTGCACGCTCCTAGGAGCGTTTGGTGTTCACTTTGCCATACACACACAGTAATACCCACAAATGGGAGAGGGGTTACATAAGCGGTACACAACTTATACACAACTTCACACAAAAATGAAACGTACACGGAAGCATACGAACGCAATGAACAAATGGAAACATGGGTGAATACCAGCACTGCTTCGCATCCTCACGTGGTTCCCTTTAGTGGGAGATGGTGTAATTTTTGTTTCTTTATTGCAGACTGCACTCCGGACGCACTTGCACGACGCTTCGTACACAAATCTTCCTTCACCGTATTACAAAGATTATTGTTGGAGATATCGCCGTATGGGAGTGGTGGGGTCAAATACATACTGCATAATGACGCTAACGAGCACCGAGAGCAAGTGCTTCGGTAGTTTCAGCGCAAGCAATGCATTTGGTGATATATTATAAGAGACTCGATAGTGCATGCTCCCCGACGTAAGAAGTGATGCGGCTCAGTGACCACGCTGTTGCTACTTTGTTTCGCCGTTGTGTTAGCAGGTGAGGTGACGTGGCTAGAGTAGTGCGCTGTCCACATGCACCAAAGGTGTTTCTCCGTCACATGCTGCTTCGAGTGTGAACCACCGGCTAATAAAACTGCTGCAATAAGCAGCATTGGAAAGCAATGATGTCGGCATTTGAATGTGGCGATGTTTGTTTCGGTTCAGCCACAAAGACCCCAGTGGGGCACGTAGAGCCCTCCTACGCTTCTGGCCTACGATACGAACTCTGCGCTCGACTATCAGAAGTGCTGTGTAGTATATGCTTAAGTAGTAGTTGTACCGGAGGGTGGGGGGGATACTTTGGAGTTTTTTTTTCATCAAATTAGGACGCTTTGAGTGGCTGTATATAAAGTACCAGTGTTTTTCATGTGGTTGTTGGGGACCTCTTATGCACCGCATTCAGCTCAAGGTAAGTCCAAGTATATGTTAACTGTTTCAGCTACCACAAAGATTAGCTCCTGGTTATGGACGTTAGTCATGGGGATGGATGTGGGTGCATACTCGTCAAATGGTGTTATTACACCTGCCAAACACCGAAAGCAATGTTATATTTCTCATATTTAATGTAAACAAAATAATCAGCTACATTTGTAAAGATAATGTTGACAGTCGCGTTGCACGAATTCCTATGTAGCCATCTTTTATTAGGCACTATCCAATATTTGCCACTGACATATCTAACTCACTGTTCGTGCTATGGGAGCACGTACTATAGTTGAATGTGGCCACAAGACAGTGTGCGAAATGACACCATACCCCGTTAAAGAAAATAGGTGAAAACAGAATGAGATAGACATCTTCAGATAAACATAAAATTATTGAACGCTTCCTTTTGTTATATCCATTTCCCAAACGCACGGGCTAGCAATCATCAACACTGTAGTTTTATCTAGGCTAGACATTGCTTATTGCTACGACTGAGGTTAGGCCGATTCTTAACGTAATGAATTCTTTGTGTGATTTTGTAGAACAACTTGGTACTAAAGCGTATGCCCTGCCTGATACCATCTCTTGGTATTATCATAATAAGAACACCGTGGTGCTATAGTGATTGCCATGCGCGGCTGTTAACATGAAGGTGGCGCATTCGAATCCAGCCATGGCATTCGCATCGGGATGGAGGTGTGATTGTAAAGGTCCGTGTAGTACTGCGCTACGTCAATGCACGTTAAATAATACCAGATGGTCGAAACTTCTGGAGCCCTCCACTACTGCATGTTTCATAATCATATCATAGTTATGGCACGTGAAACTCCTAAACATTATATTATACTATAAGCATTTTTATATGAAGAAATAAATTTTCTGTTTTTGATGACACCTTTATTCTTGTCAAAATAAAATGCAATGTTTAGATTTAGCCGTCGTGTTCACCACATCACTTCAGTTAATAAGAATACGTGACTGCAGAGGGTCAGTAATGCCAATACAATGAACAAACTAGTAATTACCGAATGAGCCTAACTCTTACTTTGCGTGCTTTTACCACCGTGTAGCGAGTGCGAAACATTGAACAGAGTAAACTATTAACGCGGTTACGTGCAGCGTTGTTCCGGCCCTTCAAGAACCACGCCTGCGTGTCGTGCCATTCTTGCTCCACTTTCGCAAGTTCGTCTTTTCTGCGCGGCAAGAACGTATTACAGAAAACCATTCTTCTGTTAGCCCTTCACCGACTGTTTCTGGCGCAGCGGCGAGAGTCAATTACGCGCTGCCACTTCTTGCCTTTCCATAGCTGTTCACGCCCCTCTGTGCTTAGACAATGTGCGTTATGTACAAAAGAGGCGGTGCGCAGAAATGTGCGTCACGTCCGCCTTTTCAGCCACATTTGTTCACGCAGTAGGTGTTAGCTCTCGCGTGACTGCCTGATGGAATTCTATTTGGCAGAGCTCTCATTGTTCTCTGCCACATGTTTATAAACATCGAAATGAGCGTATTCGTTTAGTGTGAGTGTTTTTCTTCTCAAGTACTCCCTGTTATTTCCATGCATCTTGGTAAAACTGCGCTTCACTAACTACAGTGGCAAGAGCAAAGAGTTTGACAAGTTGGTAAAGCTTCATGTTGAATTGTTGATTAGCGCAATAACGCAAGGACAGAAGGAAGAAGGTACGTGACAGAAGTCGACTTCACTCGAACACTTGTCTAACATCTATGCTAACACATATAATACTCCTATGACTGCTAGCTTTAAGAGGCTATATACAGACAGTGCAACATTGTTAAATCAAGCAAACAAGCAAACGAGTAGTCGCACAAATGGTTGGTTTACAAAAAAAAGTACAAAAGGGGGTTTACTGTTTCGAAAAAGCTTATTCACAGAAAAAATTCATAACATCCCAATAATAAGGGTACACACACATCGGTACATCTATGTGCCACGACAAACATCACTAGGTTGCAGTGACGACATCACTGCTCTAATATACATGAGAACGTTTGCATACATGTACAAATTAACGCAATGCGATATCATGATACAATGGTGTAACGATTCAACAGATACAATGAAACACAACTGGTTACAAACAAAAACGACTCAACGGGTGCTATTTAGCATCATGTCGGTCAAAAAATAAGTTGAACTCTTACGTGTTCAACTTTGACAAGGGGGCACGACCAATTAAATAACATACAGAGACGGGTATGGGTGACTTAGTCTCCAATCAAAATTTGCTTTGAACTTGATGCTTACTAAAAAAAAACTAGTACCACAAGGACGCACTTTGAGTACTATCTTACCAGAAAGGGTTGCCACGTTAAGCTCGCTGGGCGTGCCCTCCTTACTTTTAGCAAGGGTTAGCGAGTGTTGGGCCGAAGTACCACGAGCTAGCGGCGGTGAAAGGTGGAAACTAGGCACGAAGCGAAGGCCGCAAGAAAGTTCGCGCGTACCACTTCTCTAGTCCGGCCATGCCACCTCTCGTTTAGTCCTTGGAATGTCCGCTGGATTGCAGTACTTCTGAAAGATGAATATATGATGAAAATATGGGAGGTGGTTGTATTTGGAGTGTTAACTAGCTGGACGAATGGATGGACGGAAGCATGGATAAGCAGTGAACGCATAAATGAACGGACGCACGGACGGACGATGGACGGAAGCAAGCACGAACGAATGGACGGAAGCACGGACGGACTGACGGATGCTTCGCCTAGCTCATCATCATGCACTCCGTGGATATGCTGTGATTTTTTTCTGAGGCCCATCTACAGTGGACTCCTGTGTTTTCGTTTGTACCCGATAGACGCTTTGCTTAGCAGGGTAACTTGCGCGTCTCCCATTCGCGTGCAGGTTATCTGTTGGAATCGGCTTGTATCGTGTTAGGGCGTCGCTGGTTCGCGCGCGCCCACTATGGCAAGCCAGCCCCCCGAAGAAGGCATTAGGCTTCGACATTTTAGTCCCTGAGGGGACTAGTTCAGAAGACGTCGTCAACGCGACGTCCTCAAAAGTAGGCATTGAAGTGTACTGTGTCCAGCACTTCGGTGGCCGGAATTATCAAGCAACCATCAACAACGAAGCCTTTCTGACTCAAATCGAAGACTCGTCGCACCTCATCATCCATGGAGAGCGCATCGCTATTGTACTCCGTAGCGCTTATCACTCTGCGCTGACCATGCAACGCTTGCACGAAGAAGCGAGTGTTTCCAACGCTTTGCTAAGACGACATGGTGGTGGCACCCACCCGTTGCCTTGAGTTCTACACCATATCACCTTTGAGACAGGCGCGCACGCCCGTCTCAGAGCCACGCGCTTTGTTTACAAAAAAAAATTGCCTGATGGCACTCATGTCTCACGTGTGACGTAACTTGATGCGCTAGTTCGTTTGCGCTGCACGCTTGATGTACTCTTAACGCAGCGTCTCAAGAATACCATGCTCCAATTTTCTTTCGCAGAACATCAAATAAATGTTTGGTTCACTCTCTTCACACGCAATACTATCGTCTTTCGACGACATTTGTAGATTAGTGTAGATACGGGGCCAATTTTTTATTCGCACGATGTCATGGTTAGGCATCGGCGGCGCCGTCCACGCCCCCTCTGCACATTATCGCGTCTTGTGCCAGCCAAGGAACACACCTATCAGATACCTCTATCATGCGGCAAGCACTACATAGGACAAACAGGCCATTGTATTAATGGCCGGCTCTGTGAACACGCTTGTAACGCAATAAATGGTCGTGATGGTTTCTTGGGACTGCATTGCAGCATGTGTGGCTACAAACCACTTGTTTATGGTACGGTGATTCTATGTAAAAACATAAATAAAGGGACAATGGAGACTATTGAAGCAGAGATGATAAGTAGATTAGGGATCAACTGCGTCAGCACGCCTTCTTCAAGTCTTTATGAAAAAGAATTGATTGATATGTGTGGTTTAACGTCCCAAAACCACCATATGATTATGAAAGACGCCGTAGTGGAGGGCTCCTGAAATTTAGAACACCTGGAGTTATTTAACGTGCAACCAAATCTGAGCACACGGCCCTACAACATTTCTGCCTCCATCGGAAATGCAGCCGCCGCAGCCGTGATTCGATCACGCAACCTGCGGGTCAGCAGCCGAATACCTTAGCCACTAGACCATCGCCTCGGGGTTGTGAACAAGAATTGTCCTTCCGTTCATTGTAAGTTTTTGCGCATGACAATTGAGAGTTTTTCATCTGTTTTGTCTGATTTTTCGCATTTTGTGAGCATATATATGAACGCTCCTCAAAATAAAACTTTGTTGGAAGTAAGCGCTCCCCTCTGTCTCTTCCCTTGTCCTGTATCTCTCATATTTTACGCACTACGTCATTATTTTGCTAAACATTGTTTTTGCTATTTTTTTACTCTGATTAACTGACCAATTGTGCCTTTTTTGTTATGTGAAGGTGCAAATGTTGCGAGCTGGGCTGATTGGCGACTGATCATTGTGTCGAATGGTGAAAGAGCGAAATTGTGACGTGGACAAAGGTGATAATAAGAACACCAGGCTGTTAGAGCATAAGAGTTCTTTAGAGAAAAATAATCATTTCCGCCTGAAAATACAATGATTTCTGTGGGGCTGCTTGCAAATATTCGATGAAAACACCAAGGTTTTCTATCATGGGAACTAACCAGAGAAATTGTAGAAGCTTGTCACGTGAACGAAAGAATGAACGGCCGCATTAATCAGCAATCTGTTTTATTAGGTGATCAAGAAGACACCTTTTTCTCGGGTCTTTGTATAAACTTGTAGAGGTGGCTTTTAAACATCGCAGCATATCCACGGATTGATAGAAGATAAATGGAGTGAAGTGCTGAAGGGTTTCATCGCTAAACCGTGAACCATCCGCGAATATCGCCCTCTACATCATCAAAGACGTGACAAACACTTTATATATTTTTAAAAGAAATTGTATTATTCGTGAGTAGTAGCTATACGTCACTTCCATTCCCCCTCCATTATAACGACATTCTGATCGATGAAGTGGTAGATCAGTGATGGGGCGTAGTTAGATGTTTGCAAGGACGAAGTAGTGGGCAGTTGGTAAAGGTGGAACTATATAGGTGGTCACGTACGTGTACATACAAGGGATGCACTAACCCAAGTCTTTTAGAGCTTCGCGCCTAAAATTCAAAAACAAAGAAAAAAAGACGGCTAGTGTCGTAAATTTCTTGCGCCCTTTCTTTCCGTCTAAAGTGCGCTACTTTACTATACGGTATATTGTCTTAGCATTGAAGGGACTGCGTCACTCGACTATTTCATTAGGAATGTCGCTGTCTATCTGAGCCAGGATGTAGCTTGGAGCACAATACGGACACGAGCTCTTTCATATATTCACTGCGTGTTTATACATGCAAGAATCACAACAGTGATGGCAAAGAACAACGTTGAAGCGGCAGTCTCCGCTCCAAGTTCCTCTTCGGCTGAGCTATTTCGCAATCAGGATATTGCTCCACACCCTGTCTACGCCACGAAATGCAGGAATTCAAGCGACGGAGGGTGGGGAGCGCGAAGCCCTAAGATTGCGAGGGTGATAGCTGTGAGAAAGAAACTGGCAGTGAACGCAATTTAAGTTTCGCCAGAGATTCTGGTGAAGCAGGATATTGGATGTCGTTGCGATCCTTCCCATTCCTAATTTCAGAGCTCACAGCTGCGTGCATTGTGTTCGAAAGCGAGAACTTATTCGCGGAAACAGATCAGGCAGCCTAACACGGCCGGTGGGCTGTGAGCTGTCGCATCAACTGTAGATTTTCGTTCCTGGCGAGTCATTGAAATAAATGGCGACTTATTTCTGCCTGCCAGAAAGACACTACAGCAACAACAACAACAACAACAACGACGACGACGACGACGACAACAACAACAACGACGACGACGACGACGACGACGACTACGATGACAATGACAACAACGACGACGACGACGACGACGACAATGACAACAAAAATGACGACCATGATGGCAACGACGACGACAACGACAACAAAAATGACGACCATGATGGCAACGACGCCAACAACAACGACAACGACAACAACGAGAATGACAACAACGACACCAAAAATGACGACCATGATGGCAATGACGACAACAACGACAACAACGACAACAAAAATGACGACCATGATGGCAACGACGACAACAAAAATGACGACCATGATGGCAACGACGTCAACACAAATGACGACCATGATGGCAACGACGATGATGACGACAACAACACCAACACCACCAACAAAAACAGCCATAACACAACCAATAACTACAGCAGTTCAGCCACGTAACCCCGCGCTTCGCTGCAAAAAACATCTAAAGGTGATAGTTTACTGGCTGGAGGTGCTGCGTAAGTCATGGCGTCATCTTGCAGTAATGTGAAAAAACAAGTTTCTTTTTTTTTACGACTGGTAGGTGATTCTGCATTCACACATTGTCCGCGTAGCTTAAGAAACACATCGGTATTTATAATATCCTATTTATGTATTTTCTAAATAAAAATACCCCCTGCCCAACACGTACGTGCTGATATGGCACCTCAAATATGCGCGTAATATTTACTTTTTGATTGACAATGTTCCCTTGTATGAACGCAGCCACCAGATCAAGATGGCTGGGCTTTGAGCTTGGGCTGAAAGTTTCGCTGGTTGGCTGAACCAAAATACAGACAAGCGAAAACTTCTGCGTTGAACTATCAGAAGAACGACAATCATCTTTCAAACAGTTTCCATGCTATGGTGCGCACGTGGCTGGTTCTTCCGCTGGGCTATTTAATGTGAGCTTTGTGCGACACTCGTCGATTCTAAACGTCGGCTGCTTCGAAAGAAAGGGAACTAGAGAGAGCTTCCTTAGTTCTTCAAGCAATGTTTTCAAGGAACGACGCGAAGACTGTTCATCTTCTGGAACTTTGAGAGTGTTCATAGAGTGACAGCGCCCTAAACAGGAACCCCATATTTTTCTATCGCATTTCTAGAAAGGTATACGGAAACGCGTTTATGCATCCAGACAAGGGTCGCCCCATGCCATGGAATTAGTCTTACTTGCATCCTATAGTATAAAGTGCTTTAACTATAGGCGTGACACTTATGCAGCGCTTTTGCATATTTAATTAGGAGGGGATCTGCATGGAGTTGCGTAAACAGCGGGCTGTGTTTGCGCTGACACGTTTACTTTAGCCTGTGTACGTGCTTGACGAAAACGTTGAATTATTAGGGACACAGTCTGACGAGGAGAGAGAAACTAGAAGGTAAGCAATACGGGGTTTAATGTAGTGATGTTTAAGTGCAGCTTGCTTCTGGAAGGAGTTGGTACACGTTATTTGCTCTTTGTGCTTCAATGAAAGTTGTTTGTATACCTAAAAATAATTGATTTGTTTTTATTTGTTTTGGAATAATAATAGCCGGGCTTTTAAGCCCCCCATAAGATTATGAGGCACTCCGTAGTGTGACTGCAGTAAGTTTCAACCATCTGGTTTTCTTATTCAGACACTGATACTGCACACTACATGGACGTCTAGCATTTCACCTTAATCTAAAAGTCACCGCCACGTCCAGGATAGAACTCACGACTTTTGTGTCAGCAGCCGAGTATCGCAACTACTCCTCCCTGAGGCGAACAATAAGAAGGACAATGCAATATCCTAGCGTACAACAGCTGTTGATGTAAATTCGGTTCTGTATCTTACCGGTATCGCATCTGTACCGTTACATCAGGACTTTACCGCATTGTTACCTAAATAAAAGCCATCTTAGCTTATTTAAATTTTTGGGGCAGTGGACGCTGCTCCCGTTGTTGATTCATGTAATCGGTAAGAGCCGCCAAGGAGTGAAAGTGGCAATTTCGGAGTGTTTTGTTTCACATTTAATATAGTCTTGGAGCGAATGTGGTGTGAGGTTTGCTTATAGTGTAGCCCAAACTTCCGCCTCTGCAATCGGTGCACCTAAGTATGGATTGGAAGCTCTATTACGGGTAGATAATGATTCTCGCCCAAAGTTAGGGAAATACGTAGTCTTAAAACCAGCTTCAATGTCTTGCCCTTGCTTCTCTACCTCAAACAAGAGTTTCATAATTCACTTAGTACTTTCACAGTGCGAGGAGCATGAATCTAACACGTGGCGAACTAGGAACCACGAGTTATTCATATGAAAAGTGCTGTCAAGTCAGTTACACATGTGGTTGTGATGCGGGTTCTTGTTGCTGATTTGTTTTTCTCCCGGGCTGAGCCTCAGAGAGTTTTGTTAATAAGGACAAAGCCGTTCGGTTTCCAAGAAACACACAAAAAGTTTAATTGAAAAGTAAAACGGCAAAGATTCCTCACAAAACAAAACACTTAATAAACAGTTGACTGGACATGACGAAACACATCTGTAAACACCCAACAAGAACGTTCAAAGTCAGTAACTAAACCTAACGTTCGAAAGGGGCTGAGTGATGGGAGTAGCGCAAGAGTATCGGTGCAGTCTCACCCACAAGTTGGTTTTCGGCGGTGATGAGAAACCGGAACGCCGTGACTCCTGCGTCAGTGCGTGGGCTGGACGAGGACGAGGGAACGCTGGCTGCTTGCGACACGTCGAAAAGCCCTACCAAATCGTGATGGTTTCGGCTTGAGGAGCGTGGACACGTCGGAGACGGGAGAACGCAGGCTGGTGGCGACGCGTCCGGGAACTAGGGTCGACCTAGTCAAGCAGCTGGGCGCACAGCTCGGGCCCGGAGCCCGACGGCTGTAGCTCGCCTGCCGGAACCAAAGTCCGCAGGCCCTGGAAAGGAGTTCAGGACCGGATGGCCACGGTCCTTTGGAGCGGGAACCCGACAGCAGGAGGCCCCGGCCGGTGGAAGTCCTGTAGGCTCGGGTCCGGAACCCAACGGCCCATCTTCAGCGCCCGGTCCGGTGACGACCTTCCGCTTGCACTGCCTGCCTCGAATTCCCCTTGCTCTGGTCCCCCCAGGCTCCTGCTTCAGCTCTGGCCCACTTGTCTCGTTCTCATTGGAGATACTGCTGTTTCGTGGTGTCAAGCCATTGGGCCTTGAAATCTCCGTGTTCGCTGCCCATTGGATGTTTTACCTTTTGTTTACTTCACGTCCTGCCACGCATCCTCGTGCTTGACGCTCTTTAACGTCGTCATTCTTGTTTAAGCAGCACCGCACGTGCACTCTGGTATTTCTCCTTTTGTTTTTTTTTTTTTTTTTTCCCGTGACGCGCACTTTTCGAAGGCGCGCACTTTGAACGCGCACCACACATCACATACGCCCCCCTTTTATTCAAGTTTTTTTTTTCTAAAAAAAAAACTGCCGATGAGTGCGCGTTCTGCACTACGTCACAATTAAACCACATATTTGCACCACGCAGTTCAACACATCACCGGGCTACAGTTCGCTACATCGTCCAAATGTCCACACTTAAACTTTAGATTCACCCAATTGCATTTAAAAGTTCTGAAACCCGGAATAAACCTTTTTACTACAAAATCGACTATGGACAAAGCTACTTGTGTCCGCATCTAAAAGTCGAAGTCCAGAAAGAGCTACCGGTTTTCTAACCCTACACTCAGGTTATCGCGTCCCAAACCAGACGCACTGCCCTTCTCGCACGTTTCGAAAGTAACTGTGGCAAACATGCTTTTATGCACTTTCGCTGAAACGCGTGTCTGCGCCCCCGCCGGCCACATGAACGCTTACCGGTCACAGAGGAACAGGGCGCGGTCTCGAGCCGTCGGCGTCGACACGAAACGCACTGAGACACGAATGTCCAAATGCCACAATCTCTCACACAAATGCTTTCTTTTAGTTCACCATCTAATGAACACAAGCTCGGGGTGCCCTCAGCAAGCCCAAACGCTCTGACAAGCGTGTGAGGTTCCTGGATTCTTGAGAAGGGATGCCGTTGTGCTCTGTCATTATACAGCTCATCTTGAGTGGACTTAATTATAGGTTCAAAACCAATCACGTTCTCAGGTTCAAGACCCTGTCTGGCATTCTCCATACCTACTATCGAGCCCACCTCCGATTCGATACTGTTTATTTTGAAGAGTGCTTCAGCACTCCCATCGTGTTTTCTCGGACAAATAGCAGTTACGCTATCCTGTGAACTAGAATCCCCTCTCTCTCTGAGTGAGATATACGTATGGTCTAGGACCATTGACGTGGTGCCTGCTGCTACCTCTGTCGGTACAAAACAATCAGTGGCCACTATATCAGAGCCTTCATGGCATTCGCTGCCATCTTCCCAATGACGTTCTAGCGCTCCTTCCATGGAGCTATTGAGAGGTAGCCCTACCCCTTCCCGAAATGTGCTCGGCCTCTGCGACGTTCTGATACACACCTCATTCTGAATGGAGCGTCTTTGTTCCCTGCTATCGAAGCTTTGCTCCACAACATTTTCCACAGCTTCTAGGTCGCCCATATCCAGGCGCTCTTCTTCATAGGTGCTTGGCCTCTCAGAGGTCCCCAAGCAGCTAACGGAAGTAATATGTTCCCAGCCAGAGGAGCTTTCCGTCGCTTCAACAAACTCCTCATGACTCCTGCCTTCTTGGCTGTCCACCTCTCTGCCTTCCTCTATCTGAGCTTCTCGCTCCGAAGTAAGGCTGTCGCGAGGCTCGAGGCCAACCTTGCAGGAATCGACTTCCCTCCAGCAAACGCTGCTATCGGAGCAAACATTCACCGCTTGCTCGACCTTCTGCATCGCCAGCTGCCCCCTTTTCGCCATCGCAAGCTCGAGTCGCCGCTCGAAGTCCACCCTCTCTAATTGGAGCTGCTGCTTCAGTATGCGTGTCTGACGCTCTAGCAACACTTTATTTTCACGCGTTACGCGCTCTAGCTCCTCCTTCTTAGCTCTAAGCACCAATTCAAGCTTTTCCTTCGCCGCCTTTCGTTCTGCAGCCCGTTGCTCACGCTCCCTCTCCATCCGCTCCTCGTACCATACTCTAAACTCCGCTCCCGTCAGTCCCATTTTATCCGCCAACTCAATTAACTCCCACGTGTTCGTCATCGTGTCAACCGCGTCAAAAAATCTACTGGAAAAACAAACGACTTTGTCCTGTCGCGGACGCCAATTTGTGATGCGGGGTTCTTGTTGCTGATTTGTTTTTCTCCCGGGCTGAGCCTCAGAGAGTTTTGTTAATAAGGACAAAGCCGTTCGGTTTCCAAGAAACACACAAAAAGTTTAATTGAAAAGTAAAACGGCAAAGATTCCTCACAAAACAAAACACTTAATAAACAGTTGACTGGACATGACGAAACACATCTGTAAACACCCAACAAGAACGTTCAAAGTCAGTAACTAAACCTAACGTTCGAAAGGGGCTGAGTGATGGGAGTAGCGCAAGAGTATCGGTGCAGTCTCACCCACAAGTTGGTTTTCGGCGGTGATGAGAAACCGGAACGCCGTGACTCCTGCGTCAGTGCGTGGGCTGGACGAGGACGAGGGAACGCTGGCTGCTTGCGACACGTCGAAAAGCCCTACCAAATCGTGATGGTTTCGGCTTGAGGAGCGTGGACACGTCGGAGACGGGAGAACGCAGGCTGGTGGCGACGCGTCCGGGAACTAGGGTCGACCTAGTCAAGCAGCTGGGCGCACAGCTCGGGCCCGGAGCCCGACGGCTGTAGCTCGCCTGCCGGAACCAAAGTCCGCAGGCCCTGGAAAGGAGTTCAGGACCGGATGGCCACGGTCCTTTGGAGCGGGAACCCGACAGCAGGAGGCCCCGGCCGGTGGAAGTCCTGTAGGCTCGGGTCCGGAACCCAACGGCCCATCTTCAGCGCCCGGTCCGGTGACGACCTTCCGCTTGCACTGCCTGCCTCGAATTCCCCTTGCTCTGGTCCCCCCAGGCTCCTGCTTCAGCTCTGGCCCACTTGTCTCGTTCTCATTGGAGATACTGCTGTTTCGTGGTGTCAAGCCATTGGGCCTTGAAATCTCCGTGTTCGCTGCCCATTGGATGTTTTACCTTTTGTTTACTTCACGTCCTGCCACGCATCCTCGTGCTTGACGCTCTTTAACGTCGTCATTCTTGTTTAAGCAGCACCGCACGTGCACTCTGGTATTTCTCCTTTTGTTTTTTTTTTTTCCCGTGACGCGCACTGCTGCGATGAAAGCTCGGCTACGTGTTCAATTACGAGTTGGACCATTTGTTCCATTTTTCGTTTCAATATGTTTGCGATAATATATTTGCCTGAGCCATCGTTTCTCCAAACTCAGATAGCTCCCACATAGGTGAAGCAGCCTGCTGTCTACCGGATCGGGGACATGTTTTGCTGGCTACTTTTTCGCTAAGAGCTACATTTTTTTTTAGTTTTGATGCCCATTCTTCGTATTGCTGTTTTTTTTTTCGTCAGGTTTCGGTCTCCGTCGGTGTCTCAGTAGACGATAGGCTTTAAATAAAACTATAAATGAAAATTAGCCCTGGACAGTGTAATTGTTACGATTTTATGATCACTGCCAAGGTTGACAGCAGTATATTTCCTGTTAGCTTGTCGCACACTTTCAATGAAAGTGAAGTCCGGAGTGGTATTTCTAACAGAATCGAAAGTTGGGCCAGTAGATTATGCTTGTTATAACCGTAGCTTAAGCACACGAAGAAAAAAAATGAGCAGAGAACAGGTGCTTTCTCACCACAAAGAATAATATATAAGCAGGCAATCATTAGTAACGCCTGCGTGCAAAGACAATAAATACAACCGTGAAAACTTGAGAACATTCAGTAAAAAAACAGAAAGATTAACCAGAAAGATATTCTAGATAAGAAACCTATCATACAGCAACATGAAAGGTTGGCTGATGCATTGTTCTCTTTTTTTTTTGCTATGTGAAAAGCTTCCGTCAACTGACGAGCTAATTTATTGTTAGTCATCTGTTCCTTTTTGTTTCTTCGTGCACATAAACTACAGTTATGCCATGGTATTTCTGCTCACACTGATGCCAATGCGTGTGGCTAGCTTTCAATCAGTGACTGGGGTGCACCTGTTTTACTGAATGTATTGAAGAAGGCTCATTCCCTTCCGAGTGCTTCTCCTGTAAGCTCAATCTACGTGTGGAGCATTGAAATCACCCTTTAAAAATATAGGAACGGAGCTTGCCATTTGGATGGCTCTGTCTATTGCTTCGAATATTACCTTGGCGCCATCTTTAGGATGAGAGTAATATTTAAGATGATATATGTGCCTTCGTTTATTCTGTCTACGCGCTAAATGCCCGGCTCATGTCCATTTCCTCTTCTTGATTTCAACTATAATTTCCTTAAGCACCGTTTGTTCCCTAGCCCACTCTGCTCTATGGATTCCCAGAGAAGCCAGGCGGGCTAGGGGGAGACAGAAGGTTAGGTGGGCAGATGAAATTAAGAAGTTTGCGGGTATAAATTGGCTGCAGCAAGCACAGGACCAAGTTGACTGGCGGAACATGGGAGAGGCCTTTGTCCTGCAGTGGACGTAGTCATGATGATGATGATGATGATGATAATGATGATGATGATGATAGGTGTAACCTCCTTAGTTTTAGAAAGGTTTAGCGAGCATTGAGCTGCAGTGCCATGAACACAATGAACTAGTATATACCATGAATGAACTCGAGGTGGTTAAAGGTGGGAAGTAGATACAAAGCACAAGCCGTAAAAAAATAAAAGCCGAAGTCTCCTGTCTCTCACTTCCTATTAGCAGCCATTGGCATGTGCATTGAGCACTATCTGACAGGAAAAGGTTGCTACGTTATACTCGCTGGGCGTAACCTCCTTGGTTTTAGAAAGGTTTAACGAGCGTTGGGCCGCAGTGCCATGAATACAGTGAACTAGTATATACCATCAACTCGAGGTGGTTAAAGGTGGGAAGTAGACCCGAAGCGCAAGCCGTAAGAAAGTGTGCGTGTGCCACCTCTCGTTTAGTCCTTGGAATGTCCGCTGGATGGCGGTGCTTCTATATGGGGAATATATGATGAAAAGATGGGACATGGTGGTACTTGGAGTGTTGAATAGATGGACGAACGGACACACCGACAAATGCATGGATGGACGCACGAACGGACGCAGGGGCAGATGCATGGACGAACACCAGGACAGACATACGAACAGACCCGCGCACGGACGGGCGGATGGACGCATTGACGGTCACACAGACGGATGCATGGACGGACGGAGCAAGAACGACTGGACGGACGAATGCTTCGCCCCACTCTTCATAAATCACTCCATAGATATGCTGCCAATTTTTGTTTGTCTCATTCTAGTGTACACGTCGCAGTCTGCTCCTCAAGTCGCGCGAAATGTCCCAATCCACGAGCAATAGATTTTGTTCAGAGAAATGCTTCACATGCTTTGTGCGAAACCACTGCGCTATCAAAATAAGCGTCCCTTTTTGCTCCAAGCACAACGAGGGAGATACCAAGATGAGTTCTGCAGACGCGCCATTCCAGAGATTTATTTTTCGGTTTGATTGCCATCTGCATTTGGTAGACTCACCAAAGTTTTGCGACGCTCTCTGCTTTGTGAACTAGAAACCGGAGGCCGAATTTTTACGTGTTATGCAGTGTGCTTTCTTCGTCGCGCCTCCATCAAACTTTAAAGAACAACTGTTGGCTGCTGTCTTCCTGGGCGATGTCGTTGATGAGAGAAGTGCCACATATTTCAACTATTAAAACAATGTCCTTTCAAAATTTCATGTTTGCAAATTCCTTTATTCCTCTTCAAGTGTTATATCGTCGTATACAAATTCGTACATACAACTCCGTATAAAAAGAAAAAAAACAAAACTTGGGGAGTGGAGTGTGTCGGTTTTGAGAACTCGGCCTTGATTGGTCGTACTTAACGCAGGAACTTTTAGGTCAGCTTCGATCTTTTTCAGTTTCCTTCCGTTGCACTTACGTAAGTCCAGTGGCTGCGCACCGAACTTGTAAAATCGCATAAAATAGATAGAGTGCTAAAAGAAAATGCTCCATCTTGACGTTGTTTCTGGCTTGACATTGATGTGCGCAAATGCAGGCTTGTGCTTTTTTTTTCTACAGGAAACAACACTACCCTTAGCTTCAGAACTGAAGTCAGGCTTTGCGTGGCCACCAGCGTGGTCAAAATCAGCATTATAAAGCTGTCAGCATGGCGTAACAATGTCACGTCTATTTTGTAATTCTTACGTTTCCTTCTCTTTTATATAACGTTCAACACACGGAAAGGACATAAAAGGAACACTTGAAAGTCTTTACAAGTGCAAGACTTCTTTATAAAATGGTTGTGTAATGCTCTTTTATTTCTCTAAGTGAGTTTAAAAATAAATGTCTTGTACCTAATTTACCTCAACCTGTTTACATTGTGTGGTAACAACGAAAGTCATACTTGATATCTAGACAGTGTGGCCAAGTGAAAGCATCACACATTTCGATAAAGGATCACAATTCTGCGTCACTAAAAGCTGATCGCCGACAAGCTCATGATCTAACGAGAATCGGTTATTGAAAAATAGCGCACACAAACACGCATGCGACCAGCATGCAATTGATGGCGGCCTTTCTAAGCATATGCCAGCGCCAAATTTCTCTTGTATGCCACTGTCACTAAAACGTGGAGGTCAAGGCTTGGCCAGAGCTCTACGAATGCTTGAATATATTTCACCACTGAGTGTCGCGGGCTTGGGGGACGGATATGTGCTCTCCCATAGTAGAATACTAAGTACTCTAAATCGTGAAACACTTTTAGGGGTGAAACAAAGGGAAGTTTATTGCACTTCTGACAAGTAATCAAATACGTGATTCTTCTCCGACACTTATCACGGGCACACGCGGTAAACACACCGATAAACAGAAAAAACACGTTTAGATTGTACACTACAACAGAAGCGCGATCATTAGAGCACTCGTTATACAAAGATTACAAGAGCGCTGGACGGCCCGCGCGCAAAAGAGCCCATTTCCGTTTACAGGCGAAAAAAGGGTGCAATAATGGTCGCCGCTGTTCGGGCTCCAGAGAACAGATTCGAGACACATCATTATACAATTGACAGGAGCGGTTGGCCATTGGCACTTTCCGTTTCTCGGTCAGGACACAGTGGGGCGCAGTGGCTGGCGTGTGCTTCAAAAGGGGTTATCGGTAGGCGTAATTTGCCTTTTTGCAGGAGGAAAAACTTCGTATGTCAGCGGCGGAGAAAGTTTTCCTCGCCGCTGGCTTCAAGTTGGTCTGAGAGGTGCCGCCACACCATGAGGCGGATACGAGCTACGGTCGGGAAGGCCGCTCTGACCGGAGAGCGGCTAACCTCAGCGAAGCAGCGTCGCTTTCAGACCGTGAATATGGTGTAGAGGGCCACTAACTTTGCAAACGCGCCTTTGTTTCTGTTCAGCGCTGGGGGAGGACGGATTTTAAAATCTCTTGCAGTCAGGCGCCAAACCGGATTGATCGCTGGGCACTCAAATAAGGCACGCGCCAGAGTCTCATCCGCACGACAATTGGGACAGTGGGGTGTAGGCGTGATGCCAAACTTGTGGAGGCACTGGTGGGTTGGGAGGACGTCCCAGTTTTTCCTCCATGCGAAGTCTTGGGCAGACGAATGGATGGCACACCCATCTGCTTTGCCTTTCCGCTTTCATTTCCGCGACCTTCGCCTCTCCTCGGGGGTTATCTGGTTGCTGGCGATTTCTTCCACAATGCGAGCAGGCGGGGTCTCATCTACGCTGCACGTAGGGGCCTCCTTTTCTAGCATGCGCATGGTGTTTGTGGCCGCCTTATAGAACGCGGAGGGAGTCTCGGCGAGTGGGGCGAGCGGCCGGTCGGCAATCAGGAATGATGCGTTTGTACTGCACCAGTAAAGCATTAAGGGCCTCCCCACGTAATCAGGTGCGTGAGACAAGGCCCTTGCGGTCTTCAAGACAAGCACTTTGCTCGCCGTCAGGACACGCGTGAGCCCAAGGCCGCCCTCTGAAGCTGAGAGTTGCAGGAGGGTTCGACGTAAGGGCGCGGGTTTGCCGTCCCACAGGCAGGCACCGATCATACTTGTCAATTGCGTCGCAGTCTTGGTGGGCATCACTCCTATTCGGCTTACATAAGAGGTAAAGGCGCAGATGGTTGTCATTGCGGCTATGGCCCTCTCACGAAGCGTGAGATCCTTCGGTTGGAGGCGTGCTATTGCATCCTGTGCCCGCTCGAGCGCTCGGAGCCAGGTTAGGTGGGCGACGCCACCGCAGAAAAAGTATATGCCGAGAACCTTGACGGCGTTTACCCTTTCCAACTCTCCCAGAGCGCCGTGAGGGAATGTTCCAAATGGTAAGGCCTAGCTCTTTCTCATGTTCAAGGCCGCGCCTGAGACGTCAGCATAGTGTGCAAATGTTCACCAAAAAGCTTGAAGGCTTGCCGGGTCCCTGACAAACAGGGATACATCATCAGCGCAAGCGAGTACCTTAATGTTGGGCTCCCCCTTAGCAGAAAGCCTCTGACGTGTGTGTTCTGGTCGATGTTCACCAGCAATGGCTCAAGCGAGAGCACGAAGACGGAGGGCCCTAGCGGGCACCCTTGGCGGATCCCTCTCTCGTATACAAAGTTACTCGTCGGGGTGCCGTTTACTACTACGTGGCATGTGAGGTTGCTGTACAGGATGGTGATGGTGTCTACGAAGCATGTCGGGAACCCGAACTGGTGGAGTACCTCGATCATGTATCCATGACGCACCCGGTCAAACGCCTTTGCCTGATCCAAGAAGACAAAACCTCCGGACAGGGACTTGGCAGACATGTATTCGAAGGCATCCCTTGTTACGGTAAAGTTCGCAAATATGAAGCGGCCTGGAACCACGCAGGACTGCCAGGGAGTGACGAAGGATGGCAAGGGGAGCTTAAGGCGGCTTTTAAGGATGCAAGCAACCATTTTATAGTGCACGTTCAACGCGATTATAGGGCGCCACGCCGACAGCTCCCCCTGCGGGGCTCCCTCTTTCAGTAGGAGGACAATCCTCCTCTCTCCAAACAATGCGGGTTTCAGTTGCTTCTTAACCACTATGTTCGCCAGTGTGACAAGCACTCCCTATAGATCGTCGAAAAAATTGGCGTAAA
Source organism: Rhipicephalus microplus (assembly GCF_043290135.1). NCBI lineage: Eukaryota > Metazoa > Arthropoda > Arachnida > Ixodida > Ixodidae > Rhipicephalus > Rhipicephalus microplus. The sequence goes on from NW_027464636.1 coordinate 463,506, forward strand.
AATTGGCTGTAAGGCCGTCAGTGCCTGGTGCAGAGTTCAGGGGCATGCTTGTTATCGCGCCCTTAACCTCTTCTGCAGACACTTCCGTGCTCAGTAACGCACCTCCTCTCCTCCTAGCCATGGGAGGTGCTGGCAGAACTTTCTAATCTTGTCTTCTCCGCCAGTTTCTCCGTCGCTGTCTGCGTCCCGAAAAAGGGCCGACAAGTACTCGCAGAAGGCATCACGGATTCCCTCTGGTTCACTTGCGAATGAGTCGTCCGGGCGTTTCATTCGGGTAATTCGTATGCTGCCATTCCCAGTTGCGTCCCTGGGGTGCGCTCCGAGGTGGTTAATGGGTGCGCCCCGCTCCCCAGGCGGTCTGCGCGCGCGCAGTTGAAGCAGCCGGGCATACTCGACCTCCAGGGTGTTCAGATAGTCGCGCATGCATGTGGTCATCGTCTCCGCCCCCCTGACGATGCGTATTCTGCGCAGGATCTCATTCAGTTTAGCGGTTATGCAGCGCTTCCTGGCCTTGCCTTCGTCTTGAAGGATTCCCTTCCACTCCGCTTTCAATGTGTCCCACGAGCGTGGGGTCAGGTCCGGAGCGTTCGCCACGGAGGCCCGCAGCCGCGCCTTAATGCGCTCGATGCTATCATCGTCTTGCAGGAGCGCTGGGTCCACTCTCCACCCATGGTCATCAGTACGGAGTCCAGAAGAGCCGCTAGACGTAGTGACAAGGGGGAGGTGATCTGATCGACTCGCTAGGTCTGCCGGAGGGGAGAGGACCTCCCACGCCACGAGCGAGGACAGGAGTAGGTCGGGGAGATACGTCCGATCTAATCGACTGGCTGTGAGGTGAGAGGCTCGAGTTGGGACAAAAAGGTCGCCGTGCGCGATCAGCCACGCGTCGGATAACCGAAGGTGTCGACGAGCCTTCACGAGCTCCCTAGCAACGTACGTGGACCCTTGCCGTGGCTTCGGCAAAACCATTGCCGTGGCTTCGGCTAGCGAAAGGAGCAGAGGGGGAAAGGGAGTAGGTGGTGCGGCCAATACTGATAGCAGAAACAAGCGTGGGAGAGGTGGTGTGGCGTCATGTTAGAAAGAGTGGAGCATGCGCAAGGAAGTGGAGTGGGGAGGGGGGAGGACCGTGTTGCCGTGTCGTGGCGCCCGCTCTTGTGCTCACCTTGAAGCAAACACGGAGAAGAAAAGAAAGCGAGGATGCTAAGTGCCCTTTCCTTGTCGGGGGTGCGTTCGATTTCTGCGACTTCGCAATGGGAGGGGATCGCTGTCGCTGGAACAGACGGGTGCTTTAGAGCGCCTAGGCTTGTTTTCATGGTTCGCGGGTAGGCTTGAAGGCACGCCGGGTAACTTGTCCTCGCCTCTTAAAGGGGACCTTGATCTCCAACGCTCGCGCCTATCGGTCGGGGCTGCGCTGGCAGTCTGCATCTCAATGGAGGTGCACTGGTCCATGCTCAAGTGGTCAGTATCCGGCAGGACGTAGCGGCCAAAACTTACGAAGGGCACCTCCTCAGGGTTGGGGGGAGAGCTGTCGAGGGTGGAAGTGGCGGGAAACTAATCTCATCAAATCCAGAGAATGCAGACTGGTCGTTCTCGGGATTCAGCGCCTGTGTTGGCACTTCTTGTTCCTCGCTTGCAGGTTGCGACAAATCCCAGGACTCGCGGGTGGATTCCGGAGAGCCGGATTCATGGCCGCTCGACTCGTCCAGGTCACCGTCTGAACTAGTATTGCTCGTGTCGTCCCCCGCTTCGGAGCCTGCGTTCAAGGGAGTGGGGGTCACTGATACGGTGCGGGCGCCTTCCGTCCTTCGGGGTTCTTCGAACTGCCAGTGGTCCGGGACATTCGTTGTCGTGTGGGGCTGAGTCCTGGGTCTTAGGACCTGAAGCCCTGATGTTGGTTCAGTCCCGGCAGGTGGGCAAGAGGTGTTGGGGTGGTTGTTACTAGTAACTGGCCGCGCCTCGGGTGGAAGGCTGCACTCTGCCGCGAGGAACGAGCGTTTGCGGAAACACTCGCGTGTGCCATGCCGCCCGCCGCATCGCTTACACTCCTCAACACACCCTTCGGTGTCATGCCCAAATACACCACATCTCTTGCAATAAGCGGCTGCGCGCACCGTGGCCATGTGCCCCGGTTCGTTACACCTTGCGCACACTCTCCGCATACCGCGGTATTCACACATGACACGGTGCCCCGCGATGGTTGTGAAGTTTGGGACTGGCCTACTCATTTCCATGAGCACTACTCTAACCCCATTAAGCTTGTTTTGTCGGTTAGGAACTGATGCAAAGGAAACACTACTTATCTTGCCGTACTGTGAAAGAGTGTTAATCAAGACCTCGTCTATTATATGTGCAGGAAAGCGGTATACGTCAACAAACGTAACTGGGGGTCCTACCGCTTCTACTGTAACGTGCTCCCAGTTAACCTTGAAGCCCTCTGCGACAACAAACTTTGTGGCCTGACTCGCGTTTCGGGTACACACAAGGAACTTCGCGCCCCCCATGTGTTGCAAGACTAACACACTACCAGGTCCGGCTGTTTCTTCAACTTCATCTATAATGTCGTCAATAGACACGTCCCCATCGGGGCGGTGAACAGAAAACAGTTCTCCCTCACCGAGAGGTTGCTTGGGCTTGCCTTGTCTGAAGGGGGCGTGTCTGCTGGTATCACGGGCGCTCAGCCGGCGGGACTCGGGAGGGCAACTTGTTGGCCTGGTAGTGTGCAGATTTTTCTGCACTCTCATGCACAGGGCGGCTCAGAGACCGCTCAGCGTCAGCTGGCACCAGGGCAGAAGGCTTCCGGGGCAGCAGACGGCGTCCGTCGACCTTGCGATGCCTGTCATGGGTGTGGGAGGGTGGCTCCGGTTGGGAGGCCCAAGTCCAGGGGGCGGCGGCCAATCGCGGTAGGGTGCGACGACTCTGCCACAGGTTGCTTCCTTTCTCCTTGAATAGGACCGGTGGGGCAACGTCAGCGTGACGTGGCCCCGGGTCCGGCTGTGCGACTCGCGCGGTGAAACGGCTTGCTCGGACTTTGATCTTAGCCAAAAGAACTTTGATCTTAGCGCACCTGTTCGTCCCTCGTAGTCGTAGTAGAAGTCGTAGTGTGTAACCAGTCTTACATTTTGACCTCTAAGGTGGTGCCAGTGAGAGATTTCTTCTGAGCGTTGTTGAACAATAAAAAATTCGCAGCGCGTGCGTTAGCTAAAAGCCGAATTCTCCTGTCTCTCATTTCCCCTTAGCAGCCGTTGGCATGTACATTGAGCACTATCTGAAGAGAAAGGGTTACTACGTTATACTCATTGGGCATGACCTCCTTGGTTTTAGAAAGGTTTAGCGAGCGTTGTGCCGCAGTACCATGAATACAGTGAACTAGTATATACCATGAACTCGTGGTAGTTAAAGGTGGGAAGCAGACAAGAAGCGCAAGCCGTAAGAAAGTGTGCGTGTGCCACCTCTCGTTTACCCCGCAGGGGCGCCTGCGCAAGTAGGCGTTTGGTGTGTAGCGACACCACGGACCCGAGCTAACGGGGGAGTTTCGGCTCCTTCCTACGCCTAGCCGTGCGTGGCTTTGCCGTGTCCGGGGAAAAGGGGATCCTGGGGGTTGAGCCAATGCTGGGTGATTGGACCTTTAAGGCCCCCCGCCAGAGGCAACACATCCCTTTGGCCCCGGCTTCACGTAGATGGCACCCCCGGATTGACCCGCCCGGGGGAAATCGGCAGTTGCCTTTTCCTGTCTCCACCTCACATCTTCGTCTTTTCTCTCACTTTAAATCTTTTCTGTCCTCTACTCACTTCTATTGACTTCTGTGTTTCCTGGCGGCAAGGGTTAACTCTGTGTGGCTATCCTATTTGGGATACACCATATTCGGTTATAGTGGTGGCGTACAGCTGGCGTCTGCGGGGCCTGTACTTACAGACCCTGCAGCGTCCCCTTGTAGGACTCCATGGTGGGTGGCTAGCGCCGCTGCCGAAAGTAAGCATTTACATATGGCTTGTTCCTTCCCCCCACTCCCTGATCGCCCTCAGAAAAGAGGGCGCACCGATGAAGTTTTCCAGTTTTTTGGTAACCAGAAAGTATTTTTCCCCGATTCCTTGTTATCCACACTGACACACCCGGCAAAACAGTGCGAACACTTTCACCTTTTCTAGTATCAAAGTCTTTGACGGAAATCTTTGGCCCAGGATATAAAGCTTCGAGAATAACAAGTGGTGACCTCCTGTTGGAGCTCCGCGACCAGAAACAATATGAAAAATTGCCTAACCTTGTGAAATTTGGAGATACCAAAATAATAGTAACCCCAAACCAAACCATGAACACCACCCGTGGCGTTGTCTCAGATGATGACCTGTTAGGGCTGAGGGAGGCTGAACTCCTGGAGGGTTTCAGCGAACAGAATGTCATAAACGTAAAACGAATCAGCATGAGGCGTGATGGCAAAGAAGTCCACACTAAACACCTGATACTTACCTTCAATTCAAGTGTACTGCCCGACTCCGTTGAGGCTGGGTATATCAAGCTTCGAGTGAGGCCATATATACCAAACCCCCTCCGATGTTTCAAATGCCAGTGGTTCGGCCACAGTTCACAGAACTGCCGAGGCCGCCTAACTTGCGCGAAATGCAGTGCTGAAGAGCACACATCAGATGCCTGTGAAAACTCTCTTCACTGTGCGAACTGTAATGGGGAACATGCCGCATACTCGCGGTCATGCCCGTCCTGGAAAAAGGAAAAGGAAATTGTCACAATTAAGGTAAAACAAACATTTCATTTAAGGAGGCACAAAGGCAGGTGTCCTGCCTACCAGAAACTAGCTTTGCCGAAGTGGCGCGTCAGGGGGCAGCGCCACGACGGCCCCTGGCGCCTGTCTGGCACACGCGTAGTGAGCCAGCGGTGACGCCACTCACCCCCTCGGCGGTTGCAGCCAGTGCTGCTCCGCCATCCAAGAAAGACCCACCAACCTCTGGGCTGGGGGCCGGGAAGTTCTCGTCTTTTGAGGCGAGGCCCTCAAAACAAATGCAGCGCTCGCAAGAGCGCCTGTCCAGTGCCTCGCAAGAGGCAATGGACACAACACCGAGCGTGAGGGCGCAGCCAGCGCCTAAAGATCGGCGCGACTCTGTCGACCGATCCAAAAAAGAAAAATCTCGTGTCATGGCCCCTGGAAAGGGTCCGTGAGCTAACTTTCCATAGTTGAGCACACAGCACAAAACACATCCAAAATGGATACACAGATCTTACAGTGGAATGTGAGAGGACTTCTCCATAACCTCGATGATATTAGAGAACTTCTTAATAAACATAATCCAAAGGTGCTGTGTGTTGAGAAGACACATCTCAAGTCCACACAAACAAACTTTCTAAAGCATTATGCCATCTTCCGCAAAGACCGTGACGACGCTGCCGCTTCGTCGGGCGGTGTCGCTATAATAGTTGACAAAGGTGTTGCCTGTAAGCAATTAAACCTCCGAACTTCTCTTGAGGCAGTTGCTGTCCGAGCAGTGCTGTTCGGGAAGCTTCCAAGAATTACCTCTATTTACATTCCCCCGTGCTATCAACTTTCAAAGACACAACTTCAAAGCTTCATTGGTGAACTTCCTCCGCCATATATAGTTGTTGGTGATCTAAATGCACATAATCCCCTATGGGGCGACTCCCGTTTAGATGCGCGAGGACGCCTAATAGAACACTTTCTGTTTTCGTCAGGTGCATGTCTACTAAACAAAAAAGAACCAACGTATTAGCACTGCACATAACACATACTCTTCTATAGACCTGAGTATTGTGTCGAGTGCTATAATTCCATATCTGGTGTGGTTCGTTCTCAAGAACCCTTTTGGGAGTGACCACTTCCCGATTATGTTAAAGTTAACAAAAGAACATACACGCTCGCCTGACTTTCCTCGCTGGAAGACCAAGTCAGACAACTGGGAATTATTTCGAGAAATTACATTTTTAGACGGAGATGAGATTGCTGATTTTAATATAGACGATGCTGTAGCATACCTAACAGGTTTTATTATTGACGCTGCAGTGAAATGTATCAAGCAGACCAACGGAATGACCAATAAACGTCGCATCCCATGGTGGAACGACGATTGTCGGAAAGCGCGCAATAGACAAAATAAATCTTGAAGACTACTGCGAAATTACCCAACGGCTGAAAACCTCAACAATTTCAAACAGGTTAAGTCCCAAGCCAGAAGAACGTGACGTCTTGCAAAGAAAGAAAGTTGGAATAGGTACATCTCCGGTATAAATTCTTACACCGATGAAACGAAGGTTTGGAATAGGGTAAAGAAGTTAATGGGTCGGGAGTCACACCCCCTACCCTTGGTAAGTAGCCGAGGGGAGAGCCTGGAGGAGCAGGCGGACTGCCTAGGCGAACACTTTGAATACGTCTCGAGTGCATCGCACTACACAGAAACGTTCTTAAGATTCAAAGAACGCGAAGAGCGGCAACCCCTTAAATCTAAACGTCCCTCCAGGGAGGCTTACAACTGCCCATTTTCATTAGCCGAACTTAAGGCATCTCTTGCGTACTGCAACAACTCGGCGCCAGGTGGAGATCGTATAACGTACGAAATGATCAAGTATCTTCACCCAGAAGCACTAAAAACGCTCCTAACCCTCTTCAATACCATGTGGGAAGCTGGATATATTTCATTGTCATGGAAAGAAGCGATAGTCATCCCGGTACTTAAACAAGGCAAAGACCCATCCTTGGCCGCCAGCTACAGGCCAATAGCGTTAACAAGCTGTTTGTGCAAACTATATGAGAAAATGTTAAAGCGGCGCTTAACCCACTTCCTAGAAAGTAACAGTATACTAGACCCCCTTCAGTGTGGTTTCAGAGAGGGGAAGTCGACAATAGACCACCTTGTTCGCATACAGACATACATCAGAGATGCATTTATTGATAGGCAGTTTGTACTTTCGGTATTCTTAGACCTGGAGAAAGCGTACGATACCACATGGCGATTCGGGATTCTACGCAATCTTGCCGCCATGGGCATCCATGGGCAAATGCTAAAAACAATTAAAAGTTATCTGTCTAACCGAACATTTCGCGTAAAAGTGGGAAATGCTCTGTACATCTCCGGTGTTCCAGCTTGCGACCCAAGAGACTGGTGTTCCGCAAGGGGGCGTGCTTCGTTGCACACTCTTTCTTATAAAATGAACTCCCTGCAGTCAGTCATTCCAAGCGCGATGATTTATTCTGTGTATGTTGATAATGCGCAGATGAGTTTCAAATCATGCAATATGTCTATCTGTGAACGACAAGTGCAGCTTGGAATGAATAAATTCTCTAAATGAGCGGATGACAATGGTTTTAAAATAAACACCCGGAAAAAAACTTGCGTACTCTTCTCCAACAAAGGAGGGGTAATGCTGCCACTACCAAATATTACGATCAAGGGAGACCAACTCTCTGTGAGCAGCGAGCATAAATTCCTAGGAACCACTTTAGATTCTAAGCTCACGTTTATTCCCCATATTAAACATGTAAAAATGAAATGTCTGAAAGCGATGAACCTCCTAAAGCTCCTGTCACGTACAATATGGGGTAGTGATCGGAAGTGTCTCTTGAACTTATACAAAAACCTTGTTTGGTCGCGCCTTCATTATGTCTCTATAATTTATCATTCCGCAACGCCAAGTGCTTTGAAAATCCTAGACCCCGTTCACCATCTGGGTATCCGACTGGCAACCGGTGCTTTCAGGACAAGTCCGATCCAGTCTCTCTATGTAGAGTCGAATCAGTGGTCACTTCACCTACAGTGATCCTATAGCAGTTTCACTTAATTTATAAAGTTACGGGCAAACATAAAGCATTCTTCTTATTCAGCTATAAACGATATGACCACTGCCACCCTCTACCATAATCGACCCGCAGTGAGAAAGCCGTTCTCTTTGCGTGTGAGAAGCTTAAGTGTGGAAACGGGTGTTCCGCTGCTAGAACTTTGTCCTATGCCCACAACAAAACATTTACCACCGTGGCAGTGGCAGCTCATACATTGTGACACTTCCTTTGCCGAGATCACTAAACATGCACCAGAAGCACATATTAAAATGCATTTCCGACAACTTCAGTCCAACTACTCATGCGTAGAGTTTTATACTGACGCTTCTAAGTCGCATGCAGGGGTGGCTTATGCAGCCGTCGGACCATCCTTCTCGGAATCCGGTGTCCTGCACCCGGACACAAGTATATTTACGGCTGAGGGATATGCACTATTGTCGGCTGTGAAGCATATACGGAATTCAAACATACAAAAATCTATTATATTCACAGACTCGTTAAGCGTCGTAAATGCATTAAGATCCCTTTTCAGATTCAGAAATCCAGTAATAATTGAGCTGTATTCCGTTCTGTGTACAGCGTATATGTCCAACCAGCATGTTACTATTTGCTGGGTTCCTGGCCATAGAAGCATCGAGGGCAATGTTTTAGCTGACCAAATGGCCACCTCAATTACATTGCGCGCTATTAACGCCACCGCTACTGTCCCTGCAACAGACCTAAAACCCTTCCTACGTATGAAACTGCGAAACCACTGGCAACGCTTGTGGGACACAGAAATAAATAATAAGCTTCACTTGATTAAGCCGTGGTTGGGTTATTGGCCCTCCGCTACAAGAACACGGCGAACTGATGTCCTAGTCTGTCGCCTCAGAATAGGACACACTTATGGTACCCATAGCTTTCTGCTGACTGGGGATGAACCTCCTACTTGTGGTAGATGTGGTGAGAAACTAACCGTCCTCCACGTCCTCCTGGAGTATCCTGAAGCTGAAAATGAGAGAAAGAAATATTTTGCTTTAGCATACCGCTATAATCTTCCTCTACATTCGATTATGTTTCTCGGTGAAGAGCCGCTTCTTGATGCAAAATCAGTTTTAAGCTTTTTGAAGGATGTAGTATTGAATGTTTTTAGCCCGACATTGAATGTTTTTAGCCCAACAGGTTCATAGCGCCTCCTCTGTTCAGAGGATGCCGCTGTGATAGCAGCTTTTAATGAGCCCAGACCTCCATGCTCTTGTTTTAAGGGCTCTGTCGAGGCACTGGTGCTCCATGCCAAGTTTTTATTTCACATACATATCACTTTAAACCATTTTGTGTTTCCATAGCACACATCATTTGTCATTGCCATAGTTTTACTATATATATATATATATATATATATATATATATATATATTTTTACGCACCTACAGCGACAGTTTTAAGGCCCATTTACAGCCACATCACAGCTGTTTTATCTACACTGCCAACGCACAGTTCATTATCATCGCTCTGGCGCTCTTTGGCCACATCTGGCCCTTGCGCCAATAAACTCCACTAATCATCACCTCTCGTTTAGTCCTTGGAATGTCCGCTGGATGGCAGTGCATATGCGGAATATATAGTTCAGTTCGGACAGTCACGGTGGATGGACGTGTTTTTTTAGCGCTCCCGATCGACTGCGCAGATAAGTTGTTTTGCATGTTTTGAGCCTGTCTTTATATTTATAGGACAGCAGTTAAAATCCCTGTAGCACTTATTTTATTGTACGGCTTTTTCGGGGGTCAGTCACCAGGTATTTATTAGTTTGTGCGGGTGCGTTTTTGCATTTTTTGTTTTTTTTTCTTTTTCGTTTGCCACTCCGTGGGGGAGGTGCACGTACATTGAACACGCCAAGCTTTGTAGTAGAGCTTATACTTTCTCTTTTTCGTAGGGCAGGGCTCGAGTTTTGTAATTATCGAGTGAGACAACTCATAGGGACAATTGGTGTCGTAAAGACATGGTTATAAATACTGCGAAGTGTTCAGGATGTGGGCTTGGTTTGAAAGGGGACCCAAGTGTAGAAGCGGAAGGAAAAGAGGTTGACGCGAATTGTAGGCAATGTGAGGTCGAGGAAAAAATGGAGAAAATGATGGTTACCCAATGTGACCTGCTGACGAGAATCACCGAGCCCGAGACTGCGTTGGCGACAGAGCAAAAGAAAACGAGGGCTATGGGAGAAAAGCTGAAGTCCGCCGAGGAAGCACTAGCCAAGGTAAACAGAGGAGGGGCCTACGTACAGAACAGTAGGGAACCGACAACCAGAACTGCGGAGAAGAAAGATCAAGCAAGTTTGGAAAAAACAGGTTCAGCCGGTTCATTTGTCGCAAGGCCCAGCTTCAGCGAAGTAGTGGTGGGGCTGGGAGGGGACAAAGCAGACGGCGTCACAGGTGCAAGTAACCTCCAGGTGCAGGACGCTCCAGCTGAAAAGTCACAGCATGTGATAATTGCTGGGGACTCGAATATAAATTGATGCACAGAAGCCATCAAAGAGAGGGTAAAAGGTGACAGGAGGGTTGCAGTAGCGGCGTTCTCAGGACGCAAGCTGGAAGATGTCATGAGGCGAGTGAGCGCGAAACTCAAAACTACAGTTGATAAACGAAACCTCGTGATAATTTCAGGCGGTTTAAATGATATCTCAAATGAAGATACAGCAGAACTATCAACTACACTAGCGAAAGGCATCGATGACATGCGCGCCACTTCTCTTCAGGTACAGGTAGCGATATTCACGATACTGGAGGTACCGGTACGTGATAGCAACCTGCAAAGAGCGGCTGTCAACACAAACCAAGATATATGGCGGATGAGTCGAGAGAAAGGCTTTGAAGTGGTGGAAATAAACAGAGAGGTGCATAGGTGGGGTGGTTTTTAACGAGGCCGAATTCACTTCGATGGGCGGCTAGGCCATATGGTGGGTTGGCGACTTGCAGGACGCTTAGTAGCTTTTTTGGGGGGCAAGCGGGCCTTCGGGGTGCAGGATAGCTAGTAACGAGGAAAAAAACCAGGGAAACTCTTTGACAGGTGGTATGGACAGATACGATTCTGAAGTGGCACCAGTATCTAAGATAGGTAGCGTCCGTGGCAGAAATAGATGTAGCCACGAGCACCGAGCCAATTCAGACATAGGGTATATTAACATGCAGGGTGGTAGAAACTGGCTGCAGTGGGAAGAGATGGAAGAACAGCTAAGGAAGGAGAGGCCGTTGGTATATGGTTTTGTAGAAACACATCTCAGGGACATGGAACAACCTCCTAACAATGCAGACTACGCGTGGGAATATTGTAATCGAACAGAAGGCAGCACAAAGGGGGGTGGTATTGGGGCATTCATTCATAAAAGTACAGCCTGGCAAAGGGTCAAGCAGGAGTGCAAGGAACACTTATGGCTAAAAGGGAAAGTGGCAGGGCAGAGGATACTCCTTGGTTTCGTGTACTTGTGGACGGGAGCAAAGGCCAAAGAGGAAAACCAGGCAATGGTAGAGTGTATATCAAAGTACATTCATGAGTTAGGAGGAGAGTGCGAGATAATTAAAGTAGGAGATATGAATGCACACATAGAAGATATAGATAGGTATACCGACCCGACAGGCAAGTGTGGCAGCTTGGGCTAGTTGGTATGGCATGACGATAGTTATAGTGCGAGATTCATACGATGACACAGAGACAAGGAGGACATGAAAGACACGAGCGCTATCTTTCGTGTCCTTCTTGTCTCTGTGTCGTTGTTTTGTTCTTGCGCTATAACTATCGTCCGACAGGCAAAACGATGATAGATATGTGTGAAAGGCTCTATTTGATCATTTGCAACAATACCGAGAAGTGTGAAGGGCAAATAACATGGGAGGTAGGAAGGCTGCAGTCGACGATGGATTACGCACAGATTTCACATAGAATGTATGATAAGCTCAGGGGAATGCACATAGATGGAGGTGGCTCCAGAAGTCTGGGTAGTGGTCACAAACGTATCAAGCTAAGTTTTGGAAGAGCAGTGAAAGTGGGAAGGAGACAAGATGAGCAACTACAGGAAAATTTTCATTCAGAAAGGCAAATTGAAATAGCCACTAAACAAACTGAGAAAGTAATCACTGAGGATAATAAAACACTGTGGACATACACTACTCTAATTAAACCGTTTGAGCTAGAGCTTGCTAAGGCACGTGACAAGTCACCCCGGAAAAGAAGACACAAACCCAAAAGTTGGTGATATGAGGAAGTTAAGAGAGCCATAGCAAAACGTCAGGAAGCCTCTAGGGAATACAGACATGCTTAACAGCGGTTTGAACCGACAGATGATGTTGAAAGAAAATGGGAACCCTTTCTAAGCTGTAGAAGGGATGCAATCCTTCTGGTCAATGAAAAGATTAGAAGAAAGGGAGCTCAGTGGCTGGCAGAAGTACATAAAAAAGATAGAAAGGCAGCTGCGAAATTTCGGAACCATCTAAACTCCCTAAGAAATGAGACGAGCCTAGAGCAGAGTTTTATAACTACAGCCCAAGGTGCAAGGCTAGAAGGGGACGAAGCTATTGAATATATAAGAACAAGGGCGACAGAAAATTTTCAACAAAGAAGTACTTTATGCACCACAATAGACAAGGACGAATCACGTGGTGCAATGACTCCCTTTTCACAACGAGAGTGGGAAAGGGCTGAGAAAAGGGTTCCTAGTAGTACATCAACAGGCCCAGATGGCATTCCAATTAGGCTGATAAAGACATTAGGTCCGAAGTCTAAGCAGGCTTTGAGAGAGGCAGTGAGCAAAATAATAATCGATGGTGAAGTTCCCGATGGATGGAAACTTAGCTGGATGAGCATGATCTATAAAGGAAAGGGGGACAAAGCTGACATAAACAACTACCGCCCTATAACAGTGACATCAGTGGTCTACAGGCTGGCGATGCAGATTATAAAGGAAAGACTGCAGGCATGGATAGAGGATGAGGGGTGCTGGGGGAACTGCAAAATGGGTTTCGGAAACACAGGAGGTTGGAAGACAATTTGTTCTCACTGACGCAGTGCATCGAAATAGCAGAAAAGGAACACAGGCCCCTGTGGCTAGCATTTTTGGATATCTGGGGAGCTTACGATAGCGTGGTTCAAGAGAAAACGTGGTTTAAGAGAAAATGTGGGGAATACTGGACACACTAGGCGTGGAACATGTAGTCACTAATCTTTAAAAGGGTATCTATAAAGGTAACAATGTAGTTATAAAGTGGAAAAAACAGGTATCCAAGCCTGCAGAGGTAAAACGGGGGCTTAGGCAGGGGTGCCCCCTGTCACCCTTATTATTCATGATGTACCTACAAGGATTAGAGGCAAAATTAGAGGGAAGTGGACTGGGCTTCAACCTCTCTTTAGTCAAACAAGGAAAACTTATTGATCAGGCACTGCTAGCATTAATGTACGCAGATGATATAGTGCTAATGGCCAACAACAAGGAAGATTTGCAGAGATTGATGGACGTCTGCGGTAATGAGGGAGATATAGGTTAGATTTTAAATTCAGTAAGAAAAAATCAGCAACCATGAATTTCAATGACAACGAAGGTAGTGAGCTTAGAATACAGGAGGTGACGCTAGAGATAACAGATAAATACAAATATCTGGGCGTCTGGATAAGCAATGAGAACGAGTACCTGAGGGAACACGAAATATACGTGACGACTGCAGGTAACAGGAATGCAGCAGTGATGAAAAATAGGGCACTGTGGAATCACAATAGGTATGATGTTGTGAGAGGAATATGGAAAGGGGTCAAGGTTCCTGGGCTGACGTTTGGAAATGCGGTCTTGTGCATGAGATCAGAAGTAAGCAAGATTAGAAATTAAGCAACGTGGAATAGGTAGGCTTGCTTTAGGAGCTCACGGGAATACACCAAATCAGGGAGTACAAGGTGATATGGGATGGACATCATTTGAGGGCAGGGAAGCTAGCTGCAAAATAAAATTTGAGAAGCGATTGAGAGAAATGGGGGAGGAGCGTTGGGCTAGGAAGGTTTTCAGCTACCTGTACAGGAAGAATGTCGATACAAAATGGAGGAAGCGAACCAGGAAGTTTGACTGGTAAATACTTAGAAAACAGCAGGTGGCCAAACCAAAAAGAACTATCGGTTAAGAAGAAAGTGAAGGAAATGGAGACTGACATGTGGAGAATGGGCATGATTAAGAAGTCCGCACTAGAGATCTATAGAACTTTTAAGCAGGAAATACCCAAGAAAAGTATCTATGATAATACTCGGGGTAGTTCTCTACTGTTTGAGGCCAGAACGGGAGTACTGCGAACCAAGACATATCGGGCGAAACACGAAGGGGTAGACACAGTATGCAGTGCGTGTGGAGAGGAAGAAGAAACTGCCGAACACTTGATAATGTTCTGTAAAGGGCTTCACCCTATAGTTCAGGATGATGGCGCAGAGTTTTTCAAAGCACTGGGGTTTAGGGAGCGAGAGGGCAAAATATACTTTAAGCGGGTAGACTTAACTAGAAGGAGGTTATCTGATTGGTGGCTAAAGTCAAGGCACGAGTGAAAATTAAACTCTTCCTTGCAAAGTACGAATCCTCAAACTCACTTTTTAAGGAAAAAAAATAAATATAGTTTTTGGTTCATTAGGTATTACGGCTTGGTGGCGCTAGCCACCGCCCGATCTAAAGGGTACAGCCATATCCATCCATCCATCCATCCATCCATCCATCCATCCATCCATCCATCCATCCATCCATCCATCCATCCATCCATCCATCCATCCATCCATCCATATGATGAAAAGATGCGAGATGGTGGTACTTGGAGTGTTGAATAGATGGACGAACGGACACACAGTCAGATGCATGGATGGACTCACGGATGGCTGCACCGACAGATGGACGCATGGACGGACGCAGGGGCGGATGCATGGACGAACGCAGGGATGGTCGCACAGATGGACGTGTGGATGCACGAAAAGACGCACGCACAGACAGGCGAATGGATGCACGGACGGTCATACAGACGGAAGCATGGACGGACGGAAGCAAGAGCGAATGGACGGACGGAAGCTTCACCCCACTCTTCATCTTTCACTCCCTGGATATGCTGCCATTTTTTCGCTAGTGTTTAGTTTTTGTTAATTTATTTTTTCAGCACTCTTTATATTTGTCTTATTAGCTCTTCTACTTTTTTCTCTTGCTATAATTTCCCAGTTTATTTGTATCACCCCTCTCTTTTCTTTGTTTATTGCTATTGCTGTCTTCCTACCTTGATCTCTCTCATTCTCTTGTGAACAATTTGTGTCTGGGTTTTTTTTTGTTCTTCCTTGCATTCTCTCTTTATGTCTCTCTCTATCAGTTCCAACTTCTTTCTTTCTATCGTTTTCTCTGTTTTTATTCACTTTCGCTTATCCCATAATTTTCCTTTAATTTTACGTTGTTGCTGTCATGGGTTAAAGAAATCACGCAATCTCACAACGTAGGAAAGACGAGTGTCATCCGCCATTTATTCTTATTCAAAACTTCTTTTTGCTTTCTTCCCCACATCGCACTACTAAGTTCACTGTCGCTTACCTAACATTGGTACATAGACGCTGCTGTTCTTGCCAATGAAGGTTTCTCGATGCAACGCTACAATGCGTTGTATGTTGTGAGGCGGTAAAGCAATCAACAACTCATTCAGTTATCGCAATAGTATGACAGGTTTTGACATGTGCTATAACTGCAGTAGTCTACAGACGCCAAGTCATATCCCATGTCTCTTTACAGAATTCGAACAACGTCGCCGTGTACTCCAGTGTGCATTGAGGAGACTTGAGCATTACATTTTTTTTTGGGGGGGGATATACTAGTAGTCTGAGCTCACAGCTCATGAGCCCCAAAATTCATCCTAGTGCTAGTAACGCATGGGTAGGCGCTACAGGCTTTGGTGATCAATAAAAAGTTTTTCATACAGTCAGAGGAAACAAGTACATACGTATAAAAACAAGCAAAGGTGAACCACTTCGAGCTGAGATTTACTCGGGTGAATATAAATAATTAACCTATTAAATGTACACAAGCAGTTATAAAAATAAACAATAAGAATAAAATCACGCCTGTGCAACATAACACAAAGGTTCGATGCTTCAAGTGAGGTAAATGAGGTGGTCACTATGGTAGAAGCCTGCACTCTGCATGTGTGTAATAAATTGGTTACACTCATGTTTTATCTCTTTTTCTATGTTTTTCTCTCTCGGCAGCTTCAGCCCCCTTATTTTTTGGGTAGGGCAGCAAACTGGACATACTCTATTTAACCTCCTTCGCATTCATGCATTCCCAATCGGGGATATGTTACCTCTAAAAAAAGAGTTCAGCCGTATCACAGATGAACTACTACAGAAAAATGTGTGACTTGAATACGAGTGCGACACGAAGGAACTGATCTGACACGTTAACGTGATAGTTTAATTGTCGCATTAGCCACCGAGTATAAAACTTTGAATATCCAGCGGGATAAAGTTGTTCCTTAGGCAATTTTCGTATATTGTTTCAGTATTGACAGTGATACATGAGTGTCATTTTATCTCTTAGGCACATGACCCATAGGCTAACTACTGGACATTTTTTTTTTTAAACAAGGCGCTTAAAAGTGCTGGAACTTTTGCTGTAGCAGTGGACATGGATTTCACAACATGTTTATTGAAAAGCCCTCGAAGCATACGTTAAGAGAGGAAAGTATGCTTGTGGTGGGCAACTTGGCAGAAAGAGCTAAAGGAACGAAAACCGACCATGGTCTATTTTGCAACAAAGTGTTGCATGTGAAGAGTTTCGCCATTTGTGTTTTTTTAGTTGAGAAAATGAATATATTATTTTCTAAAAAATGCCATCTCGAAATCGCTTCTAGTTCTATTACTAACGCCATGTGAATTTCCTATATGATTCAATAACGCAAGTATAGCATCAAAAACGAAGTATAGCATCAAGCACAACGTCGCAGGAGAATCATTCCGTTAGGTGAAGGTCTCCTGCCCCTGTACCACTTCTGAATAAAAAAAAAAGAATTGGAGACAGCCAAAGTTTAGGTTCAGCCCTGAAGTTTGTTTTATTCTGATTCAAATCTTGACGGTAGGGTGCCAGAATTCGTTTTACTGCATTTGATAGTCGTTTCACATTCTCGGAAAAACTGGTGCAATCAGCGCAGAAACTGCAAGACAAGAAAGATACGTATGAAATATATCATTGCCTCGGAAAAAAGAGCACTAAATAAACAAAGTAACCTTTAGGTCACTTCAATATCATAAAAACAACGGCACATTGCTTACAAACAAACTTAC
Source organism: Rhipicephalus microplus (assembly GCF_043290135.1). Lineage (NCBI taxonomy): Eukaryota > Metazoa > Arthropoda > Arachnida > Ixodida > Ixodidae > Rhipicephalus > Rhipicephalus microplus. Next base: position 480,601 of record NW_027464636.1, read on the forward strand.
ATTGAAAGCAATTATTTCCCTCAAATATATTTTTCTTGGAACCTTAGGGCTTCTGGCTCCTGTGAAAAAACCCCATGGTGCGGCTTTCAATTTTTCACTCGTGGTGGAACCAAATATCTTATTTTTGTCACGCTGAGTACAGTTTAAGGTCGATTTAACGAAGCAACTACACCACTCGGTTGATTTTGTGATGTTGGGAAGTTATTACCATTGTGAAATGACCTTTTAAGAACTTCAAAATATAGAATTTTAACGTACCAACACTCGAAAGCAGCCTCACGTATTTTATTTGTTACCAATACAGGCATGTGCTTGTGAAGAGCCGGTGCAAAAAGCTGGGCTATGGGCCTCTGTTAGCCCTGTCACACAGTCGAGACAGTGGTCACCTGAAGCTGAGTAGCTAACAATATGTAAATGCGCATAGAAAGGAGACTGATTGTGTGAGTAGGCCAATCGAGAACGCTGCAAGGAGACGACCGTGTTTAGCTGTTACTTAGATGATGAAATGACGAAAGTAATCACTGAAGTGTCCCTGTGCGAGCATTTTCAGGAAAAAATTATTCACGTCTATGAAGTTGTTTGGTTCACAAAATCACCAAAAGTCATTGTTTCCTGTAGTTTGAAAGAAATAAAGGAACAGATATTTTCATGTCACGTCGTCATTTAAATGTAATGGCGCATATATATATATATATATATATATAAACACGGCTCGTTTTTCCGTGTTTTAACACAATATTAATGAGATCTAACAGACAGTAATGGCAAGGAATGTACAGGGGAAGTTATTAGAACCAATGGAATGTAATGGAATGTAAATAAGAAAGAAAAGTGGATGAAAAAATAACCAGCCGTGAGCAGGAATCGAACCTACGACCCTCGAATAACGCGTTCGATGCTCTAACCACTGAGCTACCACAGCGAGCGGCCGCTGTGGTAGCTCAGTGTTTAGAGCATCGAACACGTTATTCGAAGGTTGTAGGTTCGATTCCTGCTCACGCCTGGTTATCACGGCTGGTTTTTCTTCATCCCCTTCTCTTTCTTATTTACATTCCATTACATTCCATTGGTTCTAATAACTTCCCCTGTACATTCCTTGTCATTACTGTCTGTTAAATCTCATTAATATATATATATATATATATATATATATATATATATATATATATATATATATATATATATATAACCTCAATTTTTGCTAACATATTTGCGAGACGGCTTAATTAAAGGGGGTGTCTTACTAATGTGCCTTCGTTAATTCGACTCGAAAGCAACATTTAACATTATAGCACTCGGCAAGTAACAGAAAGTTTTTTCTCGAGAGCCGGAAATCCGTAAAATCGAGTTTGTTAGGTCGAATTTTCACTGTACATCCTAAGCTTTCGTAGGTAGCTTGCAGGGAATGTTTGACTTTCAAAAACACGACGAAGCAGTTTGGACGGGGTGAATTCTGTAGTGCTTTCTCACCTTTGGTGTGAAGTCCCAAGTTGTGATATACTTCGCTGATTACTGGCTGCTGGAACTGGTAGATGACCACGAAAAAGTAGACGAAAAAAAACGGGTAAACATCAAGAAACGATTCAGTAAAGTTTTATAAAAAAAAGCTGTGCCACAGTTTTGCGTTATTAGTTATACTCAAACGACGCTCAGTTTCAAGTACATAAGTTGTGCTGAAACGCAGAACGTTGAAGAAACACAACATGTCAGCAGAAAACGAAAAAGCCAAGAAACTGAACCTTCAAAAGGAGAGTGCAGGCACATTTTCCAAGGAGAAAGGGTGCGCACTTATGCCGACTATTGGTGTAAAAAAAAAAAAGCCGTAGTATGTGAATGCAGACTGTCCGACTTTTTTGCAATTTTTACCGTTCCTAATGCGATTCGCGCCAAATACATATGTATACTTGCATAAAAAGAAATGAAACCACGTTATGTAATTTCCATAATTTCGAATGGGCATCAACACGGCAGTATTTAGAGTCATGATAACTATGGGGTTACTGTAGTCACAAGCTGACATTCTTAATGCATGAATACCTTTTCGATAGCGTTTGAAAAATGAACGATGGCATGTTGAGACTTTATTGCGACATAAGTATTAGGCAGGAAATGTGAATTTTCGTAAGCACTTTAGCGCGTCACCTCATGTAGCTGAAGTAAGGTCCCCTTTTTTATGCGGGAGGGTGCAAGTATCATGCAATGCACGGTCGATCATATTCGCTTCCAATAATACCTAATTTTTAATAGATCTTCAGCTGTAGAACAATTATTCACAGCCTCTCTTTGAAGTTTATGTGTAATGATATGTCATAGGAAGATTGTTAATTATTATTCCGCGATGAAAAAGCTAGTTGCGATAGTTGAAGAGCATGCACTTCCGAAATCAGCGCCTGAAATTGCCGAACGGAGCACTTAAGTCTTGTGTCTCCTTTGTATCCATGTCACTTTTTTTCGCGCTGGTTCAAAAATGTCTTTTTTTTCATAAAAGATTTGCAGGCTGTAAAAGATATTAGACAGTCCATAAATGGCAGCGAATACACGTTATAAGTGAAGAGCCAATTACAACTACTGACACGTTAATTGTTAATTGGCAGTGTAAGCAGCATGCAAAACGTGTGCACGTTTTACGCCACCGGCTACGAGTCACTTCTTTTTCTTTTTGCCAAGACCATTCACCGAGATCGTGTCGCACGCTCTCAAATGCCTATTGCCTGATCATTTGCATCTACTTCATCAAATGCTATAGTGGGGTGGACTTAAAAAGGTTACGAAATAAGAATTTACAATGTCATGCAACGAAGCTCATGAATTCTCATTGCTGGGCCACGACTGCTATGTATGATGCGTAAAACGTCTGGCATATCTCGACGCCGCTTTTTTTGCATATCTAATGGGGTAAGCTTTCTACGCTCACAACTAGCCTACTTCTCTACATGGTGCTGCTGCAAGCGTTCTTCTTCAGTACATGAGTGTTGTCCCCTCGTTTTGTCGAACACTCACGGCCTATGAATTTCCACCTGTCTCCGGACAATTGTCATAATGAAACCAAAATGAATTTACAGTTTGCATAAATTATAGAAATCCAGCTGACTGTCGCTTTCGCACCTGGAAGATGAGGCAGAAGCACTCCTGGCGGCACTCGAGCTACCAGCCCCGGCACGACGGACTTGTTGCTGGACACGCTGACCCGCGCTGGAACCAGCGCCAAAACCCCAGCCGTAGCCATAACCGGGGTAGCCATAATAAGAACCAGGACCATATCCGTAGTATCCGTGGCTTGGCCAGGAACCATAGAAGTCGCCGAAGCCACCGAATCCGTATTCATCACCGAAGCCGTAAGGTGCAGGGTAGTAACCGCCGTAACCACCGAAGGGGCCGTACATGCCGTAGCCTCCTGTGAAGCCAGGTCCATAGAAACCGGCGGCGCCTTGACGCACAGAACTTGAGCCACTGGATCCTACAGCTCCACTAAGACCCTGTCTTGATGGAGCAAATGAAGCACTTCCCGGGCCAAATGCGCTTCCAGCACCGCTGAGACCAAAACTAGGGTGGGCTCCACCGACACTGCTTCCAAATACACCAGCGCTTCCAAGTCCACCGGCACGGCCAAGTCCGCTGGCTAATCCTCCACCAAGTCCGCCACCCAAGCTGAGTCCAGAACCCAGACCAGTGCTGGCGCTTGGGGAGCTAAGGTCGACCTTTACAGCCGCGCCATAAGCCAAAGACGCTGCAGTTTAGGAAAAATTAAAAAATGAATATTTGGAGCTCTCTGGCTTCTGGAATCAATGTGAGAGATAAAATCAAAACATTCCCCTTCTTCACTGTTGCGAAAAATTTCAAGGCATTTGGCTTGACCTCTACAAAGGAATGTTATTTTGTGCAACATAAATAAATGTTGCCAAGATATACATTTTGTAGCAACTTTTCGGTAATAGCACATCATTTGAAGAAGATAGCATTCATCTAGCTATATTCAACTATGCTACGACTATTGTTCTTCGAGGAACACTACTTTTTCGAGATGCTCTTGTATGCCTTAACTATGACAGCAGGTTTTGTCAAATATATTTAGCTATGTTGCCAGAATTTGAGTTCACTCAGGCATGCATCGCTTGTCCGAATACTTGATTATTTTGGCGTGCCCAATTCAGTACAGTTGTAACAAACCTGCGCGAAAATGCATTACTTTGCGGAATACTTCATCATATGAATCATTTCTTGGAACATACTGCACTTTAAAAAAAGCCAAATTTCTCTATTCTTTCTTTTACTCTTTTTTTCCTCTTCAAACTACTTCTGCATCGGAGTTCATTGCCACACCAAGCGATCACCGCCAAAATTCTTTGGTATTCTTCATGTACAAGAGTACTTCAGTGGTTATTCCTGCGATTGAAACCCCTTTTCCGTGATGCCGACTCTGCGAGTGCACAGGAAGCTAAAACGCGGCGGAGACAGATGAATGCGAAGCTACATCCGCGCACGCTAAAAACGAGAACTTTTTTAAAATTAAACCTACCCGCTTACTTTCGGCGTGATTTCTGATTGCCCTAGTATTTCTACCCTGTAAGTTAAACACACGGCAGCATTCGGTGCATAACGCCATGGTGACCACTGCAGCACAGGGATGATTGAATGTGCATATTTCTAGCCGATTTGAATACCAGACGTGCTCTGGCATTGTTCTGCGTAAGCTTGACCGACGGTCAGTTGGTAGATAGACATACAAATAGCGCTTTGTTTTTGCAGTTCACTTGGCTAAGCAAGAAGGTACTTCAATGCGTCCGTCTTGCGTAGCACGTAAATGAGACAAAGCTTGTGACGGTAATCATGCCACTCGTTTCGGAAGCAATGTTACTGATCAGTCGGTTCTGCGGTACCTGGCTGACAGCAGCAACAGGGACAGACTCAAACCCTGAAGTGTTCGGAGCAGAAATAAACAACGTAACATCTCTGACATTGAATGCTCAACAGGGCTTATTGCTGAGCAATGTTCGCCCTGTTGGCTGGCAAGTTCGGATGGCCTTTAGACGTCCTAAACTAATAAACAAATGAACAAAGATATTTTTCGTTGAACTTTTGCATGGGTGCCAACTTCCGATGATGATTGTTGTCTTCTTTAGAAAGTGCGTTATGAATATCTGAATTGACAAGAAAGGTATTGCTTACTTTAGCTTGTTTTTTAGTCTACAAAGATTGTTGTGTAGCCGCGCTCAATCCCTAACTTCTAATGACGGCATGGCTAAGCGCCGACCTGGAATACGTGGTGAGTTCTTGTTTTTATATTTAATTCGTTCTAACTGCTTGCAGTGTCTTTTTATGAGAAATAACATTGTAAGTTAATAAAGGTTATATGTATTTGATAGACTATACACAGATTCACAGCGTCGAAACTCTGTACCACAAAAGAAACTATGATTTTAAAGCAAGTTATGTTGCCTAAATTTAATTTGCATGGTCTTTTTTGTCGGAATAAAGAAACAGTAGCCTTGTCAAAAGCGTCTGTCTAAATGGAGGAGCGTGTATTATTATTTAGTTCAATTTTAAGAACTCCTAGTGATAGCAATATCTGGAGCCTTCCACCACATCCTCCTCCTTAACAGTAGCGTGGTACAGGGGCGTACAAACTAAAGAATTATTAGAAGCGCCGTAGTAGTAGGATTTTTCAGTCACTGGTTGATGTGTATATTTCTGTAATTCAAATTTCTTGGTAACACAGAAAACTGCGCAGATTACTCGACAAATTCAGTTTAGCTGATTGTCTTCTTTCTGCTATTTGCGTTTAGTGTATATTTTTCACTATTTTTGCCGTCAGTTTAATGGATCATTGTGTACCTAAGCAACAAAAATTTTGCTGCCTTGAGCTAAAAGTGGAATCCATGCTTTTCGGTTACTTCATGCACGTGCATACATTCGTACGTAAATGTACTTCATGGTATTTGAATCATTAAGCTGCTTCAATTATATAAAAGATTAACTTAGAAATGGAAAGCTAAACTTGCTGCTTCCATCCAATCTAGAAACACACTCTTGTTGAAAGGGCATCGTCAGTGGCTGTTTCCTGGAAAAACTATAAATATCTAAGGCCGTTCGCAATGCTCGCTAGGTTATAACTAAAGGAAATGTAATTATATTACAACAAACGCTATCCTCATCGGCAGCAAAAAGAAGCAGTATATTCACTAACAACGTAAGTTTGGTTCCTGACTCCCTGTTCCATTCAAATTGGGCTCAGTTTCACCTTCCCACACAAACACACTAAAAGGAAAATTTGTTTCAGCGCTTGCGATTCCAAATTGTTTATTACCAAAAATACATTTGACGCTTTGTCTCACAGTCCTCATATACATGAAATATTCATGTTCAGGAGCTCGTGGTACCTCCAAAAGCACACTGTTTATAAGTGTGCAAGAACACACATATAGTTCAACTTAAATATTTGGAGAAACCTTAAAGACACGAGTAGGTGCGGGTTACTAATGCGTAAATCAGTACGAAGGCTTATACCATAACTGTAGCTCTGGTATATATATGCAAGCAAAACATTTACAACCTACGCAAACAGGTATGTTCTGTGTTCCACCGTACTTACGCTCTGAGTGAACAACTGGCATAGGGTGAGTGAAGGAGACTCAAAATATTTTGTTGACGATGCGAATTATGATGTTTGAAAAATGTTGAGCTTTTCGCTTGTTTGTGTAATGTGCGCAGTGAAGCTATAAAACCAGACCAAGTGTGTCATACGTTAGAACTGAGGTTCCTAGATAGGCTCTATAACTGATGCAGCATATGATAGCACAAGGCTGCTTAGAAGCGAAGTGTCTTACCTGCAGACAAGAGCGTGATTGCAATGAAGGCCTTCATGGCTGTGGTTTTCTTGGCGTCTACTTTCTGACGGCCCACATAAAAGTGAAATTTGCAACTGTGCGCCAGCTTATATAAATCACGACGGGTGGACCGAGTCGAAGGAGCACAATAACACCACAGTGCACAGGTTCAAACAATTCTTTTCTCGCATTGCGCCCCTCCCATGCAACGCTTGTTTCTATAAAAAATAGAGGGACATACTTCGCAAGTCTTTTTTTTATTTTTATAATGAATAATGGGTGCTCTGTGTGTAGAATACTAAGTTGAAAAAGTTTCACAACAGCACCTATTGTTGATTGGGAAGCCAGAAGTGCTAAAGCTACGTGAATTGCCTTTTAAATGCAAAAAAGTATATACAATTCATGTCTAGAGACAAATCAGCTATGCCCCGGCTTGTCACGTTGGCGTACCGTTGCAGTTTTGCACAAGCTTTCTCGCCAACTCTCGTGATCACGCGCTATGCCTTTTGTTCATCTTCTACGCACATGCGCTACCCCTTTTTCATTGCTTGTTGGTTGAATATCACCCCTTTTTACAAAAGATACTTATTTTCCGTGAGAAAGCATCGCTACTAGTTACTATATTTACGTTCTAAGGCCGTGGGCATGTGGCTAATTTAAAAACTTTCGCTTGTTTTTTTTTTTTAACGGTTCGTTCTTCAGTGGGCCCATTTGCAGCCCATGTTCCTCAGCCCTGCTATTCAAGAACACCAACCCGAACCTTGGTGTAGCAGATAGTGAGGCATCAGCTTTGTTCAAAACGTAAAGGTTAGGCGGCTTTCACCTGAGATAAATTTTCCAAGTATTCTTCAAAGGGTACGAAAATTGCCGCGCGTCGCAAATGCGGACTTATTGAACCCATTTTTACTAACTCGTTGTGTTTATTCAAGGCGATGTAAACATGATCTACATGGTTAGGTACAGCAGGCCAGCGAAAACCTCCCACCATTCTTGTGGAACGCATTGAATGTATAGTATAAATGCCATTCATACAAAGAAAACCAAAATTACTCAGCGATAGACATGCTTTCCGTTCAGAGAAATAATTTAGGACGTATATAGGCAATCCCAGCCTCAGCCCATGGATAATATTGTATAACTGCTCACGTAATGAAAGGCTAATACTTAACCCTCCTAAGGGGGACTTTCAACATTTCTGTATTTCAAGAAAACTTTTGCACCCCTCTATCTGTATTGAATGAAAACTATATGGGATAATATAAAGAATACGGCGCACTAAGATTGTTCTTAGAACTTCTGTGAGTTATTTTGTGCCTGAAATCCGAGGCGTGCCTGACGAAATTCATAGTGAAAGTTTAAGCTTGATTTATTAATCACGCGTTTCACTGATCATTCAAATGCTTTTTGAATGCGAGTATTTGATTTGGATCAAACGGAAAACAAAGAGCTCGTGTCATCGCTCGTAGAATTTTGGCATTCTGAATGCATTAATAACCTTGATACTATACTTACCGCTACCTTTATACCTATGAGAAGAGAAGGGATTAAGACGAGCACTTGTCTGCACCCCTCTCCTTTCCTGCCTCGAATATTCGCATAACGTGAACACTTACGCATTACCAACAAGTCCAATTTGATACGTTTAGCCCTTATGAAGAACAGTGCTATTGAATAATATTACTGAAAATACTACTGAAAGAGCTTATCAAGCGAGAACTCGCATAACGCCCCACTGTGATGGTCTAGTGGCTAAGGTACTCAGCTGCTGACCCGCAGGTCACGGGATCGAATCCCGGCTGCGGCGGCTGCATTGCCAGTGGAGGCAGAAGTGTGCACCCATATCTAAACACACATACCTGTGTGTTTAGATATGGGTGCACGTTAAAGGGCGGTCGAAATTTCCAGAGCACTTCACTACGGCATCTCTCATAATCATATGGCGGTTTTGGGACTTTAAACCCCACATATCTATCGAGAACTCACATAACTTTATTGAATCATAGTACCTACAAAGTGTGGCGTAAGCAGATATTGGCAGTGTTTTTCGGAACTCTTATTTAACTTACTAGTTATTACTGACAGAGGAGTCTTGAATGAAGCACCCAGGAAACAAGCGGGAAGAGCTCATTCCATGTTTAGTTGTGGTCACATTTTGACTGTGAAATTGTGTTCACAATGAATGACTGCAGCAATTTTACACAGAATAAGTCAACAAGGGCAGAAGTACATATATTTAAAAATGAGCAATGGTAGGTGTTACCTTGAGAATCTCACATTCACATAATAAAAGTGACACCTGAGTTTAGAATGGTGACAGTTCATTCCTATAAAACTTTGTTATAATACTTTCTTTTGAACACATACAACTGTGCACAGATGCCCGTTCATTCACTGCAATCACATCTCATATCGGGCGCAAGGTGTTGGAGAAATGAAGAAATGCTAAAAAGCTTAATATCATTGCTATTTGTCTAACCATGGTGGTAAGCACCGCAGAGACGGTATACACAGGGTGTGGCAGCAGTATGCACTGAAACAATATCGTGTATTTGAAACTTTAGGGGAAGATTTTTTTTTGAAACTTCTGTTTGTGGAGAAAGCATTGCATCCTTTTTCAAAGGCAGACTTTGCTAGCAGCTCGTTTTGCGGGAGTATGTAAATGCTGCCGCTATAACGCGAACCAAGGCAATCGTGCAAAAATACGAGGATGCGATGATGGTCCTATAGGACAAGAAACATCTACACGTACAGTATTACGTACGGACTACGACAATATTGTGGTGATGAAAAGGCATGCGATCTGGTCTTTTATTGTGTGGCCGCTATATGGATGGCCGGGCATTGCATCCTTTCGTTTGAATTGTAGATAGCCGATTGATTGATCGGTGTATATTGAGGGGATGCAGATAAGAGATGCGCTACATCGTCAAATAATTTCAGCAGATCCTACGCAGTGACGGAATTGATGCATACGACATAACGACTCTGTGTTTCATGATAAACCAAGTATTATGAGGAGTGGGAGCACCGTTTTTTATACATCAATCTGTGTACGGGATGCTACAGAACCACACACCGACTTTACTACGACGATCAAAGCGAGTCTGTATAGTGGAATGTAATTAAGCCATTCTCGCGTGATAGAAGACGTCGGTTAGATTAAGTAGAGGAGAATCTTTTAACGCGCTGACCCTTGGTAAGCAGCGTTCATTCGTTTATTCCGATATAGCACAACAGTGTCACACCATAAATTCCCAACCTTCATGAACGTCAGATACTGCAAACGGCAACGCGCGTATAGACAACTTATAGTAAAACAATTGAAGAGTGACCAGTGTTATGCCAGCGAGTCCTCGTCAAACGTCCGTGCCTCTGAAAAAGGCAATCTGGGTCAAGGCCAGCCCGCAGTCCGCCTGGCGCGATCAACTCGACGGCGTGAACACGCGCGGCGCCCCTCTGGCGCACGTGCAGTGAGTCAGCTGCGCACGTGACAGCGAGCCGGCGTCCTCGTGTCTGGTGGTCTGACGCATGGCGCGGCAACCCCATTGGAGGAATCTGCCCTGACGACCAGCGGCGCTTCTGATTGGACATTTTGGTTGGACCCGGTGTAAATAAAAGAAGCCCTGCGGCGCGTCGCGATCGGAGGTCCTATGAGAGAGGAGTCCCCATGTCGGAGAGCCGACATGTGTGTGAGTCAGCGGTCTTAGGCGAAAGGCTGACCTATGTGTTAGAGAGGAGAGCTCGGCTCTTCGAGTCTCTGTCGGCCCCAGTGCCGAAATTGTAACGCCTCTGTATATATGCTGTACATAAACCTTGTTTAACTCACCGTCGTCTCGTCCGCTCGTCTTATCAGCTCTGCGCAGAAGCAGTCGCGAGCTGAGAAACATACGCTACCAAACGGCTGGTTACCTTCCCGGCGGAGTTGAAAGCAGTGGCGCCTTCGGGGCCGTGTTGGCGTCCCCGTCGTTCGCAACAGTGGTGGCTTCGGCGGGATCGGTCCGTCGTTCGCAACAGTGGTTGGCAGCTGCGGGATCGGCCGGCGTCAGCGACATCGATGCGGTGAGTGCCTGATGTTTTCCCCTCAGTTCACCAGACTACTCTAGCTCAGGTTGTAGTAGTTTAGAGAAGGGCTGTGTGAAGCATTGAAGTGAGCTTTGATCGTTTCAAGCCAAGTCGAAGCGCTTTGAAACCAAAGTTAATGCGGAGGGGGTAAACACGGGAGTGTGAAAAATTGCTTGCGCGTCTTGCTAGTAGGCTTATAGTGGGTACGGCAAGTAGATTCTTAACAGGGGCAAACAGCAAGAGGCTAGTGTGAACGATGGAGAACCTTAAAGTGAAGGAACTCATCGAAATTTGTGAGGAACTCGGCATTACTTTGGGCCGTGCGAAACGAAAGCAAGCGATCCTTGAGATCATGAAGGATGAGGGAGTGTCGGCTGAGGAAGTCGATGAGGCCTGGGTGGATATCAAAGCACGCCGTGAGGAGGCTGAAAGGCGAGAAGTAGAAGCTCGCGAACGTGAGGAGGCTGAAAGGCGCGAAGCTCGCGAACGTGAAGAAAGGCGAGAAGCTCGCGAACGTGAAGAGGCTGAAAGGCGAGAAGCTCGCGAACGTGAAGAAGCTGAAAGGCGAGAACGTCGCGAGCGCGAGGAGGCCGAGAGACAGGAGCGTCTCGAGTTGAAACGACTAGAATTGGCAATCCTACTGTGTTCGCAGGCGCCTAGCGTAGCTTCTCCAACAGTTCAGGTCAGCGGTATTAGAATTCGGGATCAACTGCCACCGTTCGTAGTAGGCGAGGACATGGCGAAGTATCTCGTCAAGTTTGAACACGTCTGTGAGCGAAATGCTTTGGAGCAGTCTCTTTTGGCGCGGAACCTTCTAGCTCTTCTTCCCGGCGAAGTGTCCGACGCGATAACTTGCTTGTCGAGGGAAGCGTTTGAGAGCTATGACGAGGTTAAAGAAGTGCTCTTGAGACATTATAAGTTGTCACCCGAGGCTTTCAGGCAAAGGTTCCGGTATGCTGAAAAGGGGAATGAGTCACACGTTGACTTCGCGTTTCGTCTTAAAGCCGATTTGATTGAATGGCTCAAGGGCGAAGGTGTTTATGACGACCGCGATAAAGTGGTGGAATGCGTTGCATTGGAGCAATTCTACCGCTGCATCGAGGAGGATGTCAAACTTTGGCTGCAGGACAGACTTGGGGAAGTACAGTTAAACAAGGCAGCTGAGTTAGCTGAGGAGTATTATACTCGCCGAAAGTTGCATAGCAGGGCAGTGCGCGTTGAAAAGGATGAAAGGAAAGAGGGCTTTTCAAGGAAACCTGATCAACGGAAACCCGTTCCGCACCGTAATTTCAAAAAGGACCCGTCTCTTACGAAGGACAGTGTAGGGGAAGGGCAAACAGAAGCGGAGAAATCGAGTGAGGTTTCTACCTCACAGGCATTGGAATCGGAAAACAAACGGAAGCTGCTAATCTGCTACAACTGTAAAAAGGAAGGGCACATCGCTAGAAACTGTCAGGAACAGTTTGCCTTCGCAACGATCCGAGAATCAGAAAAAAAACATTCGGTTGTTGGAGCCGTATCTCCAAGAAATTAGGGTCAATGAGAAAACGTGCCGAGCACTTAGAGACTCAGCGGCAACCATGGACGTTGTCCATCCTTCATTGGTGTCTCCGGATGACTTCACAGGAGAATGCGCGTGGATCAGGCAAGTCGCCGAGGAGCAGAGTGTTCGCTTACCAATCGCCACGGTTGTCATTGAAGGCCCGTTCGGTAAGCTTCGCACCGAAGCGGCTGTGTCTGCCGCGCTGAACGATCGTTTTCCTTATCTTTTCTCCAACAACTCGGAGCAGCTCCTCAAAGAGCAGGGCAAATCGTTCTTCCCCAGCTTTGCGTGCATGGCCCTCACGCGATCGCAAGCGCGAAAGCTTTCGCGGAAGCTGGACCTGGTTCCATGCGGTGAACTCTCAAGTGACCTTGTCGGCGGGTCGACGGAACCCCAGAAAGGAAAGTTTCCGCATGAGTCATGTGAGCAGTCACGCGAGCGGCCCGTCGCCGACACGACCGGCGCGGTTTCCGGAGAAAGGGGAGACGACATGGCGCCATTGAGTCAGAGCGAGAGGGCTGCAACGCTCTCGCCTGTAGCGGAAAGTTGGAGCGAGCTGCCGAGAGTTGATCGAGAGACGCTCATTCGAGAGCAGAGTGAGGATCTCTCGATTGAAGCGCTAGTGGAAAGCCAAATTGAAGCGCTAGTGGAAAGCCAGAAAAACGCGGCAAAAGTGCTGTCGAAGGAGCACTACGAGAAATCGGGGAAGAAGCGCGTTTTTGAAGTTGATAATCAGGTAATGCGGCTGCAGCCATCCAAAGGGAACAAGCTCGAGGTTGATTGGGAAGGGCCCGCCAAAGTATTATCGAAGCCTTGCGATACAAATTATGAAGTGAAATTAGGAAGGCGGCCGGACAAAATTTACAACTTGAAAGCAGTCGTAAATCAGCTGTTGAATGCTTCAGATGAAGAGGGAGCAGAAGTTTTGAGTACTAGTGAGGTAATCGAAGGGGGATCGAAAGTAATCTGGGAGCAGTTGAACCTAGAGCCTAGCTTAAGTGAAGGAGGACCTGAGAAGGAGGACCTGAGAAAGATTGTTTCCGAGTTTGGGTATGTGTTGTCGGACCGTCCCGGAGACACGACGGTGATCGAACACGATATCGAGCTAAGCGGTGAGGAGTCAATCAGTAGCAAGTCGTATCGTTGTTCCCCTGTGCAACGTCGCAAGTGTGAGCCGCTCTTGGTGCCGCATAGGTATCGTCGCCTAAAAGTGGCCGGTTACTGAGGTGGAGCATGTTGCTCCACAGCGCAACTTTGACGTTCGCTAAAGAAAAAAAAAGGAAAGGTAAACGTTAATGCAGGTGCATTGAGCAGTGCGTTTAGTTAGTACCTTCTCAACCTTTCGGTTTCTGGCTGGCGATTCGGGGCAAAATTTTGACCTCATCACGACCTGGGCTAAGCGCTCTCGTTTAGAGTGATCTCAAGGGGCCAACTTTGTGGTATTCTAATTCGTTACGTTGTTGTACGTGGGAAAAAAAAATTTGAGTTGTCATTTTAGGAGTCTTGTGTCCCACATGTGCCTCTTGATGTAGAGGGAACAAAATTCCGATAGACACGTAGATAGGTATATGTTGTACTATACTTTGTCTGGTGTTCTGTCGGGTGACCGAAGGCACTTGCGTGTGTCGTGTGTTGTCTGTTGTCGATCCGTTCTTGGCAAGTTGCAGAACCATCGACAAGTGCTGAAACCGAAGATGGTCAGAAGAGACGAGTGAAGCTGGTCAGCAAGTTGTGGCGACAAGCCAGTGGAGCTGGGATCCGTCGTCAAAAATGGGATGTGTTCCCGGAACAGTTTGGAGCTGTATTCTCCCCATGGCCCTGGAGGCGAACCTGGAGGGACCTGGCGAACGAGCGCACCTGACATCCGAGCCCCGTGGAAGCAGCTCGTCTTTCCGGTGCATTGTCTGGCGGCGGGGGTGCTGTTATGCCAGCGAGTCCTCGTCAAACGTCCGTGCCTCTGAAAAAGGCAATCTGGGTCAAGGCCAGCCCGCCGTCCGCCTGGCGCGATCAACTCGACGGCGTGAACACGCGCGGCGCCCCTCTGGCCCACGTGCAGTGAGTCAGCTGCGCACGTGACAGCGAGCCGGCGTCCTCGTGTCTGGTGGTCTGACGCATGGCGCGGCAACCCCATTGGAGGAATCTGCCCTGACGACCAGCGGCGCTTCTGATTGGACATTTTGGTTGGACCCGGTGTAAATCAAAGAAGCCCTGCGGCGCGTCGCGATCGGAGGTCCTATGAGAGAGGAGTCCCCATGTCGGAGAGCCGACATGTGTGTGAGTCAGCGGTCTTAGGCGAAAGGCTGACCTATGTGTTAGAGAGGAGAGCTCGGCTCTTCGAGTCTCTGTCGGCCCCAGTGCCGAAATTGTAACGCCTCTGTATATATGCTGTACATAAACCTTGTTTAACTCACCGTCGTCTCGTCCGCTCGTCTTATCAGCTCTGCGCAGAAGCAGTCGCGAGCTGAGAAACATACGCTACCAAACGGCTGGTTACCTTCCCGGCGGAGTTGAAAGCAGTGGCGCCTTCGGGGCCGTGTTGGCGTCCCCGTCGTTCGCAACAGTGGTGGCTTCGGCGGGATCGGTCCGTCGTTCGCAATGCCACCAGGGATGGTGAAGGCTTAGTAGAGCGGTGGTGCATACAAAATCTAAAGTTAACGGTAAGACCTCACCAATCCCTAGCCGAACGCAAAACTTGACAAATGGTGGCGTCGGCGTACCGTGTCGGTGGTGTGAACGCGAGTGATGCGAAAAACCATCACATGATGACTTCACCATACGGCTTCACCATGGCATCACAGATTGCGAGAATTTTCGACGACATGACATCACTATGACGTCATCACGTGACGCTGGCGCTTGGCAAAAAGAGGGCCGAAGACAGTGGCTGTGCAAGCCCAGCTGAGCTGTAGGAATATCACAGAGCCTGTAGACAATGCAAAACAACGTGAGGTCCAGAAAGTTTTCGGAAGTGGGCAAGGAAGCATCTACACATCGACTAAGAAAATAAGGAAGGGGAGAATTTTTCGTATAATTCATAGATGTTCTTGTAGATTTTGTTCGGATGATAACCAGCGTGCGCAGAGAATGTCAAGGTGTTTACTTCCACATCAGACCTTTTTAAAGGTGGCCTGAATCACACTTTCAAGTTACCATCAGCGGACCTCAGTACTGAACTTTATTTCCTCATGCATCGATTGCCACCAATCAATTTAGAGTAATTTTACAGCGAAAGCTGTTATGAGATCACAACACGGGTCACGCGCATTTCTCTGCCGCCGTCGCCACCGGTGTCCGTTACGACATCGCGCAAAATTAAAAAAAAAAGGCAGATGCCACGTACAGTGGAAATCGATGATATGCAAAGCAGGAATGAGAAATTCTGATATGTCACTTTAAAATCAGCACACCGTTTCGAGGTGGAGGTAAACGATGCCGTCCATGACATTCGCGTCATGAGTATCATGTTTGGATGGGTCGTTTACCTTCGTCATATATTCACGTCACGTGATACCGAATTCAGTACACGTGGAGCAAGCAAAACGGCCACGAGCACGCTATGACCGTGGTATATTGTCATGTTCCTACGTAACATGCGCGTCAGGATTGTCAAGTTTGCACCAGTTCTTCATGCATTGGCGTCACGTAACATCAAATTTGGTATATGTGAAGCTAGCAAAACGGCTGCGAGCGCATCATGAAGGGCCCAATATACTCCAATGTAGCGTTGACGCACGCGCACGCTGGGCATAGCGACGCTACCGTAGCAAAACGCGAGCACTCTATAGTCTGACGCCAAGCGCGTCCAGCGTCCGTCGGCACGGCCCGACGGCAACCGGCGCGAAAGGCGACATGCTGCATTTCGCGCCGATTCGTTACCCAGACAACACTGCGTCTCCCTCTTTTCGTGACGGAGGGATGCCGGACGCACGGACCCGCGCATGCGTCAAAGCAATGCAGCGCGGCGCGCGCCTGCGAGTATATATATGGCAGGAACGGCGCCTGGCGTGACAGCGCCGACGTGATGCGACGAAATGAACGCTGGTGAGCAAGCGCACCGCGTCACGTCGAAATGTATTGGTGCATTGAATGTGGCATGTAGTCATATTGTCACATGACCCGCATCTCATGATTATCATGTTTGCACCAGTCACATGCCTTCGTCATCTATTGGCGTCACCTAATACCAAATTTGTCATATGTCAAGATAAAGAGACGGCCGTGAGTGCATCATCAGTGTGGCATGTAGGGATGTTGCTACATGACACGCATGTCGTGATTATCATGTTTGTAGGTGTCATTTACCTATGTAGTCTGTTCGCGTCGCGTAATATCAAGTTTGGTCATGTGAAGGTAACGAAACGGCCGCGAGCGCATCATGAGCGTAGCATGTAGACATGTTACATGACAGGCATCTCTTGTTTATCATGTTTGGACCAGTATAATACGCATGCATGCACATGCCTTCAACATCCATTAACGTCCCGTAATACTAATTTTGGTATAAGTGAAGCTAGCGAAACAGCCGCCAGCTCATCATGAGCGTGGCATGTAGTCAAGTTGTTACATGACACGCATCTCATGATTATCATGTTTGCACCAGTCACGTCCCGCATTCTATTCGTTTCGCAAAATGTTTAAAGAGTACCTAATCACAAAACGTGTTTTCTAAACTCTGCCGTCGTGCCTTACTCCTAATTTTAGTATTTCTTTTACTCACTATACCACTTGCTGTTACACAGAACTTTTCTTGCCTTGTTGTTATCAAATTTTAACCATTCTTTGCTTAATTCGTACAAAGTGTTTTTTTACTGCTTGCTGCATTGTTATCGCACTTGACTTATTCTCTAACGGAGGTCCCCCCGACAGTTTTCTAACTTCGGGACCTCCTCTGTACTGTAAAATTTTATTCATGTATATGTATGCATTCCTGAAATAAAGTTTGATTTGATTTGATTTGATTCATTCACGTCCCGTAATACCAAATTTAGTATATGTGACGCTAGGAAAATCACCGCGAGCGCATCATTAGCGTGGCATGTAGTCATGTTGTTACTTGACACGCATGTGTAAAAACATCTAACTGCTCTTGAGTGTGCTGCCTAAATTGCCTTTCTTTGCATCAATTATACGCTGTAATAAGTGCAAAGTGAGCCTTGTTTGGCCCTGAAGGCCCACCAAACGGACCTGAAAAAAACGCCAGGCCTGCGCAGAAGGCGCAACACAGTCACAGCGAAAACTAGAAGAGAGGCCTTTTACAGCCTACATGCAACGCATGTCATTATTTTCCCGTTAGTGTCTCTCGCTTGTGTTCCCCAAGCAAACATGCTATACCATACCAGTTTTGCCACATGCCATGTGAACGAAACCACCGCCAGGGCTGCAGGACCATGAAATGTAAATCATGAAATTGATGACATACATGTCATAATTTTTATGTCATGGCTAGTCAGACATGTTCTTCGTAGTCATGTTATGCCATACCGATTTTGGTATCGATACGGTTATTGAAACGGCCAGGAGAGCTAAAAGTCGTAGGCGGATAGATAGATAGATAGATAGATAGATAGATAGATAGATAGATAGATAGATAGATAGATAGATAGATAGATAGATAGATAGATAGATAGATAGATAGATACGCTCAAAGTCGCCAAAGCTCGTTAAGAAATGCTTCGCATATAAAAACATCGCACTAATGACACAGTGGGCCTCAAACATGGGTCTACTGGGTGCGAGCTGAGTATTCTACCACTGAACCACATGGGTGCTTGGGACTTCTCGGCAAACTTGCCTCAGGCAGGCTTGATCTCAAGAAAGCAATCGTGTTAATACGACTTATAAAGCGTTGTAAAACAGCAAAAGAACAACCAGTCGTCGCACAATGCGAATAGCGTAAAGAGTGGGTCGTCCAATGCTCCAACCCATTACAAAAGCTTGCTTTTGTTCCCCTATTAACTGTGGCGCTTGCCCACTTCAGCCATAATTCCTCATCGTCGTCAGCCAGTTCATGAGCAATCGGCACGAAATGCCTTGCAAGTTTTTAGCGGATACCGCGCTTCTAAGAAGAATGACGAAAAATAGCAAAGCGAATGCCAGCCTAATACCCGAAAAAAATTAATTATAATGCCCTAGTGGGTATCAAGCACGTGTGCTTGCAGTAGTTACCCTATGAGTGTTTTGAAAAGATCTGAAAGGCCGCTCTTCTAGCTTTCACGGTGACTGTGCTGCGCCTTCCGAGCAGGCCTGGCGTTTTTTTCACGTTCCTTTGGCGGGCCTTCAGGGCCAAACAAGGCTCACTTCGCACTCATTACAGCGTATAATTGATCCAAATAAAGGCAATTTAAGCAGTACACTCAAGAGTACTTAGATGGTTTTACACATGCGCTTCCTTCAACTTTTTGAACTTTATTTCTTTTAGCCATAATGTGCACCATTTAAAGTCTTGCATATAGAATAAATTTTCGGTGACTACAATCATCGTGTGAAATAATATCTGTCAACTAACGCAAACGTCAGCTAAAATGGCAATATTACAAGTTGCTCGTAAATGGCGGTGATTGATACGTATGAAAAGAACATAGGATCGGCGACCTGTCCTTGGGGTCAGTCCTCAATTCTTTGTGAAAATTCTTGCACCTTTGATAGTATTTTTACAGACCCAAACGTTCATCGCAGCTTAGTATTCGCGTTCACTGTTTATCAATCACATCTACACTCGGTTTTTAACGAGGCCGCATATCACAAGAGAACATTTCAACAGCTAAGCGTTGCCCCGCCACGGTGGTCTAGTGGCTAAGGTACTCGGCTGCTGACCCACAGGCCGCGGGTTTGAATCCCGGCTGTGGTGGCTGCATTTCTGATGGATGCGGAAATGTTGTAGGCCCGTGTGCTTAGATTTGGGTGCACGTTAAAGAACCCCAGGTGGTCGAAATTTCCAGAGCCCTCCACTACGGCGTCTCTCATAATCATATGGTGGTTTTGGGACGTCAAAGCCCACATAGTGGAGTATAGTGGACAACAGCTAAGTTGTATAGGGCTAGGTTCTGGTGAAGCGTGTCTCTAGGCCAGAGACACGTAGAAAGACTTTCAACTCTTCTCAACCCTCGCCCATCTTTCCTCGGCACAAGGGAGCCTAGACCCTCCCTACCACTGATCTGTCTATCACAAGTGTAGCCGCATTTCGCAGTGGAACTCCCTATCAAAGCAATATTCTCGTGAAGTCAAGTTTGTACCCGCAGTGTTATCAGATCAGTGTATACTGCATGGAAGAGAACAAGGAGGACAAGCAGACGGGAACAAGTGAAATTATCAACTAAAGGTTTTTTTTTCACATACTGCATGCATATGACTAAAACATGGAAAGAACAGTTAGCTGTTAAGAAACAAACAGAAACAAAAATTTCTGCACCAGATACACGACGCTGAAGAATATGCTCGTTGTTCATTCGTTTTATTTTCTGAGAACTATAGCTGCAGAGTTTGTCTAAAAGACCAATTAACAGTTTGCTGACGCTGTTGTTAGGTTGGTGCACAATTTTCTCGGCTTCAATATTTATATTGTAAGGCCATCTTTGTGCATCTGTATTCTTGCTGTGCTTTCAGCTGCGCATGAAAACCACATGTGTGACTCCCTGTACCAAGAAACTTTCATCTAAGTTGCGAACGTTGCGTGTCTACTCAAGCAGGCACTCATTATTAGAGCACTTTCCAGTCTGCGCTATATAACGAAATGATAACAAAATTTTGTAAATTATATTCATGTAACACCTAAAAACTGCGTTTATGCATGACTTTGGTAGAGTGTCGAGGCTTGCTGCTAGCACATGCCGATCTGGCAAGTTGGGAGAGCTTGTAAGATGCACTGAAAACAATGTGCGCGCATACGTTGACCTACTTTTTCAATCCGGCGCGATAGCTGATACATATATAGGATCACCGCGACTTGGTCGCTTTTGCTTAGGTTCCGTTTATTGTGATCAGCACTTTCTCCTCGTTTGGCCTTTTGTGGTTTCAGCCACAGGAGCGATAAGCGAGTATAGGTAGCCAGCATCTAATTCGACGCATTAGATTTTGGAAGTTGATGTCCATAATAGGGATGCAAGACTGGTCTACGGTGCAAGCAAAGTAGGAGTTTACTATGCCTCTCCTAACCATCTAGCTGTGAGCTGATATACCAGCTGAAAAAAAGCTTAATAGCCCAGAGCTCTACGTAGCTTTCATGTGTAGGTAACGAATCGACTTGTTCCGTGGCAGTTTGAGGGTCCGGACGAGTGGACTCAAGGAAGAATGACATTTTTGAGAGCTTGGTTACGCTCGTTGATTCACAGTTAAACATTTTATTTTCATGTTGTGGGGTCTCGAGCAGCGAGAGAGCGCCACACTCTTGGAGTGAACGGACTCAGTAGACGCGGTCGAACCGAACGAAGCCAAACAACTTACATTTATTTATTTACCTTCTTTTAGAACGATGATATCGTCAGCCAAATCAGTATATAACATCAATTGTGATCAACACGCTATAACATCATTACACAATATTCCACCACACTCAGCAACATAACAAACACAATAACACACCCCCAAGGTGGCATCGTCACTGCTTTACTCACCACAAGGACCCCGGCAGACAGCCCGAGGTGCCGTGCACCGGGGTCCCACTGCGAGAGACAACCGTACGGGTCAAACGCCATCAGCGAAAAAGACCCACTCAATTCTCTCCTGCCGCCACCAAGGCTTGCCACCAGGGGTCACCGCCAGTGCTGGCAAGTTCAGTTCGGGCTGTCACGGTGGATGGACGTGTTTTTCGAGCGCTCCGGATCGACTGCGCAGATAAGTGTTTTTGCATGTTTTGAGCTTGTCTTTATAATTATAAGGCAGCGGTTGAAATCTTCGTAGCACTAATTTTATGGTACGGCTTTTTCGGGGGCCAGTCACCAGGTATTTATTAGTTAATGCGGGTGTGTGTGTTTGAATTTTTTTTCTTTTGAACACGCAAATTTTTGTAGTAGAGCTTAGACTTTCTTTTTTTTCGTAGTGCACGGCTCGAGTTTAGTAGTTATCGAATATAGGGACAATTGGTGTCAGAAAGACATGGTTAAAAAGACTGCAAAGTGTTCAGGATGTCGAGTGGGTTTGAAAGTGGACTCAAGCGTAGAAGCGGATGGAGAAGAGGCTGACGCGAAGTGTAGGCAATGTGAGGTCGAGGAAAAAATGGAGAAAATGATGGTTGCCCAAAGTGAACTGCTGGTGAGAATCGATGAAATCGAGACTGCGTTGGCGACAGAGCAAGAAAAAACGAGGGCAATGGGAGAAAGACTGAAGTCCACCGAGGAAGCACTATTCAATCTCTTGATGCGTTCCTTTTAAATTCCCGACATGTGGTACTTTTAGGGGATTTCAATTGTGTCTTAGACTCACACGCAGACGTTCAAGGCCCAGGTCGCGGCCGGTCAAACTGGAATGCCAGAGAACTCGAACGTCTAGTTCAGCAATTGGCATTGAGTGACATTCATCAAAGTGTGCATGGCAGTAATTATGCCTATACTTGGCGTCGAGCAGCGTCGAGCAGCCGAATTGATCGCGTGTATGCATCCCCCAGTCTCATTACCTACGTTCACGACACCGGGGTAATGTCATTGCCACCGACACCAGTGTACATTAGCGACCATCGGCCGGTTATGTTATCTCTCCGCCTGCCAGTGGGGACGCCAACGGTTCAGAGACCATGGCGTCTCGATTGCCGCGTCCCCCAGGACTCTCAGGCTACGGAGAAATTATCCCGAGCGTTACGCGCATCGCTCATTGGGGCCGATGTAGCTGATTGGGATCGCCTCAAAGAACAGTGGCGGCATCATTGCAGTGCGTCGGGCTGAAGACTTTGCACCCGTATGTCGAAAGATGCGTCATTGTTAATCCAGAAGATACGCATTGCCAATCGAGATCCCAGTCCTTCCAATGTAATGCGGGCATGGCAAGAGGAGCTCGTCGAACGGTACCAGAGTATTATGCGCGCTTCTTCACTCTCGGCTGCAGCTTGGCGCTGTAGACGTGCACCCTGTGCGCACCCTGAGGTGCTAAGGTATGCACGCAGAGCTCTGCTTTGTCCACCAGGCTCGCCTGCCCACTCGCTGAACTCTATCACCCCAGCTGCTGCGGGTACGCGCGACTTTCAGGAATTCACTCAACACTTTGAGTCAATAGCTAAACCTGGTGCTAATGTCTGTTACCCGGGATCCGTTTCTTCGCATCCTCTGCTAACAGATTTACCTCATGATTCCAACATGTCAAATGACGTCCTCCTGATACATTCCATGATTTCGCTATTATCTCCGGTGCAAGGTTAAACTTCTCTAAAAGCCAGTATTTTTTCATTGGCAACCCCAGCGGTCGTATCAACATCACGTCGCCTTTACAGTGGTCTCCTGAGATTTCAATACTCGGAGTTACTTTCACTGTATTTGGTATACAGTATAGCATCTGGTCATCCGTTGTACAAACTCTTCTAAATGATATCAAAGCAGCCAGGTACTTCGAATTCTCCCTCTTGGAACGCCGATACTTAACTCAAACGGTGTACCTAGGAAAATTTTGGTACCTTTGCCATTCTGTTAAACCACCGCTCCACGTCTGCAGGAAAGTGCAAAGCTGCATCAGTTCATTTTTTTGGTCTGGTGGCACAGAATTGTTATCGCGTCCAGCGTTAGCTCAACCGCGAGATTAAGGCGGTTTTGCATTCCCCGACGTTTCCGTCGCGGCTTCTACATTGTGCCTCCGCACTCTATTGCGAATACTAAGCAATGATGACATGCCCGCTCTGACACTGGCTCGCTACCATCTGGGGCCATCACTACGTGTCTTCTTGCCGGATAGCCAAATAAACAAAGGTCCCCAATCAACTGAATTACCATCTTTGTATCGAGCCCTTCTGGCATTTCACCGACGTTTGGAAGCTACGTGCCCAGAGATAGAGGTGGCCGATTCTAAAGTGGTGGACACAATGGCCGCCCTTCTACGGCCCTTGGTGCCCCAGCATCGTCAATCTGTATTGAACCGCGCTTGGAAACCAATAACTGCCGCAGTGTTGCCAGGGCATCTCAGAGACTTTGTCTGGAGGTTGGGCTGGGGCTTGCTCCCCACGCGAGATCGGTTGCAGCGATGGCAGGTAGTTCGCACTTCCACTTGCCCCAACTGCGTCATGGTAGAGACCAATCGACATGCGACGTTTGAATGTGTGGTTTCCCGCCTTTTTTGGCTTGTGGTTAATGCTGGTTTTCGGGGACAGGGTGTGCGAACTTTCGTGTCCAATGGCCGATTTCCGCGCAGCCGCTTCTTCGCTCTCTTAATAGTTGCGGGGCTGTTCAGCCTTTGGAGAAACCGATGTGAGGCCGTAGCTGCCAATTGCCGCCGGCGTGCCTTGTGGCCGATACTGGGGAGAATGAGACGAGAGATCCTCGCGTTCCTCTCCGAAGAGCTTTTCTTCCTCGGGGAGCAAGAGTTTCTGCGGCATTGGTCGTGCCCTTTCGTCAAGGTGGAACACGATAGGATACAACTCCTTTTTCGACCGACTTGGTGCTAAGCAGCGCCCGTTGAGTTGTTATATATGATTTCATTTGTTACAAATTGTGTTTCATTTGAATTCATTGTATCGTTATACCCTTGTATCGTGATATCACATTGAATTTTTGTGTACATGTATGCCAACATAATCTTGTATATTAGAGCAAATTTCTTCACTGTAACGTAGTGATGTTAGTTGTGAAATATAGATGTGCCGAAGTGTATGTGCCCTGTTACTGGAATGATATGAAGCCTTTGTGCTCTGTACATGCTGTAAATAAACTTTTTCTAAACAAGGAAGCACTAGCGAAGCTGAACAAAGAAGCGGCCTACGGAGAGAACAGTAGAGAACCGGCAACCAAAACGGTGGAGAAGGAAGCACAAGCAAGTTTGGAAAAAACAGGTTTAGCCGGTTCAACTGTCGCAAGGCCCAGCTTCAGCGAGGTAGTGGTGGGGCTGGGAGGGGAAAAAGCAGCTGGCGTCACAGGTGCAAGTAGCCCCCGGTGCAGGACGCTCCAGCTGAAAAGTCACAGCATGTGATAATAGCCGGGGACTCGAATTTAAATCGATGCACAGAAGCCATCAAAGAGAGGGTAAGAGGTGACAAGAGGGTTGCAGTAGGGGCGTTCCCAGGATGCAAGCTTGAAGCAGTCATGAGGCAAGCGAGCGCAAAACTCAAAACTACAGCTGATAGACGAAACTTCGTGATAGTTTCAGGCGGTTTAAACGATGTCTTAAATGAAGATACAGCAGGACTAGCAGCCATACTGGCGAAAGGTGTCGATGACATGCGCGCCACTTCTCCCAATACAGGTAGTGATATGCACGATACCGGAGGTACTGGTGCGTGATAGCAACCTGCAAAGAGCGGTTGTAAACGCAAACCAAGATATATGGCAGATGAGTCGAGAGAAAGGCTTTGAGGTGGTGGAAATAAACAGAGAGGTGTATAGGTGGGGCGGTTTTCAACGAGACAGAATTCACTTCGATGGGCGGCTAGGTCATGAGGTGGGTCGGCGACTTGCAGGACGCGCAGTAGATTTTTTGGGGGGCAAGCGAGCCCTTCGGGGTGCAGGATAGCTAGTAACGAGGAAAAAAACAAGGGAGACTCTTTGACAGGTCGTATGGACAGATACGATTCCAAAGTGGCACCATTATCTAAGATAGGCAGAGTCCGGGGCAGAAATAGACATAGCCACGAGCGCCGAGCCAATTCAGACATAGGGTATATTAACATGCAGGGTAGTAGGAACAGGCTGAAGTGGCAAGAGATAGAACAACAGCTAAGGGAAGAGAGGCCGATGGTATATGGTTTCGTAGAAACACATCTCAGGGACATAGAACAACCTCCGAACAATCCGGACTACGCGTGGGAATATTGTAATAGAACAGAAGGCAGCAGAAAGGAGGGTGGTATTGGGGCATTCATTCATAAAAGCACAGACTGGCAAAGGGTCAAGCAGGAGTGCAAGGAACATTTATGGCTTAAAGGGAAAGTGGCAGGTCAAATGACACTCCTTGGTTTCGTGTACTCGTGGACGGGAGCAAAGGCCAGAGAGGAAAACCAGGCAATGGTAGAGTTTATATCAAAGGACATTCATGAGGTAGGAAGAGAGTGTGAGATAATTATACTAGGAGACATGAATGCGCACATAGAAGATATCGATGGGTATACCGACCCGACAGGCAAAATGATCATGGATATGTGTGAAAGGCTTGATTTGATTATTTGCAACAGTACCGAGAAGTGTGAAGGGCAAATAACATGGGAGGTAGGAAGGCTGCAGTCGACGATAGATTATGCACTGATGTCACATAGGATGTATGATAAGCTCAGGGGAATGCACATAGATGAAGGTGGCTCCAGAAGTCTGGGTAGTGACCACAAACGTATCAAGCTAAGTTATGGAAGAGCGGTGAAAGTGGGAAGGAGACAAGATGAGCAACTAGAGGAAAATTTTTATTCAGAAAGGCAAATTGAAATAGCCACTAAACAAATTGAGAAAGTAATCACGGAGGATAATAAGACAGTGTGGACATACATGAATCTAATTAGACTCTTTGAGCTAGAGCTTGCTAAGACACGTAACAAGTCACCCCGGAAAAGAAGACACAAACCCAAAAGTTGGTGGGATGAGGAAGTTAAGAGAGCCATAGCAAAACGTCAGGAAGCCTCTAGAGAACACAGACATGCTAAGCAGTGGGCTGAACCGACAGATGATGTTGAAAGAAAATGGGAAATCTTTCTAAGCTGTAGAATGGATAAATCCCTTCTGATCAATGAAAATATTAGAAGAAAGGGAGCTCAGTGGCTGGCAGAAGTACATAAAAAAGATAGAAAGGCAGCTGCGAAATTTCGGAACCATCTAAACTCCCTAATAAATAAGACGAGCCTAGAGCAGAGTTTTATAACTACAGCCCAAGGTGCCAGGCTAGAAGGGGACGAAGCTATTGAATATATAAGAGCAAGGGTGACAGAAAAATTTCAACAAAGAAGTACTTTGCGCACCACAATAGACAAGGACGAATCAAGTGGTGCAATTGCTCCGTTTTCACAACGAGAGTGGGAAAGGGCTGAGAAAATGGTTCCTAGTAGTACATCAACAGGCCCAGATGACATTCCAATTAGGCTGATAAAGACATTAGGTCCGAAGTCTAAGCAGGCTTTGAGAGAGGCAGTGAGCAAAATAATAATCGATGGTGAAGTTCCCGATGGATGGAAACTTAGCTGGATGTGCATGATCTATAAAGGAAAGGGGGACAAAGCTGACATAAACAACTACCGTCCTATAACAGTGACATCAGTGGTCTACAGGCTGGCGATGCAGATTATAAAGGAAAGACTGCAGGCATGGATAGAGGATGAGGGGGTGCTGAGGGAACTGCAAAATGGGTTTCGGAAGCACAGGAGGTTGGAAAACAATTTGTTCTCACTGACGCAGTGCATCGAAATAGCAGAAAAGGAACACAGGCCCCTGTGGCTAGCATTTTTGGATATCTGGGGAGCGTACGATAGCGTGGTTCAAGAGAAAACGTGGGGAATACTGGACACACTAGGCGTGGAACATGTAGTCACTAATCTTTTAAAGGGTACCTATAAAGGTAACAAGGTAGTTATAAAGTGGGAAAAACAGGTATCCAAGCCTGCAAAGGTAAAACGGGGCTTAGACAGGGGTGCCCCCTGTCACCCTTATTATTAATGATGTACTTACAAGGATTAGAGGCAAAATTAGAGGGAAGTGGACTGGGCTTCAACCTCTCTTTAGTCAAACAAGGAAAACTTATTGATCAGGCACTACCAGCATTAATGTACGCAGATGATATAGTGCTAATGACCAAAAACAAGGAAGATTTGCAGAGATTGATGGACGTCTGTGGTAATGAGGGAGATAGGTTAGATTTTAGATTCAGTAAGGAAAAATCAGCAGTGATGATTTTCAATGACAACGAAGGTAGTGAGCTTAGGATACAGGACGTCACGCTAGAGATAACAGATAAATACAAATATCTTGGCGTATGGATAAGCAATGGGACCAAGTACCTGAGGGAACACGAAATATACGTGACGACTAAAGGTAACAGGAATGCAGCAGTGATGAAAAATAGGGCACTGTGGAATTACAATAGGTATGACGTTGTGAGAGGAATATGAAAAGGGGTCATGGTTCCTGGGCTGACGTTCGGCAATGCGGTCTTGTGCATGAGATCAGAAGTTCAAGCAAGATTAGAAATTAAGCAACGTGGAATAGGTAGGCTTGCTTTAGGAGCTCACGGGAATACACCAAATCATAGAGTACAAGGTGATATGGGAGGGACATCATTTGAGGGCAGGGAAGCTAGCAGCAAGAGAAAATTTGAGAAGCGATTGAGAGAAATGAAGGAGGAGCGTTGGGCTAGGAAGGTTTTCAGCTACTTGTACATGAAGAATGTCGATACAAAATGGAGGAAGCAAACCAGGAAGTTGACTGGTAAATACTTAGAAAACAGCAGGTGGCCAAACCAAAAAGAACTATCGGTTAAGAAGAAAGTGAAGGAGACGGAGACTGACATGTGGAAAATGGGCATAATTAAGAAGTCCGCACTAGAGATCTATCGACCTTTTAAGCAGGAAATTGCCAAGGAAAGGATATATGATAATACTCGGGGTAGTTCTCTACTGTTTGAGGCAAGGACGGGAGTACTGCGAACCAAGACATATCGGGCCAAATACGAAGGGGTAGACACAGTATGCAGTGCGTGTGGAGAGGAAGAAGAAACTGCTGAACACTTGATAATGATCTGAAAAGGGCGTCACCCTATAGTTCAGGATGATGGCGCAGAGTTTTTCAAAGCACTGTGGTTTAGGGACCGGGAGGGCAAAATAGACTTTAAGCAAGTAGACTTAACTAGAAGGAGGTTATCTGATTGGTGGCTAAAGTCAAGGCACGAGCGAAAATTAAACTCTTCACTGCAAAGTACGAATCTTCAAACTAACTTTTTAAGGAAAAAATAAATAAATATAGTTTTCAGTTCTTTAAGTATTACGGCTTGGTGGCGCTAGCCACCGCCCGATCTAAAGGGTACAGCCATATCCATTCATTCGTCTAACCATGATTATGATAGTGGTGATTAACGCTAGCGAAAACAAACGCCACCGACCGCTCAATAGTTGTTACTTTGAAATACGGCTTCTACGCGAGGCACGTGCGCCACGCGGCGCAAAGAACTTTACAAGGGTTGTCAGCACGCTCGCATTTCCCAATCTTAATTCAAAGCATGAGTTTTCGCTGCTCCCTTGAAGGGGATGGATGTAGACCACCACGGGCGCCTGCCGGCACCAGCGGCGTCAGCGGCGGCCGCCCCCAGGAAGCGGATGGGACAAGCGAGTGACAGCGACAGTGAAGATACTCATGCTTATTATCTCAGCAGTGAGGACTTTTCAGATGACGGTTTCCAACCTGTGCTGAGCCGCAAAGCGAAGAGGAGGAACATGGAGACATGCTCATCCCCAAGTATACAAACTCTAAGTGAAACGCCAAAGTCGAACACTTATACCATCCTGTTTCGGCCTGCACTTCTTACCGTCAGCATGAAACGCCTTACCACACAGTCTGTGTCGAGGTCTCTGCAAGCGCTCGTGCCAAATGAGATTACGGACATAAGAGTGAAAACCAGAAAGAATATACTGGCTGTGGACGTCTTGCACGCAAGCGCTTTGGGCGTTCTGTGCAGTGTAACTGACTTAGTCGGCAAGCAGGTGCGCTCTCATGTTCCCTTGGAATCTGATGTAGTAACCGGCGTGACCTACGACATAGATGTGGCTATTTCAAGTAACGACTTACGACTTCTTGTCAAATCAACAACTGATACTCCCATTTTTGATGTCACCCGGCTGGGCAAGTCTCGCTGTGTGAAGATTGCGTTTAGGAGCACATCCCTCCCCTCTCATGTGAAGGTTGTGTACTTCAGACATGCTGTACGGTCTTTCATTGCAAAGCCTCTCCAGTGCCGTAAATATATGAAACTTGTACATGTGAGCAGCGTCTGCGAGAATCTGACGGCTTGCAAAAAAAATGAGGCGGATAAGTGCTTCGCTATTGTCAAGAAATGCTCAAATTGCCAGGGATCCCATGAATCCACATTGAAGGACTGCCCTTGTATTCAGAAGGAAATTTCTATTTTGAAGGAGATGGTGCGCGATCACTCATCTCATCGAGAAGCCGCAGCTAAACAGAAGGCGTTGTTCACGTCGACGTCGGTCTTCAAGGACGTCCGCTACCTCCTCGATGCGTTTGCCAGCTCTTTCATCATTACCACCTCCTTTACCTCCCAGAACACATGCTGTGAAAAAGACTGTAAAGTACATTGCTAGTGAGCACACCCTAACTGTGACAGACTGGCCGGCGCTTCAAAGGAAAGCAGCACTCGCTCGCTGGATTTCGTGCTGACCGGTTGTGCCCCCCCGATCTCCGACGACAGTGCAGATGTGGCTTACTGGGCTCACCTTACGCCATCTCCTGACGCCCATCTCCGACGACAGCGCAGCTCTGGCCGACTGGGCTCACTCAACGCCATCTCCTGACGCCGACAAGAGCACTCGCCGAGTGGTGCCCCGTCCTCGGACTCCTGCGACCGTGTCTATCTTTCCCATCTCCTCTTTACTTCCGTCGCTCGCTGTCCCTGTGCCTCGCTCTCTCCTTTCTGTATCTCTATATACACTTTAATCCTATTCTTTTAATCCCTCCTTACCCCCATCCCTTGTGACCTACTGTTCAGGTGTCGTACTCTCACACAGACAGATACGGGGCTCACTTTTCTCTTCTTTTCCCTTTAGGAATCACATAAAAAAGAAACCAGCATCAAGAGAACGAAAGGAGTTCTATGCTATGACGGCCAGCCCGAGATCCCGATTCGGGATCTTTCCAACCGAGACAGGCAAGTGACTGCAATCGTGTCTTCATTGATTGCCATGGTTCGGACGCTAGTAAGCAGCATACAATCTCTCTCTCCTAAGAGTGCACTGCAAATACTGGATGCACTGATTCCAGTGCTTGCTGACATCGTATAAGCACAATGGCTCAACAAAATTTTGTCTTCCGCGCTGAAGTTAAAAGAGCGTTGATTTTTCAATGGAATGCCAGAGGCATGAAGTCCGGTATCTCGGACTTTCGCCAATTCGTTCGGGCCAATGAATTCCCTATGCTTGTCATATGCGAACCAAACGTATCAATGCCTTATAGATTGTCCGGTTATGAAGCTTTTTGTTCGGCCGCTTGCGAAGAACGAAGCAAAGTAATTGTTTACATTCGCCTGGACTTGACTTATGTTTCAAACTCAGTAAGTTAGAATGACGACAATCAGTACGTGTGTCTTCGTGTAAAGAATAATGCTGTTTCGTTCACACTTATTGGTGGATATTTATCTCCGTCAGCGTGAATTGACTGCAACCAATTAAAATAAATCCTAATGAAGACCAATGGGCCTTAGATAATCACCAGAGACTTCAACGCCCATCATATGCTTTGGGGGAGCACTAGAATTAATGCCAGGTGCAGGAATATTGTTACATTCACTTCCGATTACAACCTTTGCCTCATGAACGGTGGTAACACAACATATTTAAGCGGTCTCACGTATGACAGTTGCCTTGACCTGACATTTGTATCACGATGCTTCTCTCATAAAGTTAAATGGTTTTGCGACATTGAGACTCATGGGAGTGACCACATACCCACATACGTGAAGATCGATGGACTCAGAAAAATGTTTCTCCCGGTGTTGTCATTGGCATTGACTGGTCGATGTTTACATCACGTGTTGAAGACGCTTGTCAAGAAGGCCTTGCATGCAGCCTGGAAAATACCATCGTGGAAGCTATGCAAGCGTCTTAATGTAAATTATCATTCTCGTCTGAAATAACGCAGTTCAACATTGAACTGGAAAGATTACGAACTATATGGAGGCGTGCTGAACGACGATACAGACGCACAAAATCAATTTACGACCTGAGAGAAGCAAGACGGCTCCAGAAAAAGATTCAACGACGCATTTACAAGCTGGAGAGCGAATGCTGCAAAGCCTTCTGCGAATCTCTAGACCTTCGTAAAACCGCTGTCATATATCTGGAGAACAGTTCGTGGTCTTCGCTCCTCTCAGCAACAACAGCACCCTTTTAAAGCTTTGGCACTCCTTTATGAAAAAAATAGAACTCGAGGTGGCTGAAGAATTTCGCACGATGGTTGCCGAGAATATTATGAACGAGAGCATTGACGCCACGATCGTTCCTAAGACTCGATGACCAGAAATGGACGTTCCATTCACCATGGAAGAACTTGAAGGTGGGTTAGTCGCTTCTAGGCGCACGTCATCGCCAGGTCTTGCTGGTATTACTTATAGCGCGTTGGGACATCTTAGACAAAAAGCCAGAAGAGAACTTTTAACATGGTTCAATAACTCCTGGTTCAGCGGCAGTGTTCCTTGAAGATGGAAAACAAGTCGATTAATACCTCTTCTGAAAACGAGAAAATCTCCATTGGACTTGACAGCGCAACGCCCACTTGCCCTCGCAAGCTGCCTCGGAAAAGTGGTGGAAGTAATGGCTCTATTTCGTCTCGAGTGGTACTTGAAACAATACACCAACTATCCTTCCTGCATGGCAGGCTTCCGTCGGGGCCACTCCTCCATCGACTGTGTCCTTGATTTATTGACATTTGTTCAACAAGAAAAAAGTCGCAAGCGTAAATCAGTGGCACTCTTTATTGACGTGAAGGGTGCATATCACAATGTAGCTCACGATGCCATCCTATCTTCTCTCGAAGCAATGGGCATTGGTGGACGAATGTTTCTATGTATAAAGGCTATATAACTGGCAGGTGCATTTTTGTGCAAACAGATGAGGGTAAAACTACTGAGCACAACACCTACTGCTGAGTACCTCATGGGGGAGGTGTTCTAAGCCCCACATTGTTCTATGTTGTCTTCATTGGTTTGGCGGAGGCTCTGCCAAAGTCAGTGTGCCTATCCATATACGCTGATGATATTTGCCTTTGGAGTGCTGCAGTTACTCGCCCTCAGATGCGTTCGCGAATACAGTGGGCAGCAACCCTCAGAAACAGCCTAACTTCAGAAACAAGGCCTGACTAATTCAACTGTGAAGCACGCGTTGATTGCGTTCACGCACAAACCAATGACGCCATATCTTTTTTACATCAATGAGCAGAGTGTCAAATATGCACAGACGCATCGTTTTCTTGGCATAATAATCGACAGAAGTCTTTCGTGGAACCCGCATTACGTGTACTTGAAGAACAAAACTGCTATCTATTGAGCATATAAAAAAATTATAGTGCGGGAAAGCATGGAGAACTTCTGTGGCCTCCTTGTTACATTTGTACAGGGCTCTATTTTTGGGTCTTTTGTGCTACAGCTTGCCGGTACTGACGAACGTTTGCAAATCCAATATTCATTCATTGGAGAGTTTGCAGGGTCAGGCACTGCGTATCTGTCTACGACTGCCCCAATGCGCTTCAACTTATGCCACAATCGTGCTTGCCAAGCACCATCTGGTCGGGACATATACAGTTGTGGATTGCTTCAGAGCACACATTCAACATGCCAGCCATGTCCTCGACCTGCACTTGGCCTTCTACCCTCCGAAATACCACGTGCGACGTTTTCAGACGTCATAGCCAAGCACCTAAACAGCCTTCCGTCACAATTTACGCCAGCTACGAGAATTGCATGTCCCATGTGGGGCCTCCACCAGCCGCAGGTACGTCTAGAAATTCCGGTAATCAAAAAAAGCAGTCACATCAGAGTAGCATTGAAGCAAGCAACGCTGCTAATATTATAAGAGTTGTACTTGGACTGGAGACAGATATACAGTGATGGGTCGGTCTCATCCAGCTGCTCATCGGGTGCCACTGTAATTCTGGCTGCAGCGATAACAATTAAATTTAAGTTGTCGCATACGACTACGTATACAGCGTCAGAGCTTGCTGCTATAAGAGCCGCTCTACAATACCTCATTCAAGAGCGTTTAGGGAAATGGGTCATATTCGGCGATCCGAAGGCAGCACTTCAGAGTTCGCAGTTTGCCATGCGTAAGAGGAACCATTAACAATTAGTACATGATATAAGACATTGCCACCGTCAAGCTCTAGCATGATGGAATGATGTTATGTATGAATGACTGCCTGGACATATCGGTACTACTGGAAATCAATTAGCCGATGATGCAGCCCGCTCAGCCCATGAAGGAATCCATGTGGTCCCGATTCCTCTATCAAGGACTGATACAGCAAGACAACTTTACTTGCTAGCTCGACATCTTGCACGCACATTCTGGTCGTCTACCAGCTTCCAAAGGTTTCACTTATATCAACTGGATCCTTCGCTCAAGATACAGCTACCATCCTGACTTTCCCGCTTCGATGCGACACTGTTATGCCGTCTTTGGTTAGAGGCTGCATTCGCACAGGTGTACTCCTTTTGCATCGGTATGGCAGACACCTCCTCATGTGACTGCTGCGGAGCTGAAGAGACCATCGAACACGTCCTGTGCAGCTGCGCTTGCTACGACACACAGCGATGCCAGCTCCGGATGGTTTTGAATCAACTTGACCCCGGACCATTTTGTGTGCAGACGATTCTGGGACCTTGACGTCTGCCTCAATTGCGCAGAAAGCGACTAAAGCACTCCTACATCACTTGACAACAAACCTGAGCGACCATCTGTAGACTGTGTGTGCTCCCCCGAGTGTGCTCGTGACTGTGTTTACCTTTCTTCTCTCTCTTCAACCTTTTTTCCCCTTCATCCCTTCGCCAGTGCAGAGTAGCAAACCGGACATGCGTCTGGGTACCCTCCCTGCCATTTCTCGCATCTTGATCTCCCTCCCTCTCTCTCTCTCTCTTCATCATGTAAAGCCAGTCACCCACTACAAAAATCACACATGCAACTGCACTCCTGAATGCACAGAAAGTTGTTTACGCATATGCACATTGCGTGGTAATAAATTGAAAATAAAACGTGTACATTTTCATATTTAGATGGTATATATATCGAATAAACGTTCATCGCTTTAGAGCACTATAAGAACTCTACCATATTATAGGAGATGATTCCATCGTACTGCTCTTCGGCGTGGACGGAGCCGAAAGCATACAAAGCCTGTTCACCTAAGTTATCTGAGTAGCCACCTCGTTATTTCTGGTTATAGCACTGATTTATTATTCAAGCGTTATTTTTACTTGTGGACTTTTGTAGCTTGATCTTGAGTTCCTTACAAATCTGAAACTGACTTCATTTCTTTTATACATCTTCCAAAAAATAATACGCATATATATGTAGAAGTATACGATGTCGCAGATGTCCGAAATTCAAGGACCGTTGCTGAATTAGGCCGTCAAAAACCACTGTGATTGAAGATGCTTCTTTAGCAAAATTGGAGGTTAGTATTATCAATTATACCTAAAGAGAATTGAGCATGGCTGTGGTGTCAGTGCTTCGCGAAGATGTTTCTTTTTTTTCAAAAATTTAGAACCATCGTTGCTGGTGGCTAGCCTCTGCACCAGAAGTTATTAGGGGCGAAGCTCCTTATGGCGTGGCTTGTGCGTCCCTCGTAGTACCTAACCACCAGTGGCACATACCTGAAATAGCGGTCCTTACAATGTCTGCTCCTTGGGGGCACTTGTATATGATGAATACATGATGAAAAAATGTGAGATGGCTGTGCTTGGAGTTTTCTCTGGACATATGGACGGACGAACGGACTGACACACGCACGGACGGACCAACAGAGGGGCGCATGGACGGATGGACAGACAGAGGGATGGCCGCAAAAAGAGATGGACGGACAGACAGACGAATGAACAAACAGACGGATGAACCAAGGATCACACAGATAGGCGGACGCAAGAACGAATGGACAGAGAGACTGACAAACGCTGCGCCCCACCAATCATCATTCACTCCGTGGATATGCTGTGATTTTTTTAGCAGCAGCGCCAAACGAAGTGATTCCACTGGTTACGCTCAAACTACGACAACGCGCAATGTCCCACGCCAAGTTTTTGCCAGCGGCCATACCAGACGCCATTTAGAGGCATGTACATTCCAAGGAGGATTGGTACATTCCCGACTTCTTCGTTCCGCTATTTATACACTTTGTGATGTATACCCCCCCCCCCCCAAACAAGGGAATTTTCTGCGGAGAAGAGCCAAGCTCGATCATATTATGGGGAGGTAAACCTAGCACCCAGATTATGTGAGTTTCATTGGCCAATTCTTGCGTAAACAAAACACACGCTTTTTTTCAGGCGCACTATGTCACGTAGCAGACAAAACTTTTCATTTTTGGTTCGCGTCACCGCATATTGCCACTAAATTGCAGTGAAGCTTATTTATGTTTCCCTTTCTCCATGAGATGGTAGTAACGTGACTGTGGCAGTTTTCTACGGCATATGAACGCCAGCCTGCTTTTTCTAGGTTTGCGTACATGAACAGACAATACACCTAGAAATAAGTTAAATGTGGATGTCAACCGGACAAATTATTTACAAGCTCTTCAGAACAAATTGGCGTGGCTCTTCAGTTTCCAAGAAGAAACGTAAGGCTCTCATTTCACGCTCAACGTCATGTTATCACCTGGCACCCTTTTTAGGGGCGAAGCTACTTATAGCGCCACTTATTCGTCCCTCGTAGCCGTTGTAGCAGTGTGTAACAACTATAACATTTTGACCTCCTAGGTGGTACCGGAGAAAGATTTCTTCTGTGCGTTGTTGAACAATGAAAGATAGTGCTCGATGTACATGCCAATGGCTGCTAAGGGAGAATGAGAGACAAGAGAATTCGGCTTTTATTTAACACGCATGCTGCGAATTTTTTTTGTTCAACAGCGCACAGAAGACAAGGAAGGGTTGCTTCGTTATACTCGCTGGGCGTAACCTCCCGGGTTTTTGAAAAGTTTAGCGAGCGTTGGGCCACAGTGCCATGAATAAAGTGAACTAGTATATACCATGAACTCGAGGGGGTTAAAGGTGGGAAGTAGACACGAAGCGCAAACCGTAAGAAAGTGTGCGTGTGCCACCTCTCGTTTAGTCCTTGGAATGTCCGCTGGATGGCGGTGCTTCTCTATGTGGAATATGTGATGAAAAGATGCGATATGGTGGTTCTTGGAGTGTTGACTAGATGGACAAACGGACACACAGACAGATGCATGGACGGACGCGCGGATGGCTGCACGGACGGATGGACGCATGGACGGACGCTGGGGCGTATGCATGGACGAAAGCAGGGACGGACGCACGAGCGGATGCACGCACGGACGGGTGAATGGACGCACGGGCGGCCACACAGACGCACGCATGGATGGACGGAAGCAAGAACGAATGGACGAATGGATGCTTCCCCCACTCTCCATCATTCACCCCGTGGATATGCTGCCATTTTTTTTCTCTCCGGGGTAGTGCCATTTACAAAGTGAAGAGCTGCGTTGGTTCGCGTGCTATCCTACGGACACGTAGTCAGCCCTTACCTGATTTGCGATAAGAACAATTATGGAATAGTGGGCACTTCAGAAGTAGGCTTGCAGAAGGCATTCAACAATAATTTCAAGCGGCCTATGTTACTCGCGCTGTCGTTCGTTTCTTCACAGCATAATCAATCAATCAATCAATCAATCATAGAACTTTATTTTCACCAAAAAAGCAAACATTTGCCGTGGAAAAAGGTGGCCGAGAAAAATGCTGCCTAATGACAGCTTGACAAAGCCCCAGCCACTCATCGGCGGTTAAGCGAGAGGATACAGCATTTGATCTTGGAGAATAAAAAAAAAGACGCTAAACACTTCAAGTATGCGTTACAAAGTACAATGCTCAAACAAATAAAAATTTGCGTGCACGTATGATAGACATAGACATATATGCTGCGTAGAGGATTAATGAAAGAAAAACAAAGTGCAAAACATGTGTATTGTCAATTGTTACAAAAAGCAAGTTTGAATAGTTACGTGAACAACCCGCTAATTTCTTTTGTGTGTGTGCATGCGTGTGTGTGTGTGTGTGTGTGTGTGTGTGTAAGTGCGTGCGTGTGTGCGTGTGTGTGTGCGTGCGTGTGCGTGCGTGTGCGTGCGTGTGCGTGCGTGCGTGCGTGTGTGTGTGTGT
The DNA here is from genome assembly GCF_043290135.1 of Rhipicephalus microplus. Classification (NCBI taxonomy): domain Eukaryota; kingdom Metazoa; phylum Arthropoda; class Arachnida; order Ixodida; family Ixodidae; genus Rhipicephalus; species Rhipicephalus microplus. Next base: position 518,227 of record NW_027464636.1, read on the forward strand.
GTGTGTGTGTTTGTGTGTGTGTGTGTGTGTGTGTGTGTGTGTGTGTGTGTGTGTGTGTGTGTGTGTGTGTGTGTGTGTGTGTGTGTGTGTTTGTGTGTGTGTGTGTGTGTGTGTGTGTGTGTGTGTGTGTGTGTGTGTGTGTGTGTGTGTGTGTGGGTGTGTGGAATAGAACGTCTAATCCTTGCATTTCGAAATAATCTAATTATGTTGGGATGGTGTTTCGCATGCGTTGCGTGCCATAGTGCGTGCATGAAAATTAAACGTGCCAAGGTGGTTGATATCAGACCTGATCGGTAAATTCGTTTTGTTTAAGGTTCGTGAGTTGAAGAAATGTGTCTGATTTTCCGAGTGGTGCCTTTTCATAGCAGCAGAGCAATTTGAAAGTATAAAGATCTGATGTCTTACCGATTCGATACTGTTTGAAAAGAGAAGCGGTGTGTTCTAGATAGGGAGTATTTGAAATCATTTGAACCATTTTCTTTTGCAACACGCTCACTTTTGACATGTTAAGGGCTGTAATTTTACCCCACACCAGAAAGCAGTAACTTAGATGGAATATAAAAAGTGCATCACAAAGTAAGTTTTTCATTGTAGATGGTAGTATGTGTCGATGACGGTTGATTACTTTTACGCACTTAGCCAATTTCAATATAACCGCATTTACTTGGTCATTCCATGACATGTGCTCGTGAAAAATGTCCACAAGTATTTTAACGCCTTTTTCAATGTGAACAGTGAGCGGACCTAGGACAAGCTCCTCAAGTACTTCAGCCGGCGTTCCACGGGCACGATATACAACACACTGAGTTTTAGCTCCATTTATTAAAAGGCTGCTCGCCTTGCACCCGTCATTCAGCTTCGAGCAGAACGTGCTTGCTTCAGCTTGAATACAACAGAATTCCTGGCCTTTAAAATTATGGTGCAATCATCGGCGTAACTGATCAACTGACAAGTGGTGTTTACTTTTATTACATCATTATGTAAAACAGGAAAAGTATTGGCGCTAAAATGCTTCTTTGTGGTACTCCACAAGATATACGCCTCAGGTGTGATTTGTGGGTGCCTACATTGGTAAATTGAAGTCTATCGTGTAGATAAGAGCGAAGAAGTTGTGATGCAACTCCCCGAAATTCAAAGCATTTCATTTTCTGTAAGAGAATATCATGATTGACACGGTCAAAGGCTTTGCTAATATCGAGATACAGCCCGATTGTCAGTGTTTTCTTTTGTGTGTTTTCTAATATGAGCTTTTTTTGAAGCAAGAGTGCATCCTCTGAGGAGCAATTTTTTCTAAATCCGAACTCATAGGAAGTTAGAAGATTGAATCTTCTACCAAAATTCTTGGTGTGGGTGTTAATAACTTTCTCAAGGCCTTTCGAAAACACTGGCATTATGAAGACTTATTGAGACAGTATTGAGGTACCCACCGAGAACTAAACCATGCTAGCCGTTCAGAGCGCGAAGTGTTCAAGGCCCGATTAGCCATCGTGATCTACTCTTGAACACGAAACTGAAGCGCACTTCAATAATTTTTAATATTTGTTTGTTCTTAGTTTCGAGGGTGAGAACTGCTAGACTTTAAAAAAGGGTCAGGTGGGTTTGTCAGAGCAAGTCAAAAGTTTTTATGGGAGCCATGTTTCGTTAGGAACACCCTTTTAGGTCACCGTAAGAACCGAAAAGGGCTCCGACCCTCAACGCTTTCATCGATATTAGACATAAGTGTGATTATTCAAGTAACACCTGTAGTCGAAACAGCAAAAGCTCATGGAGGTACATCAGAACATTGACATCTGCTTTCAACTTGGGATATGCACAAAAAGACATTTTTTCCATCATCCTTTGTCGCTTTGGATGACCAGTTCCAACTGTCTTTTATACGCCAAGTAATAGGACCATAGGACCAGCAATATGTTTTAAATAGAAGTAGCATTATTGCAATAAAAATAGCTAATCTTCTATACGCATGCAATGTGTCTATTCTTCATCTGTGATGAACATGTGCATATTCATTGCTCATCGCACAGTGCATCAAACAAAATTGGTACAACATGAGTACTGCTGAGAGTCAGAGCGATTCAAAATATTAACGTTCGTAAAAAAGCACGATGTTTAAAGCAGCAAAACCTATAAGCAAAAGAATGCGGCACGCCGTGTACGAAGTTAGATACCACTTGATACACAAAAAAGTATCCCATCACTGTCCGTCCAAGTAAACTGTTGGCAATATCGAGTGACCTTAAGGCGGAGACACGTTTAACGGCGCTTCTGCCAACTGGTCCGGCAATGTGGCGCACTCCATAGTGTCCGGCAGGCACATGACCAGGTAGGCTGCAGTGACACACATTATCGACACAACGCCCAGCGGCACAGAAGAGACCGGAAAGAGTCCCAAGTATGCGGCCAGAGGCATGGTGACACTGGCGACAGCCGAGAAGGTCTTGCACATTGCAAGGCCTGTACAGCGAACTACGGTGGGGTACATCTCGGCCGTGTACAACGTGCCCACAGTCTGCGACGCGTCTACGCTCAAACTCGCCACCAACAGAAGCGCCGCGCTGAGAACAACGCTGTCGTCGCCTAGGGTGCCGGCCACCAAGCAAGCGAGTGCAGCAAGGCCCAGCGCCCAGCCCTGCGAAGCCCGACGTCCCAGACGGGCAGCGGACACAATAGCGACCAACTCCGTCGGGAAAGCCAGCAGTGAGGAGAGTGCCAGCAGCGCCGCAGGGTACCAGTCCAAGTAGTGTATCTTCAACGATGCCGCCTCGGACGCGACCGTGGTCACCGTCCATAGATAGTACAGAATGATGCTGTTGTGCCTGCGACATCGCGTGCGTTGCGCCTCGCAGTGAGCATCTTGTGCAGTTGGTTTCAAACAGCCCTCATCGAAGTCCCGCCGGGTGCGTGCCCACTGCTGGCGCACTTCGAAGAGGCTCCGGCCGTCCAGTGTGGCCGCCTGCAGGATGACAGCCTCTGCCTCTTCTACGTTGCCCCGCGCAAGCAGCCAGCGAGGCGATTCAAGTATGACAGTAAATATTTTCAGCATGAGAAGGCAGGGTAGAATGCTGGTCAGCTGCAGTGTGTACCAGCTGAGCTTGGCCCACATCATAATGGAAGCTATGAACGCACCCACCACCTTGCCCATCATCGCCGCTATCGAGTAGAGTGTGCGGTGCTCTGGAGACAGGACTTCTATCAGTAGCACGAAGGTGGTGTTGAAGAGCGTGCTGGAGGCAGCTCCCTGTAAGAGTCGCATGGCGATAAAGCTGTTCATGATGGTAGCAAATACGATCACTGCACCAGATGCTTGGAGCACTACTGTGGAGAACTGTATCGCCGGTTTCCGGCCCAAATGGTCGGCGACTAGCCCCGATGCGATCAAAGTGAAGATAGCACCAGCATCAAAGGCACAACAGGTGAGTGGCAGGTACCACGCACGCTCACACACCAGATTGAAATCCTTGACTATGGAGACCCCGTAGGTAGACTGCGCATACTGCCACTTCAGACAGGGCACCGTGGCGATGCCTGTTGTGTTCCACTCTGCGTTCATGCGGCACCTGCTGTAATGGTCATCCTCAGATCTGGGAATCATAACCTCCTTCCACATTTCCGGTGACACATTGTGAAGATGTGAGGGTCTGGCACACCAGTAGTCGACATCATGGTTGACGATCCGCAATGGCAACGTGTGGAATGGTAGTACAAAGGCGACCAGCAGGACAAAGTAGAACATGGTGGTTTGGAAAGCACCGTGCTTTTGTGAGCAGACGGCCGTCTTAAGGCCAGGAAAGTGTGTTGTGCTCTGAATGGTACCAGCTGGCAGGCCACCCAAAGTTCGCGATGACGATGGTATATACTGACCAGCACATGGAGCGGATTCATGGTGATCGAGCCACTCGTCACGCCAACGCAGCTTGGACGTTCGCTGATGCGGTTCTTCGGGGAGTCTGCCACGCTCGTCTGTCGCTGTGCTTCGCACCACAACATGGCCATTGGTCTGCTGCTGCTGCGTTGGCTCTTGAGGTCGCTGTAGAGACCCGCGTAAGTGAGATAGCAGGGGAGAAAGGAGCATCTGTCCCCTGTTGACCCATTGGCCAGAAAGGCTCTGCAAGTGCATAGATCGAATGGCTGCCAGCTCGCGTAGCGACATGTGACGCTTCACTGCCGCATGGCGTGGAGGCCCCATCAGCACGGGCGGGTCGGTGTCACGTTGCCTCGTGGGCTGCACCTCAGTAGATGACGGCACCTCATTTGGCGAGTGAAGCGACGCCATCGTCGAGTTGGGAAGGGCACATGCGCCAGGTTGCGACGCAGCGGGAGCGGGCTCAGCTGTTGACACGAGAACCATTGATGACAAGTCGGGGTCTGAGCTAGAAACCATCGATGGTGGAGGCAGAGGGAATGGTCCGTCAGCACTCGAGGACGCCCGAGAGATGGACGCCAGCGAAGGCCTAGTGGGTGGTGATGCAGTGACACCAGTAAATTCTTGAGAAAATGGTGATGGTAGCGACAGTGAAGACCCCGCGGCTTTTGTAAGCGACGGCACTTGAGTCTTGGGTTGTGACAACTCGCTCATCTTCATCAGGCTGGAGCCCCTAACGTCTTGAAACTCCTGCGCTGTTGAAATCTCTCGAGGCACAGAAGTTGGCGGCGTCTGGAAGCTTGCCATCCTCCGCTCGCGCTTACTGCGTCGTGGCTTCGGTATTTTTGGCATGATTTGGCCGTATTACAGAGCGCTTCTGAGTCGGGGATACTCCACAGGCCGCTATCTTTCAGAATGTCGGATGGAGAGCGGCTTCTCGTTGATGTTGCTCATGCACCGTTCTATCTTCTTCTGACACTTGAGAGACAAAGAAATCTCGTGGTGCTTGTCACCCGTCGTCTTCTTCCCACAATCCCAGATTCGATATTGAGACCTGGTTGCAATGCCTTTTTATGAAGACTTATAATTTGTTTAATTGTTCTCCAAACAATTCAGTTGTGTTTTTACAAAGGAACTTTCACTGTTTTTATCTGTATATATTCAGACGCCTCTTGTGAATACAGATGCGTTCTCTATGTTGTTATTTATTAAATCATCCAAAAAGGTATGTGGGCATGATTCTTTACCATGTCGCACGCGCAAATAAAAAAGCACAAGAATTTGACTGCTCAAGTTTAAGTCAATGCTCTTCAAAAATTGCATAATGAAACAGTGCAACGTTTCAACATTTTAATAAAGGAACGCATTTATTTTTTTTATATTTTGCCATCAATCTACAGACTCTTCTGCAAAACTACGTGTCAATTAAATAAGCACCCGTTTCTATTTGTCTGCCCATCAGTGTCATTTTCGCGTCTACTATTACGCCCGATCTTTAGCTATATTTGCGACAAATTAATCAGCTTGCTACGATCCTGCAATCAAATCTGAATTTAGGGCTTGCGAGTTGTTATCCAGCATAAGCGCTAGCTATTCGGCCTCTTGGTGCGTCATGAACTTCAAAGACGGGGTACCAGGGCGGTACACACGGACTAGGCAGTACCCGTTTTTTTGAAGTAACCCCGCAGATGATTTCACCACCTCATTTAAGTTATCAGGTGTGTGGTGTTTTCAGATGTTGTCATCATATTTGCATCGTCATCGTCACCAACGTGGCATTGTCGAACTCAATGTTACCCCGCCGGCCACACCACTGAAATAAGTCATTCACATTACGAAACGAAAACGCAGAAAATTTTGATTATGATTGCTTCCAGAAGCTTTGCAAAGCGTTTTGTGACTCATAGTGTGCGTGCAGTTCCCATCACACATTTCAAATCCTGCATAGCTGGACAGAGCATCCTACTCCGATCCTTAGGCCGTTTCACGTGGGCATCAAGATCAGGGTGTCACGATAGTCAAGGCTCGTCTTTAAAAAATTGATTGATTGATATGTGTAGTTTAACGTCCCAAAACCACCATATAATTATGAGAGACACCGTAGTGGAGTGCTCCTGAAATTTCGACCACCTGGGGTTCTTTAACGTGCACCCAATCGTCTTGAAAGAAATTGAAGTTTAAAATAGTTTAACTCATAAATAAATGAAAATTGATTTTGGCAAGACGAACTTAAATATATGTATATTTTGTTGTAGAAAACGAAAAATTATGATCTCTCTAACATATATATATATATATATATATATATATATATATATATATATATATATTGTAGGCATCTATTATGCGCTTCATCCTCATCTGAACAGCAGTCAATCATCATCATATGTTCTGGCTGACAATCATCATCTGCTTGGCACGAGCGCTTCTTTGTCGGGTCCGTTGCGCTTGTTCGTTCCCGAGTTCACGGCCAATAAACCTCGCTACAACCGAGTCGTCATACGTGGTGGAGGTGGATTGACGTTCCCAGTACCTCTACTTACAACGCCTACTCGCTGGAGCTCCGTTCAGGCCGCCGCTTGGACCCTCAGTCCGCCAACATGTCTCAGAGTGAGTGGGTGGATGCCCTTTCGGCTCCCGTCTCTGCGCCGCAAGCCGTCTCTGCGCCGCAAGCCGTCACTGCGCCGCAAGCCCCTCCTCTTTACATCGTAAACCACCAGCGTGACCCTCCGATCTTCGCTGGTCTCCGCGGCGAAGATGTGGAGGACTGGCTCGATAACTACGAGCGGGTCAGCGCCACTAATCACTGGGACGACTCTAACAAGCTCCGCCGAGTATCGCTTTATCTCACGGGTGTTGCCAAGACATGGTTCTTGAACCATGAGATCGACCTCACCGACTGGCCTGCCTTCAAGCAGCAGCTTCGCCAAGTATTCGGCACACCAGCCGTTCGATCCGCTCTAGCGAGGAGGGCCCTGGATACTCGCCAACAACATCCCGGCGAGTCATACACATCTTATATCGAGGATGTCCTTGCGCTTTGCCGGCGCGTCAATTCTTCGATGTCCGAGTCGGACAAACTGCGCCACATCCTGAAGGGCATCGGAAGCATTGCCTACAATGCCCTGGTTGCCCAGAATCCTTCTACCGTCACGGACGTCGTCTCTACGTGTCAGCGTCTCGACGAACTTGATTCTGTTCGCCTTCAGTCGGGCAATAGTGAACACCGTACCGCAGACCGGGACCTGCGTGACATGATACGGGAGATCATACGAGAAGAACTTCAATCAATGGGTATCTCAAAACCTTCTCCATCTGTCACACAGCCTTCAAGCTTGGCCCTCCGTGACATCGTAAGGGAGGAACTAACATCATTCACCGGTCCAGCCTACGTCCAGCCACCTCCGTCTAAACTGCATGTAACAGTAGGACTCATATTCCTCCAGCACGCCCGTTCAACATGGTTTCTGTTACGGTGGAAGGAGTTCTCGTGGACGCTTTGGTGGACACCGGTGCTACAGTTTCTGTGATTAGGTATGATTTGTGCAAACGCCTGAAGAAAGTAATGACACCTTATAATGGACCCAATCTAGTCGAAGCCCAGGGGAACGCTATCCGCCCTTTTGCTCTTTGTACTGCTCGTGTGTTTATTGATGACATTTTGCATTACATCGAGTTCACTGTGCTTACCCGGTGCTCTCACCAGCTGATTCTAGGGTGGGACTTCCTATCTTCTTCTTCAGCCGCTATATGTTGTGGTGAACGGATTCTGCACCTAACTAATACGGACTCCATGTTCGACGAAGGCGTCTACAAGCCTCTACGCCTCTTCGCTCGCGAAGATCTCGAACTACCGCCACACCAAGAACGAATTGTGACCCTGATTTCTAAGGACATCGACCACGGTGACGTCTTGGTGTCCCCTTCGTCGACTTGCGTCGCAAAAGGCATAGCCCTTGCATCAGGTGTCGTACGCTTTCACCATGGCTCCGCGCTCGTCATTGCTACGAATGAAACGCCAGAGAAAGTTCTCCTGCCAGAGGGCACTGCAGTAGCCTGTGTTGTGGATGCTGAGCCTGTCAGCGTCACGCCACTTAACCCTGCCTCTACCAACGACCGTTCTATGAGTAAGCCTGCCTCATCCTCTCCCTTCACAGCTCTTATCAGTGATGACTTAACAGCTATGCAGGCGCAGCAGTTGCTTGCGTTATTAACGAAACACGCCGATTCTTTCGACACCTGCTCCTCAACGTTGGGCCGAACTACCACTGCAGCGCATCGCATTCAGACGGAGGGAACATCTATTGTACATCGCCGCCCGTACCGCGTGTCTCTCGCTGAGCGAAAAATCATCGAGGAAAACGTCGCTGACATGCTCCAACGAGAAATAATTCGTCCATCAACTAGCCCTTGGTCATCCCCTGTTGTTTTGGTACGGAAAAAAGATGGCTCCGTGCGCTTTTGCGTTGATTACCGGGCACTTAACAACATCACACGCAAGGACGTATACCCCATGCCACGCATCGACGACGCCCTTGATTCACTGCAAGGTGCCGAATACTTTTCAAGCCTTGATTTGCGTTCGGGATATTGGCAAATTCCCATGCACGATGACGACAAAGAAAAAACGGCATTTGCAACCCCCGATGGCCTATACGAATTTAACGTGATGCCTTTCGGGCTCTGCAATGCGCCCGCGACGTTTGAACGCATGATCGACACCGTCCTGCGTGGTCTGAAATGGAAGACGTGTCTCTGCTACCTTGATGACATTATCATCTTTTCATCAACGTTTTCTCAGCACCTGAGCCGCTTGGATGACGTCCTAACATGCCTCGCCGGTGCGGGTCTGCAGCTCAACACTAAGAAGTGCCGTTTCGCCACCAAATCCATCAAGGTTCTCGGTCATGTCGTCAGCAAGGACGGTATTCGCCCTGACCCCGAAAAGATCGCTGCCGTCCTTCGATTTCCATGCCCCACAAGACTTAAGGATTTGCGAAGTTTTCTTGGCCTCGCATCATATTTTCGTCGCTTCATACAAAATTTCGCTTCAATAGCTGCGCCACTTCACAAACTACTTGCATCTAATGCACCCTTTGTGTGGTCTGAGGAATGTCAGTCGGCGTTTCACCTATTGAAGAAAGCTTTGACGTCAGAGCCTGTACTCTGCCATTTTGATGACACCGCCCCAACACTCCTGCATACCGACGCCAGCGGCTGCGGTATAGGTGCTGTTCTCCTCCAACGCGATAACTCTGGACGGGAAAGGGTCATCGCATATGCTAGCCGAGTGCTAACTTCTACCGAAAAAAACTATACCATCACTGAGCAGGAGTGCCTCGCTGTGGTTTGGTCCATACAAAAGTTCCGTCCTTATCTGTACGGCCGTCAATTCACCATCGTAACGGACCACCACGCCTTATGCTGGCTTTCTACAATGAAGAACTTGTCCGGACGCTTGGGTCGTTGGATTTTACGCCTGCAGGAGTATCAGTTTGAGATTATTTATAAATCGGGCAAAAAACATCAAGACGCCGACGCTCTTTCTCGTTGCCCACTACCTACAGCGTCGTTCGACACTCCAGCTGCCACCTCCAACGACACCAGTGCGGACGTGACTCCCACTTCTGTTGCCTTGCTCGCCTCGCTGTACCAACCACCAATCGACGATGAACAACCCTTCAGTTCTCACCAGCAGGCTGACCCGTATTGTCGGCGCATTATAGACCACCTTTCAGGAGCTGCGCGTCCACCCAATGCACGCCTTCGTCGACAACTCGAGCACTTCAAGTTTCAGGATGGTGTGCTGTATCGTCACATATATCATCCTGACGGCACACGCTGGGTACCTGTTCTGCCACGCGCTCTTCAACATCATGTACTTAACGCCTTTCATGACGATTTAACTGCTGGCCACCTAGGCTTTCAAAAAACCTACGACCGCATTCGAAGCCGCTTTTATTGGCCTGGGATTTCTACCAGCGTAGCAAAGTACGTGGGTTCCTGCTCTCCATGCCAACTTCGCAAACTTCCGACATCTCCCCCAGCTGGTCAGTTACAGCCAATGACGTGCCCTACAACACCTTTCGAGGTCGTCGGTGTCGATCTTTATGGACCCCTTCCTGTTACTGGTGCTGGAAATAGATGGATAGTCACCGCCGTAGACCATATGACACGCTACGCCGAGACAACTTCAGTAGCTACTGGTTCAGCATCGGAAGTTGCTGACTTCGTCCTTCAGGCCATAATACTACGTCATGGTGCACCTCGTGTACTTCTGAGTGACCGTGGAAAGGTGTTCTTATCACAGCTTTTAGGTGAAGTTCTTCGCGTTTCTGGTACCACACACAAGATGGCGTCTAGCTACCATCCTCAAACAAATGGTCTGACCGAGAGATTTCATCGAACCCTTGCCGACATGATCGCCGTATACATTCAACCAGATCACAGAAACTGGGATAAACTTCTACCATTCCTCACTTTCGCCTACAACACCGCTGTTCAGCGCACAACAGGCTACTCACCGTTTTATCTCGTTTACGGACGTTCACCTACTTTCTTTATCGATGTTTCCTTCTTCACCAGCAATGGCCCTACATCACCATCTTCTTGCGAAGAATATATTTCTCGCCTTGCCCAGTGCCCCCAGCGCGCTCGTATGAACACGGAAGCTACGCAACAAGCAAGGAAGGCCGTCTACGACACCTCTCATCGTGTGGTATCATTCCGACCGGGTGACGAGGTGCTGCTATTGACACCAATTCGCACACCTGGTCTCTGCGACAAGTTCCAGCCTCGATTCATCGGCCCATACGTTGTTTTAGAGCAGACTTCACCTGTCAACTATCGTGTGACGCCTCTTGTCGTGCCAACTGACCGCCGTTACCGCAGCACCGAAATTGTACACGTTTCCCGCATGAAGCTTTTCACACGACGTTCCTCGTCACCTTGACTACCCGCCCGCAGCGGCCAGGCTGGCCGCTTTCACGGGGGGGGGGGGGGGGGAAATCAGTGTAGGCATCTATTATGCGCTTCATCCTCATCTGAACAGCAGTCAATCATCATCATATGTTCTGGCTGACAATCATCATCTGCTTGGCACGAGCGCTTCTTTGTCGGGTCCGTTGCGCTTGTTCGTTCCCGAGTTCACGGCCAATAAACCTCGCTACAACCGAGTCGTCATAATATATATATATATATATATATATATATATATACACTAACTGATTCTTGGCCAGTCCTCAGGGTGAGTGTGAGCCAGAAGCTGTAAATCTACACCTACAATAAATGGCTAAGTGATACAGTTTAGGGCACTAGAGTAGACCAAATCTGTTAGAGTGGCAGATTCTAGGTAAACCCCACTACAACCAACTTTCACTAAACAGAAAAAAAGGCAACAGTTATAACCCAGCAAGTGACCGGCGCGATACAAAAGTCACACCACTATCATGCCATACTTTGTGGTTATTGATGATAAGAGGTACAACATATTTTAAAGTTTTAAACAAAGGCGTCCTTGCAAACTTGTTTAGAAGAGTGCTAAGGTCAAAATGCAATAAACGTGTACTAGCGCCTCCAAGATTAGCAAAGATAGAGAAATGGAGAGGTTTATAACGAAAAAAAACTGGGGGGTGCGAATGAGAAATCTCTTAACGAGCAGGGATACATCTCTGCAGGACAGGCAAAACAAAGGAATGCGTAATCCTGATCAAGAAAATGCCGCCAGTTTGGGTGTTTCATCAGCAAGAAAAGCCTCCGAAATTGTCTATGTAATTGCGATTGCATTAAAAATGGAGGCAACCCATCGGTACCTTGGAAAAAACAGTTGATGCAGGGACTCCGGAACCAGAGTGGCAGGGGGGCCATCGCCCCACAGGTTATAAACTAGGGGGGGCGGGGGGTGCATGCCCCCCTCCAACAAATAGCTGTTACGACCTCTGCCGCTCCTTTTCTCATCATAGCAAAAACAGATATCTATCAACTACTATATATATATATATATATATATATATATATATATATATATATATATATATATATATATATATATTGCTACATGGAAAATAACAGTTGTCAGTCCGCAGCCACAACGCAGCTCACCGTCAACGTCCACTTCTTCACTCTCAGTCCGAGGCACCGTTCTTGGGTATCCCCACTATGCCCTCTTTCAGTCAGACGAAATCACGTAACACGACCCCCGGCGGCCAAAGCGCCGACCCGGCGAGTTTACGGGGCCACAGCAGGAGCAGTGTGGTAACGCTTGAGCCTTGATACGTGGACGATGTCCCTTGACAGCAGAGCGGAAGAGGTTGATGGATTATCAGGGACAATTTCATATGTATTGTCGGTCACTCGTCTAAGCACGCGGTATGGGCCCGTGAAACGAGAGAGAAGTTTTCCTGAAAGGCCTGCATGTCGCGTAGGGGACCAAAGAAGAACGAGGGAACCTGTTGGAAAGTGTTCGTCGCGATGCCGCTCGTCGTAACGTTGCTTCTACGAGTCTTGGGACGCCATTAATCTGCTGCGGGCAAGCTGACGAGCGTGGTCAGCTCGGGTAATAGCGTCGCGTGCATATTCAGAAGTAGGCTGCGCAGCGGCTGGCAGGAAGGTATCCAACGGCAATGTTGGTTCGCGTCCAAACAGAAGGTAAAATGGCGAGTACCCAGCAGTGTCATGCCGGTAGGAATTGTATGCGAACGTCACGTAGGGTAGTGCAAGGTCCCAATCACGATGGTCGGCCGAGACGTATTTCGATAGCATGTCTGTCAGGGCGCGGTTTAAACGTTCTGTAAGCCCGTTTGTCTGGGGGTGGTACGATGTCATGAGCTTATGTTGGGTAGTGCAGGAACGCAGGATATCGTCAACCACTTTCGAAAGGAACGTACGGCCTCGGTCTGTCAGCAGTTGACGAGGGGCTCCATGCACTAAAATGAGATCGCGTAGTAGAAAATCTGCGACGTCTGTAGCGCAGCTTGTTGGCATGGCTCGCGTAACTGCATAACGGGTCGCGTAATCCGTAGCCACCGCTACCCACTTGTTTCCGGAGGCGGATGTTGGGAAGGGACCGAGAAGGTCCAAACCAACACGGAAGAGTGGCTCCGATGGGATGTCGATGGGCTGAAGATATCCGGAAGGTAGTCCCGACGGCTTTTTGCGACGCTGGCCAATTTCACAAGCGTTGACATAGCGACGTACCGAGCGTGAAAGGCCAGGCCAGTAAAAGCGGCGGCGCACACGGTCATATGTGCGAGAGACACCAAGGTGACCAGCGGTTGGCGCGTCATGGAGCTCGCGTAGGACTGTGGAACGCAGGTGCTTTGGTATGACCACAAGTAGGTCGTGACCATTGGGCGATAAATTACGCCGATATAATGTGCGGTCCTTTAATGTAAACATGCGAACAGAAGCGTCTTGCGGTGAAGATTCGAGCTGTTGCATTAGGCGGCTGATATCCGGATCGCGACGCTGCTTGTGTCGAGATGAAGCAGCTGGGAGATGGAAAGGACGTAGCCCACAGAATCAGTGCTCGTAGTATCGCAGACGGCTAAGGGTAGCGGGACAGACAATCCACATCTTTGTGCAGTTTTCCTGATTTCTACACTACGGTGTAAGAATACTCCTGGAGGCGGAGTGCCCAGCGGGCGAGACGACCTGTGGGATCTTTGAGGGAGGCGAGCCAGCAGAGAGCGTGGTGGTCGGTGAGAACTATAAATGGTCAGCCGTATAAGTAAGGGCGAAATTTCGCGACTGCCCACACCAGCGCTAGGCATTCGCGCTCTGTGATGGAATAATTACGCTCCGAGGTGGACAGCAGCCTGCTGGCATAAGCTATCACGCGATGCTGCCCACGTTGTCGCTGAGCCAACACAGCGCCTATTCCGTAACCGCTGGCATCGGTGCGCACTTCGGTTGGTGCCGTAGGGTCGAAGTGAGCCAGCACAGGAGAAGAAGTGAGCAAAGTGGTCAGGTCGGAAAATGCTGCTGCTTGCGAGGGACCCGAGGTAAACGTCTCATCTGGTTTGAGTAAATCTGTTAGGGGCCGAGCGATTTCCGCGAAGTTCTTGATGAACCGCCGAAAATAGGAGCAGAGCCCCACAAAGATGCGGACATCTTTGGCGGTTTTTGGCACAGGAAAGTCCTTCACTGCTCGAACTTTTTCTGGGTCAGGCTGTACGCCGTAAGCGTCAACAATATGTCCAAGTATTGTAATGCGACGGTGACCAAACCGGCACTTGGATAATTCAGCTGAAGGCCGGCGAGACGGAATACATCAAGAATTTTCGACAGTCTCTCAAGGTGCGCTTCAAAAGTGGGAGCAAACACAATCACGTCATCCAGATAACAAAAACACGTAGACCACTTGAATCCATGGAGCAGAGAGTCCATCATTCGTTCAAAGGTGGCGGGGGCATTACATAAGCCGAAAGGCATGACTTTGAATTAGTAGAGGCCACCCGGTGTTACAAAAGCCGTCTTCTCTCGGTTCATGGGGTCCACGGCAATCTGCCAATAACCAGAACGAAGATCTATGGAAGAAAAGTATGCGGCACCATGGAGGCAATCAAGGGCGTCGTCAATGCGGGGCAGAGGGTATGCGTCTTTCTTGGTGATGTTAAGGTGGCGATAGTCCACACAAAATCGCCACGATCCGTCCTTCTTTTTAACTAATACCACCGGGGATGCCCAGGGACTGGATGATGGTTCAATAATTTCCTTCGCTAGCATCTTGTTCACCTCCTTCTGAATTATGCTCCGCTCAAAAGCAGACACTCTGTAGGGACGGCGGTGAACAGGATTGGCATCACCTGTGTGTATGCGATGCTGGACCAAGGACGTCTGCCCAAGAGGTCGGTCGCCAAAATCGAAAATATCCTGGTAGGCCTCGAGAAGATGTTGTAGGGCTTCAACTTGCGGAGGCGGAAGATCAGTGGCGATCATGTCTACAATTTGACGGCTGCCCGAATGTGTTGCGAGTGATGTGCGTTGCGGTGAAACAAGTGTCTCTAAGGCAAAAACTTCAATTTGTGAATCGAGCAACGGACACAGGTGGGCCACAGAAATGCCTTGTGGAAGCACGTGATTCATGTAGCCGAAATTGACAAGAGGTAGACAAGTTTTGTTATCTGTGATGCTTAGCACCGTATAGGGCACTGCAACATTGTGCGCAAAGAGTACGTCGGCGAGAGGCGTAGCGTAATAGTCACCGTCGGGCACAGCTGGTGAGCACAGAAAATCGATGTACGTCACAGTTTTGGAGGGCAAGCGAACAAATTCGCTGCATTGTAATCGGCATGTAGGTTGGTACGGGGCGGCACTGATTTGTGGCAGTTCAAGGCGGAGCACACCAGCGGAGCAATCAATCAGAGCAGAATTGGCGGCAAGAAAATCGAGGCCTAGTATGAGGTCGTGGGGACATGTTGCAAGCATGGTAAGAAGGACGACCACTTGATGACCGGCTACGGTAAATTGAGCTGTGCACATAGCGACGACAGGGACTGTTGCACCATCTGCAACTTGGACGACACTGGTCAAAGGGGGCGTGAGGACCTTCTTCATGCGACGACGAAAACGCGAACTCATAATACAGACGTGAGCACCCGTATCTATCAGAGCTTCAACAAGTGTGCCATCAACATATACTTCTAGGGTGTTCCGGTTCAAACGTAAGGGCAACAGAGGTTTTTTGGGTAAGGTCGACAGGGCAGCTTCACCTCCAGAAGCTGCGCAGCCTAGTTTTCCGGGGACATGCGGCGGTTAAACGATGGCGAGGGAGAGCGGCGACGCGTATTTGAACGAGAAGGCTGGCTTTGAGGCGGTGGCGATGACGGGACAGGGTGGCCGTAGTCCTCAGGGGCAGTAAATGCTGTAGACAGTGCGGGTCGGATAACGGTGGTTTGGTGGACGGAATGAGTTACTGTAAGCGGGGTACGAGCCAGAAGACATAGATGGCCATTGGCTGCGGCAGTAACGAGCGATGTGTCCAGCGCGACCACAGCGGAAGCAGATTGGCTTATCATCAGCTGTTCTCCATTCAGACGGGTTCCTGGTTTGAATAGAGTACGAACGGCGACGTCTTATGTCCACAGAAGCTATCGAGGGACCAGTATTATCCAGGGTGGGTGCAGTGGACAGGATACCAAGGTTAGCGAATTCCTGGCGGACAACAGCCTGGATCAAGGCGACAGCTGGCGTTGAGGCGTCGGGCAACGTCAGTTTGTTGGCAGCCGGGTAAGCGGCCTCGAGTTCACGTCGGACAATGCGCGTCACGTCTTCGGTTGTAGACGGATGACAAGGAGAGGCTTCGCAAGACGACGTTGCCGCGGTGTTGGGTAGGCGCTGAAACTGCTGCAAAATGCGTCGACTCTTCGCCTGCTCGAGACGGCGGCACTCTTTGATCACGGCGTCGATGGTCGTTACGTTGGTAAATACAAGCAGGCTGAACGCATCGTCGGCGATTCCTTTTAAAACGTGCGAAATCTTGTCGGCCTCAGTCATGTTTGGATCGGCCCTTTGACACAACGCTAAGACGTCTTGAATATAAGTCAAGTAGGGCTCAGTGGACGTCTGTGTACGTACAGCCAATTGCTTTCGGGCATCAAGCTGTCGACCAAACGGGTTGCCAAAGAGGTCGCGGAGCTGTTGTTTAAACACTTTCCAGCTTGTGATTTCATGCTCGTGGGTCTCAAACCAGGTGCGAGGGGTCTTGTCAAGATAGAAAATGACATTCGCAAGCATAACGGATGGGTCCCAGCCATATTGCTTGCTGTCGCGCTCGTACATGCTAAGCCACTTGTCCACATTCGCATTGTCCTCTCCAGTAAAGGTACTGGGATCACGGGGTTGCGTTAGGGCGACGTACCGGGTCGCTGTCGTTGCTGAGGTAGGTGGCGAAGCCGTATCCTCACCCGGAGCCATGGTAGCAGACTTAAGGAGGCGTCCACTGCGTAGCTCCGTTGTCAGAAGAGTACCCAGCATCTCCACCAAAAATGTTACGTGGAAAATAACAGTTGTCAGTCCGCAGCCACAACGCAGCTCACCGACAACGTCCACTTCTTCACTCTCAGTCCGAGGCACCGTTCTTGGGTATCCCCACGATGCCCTCTTTCAGTCAGACGAAATCACGTAACAATATATATATATATATATATATATATATATATATATATATATATATATATATATATATATATATGTATCCACTTTTTTCATCCACTTTTCTTTCTTCTTATTTACATTCCATTGGTTTTAATAACTTCCCCTGTACATTCCTTGGCATTACTGTCTGTTATATCTCATATATATATATATATATATATGTATATATATATATATATATATATATATATATATATATATACTTCCACATAAGAATCTACTTCCGGAGCCCCTGGTTTGATGATTGGTAACGCAGCGTAACTTTGTAGTCGTGCTGGCCTGCGAGAGATACTTTGTAACACGTAAATCGGTACCTGGCAAAGACTTTTGGTTAGACCATTCTTTTTCGAATGGCTGGCAGTAATGATCTGATGCTTAGTCACACACTAATCTAGAAAGTCATTGGCAAGTTTTGATAGAAAGCTTCGGCCCGTGAAGAGCAGGCTAGATGGACACAACACCGTGCATTTTGGGGCCAAAGTGCACGACGTTGCTGCTCAGGGCACATATAATGCCGAAGCCTAAATATCGACCTATGAGGATGGAAACCGCATCATACAAAAGAGATGAAGAGATGTACATTAAGGAAGATCAACAGGAACACTGGGTGTTTATGTACATGCGGGGGCTTGAACAAGGACGAA
Source organism: Rhipicephalus microplus (assembly GCF_043290135.1). Taxonomy (NCBI): domain Eukaryota; kingdom Metazoa; phylum Arthropoda; class Arachnida; order Ixodida; family Ixodidae; genus Rhipicephalus; species Rhipicephalus microplus. Next base: position 535,888 of record NW_027464636.1, read on the forward strand.
ATTGGTTAAATTAAATTCAAAAAATTTAGGAGCCTTTTTTTTGGAGAGTCATATCAGCAGAAATACGTGGACTCAGTCTTGCCTGGTGCTACTAAGAAATGAAGTGAATACTCATCACGAAGGGAGGCCAGAAAAAGTGGAAACATTATGAATTTTCCGATTCTTGAGAAAATTTCTGTAGCGATTGAAATGATGTCACTCAAGTACGTACGAGAGTTTAAAAATCAACTAAGTGTTTTCTACAACGAAAACATGCGCAAATACTAACGAAAGCATACCGCTACATTCGATCGAAGGCACGTTAGCCCGCGCATGGTTAAAGAGACTTTTACAGCGAAAGCTGTACAAGGCTTGGAAAAACAAAAAAAAACATCCGTCAGTGGTGTTACGAGTGGTCTCCATTCATTGGCTGTGTTATCAGTTAGTTATTTGCAGTGTCATACCTATAAGCACGCGAGCCATTGGCTGAGTAATAAGTGACGTTGTCCATCCCGTCACAGCCGGGGCGAGGAGCACGTGCAAGTAGTTTCTCCTGGAACCTTCCGCATGAGTATGCCACGGACAACTCTAGAAGAGCGCCATCATTTAAAATGGGAGAGAGCTCACATTCGCCGATCCGACAATGCAGTCCGGGCACAAAAACAGGCTCGGGAGGCCGAGTGCCACCGGCAGCAACTACGTTTCGGTTATCCGGCGGCCTTGCAAGCCGGGCTAAATCGCGAACGGGAATGCAAGCGCCAGTGGCGGGGGGATCCTGAAAAAGCACGCCGCCGAGTTAACTGTCGATGTAATCGCATGCAACAACGTGGCGTTGCGTCGTTGATGTGATGATTGCAAGAGCGCGTTCACCGAGGCGAACGCCCGCTTTTGGCGGGAGTTTCTCCTGCGGTACATTAGACACCTTTAGTTGGACGAACGTAACGAGCCTACGCACACAACACTGCCACGGGAGAGAACTGCGCATGTGCAGTACTTAACGTATTGATTTCAGATATGCACACGTACACCCGTAGCAAGACGCTACATACGTAACGCAACGCTTGCTACGTTATACGTTCTCGCGAGACCTCGAAGAAACCAGTATGAGGGTGTATGGTCGCTGCAGTGGCGTTCGACACGGACCGCAACAGCGGACGCGATGCAAGGCATGTGTACTTAACGATGAAATGCAATATTTTCATGCCACACAAGGTAAATTCAAGCAGCGTGTCCTAGCATCTTGACACTTCAAAAGAAATGGCCTGGCGTCTCACAAAAATGCTCACAAATCACCTTCAAGGGGTTGTGTGTGGGAACGCGTTACTGGCAGGCCTCTGGGTGAAAGAACCCGTAAATAAAACGGCAGCTTGGTACGCAATTTTATTCATGGTGCTACGTACAATGTACGGTCATGTATACCTGGAACGTGACCACTTGCTGCTGGGTACGCTAAGCTTCATTCACAGCAGCGCCAGATATAATGGTAGGGTCAATCCAGTGCGGCCATGCCCGATTAGATGCCGTTCTTACATTGCGCACCCAAGTTCAAAACAACAAAGGGGAACGTGCGAATTCAGTGCACTCAGGAACAATGCTAAAAATCTAGACCACGAACGCCACAGCCTGACTTATACGCTAGTGGCCCTTACCCTGAAAGTCGGGATGTTTTTCGTGCACATCACAGAGGCCATGTTGTTACTGGGATGTAGCATAGCTCTAACTTCAGTGGCGCTGATGAGCATTTTCAACTCTTGCATCCACCATACGACCTATCTAAATCAGTGAAACGGATCCCGCTACTCAGAAGTCACACTTACAAAGCTACAAATAAACACACCCACTCAACACATTCATACCTTTTGTCTGGAGGCGATGCGTTATTGTGTGAAAGACGTGGAGTAGTAGTAGTAGTAGTACAAAACTTTAATATATACATAATCCAGACAGGCTTGAACTCAAGTGCCCCGAGGATTATACGGGGTGGAGAGCGAAGGCTGTCCGGCAGGGTGAGGCCCCTATTCCAGGGCCCCACTGGCACGAGCCATCCGTTCAGCTCTGTGGATCAGTCGCAGCAGATCCACTAGTGCTGAGCTAGACAGCAGCGCTTCCCATTCCTCCCACGTGCCAGTGGTGTCGTGTTCTTCGTCGTGCTCTGCACACTCCCACGTGATGTGAAAGAGTGTTGGGGTGGCTCAACACCATGGGAATATCCACACCACGGGTACGCCGGGGGGTAGATCAGGTGAAGAGTGTGCAGGTTTATGTAAGTGTTAGTCTGTATTCTTCTTAGCGCTGTTGCCTCCGCAGCGCTGAGCTTGCTATGAGGACGTGGATACAGCTGCCTATTTTCTCTGTAGTACTTTAAAATTGTTGTCAAACAAGGGTCCAGGGGTGTAGGGTCATCACTTGAATTGTCTTGAGTGGCTCGGTGATTTGTGAAGCCTCGAGCCACCTCGTCCACGCGCTGCTTCCCTGTCACGCCCTCGTGCCTTGGTGCCCAAGTCACAGGTTGTACGTATTTCACTGTGGGGTCCCATCCTGTCCCAACCAATATACGGAGCGCCTGTGCTCAAATTTGCCCTTTAGATAGTTTCTGCAAGCTTTTTGCGAATCTGTAATGATTGTTAATGGAGCGTTTCGCGTCCATCCCTCTTTTATTGCGAGTGCTATGGCAACCTCTTCTGCTTGTGTTGTCGACGCCTATCTATTGCAGCTCAGGCTGTAATTTTCCCTCTATGGTCGGTGACTACACACACATATCTGTTTGCATGGGTCTGATAAGGCGCGGCGTCAGTGAATCTGGCTGTGTTCAAAAATCTTGTCATTTTGTCATTGTAGTCAGCCCTTGCCTTCCCTCTTCCAGCATGCAAAGTAGGATCTGTGTTGCTTCGTATTGGCAACACGGTGTACCATTTTCTAAGTTCACTTGATACTTCTTTAGTTTCTTGGTGTGTTTGTAATAAAGTATCGCGCCCTAGTTTTGTTAGGACTGCTCTGCCCGTTGGGGTCTGGAGAAGGAGAAGGATGCGGAGAACCACTTACGGTTCTCCGCATCCTCGTACAGGGTAATGAGTTAGATGCTCTGAGAAAAAAAATTGGCAGCATATCCACGGAGTGAATGATGGAGAGTGTGGCGAAGCAATCGTCCGTCCATTCATTCTTGCTTCCGTCCGTCCATGCGTCCGTCTTTGTGACCGTCCAGCCGCCCGTCCGTGCGTGCGTCTGTTCGTGCGTCCGTCCATGCGTTCGTCCATGCATCCGCCCCTGCATCCGTTCATGCGTCCATTCATGTCTGTGTGTCGGTTCGTCCATCTATTCAACACTCCAAGTACAACCATCTCGCATCTTTTGATCATATATTCCCCATATAGAAGCACTGCCATCCAGGAGACATTCCAAGGACTAAACGAGATGTGGCACTCACACACTTTCTTACGGCTTGCGCTTCGGGACTACTTCCCACCTTTAACCACCCCGAGTTCATGGTATATACTAGTTCACTGTATTCATGGCTCGCTAAACCTTTCTAAAACCAGGGAGGTTACGCCCAGCAAGTATAACGTAGCAACCTTTTCCTGTCAGATAGTGCTCAATGTACATGCCAATGATTGTTAATGGGAAATGAGAGACAGGAGAATTCGGCTTTTACTTTCTTACAGCTTGCGCTTCGTACCTACTTCCCACCTTTAACCACCTCGAGTTCATGGTAGATTCTAGTTCCTTGTATTCACGGTACTGCAGCTCAATGCTCGCTAAACATTTCTAAAACTAAGGAGGTTACACTTAGCGAATATAACGTAGCAACCCTTTCTTGCCAGATCGTACTCAATGTACATGCCAATGGCTGCTAATGGGGATCACAGCGTGCGCATTAACTAAATGCCAAATGCTCCTGTCTCTTATTCCCAATTAGCAGCCATTGGCATGTACATTGAGCACTACTTTTTATTGTTCAACAACGCACAGAAGAAATCTCTCGCTGGCACCAGCTTGTAGGTCAAAATGTTATACTTGTGACACACTACAACGTCTACGAAGGACGAACGGGTGCCGCTATAAGAAGCTTCGCCCCTAAAAACCACTTTTTACTACCCTACCGACAGCAGCTCCCACCACACCCTGGGATGCTCATCGGTAGGGATCCGATTTTTAAAATCCAATCACTGTTTTGTTTTTTAAATTATGTACTTAGTTTTAACTGCATATTTCGAGCTGATTCGTAGCACGACCTCTGTGCCGAGGTCATGGCTGCGGTGACGACATCCCCGCCATAGTTTCATGATCATGAACTTTCGCCAACTGCTTTCACTGCACATATCTCATGTCACAGTCATTATTTTATTACTTCTATGTTTTTATCCGCGTTCGTGCGACGAACTTTATGGCCTTTATACAGCCACGCACCGTGTCATTCTTCACATATTTAAGCTTTTGTGCTGCTTAATGTGCTGTGTTTAGCTATCTTCCTTCTCTCCTACCTATCTTTCATCTCCCTCATCCCCCTCACATGCGCAGGGTAGCAAACTAGCTTTTTATAGACTGGTTAACCTCCCTGTCGTTCTTTTCCTTCTACTTTCCTTCCTTCCTTAGGCTACTGAAATGGCGCTCTTTGGCCATCGATTGGCCCTTGCACTATAAAATACCACACATCATCTTCAATTGAGTGAAACGCATCAAGGTACGTTAGAATAAAAGTGTTTTCGTGCACTTTGCTTTTAGCGTACGCAACGTAATTTTCACAGCGTACGCAACTTCTCCGTGCGCCCAACTAAAAGTGAAATAATTGACAGCGTGCGCGTTAACTAAAAGTGGACTGCGGCTCTCCGAGTCCAATCGGAGTCTTTTGTCTCTCATTGCCAATTATCAGCGATTGGCATGTTCCAGTAAAGGGCACTTGGAGGCTTCCGCTGTGACGTCTGTCAGTACTTTTGGTTCTTAGAACAACCACTGTGATTAATGCATTGGGAAACGCATTTACCCGCTAATTACACACCTCCAAGACCATGATCATGAAGGCACAGTGTGTGGCATGTGAAATGAATCTGTTGTGAACCAAAGCCAAACATGTGCCTAACCTTTTTAAGACGCTCGAACATATAACCAATAATTGATTGATTGGGGTTTAACGTCCCAGAACCACCATATGAAAATGAGGGACACCGTAGTGGAGGCCTCCGGAAATTTCAACCACCTGGGGTTTTTTAACGTGCACCCAAATGTGAGCACACAGGCCTACAACATTTCCGCCTCCATCGGAAATGCAGCCGCCGCACCCATAACCAATAATTGTGAAGGGCTTCAGTGCCACGTAAAGTTGAACCTATTGCTGGACACCGAGGCCGCACGTGTCAGCTTTCACTGGCTAACCATTAGTACGGAGTGCTTGGGTGGTGTTTTTTTTTATTCGCACAACGTGTACTTGATTTCAGCACTTCACTATATGGGTGCGCACGGGATGGGTCAATAGACGTGCCCACCTCCACCTAGTCACATTAAGGGGGGTTGTGAAATGTACCCCTTACATTGACTTAGTAGGACGGAGGGGAGGCTTTGCGATGAACATTCGCCCCCCTGGGTAGGAAACCGTGCTAACGCGTAGGCATCAACTACTTGGTCGTCTACAAACACGCTATTAGTGAACGACCAATGTGGAATAAGGAACGTGATCATCACTAAGATATCTACTGCAAAAAATTCAAGCGAGTCCCCCCCCCCCCCAGGAAAAAAATACGTGACAGGGACTCGTACACTCTACAAACGACTCGAGGGTCGGGGAGGGGGGAGGAAACCCAAATCCACCTTGTAAAAGCGTAACTGTAAACTTAAACTCTGCGTGGTCTCAAAAACGTATTTCCTTGTAGTCTTCGGTAAGGAAGCGCCCTTATATTTGCTTCGTTACGGTACTCTGTTTTTCACCACTTTTTGATGAACTTATCAAGCTTATTTTAGTGTTGTAAGTGTAAAAACAGTGGTAACTTAGTGGCACAGGCTCTCCACAATGTTTCGACATGGGCAAACAATGAAATTGGTTCTACCGAAAGCCCACTCCGACCTTAGCACAATGACATGGGGCTGAAGTAGAAGGAAAATTTAGAAATCAGGGTTTATGAAAACAGGGCTCAAGCCAGTATTTCAGAACGATGTTTAAGATCAAGCGCCCGCCGAGCGATCACGTTCAATATACGCCCGATTTTTATCGATGGAGTGAAATCCTCATTTGCTTTATCAGCTACTAAAAGACTTGAAGAAAAACTTCGGGTGATATCTCTTCATACTCTTGACAAACGGTCTACAGCAGCTCGAAACCGTACCAACTCATCTTGCTTTGTTGAGAAAGCAGGAGTTCAAGAAGAGATTGAAGCTCGAAGAGACAAACAATCCTTAACCACAGGGAGTAGTGAATCCGACGTTTCGAAGGCAGTTTTTTTTTTTTTGCCTTAAAAGAGAGAAAACTACTTGCCGGAGACGTTGGCTGTAAGTCAAAAGCCCTCCAAATCATTATTTATTTTTAATTTTTTCATTTATTTATTTATTACCTCAAATGCTCCGTGAGGGTTATTACATGAGGGGTGGGTAGAACTGTTACATGATCGTTTATATAGATGTTTTGAAGAATGTATGGGTGGAGTGGTGCACCACGTTAGCAGGAAGACGATTCCAGTCCTTTGCAGTATGATTGAAAAGTGAGTTCATGTGGGCGGTAGTGCAGGCTGCCGGGGGTTAAACTTCTTTAGGGTGGTCATGACGGGGGGGAAGGGTTTTTGTTACGTATTGTGAAACGAAATGATGTATATAAATTTAGTTTGGTTTGAACATGATTCACACGATAGTCACCACTAGTCTACTTCCTTCCTTGACAATGAGCGCTCATAAATATAAAAAAGATTCAACTCCAACACGGCTACTGAGTAGGGGTTGGCGATTCAAATATGCTACTGGCCAAATCTTCTTGAGCCTGCGAATTAATATTGAAGGTCATTTTTTTGAGCTGTGTCTCTTAATCACGCTTCTTTTTTTCTTTTTTGTTACGAAGAATGCATTTGTACGGTGATTTACAGGCTAACGCCCACACTAGACAAAAAAAGAAAAGCAATGGGGTGAGTGGGGGTCACAAATTGACGTGTGAAATCGACAACTGGTCATTGGAACGACAGAGCTTGTAAGCGCTCCACCGGACCAATTTATGACCCGAACACAACAAAAATAAGCACTCAGAAACGAGTGAAAGAAGGTGTGCCTACCTACATACCAAAGAATGTCAGCGAACAAAAATATAAAAAAGAACTCCGCCCCTTGGCACAAGCGCTCTGTCACTGCAGACAGGCGTCCAAATCTGGGCAGGTTTTCCTCAGAAGCTCAACTGCGCCAGAGTAACAACAACGTCCTTCTTTCACTCTCGTACGGATCTGTCATGATTGGGTGCGCTCGTGTAATCTCCTCAGTGGCGTCCAGGCTGAATAAAAAAACACTGCAGTGCAGCAGCCATCCACGTACCGGGGCCCGAGAATAGAATTCTTCGACGACGAAGACACTCGGCCCTCGGACCAAGGATTGGCCGGAAGGGCAGCACAGTACGCAGCCCCTGAATAGAACGAAAAAATAAATTACACAGATTAAAAAAAAACACCATAGTCGCCAAGGAAGAGCAAGATAGGGGATATAGCAGCCGACGTAAGAACGAATAATTTGTTTAACCCCTCACCGCTCCTTTCGTTCATCCTGCGTCGAATCATACACAAACGGGTTGGACCCGTGCGCCCTCTCCTTTCAAGTCTTCGAAGGCCAAATTTACTTCCCTTCTTACTTATATCTCTTAAATCTTTCTTTTTCTTGCCTTAGACCGTAGAATTACGGAGCACCTGCTATCTCTGAGAATGGCTTTGCCGGCGGGCTCCCTCATTAGCGCGGTGGTTCGACGCCACCGTCACCGCCGGGTGCCGAATTCCGCGCAGGAGCAGGGCTCCGTTGCGGCAGGCGGTTACGATTCCTTTATTGCTGTGTGGCAGTAATTAAGATAATGACTGCTGCACGCGTAGAATCCTTTATTAGCATATTTGCGGTTATGGCCTCTGCGTTTGGATACGCATTCTATACATGCGATCTGCCCCAGCGTCCGTGTACTTGCTGCCTTTCCGTACAAAAGTGGAGTCAGAAAAAGTGAACATAATTACAATGTTATTTCTCTGCAGTCGATCATTCTTTTCCCACTGCTTATATAATCGTCACGTGGTCAGGCAAACTTTGAATTCCAAATGGCCTGAAAAGGGGACCTTAAGCGTCCCGCTTTGTTGTTAAGGTGATATTAGCATTTTTTGTTACATTTACAGCCTTAGGTTATACGTTTTCACTGAAAAGGACCTCGCTTTCTGACATTATATATACAGCTGTTTGTTCTCAGTGTATGAAACCGATGCCACTGATATTGTTTGGAGTCTGAACCAAGTATTTCAATCAATGCTTAAGGTTATGCGGTGAACGTACTTGCACAATAAAAAAAAAAGGCCCCGCCCTGGTGGTCTAGTGGCAAAGGTACTCGGCTGCTGATGCGCAGGTCGCGAAATCAAATCGCGGCTGCGGCGGCTGCATTTCCGATGGAGGCGGAAACGTTGTAGGCCCGTGTGCTCAGATTTGGGTGCACGTTAAAGAACCCCAGGCGGTTGAAATCTCTGAAGTCCTCCGCTACGGCGTCTCTCATAATCATATGGTGGTTTTGGGACATTAAACCTGATATATCAATCCATAAAAAAACGAGCGTTCTCTCTGCATCAACGTAGTGTCTACTTGCCAGGCAAACTGAACTGTGCTTATCCACATCAACTTCAATTTCGCTTGCACAGTAGATTCCAATGTTTAATATGCTAAACATCTGCCTTTGTCTGAGAAGCATAAGCGACGTTGATGTACAGAACAACACTGAAACGCGGGTTTGTTTTGAATATCTCCCTTTGCCATTCCTTCTTCTTTATGTTTAAAAGCAAAACAAAATAGAAGCCCTCCAACCTTCGCTTTCGCAGGTTTCATTTTCATTTATTTAAACATTATTCTTAGAGCCTCCAAACTACAGTGGTACATAATCGCTATTTTAGTTTATTTATGATAATGCATTTACTAGACGTTTAGTTCCTGCTTAACGAGGTCATTTCTGCACTACACGTCAAATTTAACAGGTTAGTGGTACTTTAACTGTACACCTTATGCTTTTCCCCTTCATGTTCGTGTCTTCTTGATCGCCTACCTAACTCACAGGCTATTAAGACTTGGACCACTGAGAGTCAAGCTCACATCCGAGTAGGAGGATAAGAAAGCGCCATTTATCTGCTTTTTTATTCATGACACTAATGCTTTTTGCTCTCAGCTAGCCGACAATTTAAAGGCTGTTTTTTTTTGCTAACAACTATGAACCCGTCTGTGAGAGGTGGCATTTCTCTGTGCATTTTCATTTAGCTAATGAGTACACATCCCTACTGACATGTACCTTGTTAATTTAACTTGCCCTTATAAGGCAGCTACTCCAATTACTGTGCACCGAAGTGGAGCTATTATACGTATTGAGCCATGTGGTATCGCTTTTCACTAGCTTAGGACCACTTCAGGCGCATTAGCTTGATCTACTGCACTAACATTAAAGAAAACAAAGCCGATTTAGAACATTTTTGTTTAGTTCATGGAGATACAGGTAAATGTTTGCTTCTACGTAGGGCAATAGGTTCATTCTGTGCTAAAACTCCGTAAACGAACAAATTATTCTCAATACTGCATTTCTTGGTTCATGCTTGACTAAAATTAATTCTCGCCCCACCGCGGTGGTCTACTGGCTAAGGTACTCAGCTGCTGACCCGCAGGTCGTGGTATGAAATCCCGGCTGTGGCGGCTGCATTTCCGATGGAAGCGGAAATGTTGTTGCAAGCCCATGTGCTCATATTTGGGCACACGTTAAAAAACCCCGGGTGGTCGAAATTTCCGGAGTCCTCCACTACGGTGTCTCTCATAATCATGTGGTAGTTTTGGGACGTTCAACCCAACATATCAATAAAAATTTATTCTCGTCTCAAAATTGTTTATAGTTCTTGAAGTAGGGATAGCTACCTTTAAGGGGCAGTACAGATAAACCGATGTGCCCACAGGTATCTAAACCACTGCAGGGATTTTGTGTTAGCAAACAGGGGTTCTTTCTCGCTTCTCGTTTTGATGAGCCCTAACGATGGCACTTTCCAGCTGACAATATCACGCATCACTTCACCTGTCATCAAAGGTAAGCAATAGGGAAAGAAAAGTGAGGTATGTTAACCAGCTGTAATGTGAGTACAGCTGTTGACAGGTGAACAACCACTGCGGTATTAATACGAGCGATAACCCTGCAATATGTGGTAAGCCACGTACTAAAAAGGTGAAGGACTCGATTCGTACAGATCAGATCTAGACGTTGATATGGGCATCAACACGTGACCGCGTGAGCATAGCTTTCAGTCTAGGAATATTAGCCATCCTTGAAACGTAACAATCATTTGCTGCAGATGCCAGTGTCAGCCGAAATTCGAATGCACGACCATTTTTGCGCAGTTCAGAGATGCCAACAAATGGGGAATCAGCGGGGCCTTTTTGTTGCGCCGAGTTGGCGTTGATGCCTACGTGAGTGCACTGCCAGTTTCATCAATGGATGAAAAAGTGCCGTTCATTGAAAGACAAGTTTATAAAGAGTGTGTTAGTACAAGGTGGAAACTCGAATGTTCCTTAAAGTGTAACTGACGCATGCGGGATATTTGTTTTTCCCCTTGCCTTTCGATATGATTTCGACAAGTGAGCAACCCTTAGTTTGCGTATCCTCTTCTCTTGTACTTGTTTTTATGTCTTTTGTGTGTGTGTGGGGGGGGGGGGGGTGCGTGTGTGTGTGTGTGTGGGTGGGTGTGGGTGTGTGCGTGCGTGTGTGTGTGTGTGTGTGTGTGTGCGTGTGTGTGTGTGTTTTCTTCATTGTGTAGCTCATCACTGCTGCGACAAAGTATTCCTTCTTGCACGCGTCAAAAGCGAACAGTGCGTCAGCATCTGCCCATTGAGAAGTTCAGAGTTTCTGTGAAGTGTGACAACTCTACTGAAACGCAAACCTATCCTTAGATTAGCTACGAGGCACTTAGCGAGCTCTTGCGTTTTTATTTTTATTTTAGGCACAGTGTCCCTTTGAGCGAAAGCCGTTACGCTACTATGATCCCGACCTTGTATCTCGCTTGTTTTCATTCCAAGACATTATCCCCTTCAGCGCAGTGGGTTACGTTTGTGTCAACTTGATGCCAAACGAAAACAAGATACATAGATCATTAGAGAAAATGAAATATCTTAATATTCTGTATGACTTGAATTAACCTCAATGGGCTGTGACGGTAGTCTATAAATTTGGTGAATACGTCACGATGTTCGAATGGTCGTCCGACATACCGCTTTCTAGGTCCAACGCAAAGTGTAACACTCTTATTTTCTAGAAAGAAGTGCAACCGAATATTGATTGCGCACACATTTGTAGCCTATGATTTCATTCTTCTTATGAAAAAAAAAACACCAATGTAGAATATTGAATTTTTTAATGAAACGCGAATGACAAGTAAATGCTGAAACTCATACAAAAAAACAACGCGTTGCTTCATTTCCTTTCTTGGAATGTAATATGGTCTAGTGGCAAGGTACTCAGCTGCTGACCCGCAGATTGCAGGATCAAATCCCGGTGGTGGCGGTGGCGGCTGCACTTTTGATGGAGGCGGAAATGCTGTAGGCCCGTGTGCTCAGACTTGGGTGCATGTTAAAGAACCCCAGGTGATAGAAATCCTGGAGCCCTCCACTACGGCGTCTCTCATAATCATACGGTGGCTTTGGGACGTTAACCTTCACATATCAATCAATATTGACGGTGCCTTGGAATTGTGTTATGTGAATTTCACGTATCCCTATACAGTGCGTCATAGTGCGCACCTTGAAGAGATATGATAACGCACGCTCTCTTTGTGTAGAACACGCTAATCTACACCGTACATGCTGGGCCTCCCGCAATATACTCGCAGCTAAGCAGTTTGAAATTGGATCGAAATGTTTCGGAATATGGTAAAAGGAACTCTTTAAATATTCATCGGAATTGAACACTTTAGAGTTTTATACTGATAAACTTTTCGTTAAGAATCCAATAATCACATTACAAGTTTTGAACGAATGCGCTGATTTACGCTTTACATCGGCTCATTTGTTGGAGTCAGAGTGTACGTCAAGCAAGGCTTCATTATTTCGTGCAACACCACAAGCGCTCATTCACCCCCCATTATTAAAGACGATAGTCTTTTTGGGGACCTTTTTGGGGACCTTTGGGGTCTGTACATTTGTTTGTCCACTTTTAACGGTACCCTAAACGATACCAAAGTGACCAAACGATACTCAGACCAGCTGACCCCATCCACAGCACCCACCAATATTGCCCATAGTTCAGCGTTCATACTTGTGCGATTGTCAATTAAAAAGCAATTATTACACAAATCTGAGGCACCATAACAATACGTCAATACTATGTATGTGTATCTTTTACTAGAAAATGCATGCATAAGTAATTTTAAGGATCGTGGCCTTTTGTACGCTGCGCTGGCCATGCAAAGCTTGCACGAAATGCCAAGTGTTTTCAACGCTTTGCTAAAACGACACGGTGGTGGCACCTACCCATCACCTTGCGTTCTACAACTTATCACCTCAGCGCCGGGCACGCATGGCGTGCGCGCCGTTTATCAGGATAACTGCCAGATAGCGCTCATGTCTCACGTGTGACGCGACTTGATGAGCTTGTTCGCCTCCGCTGCACGCTCGAGGCACTCTAACGCCCACCGATTTTCTTCTACAGAACATCAAATAAACATCTTCTTCACTATCTCCAGACGCAAGACTATCGTCTTTCGACGACATTTGCGGTGTAACATGAAGATACGGGACAAATTTTTTTACCTATATTTCTTTCTTATACTCTTATTGAACATAAAAAAGAAACAGTATGCGAGATAACCGTTACGTCAATCCTTTTGTTTTATGAGTTTGAGCGAGAAAAAAAGCTAGAAAGAAAAACGAAAAGTGGCGTCGATGAAAGAGAGTTGCTGATCAGCGTATGGCCGGCCTCAAGCATTTGCCTTCTAATACCGCGCAAATAAAGCTCTGACACTCCCCTTGAGATTGATTATGAAAAATGAAGCAAATACAAATAAGCGCTACGCGAAAAGCCAAATACGCTTCGTAAAGTATGGATAAGGGAGTGGAAACTTTCGACGAAGCCAGTGTCGTGCTTCGGGGCAGCGACTTCTTTTCACATAAAACTCATCGCCCATCATCCATCACGGCAACGCAGAAAGGTCATCAGGATGTTGTTACATAGTATACTAATGCGAAAGTGGGTGTAAGCGTTGGGGCACTGGTGCTCAAGAATTCTCTCTCTCTCTCTGTGTGTGTATGCGGGTGCGTGTGTGTGTGCGTGTGCGTGTGCGTATGCGTGCGTGTGCGTGTTCGTGTTCGTGTGCGTGCGTGTGCATGTTCGTGTGCGTGTGCGTGTTCGTGTTCATGTGTGTGTGAGTGCGTGTGCGTGTGCGTGTGCATGCGTGTGCGTGTTTGTGTGTGCGTGCATGTGTGTGTGTGTGTGTGTGTGTGTGTGTGTGTTTGTGTGTGTGTGTGTGTGTGTGTGTTGTTCATTCAGAGTTTGAGCTTGTGCTCTTCTAGCTGGCTTGCTGTGGAAAAGCTGAGGTGAATATTCTTTTGGCTGCTTCCTTTTTATTCTGAGGCTTAAAAAGTTTTTTAAACAATGGTTCCCAAAAATGAAAATCACAAATCAAGAAAAAAACAAATAACACATTGAGAGAAATAAAGTAAATAATGTGGCTAGAAGTAGTTAGCTTGCAGGTATTCCCTTTGCAATAGAACGTTCACATTTCTGTCTGAATACCACCGACGGCCCGCCGACTCACTTATCAGTTTGTATTGCGGGGATGCTATCACCCCCTGTAATGTCACTTTTACCGCATGACACGCACGTTCGGTGGATTAGTTGTAGTTAGCGTGATCTTAATTTTACCGTCGAACGGGAGCTGCCTCTGATAAAGCCACGTCGCTCGGTGGGAAGGATGGTCATCCGGGTGCTTCTGAGATAACAATTTGACTCTTTGGGTTTAGGCAGCGTACGTGGACAGACGTCTCGGCAGGCCCATGTGGACGGATAGGCGGTTCCTTTTAGTGGGCCCCTCGTGGTTAGTCGAACGTCGGCGACACAGCGTTCGAGGTAGATTCTACGTGTTATATGCTTTTGTTCTGTTCTGTTCTCCGAGTGTTTCTGTTGGCGTATTATTAGATTATTTGCCATGTTGATAATTATTGATTATATTCAACTGGCGAACTTACAAAGCGATTAATGGATGTACATGTGTTCGTTGCTCAATAACGTGTACTGTGAACAAGTGTTCCGGAAGCACGGTTATGTTTCAGACCCCACATCATAGCTACACATATCTAGCTATCAGAAGGCTTATCTATAAACAACTGTCTACCAATAAGGCTTTAAGAAGCTATTCACCTTTTGTTCTAAAATATTTTCAAGTCACAGTCAAGTATATTGTAAAAGTAAACACCAATAATAATATTATGTCCCAAACCTGCAATTTGATATATCAATACAACACAGACGCTGACTATCCACTGAAAAGGCAGCAGCGTCGGAGAAGAAACTAGACGCAAAAAAACTCCCAAGCATTTCCCCGAGGGTGAACATGGTTAAGTGCGAATGCACGGGGTGATGCTGTGAGGGGGAGTAAAGTTAAAATCCGTTGGCGACGCTGATATCGGTGTCAGTAACGTGCCTTATATCCAGATGGTAGCGTAGCCTCCGGGACATCCATCGCACGACCCGCTCTCGACGGAAGACTGAGGGAGAAGACGGGCGCGCGAGAGAGAGGGGTGCGCGCGCAGCTGCGGCGAGCGAGGAGAGCGGAGGAGCGAGCGAAGGGGGAGGGGGACTATCAACGTCTAGTCCGTGGCTTATTCGTTAGAGCGTCACGCTGCGGCCCGCCAAGTCCTCTTTCTTTTAAAGATAGAGAGAAGACTGCAGACGCCGCCGACGGCGGTGGATGGTTTGGGGTCGCTTATAAAGTGTATTCACACTTAAAAAAGGGTAGGTATTTTCGCACTGGTGGGGCTACGTTTGAAGGAACAGTGGCCCTAGGTCGTCAGAGCGTACAGCCAAGCCTTATCTTGAGAGCCACATAGCAAAGCCTCGATGCAAGAGGAAATAAGTGGAAATTTAAGGGCTCGTCAATCATTGTTAAACACTATGTTAAGGAGAACTTATAGAAAGTGACGCCGAGTAAAGTATAGAGGATGCCGTCAAGAGTAATTTTATTGTGAATGTGAAGAAATGAAGAATGTGAAGTGGACAAATTTCTGACCCTGCGACCTTTGAACAGCTTTTGATGCTCTACCGAATGAGCTACAGCGGCTGTCATCTCTGCACCCACTTTATTTGGGTGTATATGTGTATCAAACGTGGGAGTGTTAGTCAGCGCGGCTAGTAGCCACGACGGCGAGTACGGAACACCTTTTTCAGCCTGTTGGAGTTATCCGGCACGTGATCTCATCTGAGCATGGATAGATGGATGGATTGATATGACTGTATCCTTTAGATCGGGTGGTGGCTAACGCCACCAAGCCGTAATCTTTGTGAACCAAAAACTAGAGAGAGAAAGAGAGAAACGGCATTTATAAGAGTGCGGCGATGGTAAATTGGGGCGGGCTTGAACCCCGGCCTAGGCATCGGCCGCGAGCCCTTGGACTCGGGCAGCTTCCTCGGCTCGCTGGACGGCCCATAGTTGTTGTTCTAATGCGTAGAAGAGCAGAGCCTCCTCTCAGCGCGCCCTGCGGTTCGAGACTGCCTCCTTTTTTTAGTGAGGTCGGGTACTCGTACTCTGCAGTGAAGGGTTTAATTTTCACTCGTACCTTGACTTTGGCTACCAATCAAATAACCTCCTTCTAGTTAATTCTACCCACTTAATGTCTATTTTGTCCTCCCTGTCCCTAAACCCCAGTGCTCTGAAAAACTCTGCGCCATCATCTTGAACTATAGGGTGAAGCCTTTTACAGAACATAATCAAGTGTTCGGCAGTTTCCTCTTCCTTTCCACACGCACTGCATACCGTGCCTACCCCTTCGTATTTGACCCGATATGTCTTGGTTCGCAATACTCCCGTCCTGGCCTCAAACAGTAGAGAACTACACCGAGTATTATTATTATACATCATTTCCTTGGCAATTTCCTGCTTAAAAAGTTCGATAAATCTAGGGCGGGCTCGTTTATCATGTCGATTCTCCACATATCGGTCTCAGCTTCCTTCACCTTCTTCATAACCGATAATTTGTTTTTGGCCCCCTGCTGTTTTCTAAGCATATATTTACCAGTCAATTTTCTGGTTCGCTTCCTCCATTTTGTAACGACATTCTTCATGTACAAGTAGCTGAATACCTTCCTAGCCTAACGCTCCTCCCGCATTTTAATCAATCGCTTCTCAAACTTTATCTTGCTGCTAGCTTCCCAGCCCTCAAATTATGTCCATTCCATATCACCTTGTACTCCCTGATTTGGTGTATTCCCGTGAGCTCCTAAGGCAAGCCTATATATTCCTCGTTTCTCAATTTCTAATCTTGATTGAACTTCTGATCTCATGCACAAGACCGCATTGACGCACGTCAGACCAGGAACCACCGTCAGATCAGCAAGCACTGGCATTGAACGCCACCTGTTGATACGGTGCTCGTGGGAGCCCACGTGAAAGAACCCATTCAGGCCTTTTATTTCCTTATACGCGTTAATCAACGGCTAGCTCCCACATGCGCTTCTTCTACAGGGTACGCGCCCTGCCTCATTCATCAGACATGTTTATTCATTTGTGGGCCTGTTTAAAATTGCACCTTCATCGAACTTTGGCGTGCAATATCAGTCTCAGTTATGTGTAATTACCATCGCCCTTCAACGTTCTTTTTAATATGCGAAGCATTTCTAAGCAAACTTTGGTGACTTTCAGTGCATCTATCTATCTATCTATCTATCTATCTATCTATCTATCTAGTCGCCAACGACTTTTAACTCTCCTGGCCGTTTCCATAATGATATACCAATACCGAAATTGGCATGGCATAACATCACTGCAGGACGAGCATAAGTGGCTAGTCATAAGAAGAAAATCGTGACATTTATGCCATAATGTCATGATTTACATTCCATGGTTTTGCTGCTTTTACGGTAGTTTCGTTCACGTGACATCTTGCAAAACTAGTATGGTATGACGTGATTTCATCGTGAACATAAGTTACAGACCCTAACATAGAAATCATGACATGCGTGTGATGTAAGTCATGACTACCCTTCACGTTCATGGTGCATTCGCGGTCGTTTCGCAAGCCTCACATATACCAAGTTTGGTATGACGAGACGTGAATAGACGACAAAAGTAAATTACACGTCCAAACATGATAAACAACATGACATGGAAGTCATGTATGGCGTAATTTACCTCCGCTTCCTGACGTTGTGCTGATTTTAAATTGACATACCAAGCTTCCTCATTCGTGCTTTGCATATCATCGATTCCCACTGTACGTTGGATCTGCAATTTTTTTCTTTTCTCGTTTTCTTACACCGTTGTAGGATTTCAGCTACAAAATAGTATCACTCGGGTCAACGTCAGTGCATTTCTGTAATAAAACCTATCTGTCTATCTCTCTCTCTCTCTGTCTCTCTCTCTCTCTGTCTCTCTCTCTCTCTCTCTCTCTAGATTACAATAATAGTGAAAGTCGGGGTTGGTGGTTTAGGCTTGAGATATAAAAACAGCGCAAAAATTGCAGACAAAGACAGAGGAAGAGACGACACCATGGTGTCGTCTCTTTCTCTGTCCACGGTGTTGTCTCTTCTTCTGTCTTTGTCTATATTTTTTGCGCTGTTTTTACATCTCTACATTAAATCTTGAGTCTCCGGTAAACGACCTCGTGTGTTCTATCTGTCTTTGATTAAAACACAGGCGCATCTACCCTATACGTAGAAGCGTCCAGCAGCTATAAGGAGCTTCATATACGACACATTTGGGTGCACGTTAAATAATCCTATAGGTGGTCGAAATTTCCGTAGCCCTCCACTAAGGCGTCTCTTATAATCATATGGCGGTTTTGGGACGTTAAACCCCACACATCAATCGACCAGTCCATATACCACACCTACGAAAATGAGTGGACTTGTTGGTCTGTTTTGCTATATATATCTCGATAAATCCATTCTTCTTGTACTTTACCTGCGCATTCCTTCTCTCCAGCTAGCTGCGCAAAGTATCATACCGTCCTACTTGTAGGTAGATACCCCAAACTACAGTAAACTACAGTAAACCGTAAGGAAAACAGGGATAGCTAAACTGGAATGTATGAAAAGGGTCTACAACATTGTTTCGGAAACCTTCTGAGATAAGCTATTTGGTTAGCACATTTCGTCCACGTCGCGGGGGTGACGTGCTTCTTGGGAGATCAATACCGGAATCGAATGGGCGGCTGATGCCAACAATGCCAACAATCTTAAGCTCTGGACAAACAGGCACACGAGACAAAGAAAGCAATACGGGGGCGTCAGCGTTAGGAAATAAAACCTCGCGCCATCGTATAAGCGCCGCATTCAATATTCTTCGAATTCGTAAAACGGTTTCTAGAGCACTGCTATATACGTTAAGCCCCTGAGAGCGCAGAGAAAACTTCAATAAAGCTTTTCCTCCAGTCGAAAATATGGGCGCCATGCGTTTTCTCCGGCCTGCGTCACTGTGATATACATTTTCGGAGGAGCCTTTTCTTCGAGTTTCTCCCGCACTACTGTTTCTTAAGTTGAGCGCCCAGCAGTTCTCGCTTATCGGTTGCAATGCAGGACGCTTTATGTATCTTTTTCTGGTGCGTCACGCGAATCCTTTTGAAGATGCAAGTGAATCGGGATCTCGTTGCGTTCAGCGTATAGCTATTCTCCGCCTCAGTAAACTTCATATAAATAGCAAGCCATTTCTTCGCATTTGCGCACGATTTGAACCTTCCTTAAGAACGAAGAAAAGTGGAAGTGAAGCAGGAGACGGTTAGGTACACAGAAGGTGGTATGGCGATAGCGCTAGCGAATTGTGAATCTTTCTTTCTTGCCGTATTTCTTTTGACAATAAGGGCAACGACATTGCTTGCCTTTACCCTCTCTTCATGTTTTTGATATTTGATATTTAAATGATATTTGCATTAACCCTTGGTATTGTAACATGCCCCGCATCGCAGCTATTGCTAATGCGAGACTTTTTAACCAGAACTTACCTCTCCTGATATATACACGAAAGTTAGATCCTAAGCTCCCATTCGTTATCCTAAAGGCATCGTCACATAAATGTCATCAGTTTGCCAGTTCATAAAGACCTCTTCAGGGCTTGCCACAGTACTCCGTATAAAGCAGCGCATTGAGATCCACGTTAGGATTCGGTCTATTTTTGTATGTGTTTATTTATATGTAGTTGATGAGATTGTCGACTAACATTTTGCACCTGTTCTGTCTAGCATCACTCCATCAAACTTTCGCGGATAAAGCGGGCTTGAATCACACGTGTTCTTCTTTCTTTTCTTTTGTTTTTTTTATTTTATGCCCCATGATAACTAGTCCTAGGCATCGCTATCGAAGCCCTAGCAACTGCACTTGAACCCGCGCCATTTGCTCACTGTGGAATATCTAATAGTTTCTACAAACTAAGACGATATTCAGAAGCCCGTGCTCACTTGGTAAACTGGTGGCAACCGAAAATTAGGGCGTGCGTGCTAAACGTATTGCTTCTTTCTTTATTTGTCTTTATCTTTTTTTCTTTATATTTCTTCTTTCTTTTTTCTCAACTACTGTTTAATTACGCAATACTCTCTGCTAGCTGTTTCCTACTCGGCGCGCAGCCTGTAGTGCTTCGAAAAACTCACACTAATAGACACTACATTGACGTGCCGGGTCTTTCTCAGCCTTTTCGTCATTTAACAAGTGAGTTTGGAGCGACGAGGGGCGTCGCTGGCAAGTGACAACCTTGACCCTCCAATCAGTTTGGTCAACAGGGCACGCATGGCGGTAACTGCCTGTGCCGTCCTACACTGTCGACAGCTAGCACTGCTGAATGGGATAGGCAGAACAAGGTGGCCATGCAACACAAACGCTTTTTTCGCAATGAGCGTTTTCCTTACTTACTTCCTCCATGCCCGGAATAGGACCGTCATCCAGATGAAGCCAGATGAAGCCTGTAGCCTGTAGCACCTGAAGCAAGGCTTCAGGTGCTACAGGCTACAGCGACGCTCGTGCTTCGATATACGAGCACGGATCAAATGTGGCATTGTGAGATAACAATTCACCTTGACAAAAAGATACGACTTTGTAAACTGGGCTTTGCAAGCCGAATTTTCGAACCTTGACCAGGCCCGGCGAGCAGCAATAGGCAGTGGGTCCTCGGAATCTTCATTAAAGTTGTGTTCTTATATCTCTCTGTCTCTCTATTTGAGATTACCATATCACTAAAAGCTGATCCCCGACACTCCCACAATCTACATGGCGTCAAATATTTGGAAATGGTGCGCACAAAAAGGAACGTTAAAGGTGGACCTTCAAGGTCCGAATTTCCGTGAACTCGTCGGCGTCGGTTTTTTCGCACGCTACAGCGCCGCCGAAACTTGTGAATCGTAAGACTCATACCAAACTTTGCTTCAAAATTGCTGGCGCACTCTGAGCTTGTTGGAGGAGCATGACGCATGTCTTTCTCTGCACCCAAGGATATCGAAAGCAAAAAAAGCATGAAACATTTTTCGTCTGGACTCGGAAATATTGTCGGATCGTGTGCGCAGATTTGGGTGCACGTTAAAAAACCCAAAATGGTTAAAATATCCGGAGCTCTCCACTATACGGCGTCTCTCATATACATATGGTGGTTTTGGGATGTTAAACCCCACGTATCAACCATCAATCAACCTTCTTTGTCGAATGTGCGAAATATACATTTTCCAATTTGCCTTTGACTTGTGGTTACAACTGTGCTGGTTAAAGGCAGTGATGCCGCAATGTTAAGCTCCCGGATCATCGTACTAACATATCTAAAATGAGTGGGTTTTACATGCACACTAGATCTTGTACGATGATGGCCATGTCCGATCATGTTTACAATCAGTGCTCAGTTGAGTGTAGGAGTAGAAATCAGTTAACCCACACGATTACTGAACCGGAGTTGATTGATGGGTTGGGCGGAACCTGTGTGCCATAACCGTCAATTGCTCTTTCTAAGACAAAGCTTTTTTTTACATCAGGATATGAATTCGGCGCATATGGCGTAAGCATGATGTGTCACGTGTTTTCTTTTTTTTTTCTTCTTTTTTCCCCAGATAATCTGTTCGGGCCATCTAAATAAATTATTGTTGTAAATCAGAGTTCGTGTGTGTCGGGCATGTTTAATCTCCTCGTCATCGACACATTTAGCCTATGTTCGCTTAGATAAAGTTCGCTATATCTTTCTTTTTTTATACCTTTGCTATCCTACTGTGATATCTCTCTTCGAGTAGTGAAGTTGAACAAAACTCAGAAGAATATACAATTAAGAACATTTTATTTGTATCCTTATTCTTATTTATTCTTCTTTGTTTTATCCTCATCTCAATTCTAATAACTTGAGTACTGGTTATTTGTTCTTTCTATAACAAAAGCTGTCGTGAGATTCGAACAGCCGATCTTGTTGCCATAGTTTCCGGCCGCCGCCACCGCTACTGTCGGTGTCCGTAACCACTATCGCACGACATAGCAAAAAAAGGCTAAATCAGTAGAACAAACAAGTATGCAAGTTCGGGCAGGATTTCTACTCTAGACAGTTGCATGGCAGTGAAGTATTTCACCACCGAACCTCACCCATGCTTCAAGCACTTTTGAAAGAAGGACCCTATACAGGTGTCATGTCAGAAGGCAAAGGTTCACGTAACCGATTCAACATAGTGTGGTAGAAAAGTACATTAACAACCATGCGTCACACAACATGAATCGTGCTTTGACTGTATGGTGCACTCACTACAAAGGGCTCAATCATAGTTCTTCACCGTGCTCCGCCCCAGGATCAGCAAAGTTCACATAATTTTTTACAGATACGAAGTCGGTACCTCACCTCTCCCCAGAATAACGAATATTGACATAATGGGTGCTTCTTTACGTCAAAACTATAATAACGATTTATGGCGTAGTGGACACCCTGCAAGTGTAGTTGCACTAGTTGCGCCAAGAGAATTTATACGACGGACTCAAGAAAAGACTTTCTTCCAGCTTTCCCTGTGACTGGTCTGCATGTTCAAACTATAGGTCGAGCATTTTGCTGAACTCGAATGTACATACGTTTCCCGACCAAAGCGGCCGTATTTCCAGTGGGAAGAAAGGGAAAGGGTACCCCTGTGCTTGCATTCACGTTTACGTCAAAGAACAGCAGGTAGCCAAAATTAATTCGGAGTGCTGTATTAAATCACCCCATATAATCATATCGTCCTGTTGGTATGTCCGACCACCTAAAACATTCTTAGAGTGTTCCACACTCGTAGCCTGGGCCAACGTCGTAACGTTGGTCTGGGCTACAAGTTCAGCTGCTTCACACCTACAACTATTTGAGCACAGATAAATGCCCCACAAAACATACCGTTTCTTTCAGCTCCAATGGTAGAGCAGCAGAGAGCGTAGTTCTAAGGCCATGGGTACGAATTCCACTGATGTCTGAAAATAGCAATTTTCCTCCACTTTAATTATTACTTTCAATTTGAGGGAGGATCGCTACAGTTAAGAAATCAAAATAATGTACCACATGCTTTTCTAAGCTGAATTTTTCATCGGTTTTGTTAGTTAGCTTTTGCAAAAGTGACATTGACGCCCGAATAGTTGTTTGTTTGTTTTTAAAAAGACCAACAGCTCACATGGATAAGAGTGAACCGGTCGTTGGTCTAGAAATCCGACGCAGCAGACGACTGTCAATTTTTGCCCTTCAGTCGCTTTGGCATCTTACGAATGTCGTTCCTGATAGCAACCCGCCTGTCTCCACCGATATGAGAGCATTCCGTTATCCATTTGATGGAACAAATCAACTCGAGTCTCTCTTGAGTAAATGCTTTGTCAGCATGACTTTGGCTAACGGCAAGAAGAGTTGCATTGATATATAGTTAAGAAGTGAAACTTTTTTCAAAATTGTTGTGAACTCTAGCGATAATGAGAACCTTTCCAAAGCAGTGGGTGCCGATTTCCTACGTGCCTTTTCTTCTCTGTTTTGCTTTTTTAGAACGTCTCACTCGCCTACAAAATAAATCTTCTTGCTCAAACAGAATCGCGAGTTGGGCAAGTTGGAGGATGTTCATCGTGTCCCTTGTCTGTCCGTATCAAATCGTCACGCTGTAAAATTATTCTAGAATACAGGAGATTATTTTTATAGTGATGATGATGATGATGATGATGATGTTGATGATGATGTGGTCTACGGGCGCAACCTGGTTGGGTAAGGTGGTTCGTTCAAACTTCCCGAAAGTTTTCGGCTTTGCTTGCTTGTACGCTCACAAGAGAAAACACGCACAAGTATACAGTGCGATCGAACCCGCTCCACTCGTCAGCCCTCTTCAACAAAAATATTCCTGGTTACGCTGCTGATGCAGTCATACTCTTTACAACAGGTTGGTGTCACCTGGCTCCAAACCAAACACGGAACAATAAAGAAGTACTGACTAAAAAATTAAAGAAAAGGTAAAAGCAGAGCGTGTGTCAACGATTCTTGCATGCTTGGTCCACTGCATCGTCCAACGCCGCTTAGTCACTCGAACTGCTATCCGCACATCTGCAGCGTATTCGTGCAGACAGGAAAAACCGAGCACCTGCCGACAAGTGGTGGCCTCTGTGAGCAGTGTTTAGAATCCTTTGCGCAGTTCGTTAATGTGCTCGGTAGTCTCGGATTTCGCGCCACTCGCCTCACATTGAGCGCAAAGACAAGGCTACTACCGCCGCCTTTTGACAGAATTGTGTTCTTTCGACCAAGCGCGAATTTTGAGATACGGTCAAGAAATCTACATACATGATACAAGGCGAATGTGATGCTCGTGACGCTCCTAAAGAACGAGCTCCAGAGCCATTGAGTCCCGTTATTATGTGTTAGTAATAACAGAAATCCATACGTGTAATAAATTCATTGATCTGACAAGTTCATTCTTTACAGATGGTCGATTTAGTGAAGGTACGTTTGATCAGATCGATGTTTACTCAAGAAAAGCGGCTTGAAGCGAACGCACAAAATAAAGAGACGGAAACAGTAAGTTCAAAGACGCCCGTTATGTTTAAGTCAGTGGGTTTTGTGAGAAGTGTACAGAAAAGTTGCTTATCTCATTTCGCCGACTTTCTTAAGTCGCCAGTGATCGGCGTGTTGCTATGCGGTTCAGTATCGTACATCTTAAATCACAGGGGAGGGGGGGGGCATCATTCGATTTAAAAATGCCTCCCCCCCTGGATATTTATCTTCCAAATGTCCCGTTCGAATTTGTTGATTGTCAAAAACAACGCACTTTATGTAAAAACCAACTCAGAAATCTGGAGAACTTTCATTGAACATAAGCGAGGTACTTCTAGTCGGTACACACGACGGACTCTACCTTTGAATGTTAGCCCGAAAGTGATATCATGTTTTTTACATGCTTAAACCAAATTATGCAACTGCAAGGATGCTAGTGCCTGCCTACAAGTTGCTATTGCAAACTAATTTCGCCATGTGAAGTCGCTTGTAGAGTTCTGGATACTCAGAACTGTTTCTTCTGACTAAGTGGCAATGCTCGTGCTTGAATTATTATCATTATTATTAATAATACTATGATTATGAATAATATTATGCGTTATTGGGAAATTTTAATTTTATGTAAACGAAAATAAAACACACGCACACACACTCTTTATATATATATATATATATATATATATATATATATATATATATATATATATATATATATATATATATATATATATATATATATATATATATATATATATATATATATATTTATATATATATATATATATATATATATATATATATATATATATATATATATATATATATATATATATATTTATATATATATATTATATATATATATATATATATATATATATATATATATATATATATATATATATATATATATATATATATATAAAGAGTGTGCCACACTCGCCGCCATGGATACTGGTGGCGCTGACTGAGACTCCCACGTTTAAATTGACATAGATATCCAATAAAGTGGCTGGGGGGATAGCTGCCATGGATACTGGTGGCGCTGACTGAGACTCCCACGTTTAAATTGACATAGATATCCAATAAAGTGGCTGGGGGGATAGCTGTCGTGGTAGCTCAAGTGGTAGAGCATCGAACGCGTTATTCGAAGGTCGCAGGTTCGGATCCTGCCCACGGCAAGTTATCTTTTCACCCACTTTTCATTCTTCTCATTTACGATACGATTGGCCTAATAACTTCCCCTATATCTTCCTTGGCATTATTGTCTGTTAGATCTCATTAATATTGTGTAAAACACGAAAAAAACGAGCCCTTAAGTATACACTTGTGTCCCTTATAAAAATATATATATATATATATATATATATATATATATATATATATATATATATATATATATAAGCCAAGCTTACCACCATTTCTATGTGGCTCTTATTAGTGATGCGGTTAATATGTGAGCACAACCTAGTGGCCCAAAAATGTCATGAAAACAGCAGGGATTTTCATGGCAAAGGTTGACAGAATCATGACACTTCCTTTAGCCCAGTGTAGTACCAGTAGCGATACATTCTATCCGATCAGATACTTTGTTTATTTTACTGATATCCTAATAGAAATGCCATTGCCCCAAACAAATCTTGGTCAGCTGTATTCTTAGAGAGATATGAATGTCAACGCTTGTTTATTACACACCATCGTCCACTTTTATTATTTGTACATGTCCAGCGTCACTGTGCATCAAAAAGTGACACTTCTTCAACAGGGGCACAGCTTCGTTTCGGCCTTCGCAACAACGGAAGAATGAATTATCCAGTGATTTGCATTCCAATCATGTAAATAACACTCTTTTATTCCATAAACAATCAAACCAACTTTATCGATTACATTAATAGTCCATTAAACCATTTCTTCAAAA
Organism: Rhipicephalus microplus; assembly: GCF_043290135.1. NCBI lineage: Eukaryota > Metazoa > Arthropoda > Arachnida > Ixodida > Ixodidae > Rhipicephalus > Rhipicephalus microplus. The sequence continues at coordinate 562,129 of NW_027464636.1, forward strand.
TTTCTTTCTGGCTGTACCTGCAAATGAATGAAGAGGAACATGTAAGTGAACGTAAGTCAACAATCATTTTAATTGAAATGAGCGAAGAGCGATATGATAAGGTAATAAATAATATTGCCAGAAGTAAGTAGTGAGTTTGAGGCATAAGGCGGTAAAGGGTCCCTATCACGATTGTCGAATCAGTAGTTTAAGACGGCCATTGTGGCAGCAATCACCGCCGCCTGTAAAATCTGTAAATATGCGTTTTCTAGCAATATTATCGGTGGAGGTGCCTGCTTTTCTTCGGCAAACCAACACGGCACGTCGGAGCGGCCACCGCCCACATTTTCCTGCAACGGCTCAACAGGCCACCCCGCAACAGCAACAGCAGCAACAGCTGAGGCTGCTGCTGATGCCCTTTTCTTGAAATGTTTACTTGTAATAATATGAAGAAAGGAGAAAGGCCATTGCATACGGCTTTTAGAGCTCATGGTTAACTGTCTCAAAAAGCTTTACCAGCTTTTCTATTTTGGGATCAGTGGGTAAAGGAAACTCCACAGCTTATTCAGCGCTACAATAAAGCTGTTTCCCTTCATCGATCCGTATTCAGCACTAGCAAACAAGGATGCAAGAGAAACGAAATCACAATTTTGAACACGTCTTCCTTGCGTTTTTTTTTTTTTTGCTGCTAGTGCTGAATATGCTTTCGAGTTTTTTTTAATGGCTAACGTAAAGTAATCCCCTGCACACAGGACGTCAAAATTCGTCCCGTTAAATTCCCCCTTACGTCTAATCTGGTTCATACGACTGCGTTCGTACGTGTTACACTGACAGTGGAATGCACTTAGCAGCCACATCCGTCGCCAAATGCCGCCGTTTTGTTTCCCGCGACCGCTAAGGAGGTGAATGCCCCCGTCTCTCGCACTGCTTCGATGGGACGTGAAAGTGTGGACAGTGTCACACTTGGATGGTCTGAACGTGATCGCAACCCTTTTTCAAGTGAAAGCCTTTAAAGGGGCTCGGCAACACTTTTTCAAGTAGTCATAGAACGTATTTACTAAAAGAAGTTTTTGTCTCACTAATTCACCATCACAGAAGTTTTTAGCATCCGTCCAGTACGAGTGGAGCTACAAAGATTTGTCGCATGCTCCAATCGCATTCTCTCTTCTCTCATCCAGGCGAAAGCGCTTAAAGCTAAACAGAGAGGAATGGCACGGGCAAGGAACATACGTCACGTGTGCTTCGAGACCTTTAGTACTTTGTTTTCCTGCCAATACGCGGCATTATTAATGTGATCGCGCGCGCCCGCGTTAGGGGGCATCCATGAAAGCTCTCTAGCACGCGTGGACAAGCCGCGGCTTCCCTAGGCCATCCCTGTAATGACCGAGCGTGCCATGTTCAAATCAGCCCATGGCTGATACATTGTCTGTAACGAGTAATTTTCAAGCTGATTCTGCCATTTGTTGAGAGAACAGAAAAAATCTTTGGCTGATTTTAAAAGCGTATTGTGAATTCTAGGCCTTATGCTGCTGTATAATATTTGGCTCACTTGTTCCCAGGAGCCTTTATCATTGATGGGCAGCATTTTTTGACACTGCTCAAAAAGCGTTGCATGGCCCCTTTAAGGCCGCATACTCGCGTCCATCCGTTCCTGTCCGAGAACAGTGCAAGCTGTAACTTCCTCCCCTCACATTCGCTGAGCAATCTCGTAATTACTGAAAAGGTGTAAACAAGGGACGAAGAGAAAGAAAAAAGAAGAAAAAAACAAAGAGCTTGGCATAGTCAGTCGAATGGTTACAGGCATCAAGCGTGGCGGGCTGCTGAGATGAGTACGACCCTAGACTAGAGGACCCATCCTCCAGCTTCTAACACTTTCTTTTTTTGTAATAAACGTTTTTTCATCCTATTCGCCGAGAACACTTACAATTTACAATGTGTCCTTAAATTTTAACACTCCTATTTTCATTTCTCTCCTGAACAATAAGACAAGCCAGCCCATGCTGTGTCATGAAGCAGGTGTTTCCTGTACGCTTAAAAATTTATCTATTTATATTTGAAGGTGAGTTAATATATATTCACCCCCCCCCCCTTTTTTTTAGAAAAAATGGTCCGTTAGCTAGTCCTCTAACAAAGGAATGCAGTGTCAGATTCCGACGTACTGCTTATGTTCATGCAGAAATGTGCATTAGTGTATAAACGCACTGCAAAAGGCGTTACATTCTTTTAACATTCAGGGACATGCTTGGCATAGCTACAGAAAGGCATGTGCGTTTTTATCAAGGGAACTCACCAATTATATTTAAGTAATATTACAGCCAAGTATTACAATGCGGGGGAAAACGAGTGTGAGCGTGATAAAAAGGCTGTTTAACCCTCCCTCGATAATTGATGTGAGCTGCCAACATGAAATTCTTTCAAAACGACTCTATAGCTGTAATTTCGTTTCGCGCAAATGATTGTGGGCACACAATGTGCTCTTTCCACTGCCGCTAAAGAAAGGAGGTTAAACTTGTTCATTCGTAACTCCTATGATCATTTTGCTCAAACCTCATATTATAAAACGACGCTTACTTTCATAAAACTGTTGAATCTCAGCTGTCGCGTATATTGAAGCCCTTGTTCTTGAACATTTTCCTAATAATCACTGAAGTGTATGCTTTACATCTTTCTTTTGATTTTTAAACGTATATAGTGCATAATTACTTCGTTATCGCACCCAATAGAGAGCCTAGCAGTTGGTCCCATTCATTCACACTTATTTTCACTTCCATTTCTTCTAGTCGCGTATCTTATCACAAACGACATAAAAAAAGAAGCGTGTGCAAGTTCTGTGATACAATGGCTTCAATATGCGTGTTGTCCCTTTGTTATGACCAATGGCGTGCGTACGGATGGTCAGGATGTGCGCCACCCTCTAGCCATCAAAGAAGGAGAGGGGTGGGGGGCGAAGTCAGCCTCACACTTTGACTTAATAAGAAAAAAGGCGAACAGTGATTAACCTTCGCTCCCTCTCCGCGAAGGAGAACTCTGCGCATGCCCATAGTTGTGAAGGTAACAAAGAATACAGCAAGAGTGGGAAATGGAGACCAGTTAACGATGTCATCCCCAATGTATAACTGGTGTGCTTGGACATTATTGCGCGTTGTTTTAATTAAATGCGGAACATCAAAAATATAATACACCCACTCACGATTAACTTCAAAAAAAGGCTTTGCTACAGTCACTCTTAGTTGGTTAGCGAGATTTACATTTGAACTGCCCTGGTCACAAATGACTGCTTTCACTGCAATATTAATGCTCCTAAGCTCCAAAATGAGTGACACCAGCAAGTTATGCATAACAGATGATGGTGTTGATGGGTGCCCTATAGTTAAAGCAACCGGTTGAACCCACTTTCTCGAAACACCAACAAGAAGAAAAACCAGTGCTCGATCAGCGATGGTTGAAGTGCGATGAGTGCCATCATCTGTAAAACCCTGGACAACGTCTCTTGCAGCATCATAGTACAAATTCTTTTTGAGTGCTATTTTGTCGAAAACTAAAGCGCACACTCGGTCCCGTTCATTCCAAGCTTGAGTATTTGTTGTAATGGAAGAAAGGATTCCTGGAATTATGCCTGGAGTCATCTTTACATTAGTTAGCCACCTCCTTAATGAACGCCGGGAGGGCAAAGAAAAATATGGAGCCAGAAATCGGTATGCTCGCGGACCTCGGAAGTTTAAGTGAAGAGCGACTTTCTTGAACCACACGGGAAACCGCTTGCCCTTGCGTTTGGGCCTCAAGCGAACATGTGCAGAAAGAAGTTTAAAAACCTCCTCGGTGACGTGCGGTCGGATGATTCCAAGGGCCTTTGAAGTCGATGACGGTGCTTGGTGAGGCTGTCTCCGCAGTCTTTTGATAGTTTTCTGCTGTGCTGATACTTTGGCTTGCAGATGATTAATGGTTTGCTTGTACTTCATTGATGGAGACAATGTCGCTGGCACACAGGAACGCACTGCAAGAAAAAAAATGGATGTAAAAGCAAAGAACAACTAATTCCATACGAGCACTTTCCTCGCTCTTTCAGACCCAAGGTGCACAACTTTCTGTGGTGCAAAGTTTTCGATTCCACTACCTAAAAACAAACCATTCACAATGTTGACAATGCACAAAAAAATGAAAATCACTGAGAGCCCACCCTTACATTTTGTAAGTGCACACGTAGTGTCCTTTTGAGGATAGTTTCCTCAGAATGTCTTAAATGTAGAATAGCACAATAAAAACAGCTGCAATTTACAAGACAGCAATTTACAAGCTGCAATTTTACAAGACAGCGGGATTGCTGATAAGTATTAACAAAGAACAAACTTTCCTTTTTTACACGTGTACTTATTATGTACGGTATCATGTGACACCCATCACGTTGGGGTTGTGAAATGAATGACGTGTCGACTATTATGTACATACGAGCGAATGCATCTTTATAAGGACCAGACGTGTGCTTTGCTGTTTTTGTGCTGGTGGACGGAATATTAACGAGGGACATTTCCAGAGACTTCTTACATTGACTTTCGAACATTTACTTACCATTGTGATATGTGCGTATAAATGTGTCTTTGCATATCTGTGCCCGAGTTTTCTATTTTCCATGCACTGTTTTGTATGTTTTGCTTCAAGATACGTGTTCAAGTTTTAATCAACGGCTAAGAAGTAGCCAGCGCCATAATGGTGCGCCAACATCTCCTCATATATCACATCAATAAAAAAAGCTGCAAAAAAAGCATAGTCACAATTTTCTCTAGGGCACTCAGGCGTGGAGCTGTTGGCGGAGACGCTTTCTGGAGGGTCTTGTGAAGCTTGTTAAGTGCCTCGGACAGTGCTGTCGGAACAATCTTGCGAGCGGCCTGTGGAAGTCTCTATATCAATCCACTCTAGTGTTGAAGTGAACAGAAAACTTATACCGGTCACGCAAGTTTCTTTTGTGACAGCTGAACGACTGGTTAAGGTTTTCTCCGGCAAGACGAAGTCAGCAGAATTTCTTTCACCAGCTACAATTGAGCTGCCACCTGCAGAGGTTTGGTCAACAGTCAATTTGGGTAAAAAAAGAAATCGCGACACTGAACGCACCCTGCTCATCGGGGCACCTCAATGTGTGGGAGCCGCTTTTTGAAGCTTCTACCGCAGGTCCTGAAGAAATGAAATTACGACAATGTGTCAGTATGAGGCTTAAAATAACACAAACTGAAGCTCATCCGCACCTTGCAGTGCAGCTTCTGCAGTCATGTCACAGTCACTATTTGAAGCGACGCTCAGAGAACCTGCATATATGTGCAGTTGGTACAAGTTACAAGGCTTGTATCATGGGGAAACTTAAACAGCTCTTTCAAACGCATAAATTGGTGGAACGTGGAAGAAAAGAGAAGGCACCAACTAGGAAACAAGTAATTTGTCATTTTTGGAATTATCAACAGTGCCAGCTTTCACTAATGAAAGGTATATGTACATGTGCACTCAGGCTTGAAAATAACGTGAAATAGCCCTTTAAAGTCTTTCAAAACAAGTTGTGCAGGTCAAGAGCATCAAAAAACGACAGAAATGTAAAGCTGCTGTTAGGAACGTAATAGCCCACAATTCACAAAATTTAAGATTTTCCAAGTGTTACTTCTATAGTGAGGTTTCTCCATCGGCTACAAAGATCTCCGCGGTTAACTGTCGCAACTGATTCAATACAAGTGGCTGCTATTGCACATTTTTAAGTTTCAGTCAATCACTTACATGGTGCAGCTGGTTACACACTGGGAACAGCCATTCTTGTAAGCCTTGTGTGCCCAGGGTCCATGAAACTTTGAGCTGTAAAATGGTCGCTACAAATCCTGTACGTTGCGTACAATAGGCTGGCCGGCTTACTCAGATCATCGCGTCCAGCATACTGCAACCATGCTTTCATCCTGCATTGGCAATGAACTATCAGCTGAAAGGGAAAGTGCTTGAATAGTGATTTTTTATTGTTACCCTCACTGAGCATGTACGAACAGTAGGCCTAAAGACATGCAAACTATACAAAAGCTTTACCGCACCTGCCGTCCCGTGGTATGCGGAAGAAACTCGTCCCAGGCTTCTTGTGGGTTCTGCATTGTTGGAGCACCAGGATACACAGCAGTAGCTGCCGTAGCTTGGACCGCCGGACGGCAAGGCATCAGCGCGGTATGAAAATGTTAGTAAGTGGATGCTTCGCTGTCAAATTACGAAAAAGATATGTGCACGTCATAAGTGTACCAGCAAACCCCTCTGAATGATCAGCTAGTCGGTGCACAATACAAATCCAGTGATACATCTCTGACTCATAAAACTCTGACTTACAAAAATAGACGTCAAGACCACGTACAAAAAGCTTCAGAAGTTTCCAGGCCGCTATCCCTTGTAATGCAATGGTATCGCGGCCAGGGAACTTTAGAACACCTTCGTGCGTACGCAGTATCAGCAGTACATTGGGAAGAAAAATCGTAGTTGAAATTTGTGCGGTATATTTATATTGGAAACGTCAAAAAAATTTGTGGCCAGCTTGCACTAGTGGCACAAGGCTACCGAAGAAACGAAGATGATGGCCACTTGGCTAGTCTAGATTTGCCTCCGGCACACCAAGAATTATTCGTGTTCCGAGCCTTCGGGAAACGCGTCGTGAAGCATGCGAGGCCCAGCGATTGCTTCTCAATATTTTGCACCGAGCCACTGAGCCTATGACCTAGCTGCATGCCCAGCTATGCTTAGCGCACAGACGCTCGCGTCCGTGGCAGACGCAGCACGCGTCGCCTCGGCTAGACGCCGTGCCACCTTTTCTATACTGCATACGTTGCACAATCTTCCCGTCTAGCCGCCGCATAGAGCCACAAACTTTCTTTTTAGCGAACCTCCCTGTCCTTACAAGCTTCAGAAAAAGGTTACAACTGCGTGATTGAGACGCCACGTAAGAAACAAACTCGCACACACGAGGAGGAGGAAAAAACCTTTATTGGTGCTGGCTGTGCCAGATAGCCCTTATCCCCACCGGGCTGGTTGACATCCCTAGTCCGGGACGTCATTAGTCGAGGCTGCCACCCGAGCCCGCTGCACTAGAGTTCGCTGTTTCTCTAAAAGTGGAGCTATTAAGTAGGGTCGTCTCCCAGTCCTCTTTGGTGGGGTTGGGAAAGAGGGTTAATTTTGGGTTCATTTGGCAGGCCCAGACCATATGGTAAGTGTTGGCCACTTCCCCACAGTACTGGCACTGCCCACTTATTTTAGGGTCATAATATTTTAGTATGCCTGGACAGAGCAGCCTATTTGTCTGTAGGTACCGCAAGATGCGCTCCTCCGTTTTTGAGAGTCCCTTCGCTGGTGCGGGATACAAGCGGCGTTGCTCAATGTAGTATTCTTTGATTTCTCGAAACTGTGTTAAAGGTGTGGGATGTTCAGGTCTATCAGGGGAACGGGGAGTTTCCCGGGAAGTAAGCACGCAGGCCGCTGCATGTGCAGCCTCGTTACCCTGTAGACCCTGATGTCCCGGAGTCCATATAAGACGTTTTGGGGTAGGATCGCGGTTCCTGATGCTGAATTTTAAAAGCCTATTAGCCAATGGAGAGATTTCTCCTGCAAGATAGCTCTCGCAGGCTCTTCGAGAGTCTGTAACTATTTGTTTTGAGTTTGGATGGGATACTGCAAGTGCAATGGCCACCTCCTCCGCCTTACTTGAGCTTGTGGCTTTGAAAGTGAGGCCGTCCACCTGCGTTCCTTGATGTATTACCGCCGCCGTGTAGTATCCCCTAGGTGACGGCCCGGCCACATCGACGTAATAGACCCCAATACGGCGCCAAGCCGTTCTTCGAATGCCTCAGCGCGGGCTTGCCTTCTACCCTGGTGCGCCTCCCTGGTCATATTGCGGGGAAGCGGGGACACCCAGAGTTTTGTTCTCCAAAGTTCAGTGATACGCTCCGCGTTTTCCATTTCGCATTCGTGTCGGATCAAGAGCCGGTCCAGTAGGCGCCGCCCGGGGGGCGTTGGCGTAAGGCGCGTATATTGATTTGTGAGGTGGGCTTCTTGGAGCTCTTGTATAGAGTTAAAGACTCCCAATGCAGAGAGTTTCTGATTTGAAGTGCTGATGGGTGAATCAAGTGCGCGCTTAATTACTTTCCTAAGAATAGCATTGACTCTGTTCTCTTCGTGTTCAGTCATTCGTAAGTACGGTATTGAATATAGAATCCTGCTAGTTACAAAAGCATTGGCGAGCCGAATCGCGTCCCTTCCTCGTAGCCCCCCGCACTTGTTTGACACTCGGCGGGTAATGTGCCCTACCTGTTCTCCAATTTTCCGTAGCTTGTCTAGCGTGGTGCTGTTTTTTGTTCTGTTGTGAATCAGAAGGCCAAAGATTCGTAGTTCTGAAACCTCTCGTATTGTTGATCCTTATACTATCAAGTTCAGGGTCATCCTATCTTTAATGTTTTCTCTGATATGCAGGAATTCAGATTTGGTTGGAGCGCACTGCACCCCACACTGGGACGCATAGTCCTCCACAATGGAGGCGGCCTGCTGCAGGCGGTCTTCAATTTCTCCTAAACTGCCCCGATTCGTCCAGATCGTTATATCATTGGCGTATATTGCATGATATATTCCTTCCACTACAGCCAATGCTTGCGGGGGCTTCATCATGGCAATGTTGAATAGCAGCGGAGACAGGACAGCTCCTTGCGGGGTTCCCCGCGTCCCCATTTTGAATGGTTCATGTTCCTCGTTATCTATGCGAATGAACGCCAGTCTTTCAGAGAGGAAGTCTCTGATGTAGGCAAGTACTTTCTTACCGCAATGGACACTACTCAAGTTCTTCGGGATGCTTTCATGTTTAACGTTATCGAATGCGCCTTTAAGGTCGAGTGCAAGGATTGCTCTGTCGTTGTGCGTCGAGGGAATGGGTTGGATAATGTCTCGTTTTAGTTGCAAGAGAATATTTTGCGCAGACAGGTGGGGCCTAATGCCAAACATGGAATCTGCGAAATGCCCCTTGCTCTCGAGGTACGTGGCGAGACGGTCTCTAACCATTGTTTCCATCAATTTGCCGGCACATGAAGTTAATGATATAGGTCTGAGGTTGTCCGTGCTGATTTGCTTGCCTGGTTTGGGGATGAATGTGACAACTGCTGTTTTACATTCAGTTGGCAGTGGTTGGCCATCCCAGATCGCGTTAATGTATTGCAATAGATGCCGATAAGAATCGTCTGACAGATTTGCTAACAGTTTTACCGTGATCAGGTCTCGGCCCGGGGCAGTGCTTCTGCGCATTTTTTTCAGTGCTGCTTTCAGATCGCACATTTCAAAAGGGGCATCGAGCTGACTGTTTTCTCTACCTGCGTATTCATATGCGTTCCTGTTGGGATCCGTGGTGCGACATAGGTATCTAGCACACAAATCATCAGCCAGCTGGGAGTTGGTTCCTTGAAAACTGTGCAGGGATCGACGGAGCTGCTTTTGCGCTTCTCCTCGGGGGACGGGGTCCACGAGAGTTCGAAAAAAGCGCCATGCTTTCTTTGTATTCATTTCTTTAGCTACAACATTGCACCATTCTATCCAGCTGGATTCGTTAAGTTGTGCAGCATATTCATCCGCTTGCTTACTCAACTTGGCTATTCTAAGTTTAAGCTTGTGGTTGAATTTGTTTTTCCGCCAACGTTTAGTTAAGCTTCTGCGGGCGTCCCAAATGTGGAGCCGGTACTTATCGACGGCGGGGGTGTCTTCCGTTGTCTTTATAGTTTTAAGACACTTGGAATTGGCTGCAAGGAGCTGTTTTGCCCATCCCGTATATCCTCCCGCCCCTGGCACAGAGGGGATCACCTGTGAGCGGAAGGCTGTCCAATCTGTCAGCTTAGCTTGGCTCCATTTTCTACGGCCTATGTTGGCGGAGAGTGTGATTCTGAGGAGACAGAGATCACTACCGAGCGTTTCTTCTAAGTTTTCCCATGTTGCGTAGGAAATGTTCTTAGTCAGTGATAGATCCGGGCAAGTACCTCGGTTTACAGAATTCCCGATTCTAGTGGGTTTTATTGGATCTGTGAGAAGCGATAGACGAAAGGTGGATATGAGTTCTGCCAATTTCCGTCCCTTGGGGACTTCGCGGGTGTAACCCCGATGATAGCTAGGGGCGTTAAAGTCGCCCAAAATCACTAGCGGGTTCTTATCTGCTTCCTTAATCGCTTTATAAAACATTTCGTTGAAGACACATTGCCTAGATTTTGGAGAACTGTATACATTTAGAATGTACAAGCTAGGATCTCGTCTTTTATTGGGAAGGACTTTGGACATTGTGTATTCATGTGCCTCTGACAGATCAAGGTCTATCTGACAAGCTGTATACTCCTTGTGTACGAGAACACAGGTGGACGCACTTCCCTGAAATGAGTTTTAACCAGGCAATTTCGCCCGTAAGCCGGTTTCTTGTAGCGCCAAAACTGCAGGGGTAAAATGTTGATTCTGCAGGAAAAGGTTAAAAGTGGCCCTCATTTTCCTATCTTTAAACCTCCTGCAGTTCCACTGGAAAACATCGAGTTGCTGTTATTTGGAGCTTTTATTATTATGTTTTGAATTGCCTGCCATCATGAATTTATTATTGAGGAGGTGTCACTTTCGCCACTGCATCCAGCGTGAGAGCCTGGAGAGGCGTGGGGGACTCAGTTTGGTTAGTTAACGACTGGGCTATGTTGTTCTCGGATTCAGAATTTGCCAGGTCACGATGAACAATTTCGCGTCGGGGTTGTTCTGTTGTTTTAATGCTAGTTTTGAGTTGGTCCAATTGGGGTGTGAGCCAATTTTGAACGGTTTGTAGTACACTGGCTGTGAGAATTGGCAAAATTCTTTGCTTGAGGTCTTGCATAGCGGCTTGAACTGATAGGTTCAGCTACTGCGGAATAATGTCTTGTACTGTAAGCTTGGTTTGTTCTAGGATCATTTTGCTCTGCTCCTCAAGCTTAGCCTCTAGTCTGCTTAGTCGACCTTCTATGTCGTTCGAAGCACCTACTACAGTTTTAGACACACTAGTGTTACCCGATACGTCTGACTGAGTGTCCTGCTCATCGTCCGAGCAGTCGGAGGTGTGCATAGCCACCGGTTCCGACGGTGGTGGAGGAGTAGCAGCCTGCGACGCCTTCAGCGCCTGATTTTCGCGTTCCAGAGTTTCAATGCGTTTTTTCATGGCTTCCAATTGTTTTAAAATTTCAGAATTGGAGGGGGAGGCAGTGGTGGTGCTGAGAGACTGAGAGGAGACCCCTACCCAATTGCTCACCTGTTTGGGCGGGTTTGCCAGTGACGGGAAATCCTCGGCGCCGAAGGTAGGCGGCCTCGACTTCTGTCCGGCTGGGGCTTTGATCGGCTTGGGCTTGTTATGCATGGGCTTCGCTTTTTCGTCAGTCCTGAGAGGGGCTGAGGGCTCTTCTTGCTTGTTTTTTAGTCCATGTTGCCGCTGTGTTAGAGCGGGCTTCCATGCCTTCCGGAATTTTCCGACGCACTGCACTGAGCCGGTGAAATGGTTTCCACCGCATATAAGGCACTCGAGTTGAAAGTCGTGCTTCGCTGGGCCCTCCGGAGTGAGTTCCACCTTCGCACCACAGTGAATGCACCGCTGATTGTCCGGATTGGGGCACGCATCCGGTCTGTGGCCCACCGTTTCACACCGGTAACATGCCGGAACCGTTTTCTTGTAGTAGCGCACTGGCACGTTTTCAGAGCAGTAGTGAATGAATCTTGGAACGCGGCGTTCTTTCAAGGTCACCACTGCAACGTTGGCTGTTCCGAGTTTTCGCACATACAAAATTTCGCCGTCGATCCACTCGAGCTTGCGTCGAAAAGATTCCGAAGTTTCATTGTCTGCGACGGTGACGACACCCTTGCAGGTTTCTCCGGCTGATTTCAAATGTCCTTGAAATGGTACCTGGTGGTCCCCGATCGTCAGCGTGATGTCCCCGATGAGCGTCGAGGCCAGGCTTTCCGTTTTCACACCTACAACAACGATGTTTTGGTCCCACACCGGCCACACGGAGATACCAGCATTCGTGGTGCTGCCGGTGAAGCGTTGCACTGCTGTGCCAATCCCGCCTTGGCCGAACGCAGCGTGCAGATCCATGGTTATTTTTGGTTTAAGCACAATAACCAACTCGTCCGACCGGATTCGAGGTGTGTGTGTTGGCTTCCACGTCACCAGCTGCCACGGGGACTCAACGCAAGCTGCGGGTGTTGATCCTGTTTTGCGAGCCTGTGGCTGGGCGGCGGCCGTCGAGCCTCGGGGCTTCATTTTAGCGAGCTTCTCTTGCATTTGGCAAACCATGATCTGAAGATATTCGTCTTCACCTGGTATGGGGTCTTCCCGTGTTTCTGCCGCCTCGATGTCAACCCACTGCATCGTGAGGGGGTCGTAGCCTGTCTTCGTGGACGCTGCCATGGCTGGGGAGCCCGGGCGTAAGCCTCGTCAGCGTTAGGCTTAGCCGGGCTCGGGCGTCGCGCGGTGGTGAACCAGTCGTAGATTGGCGTAAAATGGGCCTACCTGGATAAAATAGGTATCCAGAGGTTCCTGATGGCTTCGCCGAAACGCTGAACCCGGTTTCTGGTGAATATTTGCCAAAAGTCCACCACATTTGTCGATTTCCTACGGAGCCGACGTGACATGCGTCTCACGCGCGCGCTGAAACGCCGCGTCGTCGGTGGTGGTGGTGGTAAAAAACATTTATTTCAGAAAAAGTTTACTAGAGAGTGCCGACGTGGCCCATCGGCGTGCTTGAGTGGCAAGACCCTATTCCGGGACGCCAGTGGAGCTGGAAGCTGCCCGTGCGCGCTCCACCAAGGAGCGTTGTGCAGCCAAGGTAGAGCAGCCGAGCAGGTGCTCCTCCCAAGCCTCTCTAGTTGGGATAGGAAAAGGGGATGAGAAAGGAACGGGATTAACTGGGCACGATGCTACGACGTGATATGTGTCGGCGAGCACATGACAGGTCGAGCAGGTGCCATTGATTTCCGGCAAAAAGTGCCTGGCGACCGCCGGACTGATAAAGGTGTTCGTCTGCAGGCGGCGTAGCAGTCGTTCGTCCGCTTTCTCCAAACCGCGTGTGGGGTCCGGGTAGAGGCGGCGCGAAGCCCGGTAATAAGCCAAAATTTCGCGAAAGCGCGTCAGGTTGGTATTGCCAGATTCCGTCTCGGGACATGGAGGGGCAACGGCCCGGACAGGAGAAGCGCGGGCAGCGGCATTTGCCGCCTCGTTGCCGGGCAGGCCCGAGTGGCCTGGGGTCCACACTATACGAATGGGATGAGGGTTAAAGCGCCAAGAGGCTGCCTGTAGTAGGCTAGCCGCCAGCGGAGCAATGGAACCCTGAAGGTACTGAGAACAGGCCGAGCGCGAGTCCGTCAGGATGGTGCGTGAGGCAGGGTGAGAGGCGGCCAAAGCTATGGCAACCTCTTCAGCGTGCGTTACTGTGTCTGCTCGAAAGGAGAGGCCATCTACGTGTTTGCCCTCTGTAATCACGGCAGCCGTGAAGTGACCCGAGGGGGAGGGACCCGAGACGTCCACGTAGAAAACACCAGGACGATCGGAGTGTCGCGTATGAAGGGCCGCGGCGCGTGCTAGTTTACGGCCAGGATGGAGGTCAGGGTTCATATTACGGGGTAGAGGTTCCACCCATAGCTTTTGACGCCAGAGCTCTGGTACCGGCTGCAGAGGGTCTTGGTCAGATATCGGGTTAAGGCCAAGTCTGTGTAGAAGACGGCGCCCTGAAGGCGTCTGTGACAGTCGATTGATTTGGTTAACGCGATGAGCTTCGCGCATCTCTGCAAAGGTGTTGTGTACCCCCAGAGCCGTGAATCGGCTGTTGGAAGTTGCAATAGGTAGGTCCAGAGCGCGTTTGTATACTGAACGAAGAAGGACGTCCAGCTGGTGCTCGTGTCGACGACGCAGGCGAAGGTAAGGCAAGGCGTAGAGGACGCGACTGGTCACAAACGCGTGGGCCAAGCGGAGGGACTGAGACCCGCGGAGGCCGCCGCGCTTGGTAGAAACTCGCCGTATCATGCGGCTCACCTGTTCGCTGGTGCGTCTGAGGCCTGCTATTGTGCCCTTTGGATCCAAGGACGATGTGAGGTGAAGGCCAAGAACCCGAATATTTTGCACTGATGGGACGGGCCCGGACGGAAGAAAAATTTGAGGCGGCGGTAGTGGAGAGACTGAAAGAAGAGCCGATTTAGCTGGAGAGCACTCCAGGCCGCATGAACCTGCGTAGGTGTCCACCAGAAGGGCAGCCTTTTGCAGGCGTTCTTCGATTTGCGCCAAGGAGCCGGTGTTGGTCCAGATTGTGATATCGTCCGCATATAGTGCGTGTTGTATTCCCTCGACCTCGCTTAGAAGAGAGGGGAGGTTCATCATCGCCAGGTTAAAAAGCAGAGGAGACAGGACTGCCCCTTGAGGTGTACCCCGCGTGCCTAATAAGTACGGGCCGTGTTCGGTAGAATTAAGGCGAATGAAGGCGGTGCGATGTGACAGAAAGGCGCGAATGTAGTTGAAAGTTTTCTGCCCGCAGTTTGTGGTAGACAGGTTAGTGAGTATAGTGCTGTGTTTGACGTTGTCGAACGCCCCGCGGAGATCGAGAGCGAGCACGGCTTTATCGTTATGGCGCATAGTAGTCGGCTCTATGATATCGTGTTGAAGCTGGAGCAGGACGTCCTGCGCCGACAGATGCGGGCGAAAGCCAAACATCGTGTCGGCAAAGGTGCTCCTGGCCTCCAAGTAGGCGGAAAGGCGTTCGCGAACCATGGTTTCCATGAGTTTGCCTGCGCAAGACGTAAGTGAGATAGGTCTCAGTGCCTCAATACTAACGGACTTTGCCGATTTGGGAATGAATGTCACGACCGATGTGGTCCATTCTGTTGGAAGCGGAGAACCGTCCCATATCGAATTTATAAGCTGGAGTAGCGAGAGGTGTGCTTGGTCGGGAAGATTTGCCAGGAGCGATACTGTGATTCCGTCGCGTCCAGGGGCCGTGCCCCGTCGCATTTTCGTGAGTGCAAATCGTAAATCAGAAAGCGTGTATGGGGCGTCGAGGTCGGTGTTAGGGGCGCCGGCATACGTATATGCTTGGCCTGCGGGATCAATTGTGCGGCAGATGTAGCGGTCACAAAGTTCTCGCGCGAGTTCATCCGTAGTGCCCTGAAATGCATGCAGAACACGGTGGAGCTGGCGTTGCGTTTCTCCCCTGGTGGTGGAGGGATCGAGAAGGCTTCTAAAGAGTCGCCACGAACTCTTAGAGCTCATCTGGTTTGCAGCCTTCGAACAGGTGTCTGCCCAGTTAGCATCGGAAAGTTGCGCGGAGTATGCGGCCGCCTCTGCAGTGAGCGCCTCAATGCGAGCGCGAAGTTTCCGATTAAGTTTGTTGCGTTTCCAGCGCCTTATGAGCCCGCGGCGAGCGTGCCAAAGATGTAGGAGGTGTGGATCGATTGCAGGAGTCAAATTGGAGGTTGCAAGGGTGCGAGTGTTCGCTTGTTTCATATGGAGAACGTATGATGCCCACGCTGCATATTCGGTCGAGGAGAGGCCGGCGGGGAATGGTTGCATTCTGAACTGAGTCCAATCGGTGAGACGGGCTTGGCCCCAGTGTTGGCGCATTTTCTGCCGCGGTGTGAACGAAATGCGGAGTAAAAAGTGATCGCTGCCTAGGTTTTCGCCTAAATTTTCCCATGTAGCATCGCGGATGTGACGGGTGAGGGAGAGGTCAGGGCATGTGTCTCGCGTGACCGAGTTGCCGGAACGTGTGGGTTGTGCCGGATCGGTAAGAAGCGTCAGGCTCAGCGAGGAAATGAGCTCCTTGAGCTCTCTGCCCCGGGCCTTCTCGTAGTGGTAACCCCAGTGAGGGCTGGGGGCATTAAAGTCCCCGACAATCACCAGTGGTTGTCGGGCCGCTATACGCAGTGCCCGATGGAAGAGATGCGCAAACGAAGCCCTCGAAAGGCGAGGGGGACAGTACACGTTTAAGATATGTATTGATGGTTGGCCCCTCCGCTGAGACAGCACTGATATCATGCTGTAGTCGTAAGGAAGATCCAGATCGAGGTCGATCTGTATCGCCGTGTAAGCTTTATGCACGAGGAGGCATGTGGTGGTGCCGCCTACATAGGAGCAGTATCCAGAAAGGGATGGAGCAGGGCCAGATTCTTGGAGCGCCAAGACGGCCGGCTGAGAGCCAAGTGAGCTGAGGAAAAGGGAAAGATGTGAACGCTTTCGCCTGTTCCCGAAGCCTCCAGGGTTCCACTGTATGATCTCGAATTTAGACGCAATGTTTGAACGGGACGTACGATTGGTAGCCATCTTGACTGTCCTAGGTTTTATATTTGGTCCTCCATGTCCCACTCGGAATCCTCAGAGGCAGGGAGGGGCACGGAGGCCGGATTGTCCGACGGCGGGGTGGTGGTAGCCACCTTACGACGACGCCGTGGAGCTGTACCCTCACTGCTCACCGAGCAGGAGCGGGAACGCGATGCCTTGGGTTGAAACTGGGTGATTGCCCAGGCTTGAATAGCCTGGGTAACCTCTACTACTATGCGTTGAACCGAGAAGCTGGTGAGGAGGTGATTAATCGAAGCTTCGACGCGCGTGAGGCGTTCCTCTACGCGCGGGGTGTGCTCTTCGCTAGGGAGAGTTTGGTTAGCGGGCAAGAGAACCTGAGGTGCCCCAGGAGCCTCAAGAGCTTCTGGAGTAGATGTGGCACCGGTTCCGAGTGCTGCTGGAGTACACATGGCTGCTTGATCCGGCGGTTTAATGGGAGTGGACTTAGCGCGAGGACTAAGCTTGGACGTAGCTAGCGTAGCCGCCTGGACAGAGGAGGCAATACCGGATGGCCTTGCAGTACACTGTTGTTGGGGTTGAAGTCGCTCATTTAAGAGTTCGAGTTGTTTAGTTAAAAGAGAATTTTGCTTTTGAAGTGCCGCAACTTGCTGGCGAAGGGCCGCAAGTTCGGGAGAAGGAGGATCGACAGAAGGGGGTGAGAGAGGCTTAGAAGCAGCTTTCCCTGCCCAACTGCTCACCTGAGGTACCGCCGCTGGTGCTTCGAGCGGTGGGAATGCTTGAGAGTCGGCGTGGAGTGGTGGAGCCGAAAGATGCAGGTTTGTGCTGCTGTCTGGCTGTGACGAACATGAGGTGGTCCCTCGAGGAGATGTTGAGGGCTGCTTGCGTTTCCGATGTTTTCGGTATTTTGCCGTGCAGCCACTGGTCCCAGTCTCATGGGCGCCGTGGCAGAGGAGGCACTTGGGGTGGCAGTCGTGGGCATTGAGACCTGCAGGTGCTGGGGTTCCACATTTGGCACACTGGGTTGGTGCGGCGTGAGGGCACTGAGGTGGTCGATGACCGATGGTACCGCACTTGGTGCATACAGGGACCGTTTTCTTGTAGGCGCGGATAAACGTCGCCACGCAGTGGTAGAAGAGGAAGCGGGGTAACTTCGTGCCCTCGAAGGTCACCACCGCCGCCGCGGAATCTCCGAGTTTGCGGACCGCAAGGATAGTACCTTGAGGCCAATACAGTTCAGACTTTATCTTTTCCGGGCTTTCAGCAGGGTTTACATTGATGACGCCCTTGCATGTATCCCCTGGTGCCTTGGCGTGGCCTCGAACGGGCAGCTGCTGATCCCCCACTTGCAGCTGGAAGTCCCCGAGGAGTCGCTGTGCCATAGGCAAAATGGTGGTGCTACAGACCAAGATGTTCTGTTCCCAGATTGGCCACACTTGAATTTGCGTGGTAGTCCGGTCGCCGAGGTAGCTGCGGATGGCGTCGCCCGCGCGATCGGCCGGGACAAATGTGCGTAGCTCGCAGGGAACGCGAGGTTTCAGTACTACGATGTAGTCGTCGCGAGAGAGGCGAGGAGTTTGACGCGGACGCCACTTGCGTTGCTTCGCTGGCTGCGAGGACGGAGCAGAGGTAGGCACACCGCCGGAGGGATGGCGCGCCGGCGTTCCTTGCAAGGCTGGGGAATGGTGGCCCGCCGTGGCGTCTCGTTGTTGTTGAGACGCAGACTTCGATTTCGCTTGCCTGCGTTGCCACAGTTTCACCATGTCGTCGAGGTATTCATCTTCTGATGGCATAGTGTTTTCGGAGGATGAAATCTCCATGGACAGCATTTGGCTTGAGGTAGGATCATAGCCCGTAACCACGTTAGCGGCCGCCATCGCCGGGCTGAGAGCCCTTAGCGAGGCGGCGTTGTAGCCGGGAGTGAAGGACGTCCCTCAAGTTGTCAAAACTGGACCCACCTGGACGAAGGTGTTGTCTAGGCGAAGCGGAGAACTTGGCGGTGACGATAAATCCAAGTTTCAGGGGTACCAAGGTGGATGTCCGCAGAAATAGCACAAAATCTACGGAGGCGATGTGGAGTGCGTCCGCCACCATCGAGTGCTCGCAGCGCCCCCCCCCGCGTCTTCGTACACAGGAAGCGCAACGTGTGTGTGTGCATCTTTCTATGTGTGTTGCAAGGTGTCTTATTCGCGCAGGTGTAACCGTTTTCTGAAAAAAAAAGGACCCAACAAGCCCAACAACATGTCATTCAACAAGCTTTGCTTGAAAACGTGCCTCACCTGTTTTCTCACGCGCGAAAACGCCGACGCAGCCGACGTTGACGAAAGCGACGAAAGCTTCCCGCTGTCAGTCATGCATGGGCTTGTCGCTGGGTGGATCGTGTTTATGACAGTACGGCTGAAGTAAAATAATCGCGTAAGGTGTGTTGAATAAATTGTTTTTATGTATAAAGAACATACAATATTTGGGCGTTTAATTATTATTTTGCAAAAACAATTCTGTTGCATTGATTATAACTGTTTTTTTTTGCGCTTACGTCCTCTGACATTTGGTGAGAGCACTAGTTCGTTACGTAGTCGTGACGCACTTCCTGAGGCCAGGTTTCGCGGAGTGTCCTCTCTTGTCTTTTTCTTTCTCTATGCTCAAAGTGTGTGTTTAGAAAAATTCACTAACGGTTCAGAGACTTGGTATTCTACTATGGGAGAGCATAATGCCGTCCCCAGGACCCCACACTCGTGTCCAGAAATCTACATGATCCAGAAGCTATTTCCTAAGCTGTTGGACGACGTAAACGCCGAAGGTTAATGCGCTGCATATTTGGGCAGCGATGTCTCTCACCGAGAAGGCTGGGCGCTAGCAAGCCTCATTAGGTGCGACCCATAAAGGTACCCCGGTCCAACGCTTGCTTGTGCACAACTTTTCCTTGAATTTCACGTTCTCTCAATCAAAATATTGTTGGAAATCCGCTGCTTTTAGTACGGCAATTCTATGTTTTATCAATTTTAGTTTTCTTATCACAATTTAATGCTGCCTGAATAATAACGCATGACCTTTGCTTTTACCTGAGCTAAATGGAGTGTTGCGCGGCTAAGCGCATGACTGAAGGTCTCAATGAGGGTGCGGAGAATAGCAGAAGTGAAATGCAATGAGGGCGTGGAGAATAGAAGCAGTGCAATGCGTGAGAGAAATAACAGAAATAAAGGAAAGAAAGAAAGAGAGATAGAAGGAAGGAAGGAAGGAAGGAAGGAAGGAAGGAAGGAAGGAAGGAAGGAAGGAAGGAAGGTAGGAAGGAAGGAAGGAAGGAAGGAAGGAAAGAAGGAAGCAAGGAAGGAAGAAAAAATTGGTAGATCCCACGCAGAGTGGGAATCGATGACATGCGAATGAGGATGGTTGTTAACTCTAAATTTAGCACAACGTTGCGAGGCGGACGTAAAGTACGCTGCACATGACTTCCTTGTGATGATTATCATGTATGGACGTGTCATTTACCTTCGTCGTCTATTCACATCAGTGATAACAAATTCGGTATATGTGGAGCAAGCAAAACGACCGCAAGCGTGCTATGAGCGCAGCAAATAGTCATGTTCTACATGACACGCACGTCCTGAATATCATGCTTGAACGTGTCATTTACTTTTGTCATCCGTTCGCGTGATGCGATACCCCATTTGGTATATGTGAGGCTATATAGCTAAATGGTCGTGAGCACGTTGTGAGCGTGGTAAGTTCTCATGTTATTACATCACAAGCATGTCATGATTATCATGTTTGCACCAGTCTTATATCTGCGTTATCTTTTGACATCACGTAACACCAAATTCGGCATATGTGAAGCTGGTGAAATGACCGCAAGCTCACTCTGAGCGTAGCATGTAGTCATGTTGCTACATGACACGCATGTCATGATTATGATGTTTAGACGTGGGATTTACCTTTGTCGTCCGTTTGTGTCGCGTAATACAAAATTTGGAATATGTGAAGTTGGCGAAACGGCCACGAGCGCATCATGCGCATGGCATGTAATCATGTTACCTGACATGCCTCTCATGATTATTATGTTTGCACCAGTCACATACCTTTGTCATCTATTCACGTCTCATAATATCAAATTTCGCAAATGTGAAGCTAGTGAAATGACCGCGAGCGCACTATGAGCGTGGCGCGTAGTAATGATTCATGACTTACACGACATGCATGTCATGATTTCAACGTTAGGATCTGTCACTGTGTTCGTCATGCCATGCCATACCAGTTTGTCAACATGCCATGTGAACGAAAGCACCGCAAGAGCAGCAAGACCATGAAATACAAATTTCAACATTCATGGCATACATGTCACAATAATCATGGTATGACTAGTCAATCATGCCTGTCACGCAGTCATCTTACGCTATATTAGATTTGGTATCCATACCATGGATGGATGGATGTATGGATGGATGGACTGATTGATGGACGGATGGATGGATGAACGGACGGGTAGGTAGGTATTTATGTAGATAGATAGATAGATAGATAGATAGATAGATAGATAGATAGATAGATAGATAGATAGATAGATAGATAGATAGATAGATAGATAGATAGATAGATAGATAGATAGATAGATAGATAGATAGATAGATAGATAGATAGATAGATACTTCAACCAGGATGGTAGGGCGCATTGATGATTGGAACTCTATTGACTTAAAATAGCATAGTTAGTAACAGCCTAGTCATGACTTCACGAGTCAGTTATGTCCATCCGCTTATGAACCAGGGACATAGCACAAACCCATCGGGAAATCATTACAGCGCACCCGCCGTGAAAGTGTGCACCTGAACATCTTCATCTTGTGGAGTCTTCCAAGCTGGGTGATATCTGGATATTGTAGCTGTTGGAATACTTTCTAGTTATTGAAAACAGAACGAAATTATTGCCTTCATATCAGAGATGATCATGAAATTTTCGAAACTATTTTAACGCATTGCTCGTATATTCACGTCATCGTGAGACCTTCAAAGAGCACTGAACTGATTAGGCACGCACTTCTCTGAGAAAAAAAGAGCCCGTTCGTGGCCAGGTCATCACACACTCTTTTCATTGAGGAGTTCCCCTTCACATAAAAGAAGCCTTCTTAAGGCACACGAACGAAAAGAAAAGACGTAAGAAGGAAACGATTGAGGTTCCCGGAAAGAGGACATGTCCAGGAATGCAAGCAATAGAGGCAGTAATTCCTTAACCCGTGCGTGGACAACAAACCATCCGTGAAAGCTGTGCAGTACCATTCTTAGGCCCCTGATTTGCGCGCGTCTCGTCGTTGACCGGTGCTGTGGAAAAATTGCCTCTCGTAGATTTGCTCCCGTTCAATCATCGACGAGGATCGTTATGCTGCGGTGTCTTTGGTGAGCGCCTAAAGGATGGAATGATTACCTGGGTGATGGGCGTCAACGCTTAGCGTTATATATTTTTTACTCCTTTTTCTCGTAGTACACTCCGATCTGTGCGAAATATCCCGAAGCAAGGGATGCAGGTTTTACTTATGTGTGGTATAGGGGAACAAAAGGCCCTTCATCGCCAATCTTTTAGTGTTAGCGTGTGAAAAATACCACCTGTGGTGCACTGGTATTAGTAACCTCGTCAAGCCCGACTAAAGAATCGTTTCTGATCTGAGGTGCTCCATCATCATAACCTATAGTTAAAAAAATATGTCTTTTCATTTAGTGCCTTTAATGAGGGCATCCGCCTTTTTCACCTCATTATTCTATTGCCACAAAAGCTTTCCTATTCATCCACTACCAGCGAAGTTATAGCGGTTCATAGTATACTAACGAATAAGCTGGGCGTGTCGCATGGAGGGATGGCAAAACAGATGAAAACTACTTCTCATGCTCGTCGCGACTTTGAGAAGGCTTCATGAATCGGGATCTATTTACGCCGGTGCTCTGCCATTGCGCCCAAGTGTCACTACTGTGTAATTTAAGAGCGCCGCAGAACGCGACACCGAGAACGTAGTTACTCACCGGGCATGAACCGTGTCGAACCCAAACAATGTTTTTCGTTTATACGTCAGATATTGTATATTTTCCTTCCAAACCCCTCCACGCTGTATGGAAAGCTATGACCCCTGCACCCTTAAAGCGTTCAAAGCATCATTTTACTGCGTCATAACATTTTCCCGTCGTAAAATGCAGACAAGTGAACTATCGTTTGAGGATGTACTATGTTATGGCACCATATAATAGGTGAATGTACTTGCAATGAAGTATCAATTCATCTAGCTTCTACAAAAACAAAATCACAGCATATCCACGGAGTGAATGATGATGAATGGGGCAAGGCATCCGCCAGCCCATCCCTGCTTCCGTCCGTCGTTCGTTCTTGCTTCCATCCGTCCACGCGACCATCCGTGCGTCAATCCATGCGCCCCTCCGTTTGTCCGTGCATCCGTACGTCAGTCCGTCCATCCGTCTGTTCGTCCGTTCATGCGTGCATCCATCCGTCCGTAGTCCGCGCGTCCATCTATCCGTCCGTCCGTCTGCTAGTGTGTCGGTCCGTCCATCCGTGCGTCTGTCTAGTGAACACTCCAAGTACCGCCATCTCCCATCTCACGACCGCTGTGGCACATACCCGCTCTAGAGCCGGTATGTGCCACCGGTGGCCACATACATACACACATACTGTTGCGAAGCGCGCCTCCGATGACGTTACGAAGGGCGCTACGAATCTCACCGCTGTAACCACTGTTTCGAAAGACGGTGACGCCAACACGGTCCCGAAGGCACCACTGCTTCGAACTCCGCTGGGAAGGTCACCAGCCGTTTGGTAGCGTAGGTTTGTCAGCTCGCGACTGCTTCTGCGCAGAACTGATAGACGAGCAGACGAGATGACGGTGAGTTAAACAAGGTTTATGTACAGCATATCTACAGAGGCGTTACAAATTCGGCACTGGGGCCGACAGCTTAGAGACCCGAAGAGCCGAGCTCTCCTCTCTAACACATAGGTCTGCTCTCAAATGGGTCTGCTAACACATAGCTCAACTGTGACACACATGTCTGCTCTCCAACAGGTCTCCTGCTAACACATAGCTCAACTCCTAACACATAGCTCAACTGCGACACACATGTCTGCTCTCACATAGCACTGCCCTAGACGCGCCGCAGGGCTTCTTTTATATGCACCGGGTGGATTCTTTGAGAAACCAAATGTCCAACCAGAAGCGCCGCTGGTCGTGAGGTCAGACTCCTCCAATGGGGTCGTCGCTGGGCCGCGTCATTCTTTCTCATCGAATCTGGAGAGCCTGCGCTGCAGGTGGCTGCACCCAAGGACGAGTGACGTCCCCAAGCATTGCGTCCGACCCGCCAGACAGGAAAGCGCCGGTTGTTTGCTCGACGGGCGCGCGGGCTGAGGTGACTCACTGCACGTGCGCGACAGAAAGGCGCCGTCGCGTGTTGACGCCGTTGAGTTGTTCATCGCGTCAGGCGGGCTCGCGTGCTGGCCTTGACACAGATTTCCTTTTTCCGAGGCATGGACGTTCGCTGTGAACTCCCAGGCATAACAGCACCCCCGCTGCCGGACAATGCACCGGAAAGACGAGCTGCTTCCACGTGGCTCGGGTGTCAGGCGTGCTCGTTCGCCAGGTCCCTCCAGGTTTGCCTCCAGGGCCATGGGGAGAACGCAGCTCCAGACTCTGTTCCGGGAACACATCCCATTCTTGAGGACGGATCCCAGCTCCACTGGCTTGTCGCCACATTTTGTCGACCCGCTTCGCTCGTCTCTTCTGATGATCCTTGGTTTCAGCACTTGTCGATGGTTCTGCAACTTGTCAAGAACGGTTCGAGAACAGACAACACATGACACAAGCAAGTGCCCTCGGTCACACGACAAAACACCAGACAAAGTATTGTACAACATATACCTATCTACGTGTCTATCGGAATTTCGTTCCCTCTACATCAAGAGGCACATGTGAAACACAAGACTCATAAAATGAGAACTCAAATTTTGTACACGTACAACAACGTAACGAAATAGAATAGAACATAAAGTTGGCTCCTTGAGCTCACTCTGGACGAAAGCGCTCAGCTCAGGTCGTGATGAGGTCAAACTTTTGCCCCGAATCGCCAGCGAGAAACCGAAAGGTGGAGAAGGTACTAATTAAACGCACGGCTCCTTGCGTCTGCATTAGCGTTTAGCTTTCCTGTTTTTTTGGCGAGCGTCAAAGTTGTGCCGTTGGAGTATTCATGCTCCATCTCAGTAATCAGCCACTTTTAGGCGACGATACCTATGCGGTACCAACAGCTGCTCATACTTGCGACGTTGCAGAGGGGAACAACGATACGGCTTGCTAGGGACTGGCTCTTCACAAACTTCGATGAGTTACTTCACTTTAAGGTTCTCCATCGTTCACACTAGCCTCTTGCTGTTTGCTCCTGTTAAGAATTTACTTGCCATACCCACTATAAGTCTACTAGCAAGACGCGCAAGCAATTTTTCACACTCCCGTGTTTACCCCCTCCGCATTACTTTGGTTTCAAATCACTTCTACTTTGCTTGAAACGATCGAAGTTCACACTCTAATGCTTTCCACAGCCCTTCTCTAAACTACTATCACCTGAGCTAAAGTAGTCTGGTGAACTGAGGGGAAAACATCAGGCACTCACCGCATCAATGTCGCTGACGCCGGCCGATCCCGCAGCTGCCAACCACTGTTGCGAAGCGCGCCTCCGACGACGTTACGAAGGGAGCTACGAATCTCACCGCTGCAACCACTGTTTCGAAAGACGGCGACGCCAACACGGTCCCGAAGGCGCCACTGCTTCGAACTTCGCCGGGAAGGTCACCAGCCGTTTGGTAGCGTAAGTTTGTCAGCTCGCGACTGCTTCTGCGCAGAGCTGACAGACGAGCGGACGAGACGACGGTGAGTTAAACAAGGTTTATGTACAGCTTATATACAGAGGCGCTACAAATTCGGCACTGGGGCCGACAGCTTAGAGATCCGAAGAGCCGAGCTCTCCTCTCTAACACATAGGTCTGCTCTCAAATGGGTCTGCTAACACATAGCTCAACTGCGACACACATGTCTGCTCTCACATAGGACTGCCCTCGACGCGCCGCAGGGCTTCTTTTATATGCACCGGGTGGATTATTCGAGAAACCAAATGTCCAACCAGAAGTACCGCGGGTCGTGAGGTTAGACACCTACAATGGGGTCGTCGCTTGGCCGCGTCATTCTTTCTCATCGAATCTCGAGAGGCTGCGCTGCAGGTGGCTGCACCCAAGGACGAGTGACGTCCCCAAGCATTGCGTCCGACCCGCCAGACAGGAAGGCGCCGGTTGTTTGCTCGATGGGCGCGCGGGCGGAGGTGACTCACTGCACGTGCGCGACAGAAAGGCGCCGTCGCGTGTTGACGCCGTTGAGTTGTTCATCGCGTCAGGCGGGCTCGCGTGCTGGCCTTGACACAGATTTCCTTTTTTCGAAGCATGGACGTTCGCTGCGGACTCGCAGGCATAACAATACATACATACATACATACATACATACATACATACATACATACATACATACATACATACATACATACATACATACATACATACATACATACATACATACATACATACATACATACATACATACATACATACATACACACATAGGGAGGAGCGACAGACCCACACCTTAAGGAGATTCGCCCCTAAAACATGTCGCCCTGGGAAGTGAATACCAACCATCCCACATGAAATAGCCGACATCCGTCGTTTCCATTCAACTTACTCAAGAGCTCCGTAAAGTTCCGTAAAGTGAAGGAGGTCGCATTTTAGTGTATACTACGGGACCTCCTTCTGGATATATTTCTTCCCAATGTATTATGAAATAAAAGAGTTGATTTGATTTGACTTGATTTGAAACTAAAGTTGGCCTCATCAACCGCAGCATGTCTAGGCGCTCCAGTGCATTTGACATCAATTTCTCGTGCTCCAGTTGACGCCGCAGTCAGCTGTCTCCAGCCTTTTCATCAACGAAACACATATATGTCCTAAACCTTCAGCAACTTCACAAGCAATCTTGGTTACAGGGTAAAATTTAAAGCCGCCGGCGACAACAACCACCAGCTGGCTTGCTTTTTAATTGACACTGCAGGAAAAATAATAAAGCGGTTAAGATTGATGAGGGGCGCTCTCAAAAATGGAAAGTCTTTGATTTTTCATAAGTTTACTATTCAAGTAAAAAAACAAATATGAGAGTTTCTATTTAAATTTTTATTCCATGATGTTTGCGCATGACGTCATGAATTTAAAAGTGTATATTCGTATTTTGGCGACTTTCACTCAATGAAATTCTGTGAAGCTTGGCAGGTTAAGCTTCTGGCACCTTCAGAGCACATTTTATCGATTTTATACCGCTTAAAAATAACGTACGTTTTTACGTATTCCTTAAAAAGTTATAACGTCAAGGCGTTTAGTGCGCCAATTTCAATGTGGCGTCACGAGGTACGTTTTCTTTTTTGGCGTTCTCTTGCTTTTCGACCGCCTTTCCTGGGCAAGCGCGGTAATTTTGTAATGGGAAATAATAGTTTGCTTACATAGCAAAACTGTTTTAATTTCCTTAAGATATCTTTAAAGCGTAAAGGGTTGCTTAACGAGTAACAAGCAGGATCCCAGCACCACAAACAACCGGAGTAATCAATTGAACAACAGATTGGAACACCTGCTCGCAATGAATGCTGGCTTGATAACAATTCGGCAACCGTAAAGTAGAACAAACCAGCAAAGCAGCTCTTCATGGCTATTCATTAGCCCTAAGCGGTTCGCAGACAGTGGCCGCTAATTGACTGCACTCGATTACACTCGTACCGCATCAGCCACTCATTGACGACTGCTGACGCAGGCCTCGCCGCATTAGCCCAGTTTATCAGACTAGATGGGGCAGATTATTGACTACTAATTATCCTATATTGCTCATCTGGAGCGATTTCAAATGTGGACTACCTAATAGTAGCGTACGCTTCGCGACGGAGGTCTTGTGACTAAGGTACTCGCCTGCTAACGCTCAGGTCGCGAGATCGAATGCCGGCTGTGGCGGCTGCATTTCCGATGAAGGTGGAAATGGTGTAGGCCCGCGTGCTCGGATTTGAGTGCACGTTAAAGAACCCCAGGTGGACGATATTTCTGGAGCCCTCTACTACGGCACTCTCATAATCTTATGGTGGTTCTGGGACGTCAGACCCCACATATCGATCAATTTAATAGTAGAAATATTTTAAGGGGGTGAAGGTAATCGACCTGTCATGGTGATATTAGAAATATTATTCGCAGTTTGAGATTATGATATACCTTTATCACTTGAGTAACAGCCTGCAGACTAATCGTGAACACGAAATAACTTGAGGGCATGAATCTTGGGCGACGGTGGATGAAAGGTGGTCTTGGAAAAACGAAAACACTTTTTCTGGCAAGGTACATCACGAGGAAGCAGCCTTCGTAAGTTCACTTTCTGTTTTGACGAGCGAAAGACTCATGGGGAAAAAATCTCACTAAGGACATTGTTTACAAAAGTTTCAGTTGTATTACGATAATTGTGAAAAATTTCTTGACATCATTGCAACGCTCGACTTCGCTGTCTGATAGCGCTACTGGTAATTCAGTGTCTGTCTGCCTTAGTGTATTTCTTCGCTCGACCTTGTGCTTTGCTCGCAGCCGAAGCTGATCTCGGAGGCTACGTGAAAAAAAGGTGCATTTTCAAATCAGTTCAGCCAGATTCATTAGTGATCCTAGTCTCTCACAATCTTCCGAATAATTAACCAGTCCCTTCTCATATCTCACGCTTACAGTTGACTAACCTTTATTTTAAGAAAAGTAGGCTGCGATAAGATATGCATTCATTATAAAGTTTAATTTGCACCAGTACCATAAATTTAGAGGTTTTCAAGACCTTTTATGATACTCAAAAGTTAAGCACTTGATAGGACATGCTTGGGTGACGAACAAGAGTGCCAGTCCGTAAATGTGCCACTTACCTTTTCTTTTATTTTCTCTTCGTAGAGCGTAAGGAATTGAGCAACCTATTATTTTCGTGTGTGTGATATTTACTATGCAGCAATTATCATGTACATTCGATGTGCAGGAGATTTTGGAGGAGTAGCAAGAACACGACAGTGATTCTAATGTTTTCCTTTAGGGCTGAGTGCTGGTGCCCTATAAAAGCTTCTTCGAGCACGTACACAGCCTTTCACTGAAATTTGAAGGTTAGCAATGTTGCGCAATTGCTATACACGTTTTCTGGCTGCAGGACGTGGATGCCGTGCTTCACCTTGTTATCCTTGCATTTGGGTAGCGGGCACCTTAAATATTGTTATTCTAAAGATACAGAGAACTAATGGTGTCATAAGCAAGCTTAATTAAATCTGATGTTGCAAGCTTGGCGTTAGCCGGCAACGTAGCACGCCTAATTATTATTTATATTCTTATTTACAGGGAAATTAAAGACAGCTATGACCACAAGGCACTAAATAGTTCATTGGAAAAAAGTGGCTCACTGGTGTGAAGAATGGCAAATGTTGATAAACTTAACAAAAACAGTCTGTATGACGTTGACCAGAAAAAAGACACCCTCTAAGTTTACATACACAATGAACAACACACCTTTACAAAGAGTCACGCTGCAGAAATATCTCGGTGTTACATTAACTTCCGGTCTGAGATGGGAAGCACACATGAATAACGTCACAGCTGCCGCTTTGCGCAAGCTGTTTTTCTTAAGAAGGTGTCTCCCACTTGCACCGACACAAACTAGGCTCTTAACATGCCCAACATTCGTTCGTTCATTTTTAGAGTACGCCAACACTGTTTGGTTTCTTCGATATGCCACTCATATCGCAAGGTTATAACGGGTACAAAGGAAGTCCGTAAGGTTTATCTACAACAAGTATAAATGCACCGATTCGCCCACTAACCTTTTAGAATCTTGCGGTCTTTCTACGCTAGTGACAAGAGCAAAACTGGCAAGACTAAAATTTTTACATAACCTGCTTCATAACCGCAGCCGCATCAATGCATCGAAATACACCTCCCTAGCAGATTCCAGAGAACTAAGACACAACCATGCGTTCACTTTTACAGAATACACCTTGAACAACGATTGCTTCAAGCATTTATTCTTTTCCCTGTCAATAAGAGAATGAAATAGTCTAGATTCCTCGATTACCAGTATACAAGCGTTGTCAGAGTTCACCTCAAAAATCAAGGACATGTTCTGCAAATAATTTTCCAGTTATCTTTTTCTCTTTCGATGAGCCGTATTATCGTTTTTTCTAGCAGTTATTTTTGTGCAATAAATGTTCGTGTTCAATTGCGCGTAAACAAATTTGTTTTCTGGGTGCAGTAATTGGTTCAAAATTACCTAAGTGTGTATTTTTTTGTGTATTGTTTCCAGTGCCCTTGTGTTTGTGTACAACTAGTGTTGTATTGTCTTTTTACTAGCGGTTATTTTTCGTGGAATAAATGTTCGCGTCCAATTCCGCGTAAACGAATTTGTTTTGCAGGGTGCAGTAACTGGTTCTAAGTTGCCTAAGTGTGTATTTTTCTGGAGTGTTGTTCTCAGTGCTCTTGTGTTTGTGTACAACTAGTGTTGTATTGTCTACTAGATAAGACAATACAACAATGTGCCTGTCTTCTATGCCGTCTTTAAGTATATACCGATTGCGCAGTGTTTGTATACATTAACGTAACTTATTCAGATTGTACCTATTGAATTTTGCCTCGGGACCCCAACAGGCATTTCTGCCTCCATTCATTTTTAGACGTTCTGACAAATATGCCGCTGTATAAACGTGAAACTGAAAACTGTATTGTGTATCCAAGAACTGATGTCCTTCTGTTTTGGTCTCGTATGAGACTGGCAGTACCGAAGATAAATAAATGAATAAATAACTAAAAACAAAAATAAAGTTGATCCCTTGATCATAGGAATTGGTATAACACTAAAGGTAAACGTGCCCGGACAAAGCTAACTGAATGTTTACTGTACACTGATATAGGAAAGATGGCACAATGTGTAATGTGGATGCCCTCAATTTGAAGCTAAGAGGTGCACTTCCTAAGATTCGCCCGATTTACGGCAAGTTCACCACCACGTCTATGGTAATCAAGCTGTGTAATCCTCTTCCTGACATTGTTAAATCTAACACGGAACATGCATTTGAAAACAAAGTAAATAAATAATTTTTGCCACAACTTTGCAATTTTTGCCTAGCAATTTTTTATTTGGTACATGGGATATTGCTATTCTATTCTCTATTGTGTTTCTGATTGTTTTTCTTCAGTGTTACCTTCCTTGCTTTTGTTCATTAAACATATAGGTATTGTTGCTTTTGTATTTATCTTTGTATTAGTTCATTTTATTTTTCACCGTAGATAGAGTGACCCTTTATAGATGTATATCTTTTTTTTCGTTCACATATTGTATGAGAGCCCCCACAGCCCCTAACTTTGGAGCTCCTTGAGTATTGCCAATCTTGTACACACTTTTCTGTAAACCATTATGGTCGATATTGAATAAACGTTCGCTTAATCTTCTGCATGACTGATCCTGAAAGAAGCGCGAAGCATACTGATAGGCGAACTTCGCTTTGGTAAGCACCTAAACTAAGCAGGCACTCTTCCTGAATGTAACACCCCAGCAAAATTTCCTGACTCTAAATAAATGCATCCCTAGGGGATCAATTTTTTATTTTCTAACGGCTTATGTTGCTGGGCCAGTTATCATTATTCATCGCAGAACACAATCATCACGTGTACAGACTGCATCACAATACATATGACAGAATGACATAGGTAAACAAACATAGCACGTGCGTATTTATGCCGGCAACAAGAAAGCTTACTCTTCAAAACCTATCACACATCTAGAGGTTCTCCAAATAATTCAATAGTGCATTTTTGTGGCTTCATGTGCGAAAACTACGACAACGTCATCCGTGAACGAAAGAAAACTTCACTTTTTAAAGCTCGACGCGTTAACGATGTATTGTTGCTATAGGGCGTATTTCACCCACTTAGAGCATACATATTATTGTATGACGTTACACGTGATGTTTAAAGTTTCAATTGTTACAATGTATTCTATAAAACTAACAGTGTTTTTGTGTCAGTCAAGATATTGCATATGGCTGCATTCTCTGTAGTGGATACTACACTTTAAACCAAGAGCAATTGTGCGCGTGAAATGTTTTCGAACTTGCTACGCACCTACTTCGCGGTCGTGATGGAATACGTACAGTGACGAGCGTGGGTTTTGTTATGGGTGGCTGGCTTTATGATAATTTTAAGTAACAGGGATATAAGTCTTATGAAATAAGGTCTATGAAAAAACTCTTTGATATCAGCCGTTTATGTCTCAGCTGAATAGTTTGTCTCGTTACCATAGTATTTTCCGGTGTCATAACGCGCAAATGCGCGCTTCCGCCGATTCCTGTGTCGCTCACTCGAGGGAGCGCAATATAAAACTGGGACTGCAACGTGCTGAGCTCTTAAGAAACTTCGTGTGAAATGTCAGGTTAGTGCTTCCCTTTTTAAGAAACACATCATAAGAAGTTGTTTGTGTATAGAAAAGAGCAGCAACACCTTTGGCAATATATATTTTTAAAACCTGTGTAACGTCTCGAGGGTCGCGGGCTCATTGGCCCATTCAGCCTGTTACAGCAGCAGTAAGCATTTGCACTGCTCGACTTATGAATTGCGCAGATTGGACGTTCGGCGAATAAATGTTCGTTCCGCGATAGTCTTTGACACCGCACGTTAATTATTTTAATCAACACCCACTAACTAAAATAAAGAGTCAAAACATGTTCTCGTCTACAAATACCGTATTATCAGACCGTATATTTTATCGTATGTCTAGCTAGCGTCAACAGAATTAACAACTAGCACAAATCTTTCCCGCGTATCACTGGCGATCCTGCTGTGGAACTGTTCCAAGAGCACTTTTATATATTTCAGCGAATTGGCAGTGGATGGTTTTCAAAGGAACTTGAAGTTTAATAGCTGAAACAAGTTCGTGCTACGGAAATGAAATCAAGGGGCATTGACGGGACAGTCAAGGACGTCACTTTTTATTCGGACGGCGAATTGCGTGCCGAAAAAGAAGAGATAATAACAGCATTGTCTGTTCTCTTCTTGGAATGGCAGCTATAGAACCGTTGTTGGAAATTCATGATAGCAGAAAGGCACCAGTGTAAGAAAAGTATTGGGGCAATCACTAGTATACGCTAATGCTGCTGGCAACAAGAAATAATCAGCAGAACGTCACAGTGAACCTGAAAGTGATACAAGGACGCTTGCCGCTCTCTGCCTGCTTCAACGGTAATTTTTTAAGAAAAGGCTAAACAGAGATAATGACCATAAAATAGATATTGCAGTTATCGCAAATGAAGAAATTTGTTTAGTGTCAAGCAAGCTTTGGATGAGGGCAGCTCCTGCGGTCAGCGCAGGTTAATTAACTTCGTATTAATCTCTTCTAAATTCACACCAGTGGGTCAAGTCTGCTTGGAACACTAATCCCCTTTACTATTGTACAGTGTATGCTTCCCTGGTACTTCTTTCGTTCGGCGTTATATACTTGATCCAAATGTACTAACACGGGAAGGAGAAATGTGGAGGCCTGAAGGGGCTACGACTACT
The DNA here is from genome assembly GCF_043290135.1 of Rhipicephalus microplus. NCBI lineage: Eukaryota > Metazoa > Arthropoda > Arachnida > Ixodida > Ixodidae > Rhipicephalus > Rhipicephalus microplus. The sequence goes on from NW_027464636.1 coordinate 595,074, forward strand.
TGAATAAGATGTGTAACACAAGCTAACATTTGAGGAACAAGTCCCTCACCTGTGCAACTTATCTCTTTCCATATAGAGTTAACTTCTCTCATCGTCTCGCCACATCTTTTTTGAAAACATACATCATGAGGAACATGATGGTGGTGGGGATGATGGTAAGCTGTGAAGTAGGTGATATTTTTTTTTTACTAAATACGAGATATAGCAGTTTGAACAGCGTAAGTCAGTGTGCACAACCAACGTGAGACGACATCCGACAAAGAACAAACGTCCACATATTTCTCAAAAGAAGTCTTCTGACAGCTACAGAAATTGTCTTTTGGCTACTGGGTAGCATTCATAATGTGTTTATTTTTGCAATGCTTAAGAACGTGTAAGACAAGAATACATAGACACAAATGGTTCTATCGCACTTGTGTGTATATTCTTTACCTACGTTATTAAGCGGCCTGTCAATAACTATACCACCCCAACACTTCACATTTGAGTTCAATTGATATGTGGGGTTTAATGGAAGCTCGCCACAAGAAGATGAGGATGAGCAAGTTTAACATTACAAAGGAGAAGGTCAACGGCATTAAGGGAAGAAAGCTTTAGAAGAGTGAAAAGGGTGGAGTGGAGGCAGGGAGGTAACATCTTTGTTTCAGATCTGTAATGACCCCGGTTAGCCGCCTAGCCTATAGGCATCTCCAATAGCTGTAGGAAGAACACTGTCCTCTGGAATTCTAATAGAGCATTCTTCCTAGAATGATTGAAAACGACTGTTTGAGGAAAGTGTGATGAGTAAGAAGAGCTGTATAAGGAGTTACAACTGCACAGCCATTGAGACGTAAAACGAAAATCCGCCGAAGAAAAGTGCAATTCGGCCGAACTGTATACATCAAAGGAAACCGGTTTCTTCTGGGGCGAATTCTCGTGCCGGTTGTCACCGACGACGCACAACTTTGCTGCTGCATGGTCATCGCCATTGTCACTGGGCGACGGAGGAGAAGCTCTATACAATGCGACAGCCTCGCTGCATTTCAGTTTCCGGAACTGTTCGGAATCTGCATCGAAAAAGCCGCTACCCCTCGCCTCTTTTCCTTGTGGTTATTTTTGTCACGGTTAGCGGCTTTTTCTTTCGCATTCATAAAAAAAGCGATCCCTGCGATCAACGTCACGATGCTAGCGCGGAATGCACCACTGGCAAGAAACGACGCTGGTGTAGCTGTTGCGCCTGTGCTCTGAGAGACACGATGCTTTCAGCTACGGCACAACAAAAACCAAAAAACGAAACTCCTTGATTGTGCGATGGATGCTTGCCTATAGCTTTCACCGCCAGGGCCAAAATCATTTTTTTCCGTGCCGATTGCGCCCATGCCATGTCTATTTTCGGCATGCTCAGGGCTTCGGGCAATCTCGTCGGTTCACGACGAGCTCGGCCCTGCCATTTGCACACGAACGAATTCCGGTTAGCAGAAAAGATTTATAACAACGCTTACCTTACGTTGTCAGGCGATTCTGGTTGTTGGGTGGTGTTCGATCATGGTACGGTGCAGAAGCAGGGAGGCGAATGATATTAGGAATTCTGTGCTTGATTCTGCGAAAGAAGAGGCGTCCAGATTTACTGAGAGTAATGAAAGAGTGCAGCATAAAATGTACATCTGCAGATATGCTACTGGTCTCATAGTTCGTCGGTTAGTTTCCGTGGTATAGAGAATCTAGAGGCTCCCACGAAATGTTCCCTCTTAAAGGCTAGCACGCCCCCCCCCCCCCATGAGCATTTCGTATGGCGACCTGCAGGCGAGAAAGAATGAAATAAGTGCTTGCTGTCATAGGCAAACAGACAACTCTCTGTCTCACTATTAAATCTAAACAAAAAAAGAAACTAAACCTCAGCGTAAAATCAAGTGAATGTCAAAAAAATAATTGATCGTGTTTGTGTGCTCGTTTGGTATCACGCGCAATAAACATATAAGCAAACTACAAGGTCTGACATTATATGTAATGTTCCCTGCATGTAGACCCCGGCTTCTGAGAGTCGCCCCACTCAATCTTTATTACAGTACAAGTATTATCTGTGGAAGGTCCCTCTACGAAGACTCAATGGTAGTAAATCTTCTGTTTATTTTAACTCAGCACATTAACTGTCCCACGTAAGCTTTAGTAAAACGCCATCAACGCAAGTTAATCTCTAAAGCATCAAAAATAGGGTAAGTGTTTAGAGTTTTCCTTTCAAAGATATTTGAAACTCTGTTCAGCTCTATGTTCAGGCCTTTATCCAGCTCTATGATTCTCGACTCTTGAAGCCGGGATATACGAATTTTATGCAAATAAAATGCTACATCGTATGTTTTACGGCGCAAGCCTTTACAGTAACCTCGTTGCGATAAAGGCATCACTGTGCTCTGTCTCATTCATGCCACACGTGCAATACATATGCGAGAAACTATACAAAGTGGACAGTTCCTCATTTGTTACATCATACTTTTGCATAACATGTACGTGATCCTGTTACTTTGACTTCTTGATGTCTGAATCTTCTTCATAGTATTTTACTCACTGAATAGGTGCACCTAGTTTTTCAAAAGATATTTCGACCTATGAAAACAAATATTCCAAACGAGATATGCAAATAATATCGTGCATCTTGATTCTCGAAGCACAATAGACAAATAGACTTTCTTCGTGCACAGAAAAAGAAAAAGAAACACTTTCAGCAAATAAAAAAAAACTCATGAATGTACTTAACCTCACCACAGGCCAAGGGCGTGCCTTTTCACCCCACCGACGGTGAGCCGAGCTGTTTTTTTTTTCACCGACTCAAGTTTACTTTTTTTTTGATCCCCTGATAAGAACACTTCAATGAAAAAAAATACTATAGCTACTGCTGCCTATGAAATTCTTTGGCTTCGTCATCGCTTACCTCTGCATTGTTGTACCTAACTGAAAAAAAAATTCTGCAGATCCCATGGACCTGGGAATCAACTTTATGCAAAGCACGCGGAGGGAAGGTGACCGTGTTGCACTTTATTTCTTTTTGAGCAACGCGTCATGAAATGACGCTAAATCTGTGTATCAGTGTTGCACGCAGAGACATATGTTGAGTAGTTGCAGATGTTTATATTACCAGTTTTCCCCTTGCACAACGATGTCAGCTGAAAATGTGTTTTAGCAGCACCAGGAGCTGAAATGAAGCGCTGATGCTCGCGAAGATGCTGGCCCTTGACACTGCTTTTTAAATCAATTTCGGCAGATGGAATATCACCACAATTGACGGTAACCCGACGTGACGGCTGTATAAAAGGAGTACATATGTAATGGTTATAAAATTTTCTAGGCAGCACTGCGACTCCTATTGACGTGTCACGAAGATTAGCGTCTATTTGCAAAGTAGTTCGGAGACCTGGCGTAGCTCTGTTATACCCGTGACACACGGGCAAAAGTAAAGTACTTTGAAGTAAACCCCTTTTGTCGCCTAAGGGGATCATTTGCAGAAAGGAGTGGCGCTGATGACACACGGCACCGGACTACTCCTTTAGGCGGTGCCTCAGAAGAACGCTGCAGAAAAATGGCGCTGTTTGTGAAAGCAGCAAGATTGGAAATATTAAAAAAAAATCTGTGCATGTACATCACATTCAGCGACGCCGGAGCATAAAACCGTTTTTTTTATTGTCAGTTGGCTTATAATGCGCATACCTGTAATTTTTTTTCGCTTTTTTGCATTTTTAGCAGCAACTTAAGTTCGTCTGGCAACTATGAACAGTCAGTGTTTTGCTGTTTTTGTTTTTTGTCGTGCTTTTTACATGACTGCGTTCAGCTGGGTCAGTGACGGCGTGCCGCGTTTCATCGTAGTCCTACGATGTCTCAGCGCAGAGACAGAGATAAAGCAACAGTTGAGGTGGGCCTGACTCTTGTCGCCCTCGGCTCCATCGAAGATGAGCTAAACGCTGCGAAGGCAAGAAGGATGAGCCTCAAACAAAGACTCGTCATAAACAGCTTCATTTTGACTGCTTCCGCACTGTCCCCCCGAGCCATCAACCGCGAAAGGGAGGTCTATGTGCGCAACGAACGCTGGTTCAAAGACACATTGCCGTTATTAGGCAACGGCCACTTTAAGCAGTGTTTTTGAGTGAGCCCAGCCACCTTCGCTTCATTGCGGACAGCCTACGCCATTCGCTAGAGAGGGTCACAACTAATATGCGCGAGTGCATTGTGGTGCATTGCGCGAGTAATATGCGCGAGTGCATTGCAACTGCCGCTGCCAACCCTAACATGATTGCGCTAGTGACGTAATGCTGGAGTTTGAGAGTATGGACATACTATAGGCCTTCACTTTTCAACAAATCGCACTGCTGCTGAAAATGAAAACATTTTCTCAGCGCAAAAAAATACTGACAGGGCACCGCAGTGTTGCGACACGTTTTCTTCTATTGATAAATTGTGCACACTGTATGCGAGAGTACTCCCTTCCTGCCAGAAAAGTAGATGCGGAATCTGCTTTTGCGGAAAGGATCTTTGGCGGAAAGGAGTTACTCATTTGTCATGTGTCACTGCGCCTGAACGCCTTTCTGAAAGATGTCCTTTTGTTTAAAAGACTTCACGGTGCCCGTGTGTCAGGGGCATTAGAACGCTTGACTTCCACGCAGAATGCTTGGGATCGATTCCTGCTGGGATCAAGAAATTTATTATTTGCATTCGTCGGGTGGCCACCGCAGCCTATGTCAAGTTTTTCCTAATACTGACATATATTCTATGCCTTCGTTGAGTCAACGCTACTGATGTCGGGTGTAGCTTAACGCTCACGCATTAAAATTACCTATATGTGTTCTCATCGTTCCTGGGTTGATACTAAGTGTCAATCACCTGTGGCACATACCCGCTTACCAGCGGCACATACCCGCCCGTGAGTATGTGCCACTATCTGACGTCAGGGAAGTGTTTGACGGCACAAGCGACGGGATTGGGACGATATTCATGTGTTCACCAGCGCGTCATATTCGTCAAACTATCTTACCCTCAAATGCCAATTTTGGTTCACGACAAGTTATGTTGGGGACCATGAGAGCACCCAAACTTAAGCGGCTAGATAGATAGATAGATAGATAGATAGATAGATAGATAGATAGATAGATAGATAGATAGATAGATAGATAGATAGATAGATAGATAGATAGATAGATAGATAGATAGATACGCTCAAATTCGCCGAAGTTTGCTAAGAAATGCTTCGCATTTAAAAGTTGGCCCTTTAATCCTCTCCCCTTGATTGCTTCTTGAAAGGCTAAGCAATTAGGGTAATGTAATTGCTACGTTGTTAAAGCCAAATAATATGACTTCTTAAGGAATCGCACATTATGGACCTATTGAAACACAAACATACGTGGCAGTTACTAAATTCCTTGAAGATTTTTTTTGTGGTTGTTGTTCCTCAAGTACGTGCTTTTTTTATTAACTCTCTATACTAAAAGGACCCTGGTAAATCTTTCATCGCCTACAACTTATCTTAATGTTATCTCACTCTCCTGTCACATTTGGTCTATAGATGGTTCCCTACTAATCTCTTTGCAAGCAATGATTGTAGAGAAATGTATTCGATTAGCTGCGCCTCACTACTCACGAAGCACAAAAACCACATTCTTTTTTTTTTGCATAAAAAGCACTTATTTCCGCTGTCAAAACTACTCCTTCACATTGTTAATGCACTCTAGAAAGAACTAAGCGACAGCAAAGCTCGTTAGGCGACGAATTTCTAATTTAAGAAAAATTATTCCTAGCTCAGTTTTATAGTAATTTTCACTGGTATAACGGACCAGTATTACTCTTGTGTGTTTATGTTGTCTTTTGTTTCATCACACGAGTCCTTAACTCAATAAAGAAAGTGTGTACGAGCTCGTTGCATAGCTTTAGCACAACTCCATTATTCAAAGCACCGCACTGCGGCAGAAGGTTCGTTTAGACATGCGTGCCACTTTTTATTTATTGCTTATAATTGTCATACAGAAAAATGAAAAAAACAGAAAAAATGACCTTTCAGCTATGAACCACGGATCGTTCCACACATTTCTTTCACTAGCTTGCTCTGCAAGGCCTGAATAGTATTTCATCGTACAGTACTAAAACATTCACGCGTAACCATCAAGAAAGTACTTGGAAAAGAACACAGAATGGCTTCATTAACGGCCATTTCTGAAAGAGAGTGAGCATGGGCCATGTGTCACGTAGCCATAGTTAAAAGCAGCTCGAAGCAGACTTGGTAAAGAATGCGCACAGGACCATCACTTGGACAGTGTGGATTCTTTTCTGTTTCTACTTCGCAATGATTTTGTTAATTATTCCGAACCAGTAAAGGTAAATTATTCACGGACTTTTCTGTTGTGTATTGAGTCTTTGCTCCGTAGTTAAGCGTCTGTATTGTAATCAACAAACACTTACCAACTATACAAACCACAATTTTCACTTTTTTTCAAGCCTCTCCTTTTACTTTTTTTTATGTACAAGCCTCCCCTTTCTCTGAAATTCGGTTTTAACCAGTGTTTAATCAAGATGATCTCATTACAATTGAGGTGGTTTTAAAATTTGAAGAAATATACACTATTACACAAGAACAACTTTCTTCCCACTGTCTTCGATCTTTAGTAGATGAGTAATACTCGAAATAAATATCGCTTCGTGAACGTGTGCCTGTTTCAGAAACGTAATGGTTATTCCTATAGAGAAAAGCAAGAAACAGTGATGTGTTTACCGTAAATTGGAGATTATTCACGCTGTGTAGGGCGTTATAGAAAACTTGTACAGGATAAATTGCGAAAAGCAAAAAGCATTTTCTATCCCAGGACATCAATCATAGTTTATATGACTTAAAAGTTCTTTCAAAGTGCTTTCCATAAATCCGGATTGATTGGTTAGGGTACAGGAATTTTCGCTGGCACTATTCCTTGCGAGATTCAATTATTCTGACGGTCGATGAGTTGTGTTTTCTGTTGTACTGTTTTTCAGGATTCGGCTGTTCGCAACTTCGCGAGTGTGCATCATTTTTCTCTGCTGTGTGCTAAATATTGCACTGTTCATTAGTATCACGTTTATCGAGCCCTCGCGTGATTTTCTAGCACCTTTTTCATAAAGAATGGAAGTTCGCGGCATAATTTTAATAAATCAAACAACCGCACGAAGGTAGTGAGTGAAAAGGGAGTTCAAGGGAGCACGGGTAACTTAACTATATCCTGATGATAAGGTTGAGCCCTCTCCAGCTTAAAGAGCTTACCATTACCAATTACCGACTGTATTCAATCAAGGCCTCCCTGTCCGACGTAATATCCTAACTCCACTTACTGACTGCTTTGATTGTACACCCCCTGCATACCGCTACAAACGAAAGATGCTTAAAGAACAGCTGTTGATTAGAGCAGTGTCTTGATTTGCCTTTCTTCCTACTTACACAACTCTACACTCTCGAAAATACCCGACCCCCCTTTCCAGGGCTGCGAAACGTCTCAGCCTTGGTCGCGTGGACTGAGAGAATAGAAAATCTACATCTCTTCTCGCGGGCATAAGCAGTCATCCCATCAGACCTATGCCAGACTTACAGCACAGTCCTGAATACTGAAACATGTGCGCAAAGCTGACGCTTGGCCTGTCCCGCCAAAACGTTCTTTCGGACAGCTCCATTTTGAATGCAGAATATTCTTCATAACCAATGTGCTAGCAACAATCTATTTCGTTTGACGTCATTACTTTAGCGATACTGCGTGAATACGTTGAAACGTATGTAATCTGCAGCTCGGATTCTTCAATAGTTTAACACTTGTGGAAAATAATAGCCTTATAGACCTGCGCTTGAAAAGCGTTAGAGCAATTTCCTCTAGACGGAGACACTGTAGCCAATTAATAAGACATTCATGTTTCTATACACTTTTTCTAACCTCACGAGTGCCTCCAAGGGACGTGCAAGTGCTCCTGGGAAAAGATTGAACGCCGCAGCGACAGCCTCAACGAGCGTGCAGTGCTCACGCTTCACCTATCCGCTGGCGCTGTACCAGTACTTCTCAGATAAAGTGGACTTGACAAGGTCTAACCTATAATCTTGCTCATTTAAGTAATGTACTCGTGTAAAGACTGTGACGGCCTACCTACTATTTGCATTCGCCTAGTGTTCCCGTGTGCAACTAAACTATTAGATGAGCTGAATGGTTCTGAAGCGTCAGTGTTTTTTTTTTCTTTGGCACCAGTATACCACACCGCACAAAATTAATAAAGAGATAGAACCGGTATTCCTGAACAAATTCCACGATTGGTAAATGTAATTCGAGCATTTATTTAGAATAAACGTCCAGCAATACTGTTGACGAGCACAGGGCGAAATTCTGAGATATAAATATTAGGCGACAGTCAGCATTTATTAAAATAACATACCAATAGTCAGACAACGTGCGCTTCACCAGCAACGCACGTAACAAAATGAGTCAATAATTTTCCCTCGGCTTTTATCACAATTTGTAGACACTAAACCAGATGTATGTTTAACGAACGCCGGTTGTGTTTTCTCGTGTTGGCTGCCATGTAACCTCACTGCACATGGTGTCAGCGCCAGAGGAGGGTGTGACGGAGAGGAAAGCTGTTTTTCTAAAATTTCGACTCCTTCCTTCTTCCCCCCCCCCCAATCAATCTCTTTGTAGATTGCTCACATCCCCTCCCCCCAACCACCACCCGGTTAAAAAAATCTTGGCTTTGCTTCTCATTGTAAATATGGGCAATTCGATCTTATTTCTTGAAGACCATAGCTGCTAAACACAGTTTGCAAGCACAGGGGTTCACCTAATGTACCCCTGTGCACATACACTTTATGCGTGACACTGAATGCTAAAACGGACAGCTTTGCTTATCAATTCGATACTTCGCATTCAGACCCTCAAGTATACATTCTAGTAATAGTTAATTAACAGAAATTCACTGTTCCACCCCATATTGTAGCATGCCTTCATGGCATAAGCCCTCGATATGCGCATTCAAATGTGTGCTGCCTAATGGCTGCCTCGATAAATATCCACTCTGCGAATACCTATGCTGCATTGCGTTAATTCTTTCATTGAGCATCCGAACCGAGCCCCATATGGCAAGAGACTCCTTAGCAGGCTGCTGAAGTGCCCACTTTCTCGAATGGGTCAAATGGCGGCTTTGTTTAATGACATTAGTGGAAATTTCGGCGAAACTATTGAAATGCCAACATCGACAGAGCACAGGCCATGTACCTTCCCTACCCATCTGTCAATTCCATGAAAACGCAAAAAGTGTGACCAACCTGTTTCGGAACTATACCAATTAGTCCATTCACATATATTTTACAACTTCGAAGACTATGTAGAAGTATTTACGGATGCTTCTGTACGCAGCAATGGCCTGAGCACTTCTGCAGCTTTCTTCTGCCCTTCAAACGATATCAGACGGTTGTTTAGATACCGCACCCCTCATCGTCGGTGACGGACAAGCTAGCAGCGATGTCGCCTTTAGGTACTTACAAAAAGGGTTTCCTGCATTGAAGGTTGTCAATCTCACCGACTCTCGTGGTGCCATTTAGCAGACTCACCAGCAAAGAGACCAACAGCCCTATTCTGAGCAGCATCATAGAATCCGTTAACAATATGTCACGTGGGTATGCCTAGCTGTACAGTGGGTACCTTCGCACGTGAGTATTGTGGGCAATGAGGAAGCAGATCGCCCTGCTTCATCATGCAACCATGATGGCTGTAACTGTCCGGAAATTCTATTTACGATGGACAACGCTCGTCTGCTTATAAATCGACACCTCCTGAAGCAGCACGCAGACCAGCGTTTGGCGAATGGACCGTTCCCTCCCGTGTTTGTGGCCGTGGCTTGCCTCGTCGTTCCCGAGCGCTGTTGTACAAACTAAGAGTGGGCTCTGTGCTGGTGCGTGAACGATTACACCGTCAAGGGCGTGTGGACAGCCCGTTGTGCGCAGCTTGTGGCTCCTGCGAAACACTTGAGCATCTCGTAGTGCACTGTCCCACATTTGCTACGCAGCGGTCTTTGTTGATTAAGGATTATAAATTCCTAGGACTCAAGTGTGTGGCTCTAGACGACTACCTCTTTCCGAGTGGTAGTGCTTCCCGACGCAGCCAGGCTCACCGAGCTCTCCTTACATTTATGAGCCAAACGGACCCGGCCACCCGGTTATTCACGGTTTCTTTCTTTTTTTCTTTTTTTTGTTTTTATTTATGTTTTTTTACTCATACTCGTAGAAGTATTCATCATTTTCCCGCCTTCCTTATCTTCTTTCCTCTTTCTCCCCTCTAATCTTTGTTTCCTCTGTTTCTTCCCTCCTACCGAAAAAGTAAGCAGGCGTTGTGCCCCTCCAGGTGGCAGTTGCCAGCTTGCTCTCTCCCTCTTTCTTCTGTGTCCTTGTGTATATGCGTATGCAAATCAAATATTAATAAATAATAATCACGCAGAATACTACTTTTTCCTCACAACCAATGAGGCCAACACCGTGGCATATTGCGCCATTTCAGCGAAACGAGCTCTTTAACGCCATCGTGTCAAAACTACAACCGATCTTATTCCTTGCTTTAAATGGCTGGTAGTGGCAATTAAAGGTCGGCATTTGCATGTCCTGGTGTGTTTTTTAGCTTACATTGTGTCACTTTGCACTACCAAATTGGATCTCTGAGGCCACGTATAAAGAAGTGAGTGGTCGAGACCTTTCCCGCAAGGCGACGCAATGATCTCAGATGCCCACAAGACAACCGGCTGCCCATTCAGTGAACTAAGTCAATTTTCAATATTTACCTAAGCAGTCGATTGGTCGTTGTATTAGCTGTACTTGGAAATAGGGTTTACTTCTTACACGAAACACAACCGTTTCGTTCTATTTTTAGGAGACTTGAAGACTTCTTGTGAATATTCGCCAAACCGAAAATATGTGCTCAACCAAGTGTGCTTATCTTCGCTCTTGAGTAGCCACGCCCATGCTTTAAAGTCAAAGGGGGTCATTCGTCGCTCGTACCCCTTCAAAGTTCCCGAGCGCTGTTGTACAAACTAAGAGTGGGCTCTGTGCTGGTGGGTGAACGATTACACCGTCAAGGGCGTGTGTACAGTTCGTTGTGCGCGGCTTGTGGCTCCTGCGAAACACTTGAGCTGAGCATCTCGTATTGAACTGCCCCACATTTTCTACGCAGCGGTTTCTGCAGATTAAGGAATATAAATTCCTAGGACTAAAGTGCACGATCCTAGACGACTACCTCTTTCCTAGCGGTTGTGTTTCCAGACTCGACCAGGCCCACCGAGCTCTCCTTACATTTATGAACAAAATGGACCTGGCCACCCGTTTATAGCAATCTTTTGTTATTTTTTATTTATGTTTTTTACTCATACTCGTCGAAGTCTTCATCATTTTTTTTCCTTCCTCATCTTCTTTCCTCTCTTTTCCCTGTGATCTTTGTTCCCTCTGTTTCTTCCTCCCTACCGAAAGAGTGAGCAGGCGTTGTGCCCCTCCACGTGGCAGTTGCCAGCTTGCTTTCTCTCTCTTTCCTCTGTGTCCTTGTGTCTCAGTGTATGCAAATCAAATAAATAAATAGTTCACATTTCATGCACAGAACTACACGCAGAATAATATTATATTATGAGCGGGGATATAAAGTCGCAAAACCACAAAACCAGGATAATAATGTAAACGACGCCGTTGTGGAGGGGTTCCCGAAATTTAGACCACCTGTGGTCCTTTACGTTCCCCTAAATTTAAGTATACAGCGGCCTCAAGCATTTTTTTTGTAGAAAATGTTGTCAACATAGACGGGATGTGACCGCACGACCCACGGGTATATCAATCATTCAATAAGCCAATCACTCAGTCAGTTTATTTCCTTCGAATAGGAGCAGAGCAGGACTAAATGCTCAGGAGCTTGACAAGGTCCCCACCCCGTTGCTGGTTGGCAAAGCAGCAAGAATGACATGCAACTTTTTTCACGCGTGTGCAGTACTTACATTGTGAAAATAGCCATCAAGCGGTGACGTCATATTGTCGGTTCGTGCTTTCACCGCTCACACGGCGACAACGAGCAGCAGGCACCTCAGCCACTCGCTCAGCATATGTATATTCGTTGGCGTACACACTTTTCCCATGGTGCGTCACGCGCCTGTGGGTTCTCTGGGATTTCTTCAGAAGAGCTTTATCGCTTTGAAGTACGGAGGAAGGAAAGGTAGGAGAGGGCATGCCCAGCCGGCATGGGACGTGAAAAGTGTGGTGGAAATGACATCATGACGGCCATAATTACTGGGCACAATGGCGGCGTTGCTATGGTTACGTGTTGCGCAGTGGAGCTGGTCTAGCAGTGAGCAGCCGCGGCTGACGGCGGCATGTGTGCCTCCCGAGGTCTCGTGCTGAGCCGTGGCGGACAATATCCGTGCTCTGCGCCGCGTTATTGGTTACGCAGTGTTCTCCTGGCAGTTACTGTACTCTTAGCAACGTTTACAATTTTTTTTCCATCACGGGGTTTTAACATTGCGTAGAACGAGTGCTTATCCATGTGTCGTGCGGCGGATGACGCGGATGAAGCAATTAGTGTTCAGCGAAGTTGCGTTGCGCACCATGACGAAGCGGAACGACGACGAACGTCTTGCAGGTCAGTTACGGTTGGGCAGTGCTCCTGCTTGTGACAACGGACGACGCTGTTGAGCCCAGAAAGACGCAATGTGCACATACGTAGTTTCGTGTTGCGTGTGTACAGTAACAGCTTGCATGTGCGCATTAAAACACCTTTTCGGTTGCGCTTCGTATACTCTCCCCCAGCATTGCATGTAATCTCAACGTAACAGCAACCGCGTTCAAGTGTCACTTGCACCGTGCTAAAAGTCACCACAGTCGCAGAATGCTGACGCCGGTATGGTAACGCCGGTGAGTGTCACGCGGAACACGGACACAGTGGCCGGACGCTGCGTCGGCCGCGTGGTGGAATGCAACCATAGAAGGCGCACGACCGATCGGGTTGTCTGTACAGTTGCTCAATTAATGACGGGAAAACACTCGCCGCTGTCAGTGCATCTAACGCGCGTTCTCTTGTACTTGCGTCGTTGTCGGTGAGCTGTTACTCGCTGTTAATACTTGGACGAAATGATTTTACCGAAGGTGTCGCGCTGGTCCAGAGTGTAAGCCGCGTTTCATTAGTTTCGGATCGTCACGACACGCACGCTGCGCAGCTCACGTGCTTTCCGAGCCGGAGAGAGGGTCACGCCTTCTGCTTTACATTCGGATGTAAACAACAGAGAAGAATTTGCCCAGTCAATATGGCCGACTGCCGGTTTTATCGCGGCTTCACAACGAGTGACGTCAGGGCCTATCCTACCTTTCCTTCCTCCGTGCTTTGAAGTCAGATGTATGTACTTCCAGCATTCAAAGTTAGATAAATTTGCAGCGCGGGGCAGAGCGTCGAAAAATTGCATCGCTGCGTCAACCGTGACGCGCAGGGAGTTCAGAATATCAGCCATGGCCTCCGCGATTTGACCCATCAAGGGCGCGCTTTTTAAATGCGCCATTGCTATTCGCTGAGGCCGATCATGCTAAACGCTGTGTGTTATGGTTATTAAAGTAAAAACTTTCATTTGTTTTCTTTTTGTCAGGTGAAAAGAGACCATTCTCGTGTTCTTATAAATAAATATTCTTCTGTCAGTAACAACAGCACTATTCTTTCGACTCTTTCTAAGAAGGAAGCGGCATGTGGGTACCCATTAGGGAAACATATATACCACAGTATTCATAATGCTGGAATTAGTTTTCCTACGAAAGTCATAGTAAGTTTGTAATCTTCATTTTTATATACCTTTCTATAGTCTCTTAAAAAGAACATTTCTTTATTCTATTCAACAAAGTAACTTGGAAGAACAGAGATGTAAAAGAAGTCGTAATTCCTTGTCCAGAAAAGTTTAGGCGGGACATTGCATTCTATTTATCGTGCGTATATACTTTAAATTTAAAAACCACTCTTTTCACATACTCCATGAGCCATCTTTCACCTTTCTTATTCATATGATGATGACCTTTTTGGAAGAGCTCGAAGAATGTTTCAAAATAAGCTTGAATCGGATTCTCTAATGTGAAAAAGTTTCCTCCATGAAATTTTTGAAGGAATATGCCAGATATTCAGAACAAGGACATTAAATTCTTTTGAACAAGAAAAAGTTGCGATATATGGGTGCGTCCGTGGGAGTTTTCAGGGTTCAAAATTAAATGTCTTGCACCCACCGGGCAGACATTTGTCAAGCGAAAGAGACCAGGTCACATGCGGAATGTGAGGATCTCTGCAGTTGAACTTGGTCGTTAGGCGTTTTTAATTGGATCCCTGTTGCTTTGCCAGCAGACCTTTTAGCAGGCTTCGTGGATTACTCATCTGACATGCTGTCCGCAACGAAGCGTAGAATGGATTAAATGAGCACACATTCATATACATCACGAACACAGAGAGACTGAGACAGTTCGAGAATGTTTCAAGTAACCCATGGCTAGGCACCTGGCGGTGATTAGGGGCAGCTTCAAAACGCTTTCCGCTGTTGTGAAGCTGTCGCACAAAAGATTATCAACGGGAGATTCGTATTGATCGCTCCCGCTCATCTGGTCAAATAGTTTTGAAAACCGTTAGGCCTACGCAGGCTCGCTCGTGCAAAGCGTGCATTTTTTGTCACTTAGCCGTGGTGGTGAATGAAGCAAATACTTAGGCCGGCAAACAGACAACTATTTACTGAGTGAAATTGTGCACGAAAAGGGAACGACACTCAGAAAACCACTATTTGGCATTCCATGCCAAACGTCCCAGCCATTTCGGCGACCATCTCAAATGTATTTGAAAAACTGTGCTGATTCACTGCACTGAAAACAGTAAAATGGTAGAATATTTACGACAGAAAAAAATTTTTGGTCACGTGGCTGCCTTTCGAACTTCCCGGAATGTCGTTTGAGTGTTGTTTGTGGAAAAATTTATTTTAAAGTACCGTTCCTTCTTTCTGTACCAGGTTTGGTTTACATGTTAAGCAAATGCGCTTGTGTAAGGTGATTGAACCTCAGTAGAATTAGTAAAATTGTACTGGCACAGACGCATCCAAGAATTTAGCCAAAATGTATTAGGTTTCAATTTTTCTATTGCAATACCGCACTTTGTATGAATATTTGAATACAAAATACTTATTTCACAAAAGGTATATTTTGAGGAAAATATTTGTATACCTCTCAAATTGCTAAAACTGACGATAAAAAATGACAAACTTCGCAAAATTGTCATTTTTGTCCGAATCAAGACGCAATTTGCAGCATGTGGTGGACCATTTAAAAATTACCTTTATACTTAAACCAAAAGCAAACAAGCAGTTCCTTTTATGTACCAAGTTTTATCTATACATGTTTTGTTTTGATGAAGAAAATAATTTTTGAACTTTCCTATTGACAGCAAAGAGGAATTTCCAGGCGGCAGCTGTCGTTTTGCCAAATTGGAAGATAGGCGCCAGTGGTAAAGTTCACAATTATTTTTTTCTTCCTTAAAACAAAAAATGTAATGATAAGAATTCTTATATATAAAGAACTGCTTAATTTTATTTAGGTATAAAAGTGATTTTCAATTGGACCACCACATGGCGCAAATTGTGTCTAAATATGGACAAAAGTAACGATTTCACGGAATTTGTGTTTTTTATTGTTGAGTTTAGCAGCTTGAGATGTCTACAAATATTTTTTCCTCAAAATATAACTTCTTTGAAGTAAGTATTTACTACACCGATTTTCATACATAGTGCAGTATTCCAGTAGAAAAAGTGCAAACATATTACATTTTGGCTAAATTCTCGGAGGCGTCTGTGCCAGTAAAATTGCACTAATATTACTGAGTTTCAGAAATATTACATAAAAAGCTTTCTCTAACATGTAGACAAATCTGGTACAGAAAGAAGGAGTGGTGCTTTTAAAACAAGATTTTCCGCTAACAACACTCAAACGACCTGCCAGGAACTTCAGAAGGCAGCCACGGGACCAAAAATTTTTTTCTTCCTGAAATATTCTAGCAGTTCACTGTTTTTAATGCAGTAAATCAGCAGAATTTTTTCGTATACATTTGGAATGGTCGCCAAAATGGCTGGGACGTTTGTCGTGAAATGACACTATATTGACGAGCAAGGCCGTCGGTGGCCGATAAACTGGTCCTCGAAAAGGCGACGTTTTTATACATGACTCATCGAAAATCGCAACACCATCGCTGGTGCTTGCACTGCCTCTAGAATAAGCTCGACTATTCGCGCCATCAGCGGAAAGCTATCGGACAAAATACATCACTGTGGAATCTGGGATATTGCGATGTCTTCCCAAACATTTGGGCGCGGCCTGCGCTGAGCAACAATCGTAGTTTCTCTGGGAGAAGCCCAGTCACACAAAACCGAAGAATAACTTGTAATAATATCTAGGGTTTTACGTCCCAAAACCATCACATAATTACGAGAGACGCCAATAGCTTCGAAAATATAGGCCACTTGGGGTTTCATAATGTTCACCTGATTCTGAGGTCATGGGCCTCAAGGATTTGCGTCTTCATAGTTACGATTGGTGCCTGGGTCGGTGGAGGAGCGATGTTCTTTGTTCGTCAACTAAGTAGCCGAAGCAGCCGGCTTTCGCCTGCCGTAAATTGTTTTTCCTAGCCGGGAGGTGAAATGCCACGCAGTCACACACCATAGCTGTTCTACGGGAAGACCACAATACTTTCCGCAGTCGTGAAATTTCCTTTAAAGAGGCAGCGGCGTCAGTTCCGACGAAAACTCGCCCCGCTAAATGAACGGTGGATCAGCGGGTCTTTCGATGCACCCTGTCGTCTCGACGAGCGACGCAGCGGCGTTTACAAGACAAGAGCTACGTTGGTGCCACATTACAGTAGAGTGACTACGCACCAATAGACGCTTACCTGGGCCTGTGTGGACATCGCCGTCGTAAGTGATGCGTGTGTACGGCGATTGGTCAGCGCGATTGGCACTTCTTCTCCGATCCAGGAATCCAGGGAAAACGCACCTTTTATAATGAGCCACCCAGCTCCGTCGAGAGAGCTCTCGCCGGGTACAAAATTTAAATGAACCATCTGTTAAGTTCAATTACCTGCTGCCTCGGCATCTCCATATCGGGTCTTTGGTGGCTGCAAAGGACCGTCGCAACACAATCGAAAATGCGGCCGCCGTGGTCGGGAATCATGCCACGCGTCCTTCGGGTGAGCAGTCGCGCACCATAACTACTAAACTGCCATGGCGGGTACAACAGAAGATGAAGATATGCACATGGCACCATAATGTAGAAAGAAAGAGAAATAGTTCATTAACCTTGCTTGCTGGGCGGCTTGTTTCACAATAATGGTAAAATCACACGAGCGATTACAAGGTGATGACGTCAAAGAAAAGCAGTCACGAAGGCAAATGGTGGACTTAGAGATGAAATTTTACTGTGCAGAGCTCACACCTCCATGTATCTCTCAGGGTAATTCCTACATGTTTATAATATACTTGACCCGATTGACGTAGATAAGTTACGGTAATGTTGCCAATTCACTTATGTGAAGATGCGAGCTTTACTCAATGAACTTTTGGTTGTAAACTCATCACTTAATTTGTTTGTTCAACTTCACAGTTTCTGTTTGTAATGACTCGTTTCTTTATCTCTTTATATATATATATATATATATTGATACGCAGTAACAGCCGCTATATACAGCTGCATGAAAGAGGAGGACGAAGTGAGTTTTCGTTTGATGCTGGACTGGCGCCATCTTGCTCGTCGAGTTCTGTGGGCTGTGAATAGATCATTAAACGAGTTACTCGTAACATTATTGGTGGAGGTGAACTTCCCCCGTACCTCGATGGAGACGCGCACCGGTCGCACCATCGGCAACCTTTCGACATCTTCCACTGCTGGTACTTCCTCTACGCCGCCCTCATCAGTCTAAGCCACCACCTATCACTCTTCCGCACCTCCGGGATCTCGGAACTTTCTCCGGTGATGGTACGATCCATCTTGACACTTGGCTAAACCGGTACGAGCGCGTCAGTGCTACTCACCGCTGAGATCCCACGCTCATGCTCGCCAACGTGCTTTTCTACCTGGACGGCACTCCCCGAACATGGTTTGAAAGCCACGAAGCCGACATAACAAGCTGGGATCTCTTCAAAGAAAAGATACGCGACCTGTTTGGTGATTTATCTGGTCGTCAGCTCGCTGCGAAGAATACTCTTGCCACACGGGCCCAGGCTTCTACCGAATCGTACGTCTCGTACATTCTTGACGTCTTGGCCCTTTGTTCCAAGGCCAACCAGTGCATGACGGAAGACGAGAAGGTTAACCACGTCTTGAAAGGCATTGCCGACGAAGCTTTCAACCTGCTGGTTTTTAACTACGTCTCGAGCATCGACACCATCCTTAAAGAATGCCGACGTCTCGAACAAGATAAAGCCCGCCGCGTAGCCCGAAGCATAATGCGCCTTCCGAACACAGCGGCCACTTCTTCGTGTGACGACGCCTTCCATAAGCCCCTTGATGTGACCACCTCACACGCATCCTTCGTCGAGAGGTCGAGGCAGCACAACCGGTAGCCACGCCATTACCAACAACTGCGCCTTCCCCGACCACGATCTCTTTGATTCAAGCCGTCGTTCGTCAAGAGATATCGAATGTCGGCCTACATCGTGTTCCTGCCGTATACTCTGCTGAGCCTTCTTATCGTCCCCCTTCTGCTCCTCGCATAAAACGCAATCCGTCCGAATGACGTACCCCTGATGAGAGGCGCATATGTTTTAACTGTCGACGCGTTGGTCATATCGCACGTCACTGCCGCAGCCGCTGGGCTCCACCGTCCCATTATGCACCTCAGTATCCCGCCACTTCTGTCTGCCAGTCGTCCCCATCGCTTTCTCCATCAACGCTCACAACATTTTCCACTCCTGCAGCATCTCTGAGCAGACCTCGCTACAACCGGTCACTGTCCCCTGCTCGTCGTCAGTCCCGGTCGCCCCCACAACGCCGTGCTGCCTCCCCGACCTATTCGCAGCACCTCCGACCGGAAAACTAGGCTGTGCAGCTTCTGGAGGTAGAGCTGCGTTGACGACCCTTCGTAAGAAGTCCTGGATTAACGTTAACAACGAACCGGAACCTTTTCTACGTTACTGTCGACAATGTTCGTGTCAGTGCATTGATAGATACTGGCGCGCATGCGTCCATTATGAGTGCTAACCTTCGCGGCCGACTTAAAAAAGTTGTCACGCCCGCCCTTAACCGAGTTGTACGAGTCGCCGATGGAGGAACTGGCGCAATTCTTGGCTTGTGCTCTGCGTGAGTGTCTTTTCACGCAGAGCACATTTCCGTGCTCGGTCACCCTGTCGATGCCCTAGGCGTGCGTCCAGACCCAGAGAAAATTCACGCAGTCACGAACTTTCTCGTTCCGAGGGCCACAAAGGATGTACGCAGTTGTGTGTGGTTGTGCTCATATTTCAGACGCTTTGTTCTTGGCTCACTTTGATCCATTATATCACAGTGATTCGCCGTTCCACCATACGTTCATTCACCCTGCTTTGTACATTTCCGCACGCGCTGACCATGATCATAAAATGGAACCTATATTTTCTCACACAAAAAACACCAATACTCGCCCCTTGTCTTAGCGATAACCGAGTGGAACGCTCTGCCTGCCAGCATTGTAACGCATACACAGCAATCATTTTTTCAGTCGGCATTATCTGCGATCCTTGAATGTGTTGGACAATCCTAGGCTTTGCTGTATAACGTGTCGTGCAGCTTTTTCAATGTTCTCGCTTGTGAAAGCCATGCTGTGTTATTTCTTGCTTACTTTGGTGGACGGACTGTGTATCCTTCGCATGTTTTCTTGTCTTCATTTCTTATTAAAAAATTGCTGTTGTCACTGATTAATGTATGAATCCCCCCTTATGTAATGCCCAAGAGGCCCTTAAGGTATATAAATAAATAAAAACCGAGGTTCCAGCGGACGCCAGTGGACACGGCATAGGAGCTGTGCTATTGCAGCAACAACGGGGACACGACCGTGTTATAGCCTACGCAAGTCGACTGCTATCTCCAGCCGAGCGCAACTATTCCATCACGGAGCGCGAGTGCCTCGCCCTTGTATGGGCAGTCGTCAAGTTTCGTCCATACCTGTATGGGCGCTCATTCCGTGTTGTCACGGATCATCACGCACTCTGCTGGCTAGCCTCCCTAAAGGACCCCACAGGACGTCTCGCTCGTTGGGCCCTACGCCTCCAAGAATGCACGTTCTCTGTAACGTATAAAACAGGGCGATTACATCAAGATGCGGATTGTTTATCCCGCTACCCTGTTGACGAAGCAACCGATACTGACGCTATTACGGACGTTTTATCCGTGTCGCAGCTGTTAAACATTGGCGAAGAGCAACGTCGGGATGCTTCTTTACGAGCCATGATTGACAAACTGGAGTCGACGCTTCGTGACCCGTCCCTACGAATGTTTTGGTGAAAGACGGGATCCTATATTGCCGTAACCTTGATTCCTTTGGATCAGACTTACTTCCTGTCATCCCAGCGCACCTGTGTTCCACAGTCCTGCATAAACTTCATGACGCTCACATGACGGGTCATTTGGGCGTTTCTCGCACATACGATGGGGTACGGCGTCGTTTTTTTTTTTTTGGCCTGGACTTGCCCGCTCTGGTCGATGCTATGTCGCCGCCCATGAGCCCTGTCAGCGTCGCAAAACGCCGTCTGCCCTCCCGGCCGGCTACCTTCAGCCGATCGAAGTTCGCACTGAACCTTTCTTTCGAGTTGGTCTCGACTTGTGGGGCCCTTTTCCAGTCTCCACAGCCGGAAATAAATGGGTTGCTGTTGCCACAGCCTACGTGACGCGGTACGCAATCACACGAGCTCTCCCGACCAGTTGCGCTACCGAAGTTGCGGACTTTCTGCTGTACGACATAATATTAGTGCACGGAGCTCCCCGCCAACTTCTCACCGACCGTGGCCGCACGTTCTTATCAGATGTCGTTCATGAAATCCTGAGGTCTTGCCCTACCAAGCATAAATTTAACACTTCATACCAACCCCAGTCAAAAGGCCTCACGGGGCGCCTCAAAAGGACCCTAACTGATATGCTTGCCAAAAACGTTGCGCCAGGCCACCAAGATTGGGACATTCATTTGCCGTATGTGACGTTCGCCTATAATTCAACTCGTCACAACACTGCCGGCTATTCACCCTTCTATCTCCTATATGGTCGGGACCCAACTCTACACTTAGACACTTTGCTACCTGCGGCCACTGAATATGCCAGGGAAGCCATTGCCCGCGCCGACCACGCGCGCCAAGTCGCCCGTAACCGTTTACAGGCTTCACAGGCGCACCAACAACAGCTCTACAATTCTCACCATAGGGACGTGCACTTTTCCCCGGGTTCTCTCGTGCTCCTCTGGTCACCTACTCGGCGTGTGGGACTGTCTGAAAAACTGTTGTCGCCCTACACTGGAATATTCCGTATTGTTCGCCAAGTGACAGACGTCACGTACGAGATTGTTCCAACCGATCCAACAAAGTCATCGTCAGCTCCGAGTGACACCATTCACGTGGCTCGGCTAAAGCCCTATTAGCTTCTTTCGACATCATCTGCGTAGATTTAGCACCGGGGCGGTGTATCTACCACCGGGGGTTACGATACATAACAGCCGCTAAACACGACTGCATGAAAGAGAAGGGCGAAGTGAGTTTCGTTTGATGCTGGACTGGCGCCATCTTGCTCGTCGAGTTCTGTGCGTTCTATATAGATTATTAAAAAGGTACTTGTAACAAGTGTTTTGAGAGGCTCTGAAAAGCCGCTCTTCTAGCTTTCGCTGTGACTGTGCTGCGTCTTCCGAGCAGACCTGGCGCTTTTATAGAGCCGCGGAAGCAAGGACAGGTCGTTTAATGCCAATTTAATATTTGGATTACAGCCCAGTAGAAATAAGCAGGTCTTGAAGTGGCGTACACGGTTTCTGTGTCGTCAATAGCACTTTAACGAAGTGATTCCGCAACCAGTACTCCCCGCTACATCAATCGTTCATGAACTGCAGCCCGTGTTAAGGAAGCATCGTTGAGGCGCACTGCAATTCCCTCACACACGCTTTAGCGCCGAAAGGTTTTCGTCCCACGTGAAGAGAGTGGCCGATTTGTAAGCCCAATCGCTCCTTTTTTTTGGCTTCGTTACGTGTTGTGTTCCACTCGAAGTTTGTCATTTAACGAAAGTCCTGGATGGCACCATTGAACCACGACAGGCTGTGGGTAACGAGTAGGGAAAGGGTGAGGGGTGAGGGGAAAGGTCAATGTGGAGGCTCTCATCCTAATGAAGAGAAAGGAAACACACCCACGTTTAGACACCACAGGAACAGCAACAGCAGCGTCCGCAGAGTTTCGCGCATCGGGGAACGGATCATTAGAGTTGCTTTCGTGGCCCGACGATTCCCGGCTGGCGGAATGAACCATTAGGGAGCCCAGTTGTCGAGCACTTCGCCACAGACGCTCCACGCGCCTTTTCCTTCTTTTTTTTAAAGACGACAGTTTTTCTTGGGGACCTTCGACGCAAAAATTTTGGTCTGTCTGTTTGTCCACCCTAAACGATACCCCGAGCGGCTGACTCGATCCGCAGCACCCACCAATATGACCCAAGATTTAGCATTCATACTGGTGCGATTGTGAAATTAAAAGAAAAAATTGCGCGTATGTGAGGTACCATAACAACACGTTATTATTCTATATCTATGTATTTTACTAGGAAATGCATGCGTAAGTGATTCTAATGACCGTAGCGTTTATCACGCTGCGCTGACAAAGCGACGATTGCACGAAAAGGCAATTGTTTCTAACGCTTTGCTAAGACGACACGGTGGTCGCGCCTACCCGTCGACTTGCGTTCTACAGCTTATCGCCTCCAAGACGGGTGCGCACGCCGCACTCTTCGTTTCCCAAGATAACTGCCAGATAGCGCACATGTCTCTCGTGTGACGTGACTTGATGCGCTCGTTCGCCTCCGCTGCACACTCAAGGCACCCTAACGCAGCGTCTCCAGAATACCATTTACCAATATCCTTGCACAGAACATCAAGTAAGTGTTTTGTGCACTCTCTCCAGACGCAAGAATATCCTATTTTGACAACATTTGCAGTGTAACATGCCGATACGGGGCCAATTTTATGATCCATTTAACGCTCCCTGTGACCGTTATTCGCGCGATATCTCGGCGATTTCAATCACATGTGGAAGAGGCCTGACGATGGAACCTACCTCTGTCATTTACCAAAACTTCCGTCTTCGCTTGCTTCCTTACTCCCTTCTTCTGTCTTAAAGTGTGGATGCTTGGGCAAGGTAATACTCTTCGAAAAGAAGGCTTTCTTCTGTCGTTTTTTTTTTCTGTAAAGGAGATCAGAGCGAATTGGAGCACGCCTGGACAAACTCTCTTGTTTTTCTTTTTAGAAGCGAAGCTTCTTATAGCGGCACCCGTTCGTCCCCCGTAGTATATAACAAGTATAACATTTTGACCTCCAAGGTGGTGCCGGTGAGAGACTTCTGTGCATTGTTGAACAATAAAAAATAGTGCTCAATGTATATGTCAATGACTGCTAATGGGGAATGAGAGACAGGAGCATTCGGCTTTTAGTTAACGCGCAGGCTGCGATCATCATTAGCAGCCATTGGCATGTGCATTGAGCACTATCTGACAAGAAAGGGTTGCTACGTTATACTCGCTGGGTGTAACCTCCTTAGCTTTAGAAAGGTTTAGCGAGCGTTGAGCCGCAGTGCCATGAATACAATGAACTTGTATATACCATGAATGAACTCGAGGTGGTTAAAAATGGGAAGTAGATACGAAGCGCAAGCCGTAAGAAAGTAAAAGCCGAATTGTCCGCCTCTCATTTCCCATTAGCAGCCATTGGCATGTACATTGAGCACTATCTGACTGATAAAGTTTGCTGCGTCATACTTACTGCGCGTAACCTCCTTGGTTTTCGAAAGGTTTAGCGAGCGTTCGGCCGCAGTGCCATGAATACTGTGAACTAGTATATACCATGAACTCGAGGTGGTTAAAGGTGGGAAGTGGACCCGAAGCGCAAGCCGTAAGAAAGTGTGCGTGTGCCAGCTCTCGTTTAGTCCTTGGAATGTCCGCTGGATGGCGGTGCTTCTATATGGGGAATATATGATGAAAAGATGCGAGGTGGTGGTACTTGGAGTGTTGAATAGATGGACGAACGGACACATAGGCAGATGCATGGATGGACGCAAGAATGGACGCAGGGGCGGACGGGCTGATGGTCGCATGGACGGTCACACTGACGGACGCATGGACGGACGGAAGCAAGAACGAATGAACGGACGAATTCTTCGCCCCACTCTTCATCATTCACTCCGTGGATATGCTGCAATTTTCTCTCTTTCCTCTTCTTTTCAGAATATTTTTTGATACTTGATACAAATACAGGAATTTTACGTGTGTTTAGTATACATCAGAAGGTCACAAAGTCGAAGACACTATCGAGAAGGGCAGAATATACTAATGCATTGTGATCGCAGGAACAGCAGCCCTTTTCATAAATATAAATTAGACTAAAAATATTTGTAGCAGAAGTGTAAATTTATATACAATGTGAAAACAAATTATACACAATGAAAAAAAAACGAAGCAATCAGCAATGCTAAGCAGTTAGTTATCTCTACTCTGTGAACAATGTAAGTTCATCTGCTGGAAAGCTAGCAGCTGCATGTGGATTGATGTTTAGTGACAGCCTTCTCGAAAATCTTAATGACTCCCGCCTCATTTTTAAAGACGATGCTCTTTCTTGGGGACTTTCGGCGCAACAATTTTGATCTGTCTGTTGTCTGTCTGTCTGTTTGTCTTTCTGTCTGTACAGTTGTCTGTTTGTCCACTCTTAACGGCATCGGGTACTTGAAACGGCCGACCCCATCCACAGCGCCCACCAACGTTGCTCAAGGTTGAGCGTTCATGCTTGTGCAATTGTCAATTGAAAAACAATTTTTGCGCATGTCTGGGGCACCATAACAACACGTATGCATTCTGCATGTGCGTCTCTTACTAGAAAAGGCATACATAAGACATTTTAAGGGCCGTAGCGCTTATCACGCTGCGCTGATCATGCAACGCTTGCACGGAAAGGCGAGTGTTTCCAACGCTTTGCTAAAACGAAACGGTGATGGCACCTACACGTTGCCTTGAGTTCTACACCTTACCACCTCTGAGATGGGCGCGCATACCCGTCTCAGAGACACGCGCTTGGTTTTCGAAGACAACTTCCAGATGGCGCTTATGTCTCACGTGTGACGTGACTTGATGCGCTCGCTCGCCTCCGCGCCTCGCTCGAGGCACTCTAATGCAGCGCCTCCGAAATACCATTCACTGGTTTTCTTGCGCAGAACATCAAATAAATGTCTCGTTCACTCTCTCCACACGCTTATTTTTTCAAAATCGCTATTTATCAGTGACTATCGCGCCCACTGCGTTTATCAGTACACATTCTCAGGCTTAACATAACAGACCTCTTTGAACGTTCTGGTACAATGGCCACTGCAGAAACATGATAACGTACGTTTAAAAGACGCGTATTTTGTTTTAAGTATCACTCATTTTGTGCTCACGCGATATCGTACAAACCAACTTAAGGCAAGGCATCAATATAGCATTTGTTTACAACTTTTGAGGGCTTCAGCAAGGAATTCAGCAATGGTTTTCAATATCTTGCAGAATACTGCCAACATACATGGTTTTTGTTAAACGTTTACGAAATGTCTAGAAATGGCGTTCCACTATTTTGGGGCACTTCTCTAGTGAAGCTGAACGCACCTGCATTTGATTCAAATATTTCGCTCACTTGGGATACCGTGGTTTCAAGTTCCTCATCTCCACCAAATATCAGGTAATCGTCTGAATAAAAAATTACGTTATTTATAAAATAATCTATAGCACCTGCTAAACGCTTTTAAATCTTGCTAAAGTGTAAATCTAAAATAACTGTAGAAACCCTTGAACTAATACACATCCCTGATTTCTACACATAAATGCCTTCCTTTCAACTACACCAGCGTCGACTTTAAATGCACTAAATTACTGTATTTACTCGCACAGCTTGCGCACTTTCTTTAGCAATTTTGTGACTGCAGGAAGGGAGTGCGCAAATTACGTGCGGATTGGGCTTGCGGTGCACACACAAAAAAAATGTGCAATAGTCCCAACGCTCACAGTATATAATTTAAAAATGTGTTCATAACTTGGAGCAAGAACGAAGTGCCCTGGTTTATTTAAAAGGATTAGCGCACACTAAAACCTGTCTGATCTGTCGAGCGCGGTCTGGTCAGAATCACTGATCGAGAGGCCTGATTGAGAATCCCCTTCGCAGCCGCTGTCACCGTCCTTCCAAAGCGCATCGCCCTCGGTTCTGTTCCGCGCGTTCGAATGTCACATTTTCTTGAAGCTCTACTCAACATTGCTGGGACCCAAGACACAGTGATACCGGAGGACCTAAGCATTCCCACGTAATTGAAAAGGCCTTCAAAAGTAAGGAAAACTGTATTAGCAAGCGCGGGCTCTTCTGCTTTTTCCCGTACCGATCGCCCCGATCGTCACACTTTGAAGCATTTCACGCTGAAGTGCTTGGCGGAAGCACGACTCCCGTTTTCTTCGGATAACTTCATAATAGCGAACTTGAATTTGGTCGTATATATAATTACTGTAGCCCGACACAAGAGAACACTAAGAACACATTGGATGGATGGCGAAACCTAAACTTTCGAAATAAACGAAGCGTGCATTGCAGTGTGGTTGCAGAGAACGAGAGGAATAGTTGGCGCGACAGGGTCTCGCATTCCTCCTGCGCCGAAAGTTGTCCGTGTCGTGGCGCGATCACGATTGTAGAGATGGAGAGATAAATGGGAGAAAATCATGAAGGAAAGAATTGGGAAAACAATCGAGCGGTTCCGGCGACCCGTCAGCGTAGACCCGTCAATAGGTTTGGGTCTTTGGGTACGTATGGTGTTCTAGTAACCCTAGTTCGGGGGATGACCTCGAAAGAAGGGACTTCGCACTCGCAGCCCGTTCGACTGCGCTCGCCTGATCGGTGGGGAACAAGACCGGCACGCCCGTCGAAAGATTCCGAAGGTCCCAAGTTTTTATCCGCGCGCCAGTGAGCTGGCTCAGGCGGGTCGTGGAGTGCCAAATATGCGAGTAAATATTTTTTCCCGTAGAGCTTCCAATATATTAGGGGGGCGCAAACTATGCGAGGGCAGAAACTGTGCAAGTAAGTACGTAAATTTCTAAAAAAAGCCCCAGTAGTAACGCCTCATTTATCAGCAAAAACCGTCATGAGCCGTTGTTGTATAACAAAGTTATTACCATGTTTCAGCAAGTCAACATGTGCCACAGAAAAACAAATGTTTTCATTATCCATACTTAACGCTTTACAGCCACCGAAGAGATCTCAACTGGAACCTGAATATTACGCTGCGACATTATGCGTGAAAAATTCTTAATCTGATCTCCCCCCACCATGGTTTACAGTCAGCCCCTTCCGCGTTTGCCATCTAATAAAATTCACTCAGTTACTCTTAATGACCAGCGGTTATCCTACCTACGCACTATGTGCTCGGCGCATGTCTATTTGTTGTTTTTGATTTTAAACATGATATCCTAAACCCCCGTTTCTTTTCTGACCCACTCTGCTTTCTTCCTGTCTCTTTTTGTTACACCAATCATTTTGATTTCCATAACTCCCTGCATCACCCTT
Organism: Rhipicephalus microplus; assembly: GCF_043290135.1. Taxonomy (NCBI): domain Eukaryota; kingdom Metazoa; phylum Arthropoda; class Arachnida; order Ixodida; family Ixodidae; genus Rhipicephalus; species Rhipicephalus microplus. The sequence continues at coordinate 622,868 of NW_027464636.1, forward strand.
CATTCAAGTTAAACACTCTTTGCGAGCCCCCAGGTTTCTGCTCCGATGGTAAGTACCGGTACGACGCAACTGCTATACCTTCCTCATGACGAATAGCGGTAATCTATTAGCGATTATTAGCGAATGCCTGCTCAATGCGCCCCACCCCATCCTTATTCTTCTAGTTATCTCACTCAGGTGATGACGAAATCTAGCATACACCATAATCCTTTTCTTTACCCTCCACACCCGTATAATTACACCAACGTGTGCGCATTACCCCATAGACATGTTTTCAAATGTACGAGTTGTTAGTCTGGTACTGCATTCGTGCGGTCATATCTTCTCTTGTATCCACAAAATACAAAATGAGAACAGAGAAAAATTAATAAAGACGCAGTAAACCAAACACGCAGTAAGGTGCCTATAAATGGGTGCTCGAAAAAAAGCAAGCTTTCGCGCTACCGTTATATCGCCAACCTCTGGGATACAGAGAAACATAACAAAAAGAAAAAAATGGCAGATCCCACGTACAGAGGGAATCGATGATATGCGAAGCACGAATGAGACATGTTGATATGTCAGTTTGAAATCAGCACAACGTTACGAGGTGGAGGTAAATAATGCCGCACATGACTTCCGTGTCATGATTTCATGTTTGAATGTCTCGTTTACCTTCGTCCTCTATTCACGTCAAGTGATACGAAATTTAGTATATGTGGAGCTAGCGAAACGGCCGCGAGCGGATCATGCAGGGCCCAATATACTCCAACGTAGCATCGACGCACCCGCACGCTGGGTAAAGCGACGCTACGTTAGCAAAACGCGAGCACTCTATAGTCTGTTGCCAGACATGACCAGCGTCCGTCGACGCGGCCCGACGGCAACCGGCGCGAAATGCGACATTCTGCATTTCCTGCCGATGCGTTACGCAGACACTACTGCGTCTCCCTCTTTTTGTGACGGAGGAACGCCGGACGCGCTGCAACGCGCTTGCGTCAAAGCAACACAGCGAGGAACGCGCCTGCGAGTATATTTTAGGACCGGCAACGCCGACGTGACGCGACGAAATCAACGCTATCGAACACGAGCACCGCCTAACGTCGAAATGTATTGGTGCCTTGACTCTGGCATGTAGTCATATTCTCACATGGCACGCCTCTCATGGTTATCATGTTCGTACCAGTCACATACCTTTGTCATCCATTGGCTGGACATAATACCAAATTTGGCATATGTGAAGCTAGTGAAACGGCCACGAGAGCATCATCAGTATCGCATCGAGTCATGTTGTTACATGACACGCATGTCGTGATTATCATGTTTGGATGTGTCTTTACAAATATCATCAGTTCGCATCACATAATACCTAGTTCGGTTCATGTGAAGCTAGTGAAACGGCCGCGAGCGCAACATGAGCGTAGCACGCAGTCATGTTGTTATATGACACGCATCTCATATTTATCCTGTTTGCACCAGTATAATAACTTCGTCATCCATTCACGTCCCGTAAAAGACCAAATATGGTATAAGTGAAGCTAGTGAAACGGCCGCCAGGGCATCATGATTGTTGCATGTAGTCATGTTGCTACATAACACGCATCTCGTGATTATCATGTTTTCACCAGTCACATACCTTCGTCATCCATTCACGTAACGTAATACCAAATTTGGTATATGTGCCGCTAGCGAAACGGCCGCGAGCGCATCCTGAGCGTGGCATGTAGTCATGTTGTTACATGACACGCATCTCATCATTATGTTACAGTCTGTCGCTGGTGTTGGCCATGCCATCATTCCATACCATACCAGTCTTGCTACATGCCATGTGAACGAAACCACTACAAAAGCTGCAGGACCATGAAAGGTAAATCAATACATTCATGACCTACATGTCATATTTTCATGTTATAAGTAGTCAAAGACATTGTTCATACAGTCATGTTACGCCATACCAAGTTAGGTATCGATAAAATTATCATGAACGGCCAGGAGAGCTAAATGTCGTAGGCGGATAGATAGATAGATAGATAGATAGATAGATAGATAGATAGATAGATAGATAGATAGATAGATAGATAGATAGATAGATAGATAGATAGATAGATAGATAGATAGATAGATAGATAGATAGACAGACAGACAGACAGACAGACAGACAGACAGACAGACAGACAGACAGACAGACAGACAGACAGACAGACAGACAGACAGACAGACAGACAGACAGATAGATAGATAGATAGATAGATAGATAGATAGATAGATAGATAGATAGATAGATAGATAGATAGATAGATAGATAGATAGATAGATAGATAGATAGATAGATAGATAGATAGATAGATAGATAGATAGATACGCTAAAAGTCACCGAAGTTCGCTAAGAAATGCTTCGCACTTAAAAAAAAAAGACGTCGTCGTTGAAAGATCTTGCACCGAAGTACTCGGGCTAGCGGCGGTGTTTACCCCAAGTCCTTTCCAACAGAAATAGAGACACATGGATGTGCTCCGCATGCTTTAGTGGGGAAATAAAGAAGAGCCCGCGCTTCTTTCTGGGACCTTCACTCATATGTCTATCCGCTGACGTTTCGCGCGTAAATTGGATACGCGCGCATGCGATATCTCGCGTGTGTGTACCTAAACCAGGCAACCGAAGTGGGATGCACTTGTATTTCTGTATGGCCCCTTACAAGAGGGCGCAGTAAACAGGATAACTCTCACAGAGAAAGCTAAAAGTGGGGCAGGTGACATTAGCACTTGCAGAGTGTATGACCATGCAATAAGGGGAAAAACGAAAAGGCTTAACGTCGCCCGGCTTACGAAGAAAAACTCCCGAGGGTTCATTTGAGGGGGGGGGGGGGGAGGGGGCCTTCTCGCTAAGAATGTACGCTGTATGAGTATAATACCTGTACGCTGTATGAGTCCGCGAGAAAGCACTGGACGAGTGCACGTTTACCATCTGGCTCGACAGTTTCGTATAGTGGCTTCTTATTCAGGCATTATACGAGGCTGAGCTCTTACGCTAAGCTCTTCATTCACTCTGACGTAAGCTCCTAGATTTTCGTAAGCCGGTCATCAACAGGTCGCGGTACCGTGCTGTTGTTGAGCTGTTTTCGCGTGCCACTTGGGGATTATGTAATCAGCTGGGCTCGCTACAGCCAGTCAGAAAAATAAACTTTTTTCTCTGGCTTTTCCAAGGTGTACCTGTGCTCTCGCTTGGGCTTGACAGAGCTTGAGCAGAAGGATGACACGAAAAGATTAGCACTGCAAAGGGCCCAAATCCTTCATTGTATTTTAGATGCACATTGTCGCTTTTAGTTTGCCATTTACTCGAACTACGGGTCTTTATCCCTTATGCCTTTCATGGGAACCCGATGACACTTCGTAAGAAAGAATTTAGATGAACAGCCCCTTTCACAACGTGTGGTACAACTGGTGACGAGAACGGCTCACCGCATAGGTGGCATGTTTAAAGAACAAAACGTATGATTTCTTCTGTTCTACTAGCACATAGTGAGGTATTCTTGAGTTCATCTGCCCGGACCACCACGTGTTTGCTGATGAACGCTTTGTTTTAGGAAAAGGGGTTGGTGTCATCCACTAGATAGAACGTTGAAAATTGATTCGATTACATGCTGAGCAACGCGACAGGTGGCCTTTTTTGCGTCTTTAGTTTCCAAATTATTTAAGGTGTACCAACGGCGAAGCCCATCCGACAATTGCAGAATGGTTATCTATTAAAAACAAAATTGTTTATATTTCTTTGTGCCTTGAAGTTATGCTGTAGTGTACAATATAAAGCACAAACAAAAACTTTTAATTTTACTTTTTTCTTAGATTGATCAGAGTCGGAACTAACTTTGCGTTCTGCGAACACTATCACATACAACTAAAAATTATTTCTATCAATATATGTTTTTAAAGGTAAAAGAAAACAGCCAACAATAAAAATTCTAGTGGCCCAGCAACGACCGCACTGCCTCACAACACTTTGAGCATCTTCTTGGGCTGACGCTTATAAACTTGCAGGGGTACCGTTCGAAATGAAAACAAGGACTTAGTAATTTAATATATGTTATGGGGAGTATTGTATGATGATTTATCAGGGTGTTTCAAGTTGCGTGCAACTATTTATCGTACTGTGTTTCCCTTTGTCAGTCAAGCCAAGCAGAACGTCTGATTTTGGGCGTGTACAGTACAATCCACTTTTAAAAGAAACACTACAGTTTGCACCGTTCATATAGCTGGCCCTTTAACAGCAAGTGGATAAGAAAACAATGTTTACGGGTGGCAACAGTGTGAAAAAAGAAGTCAAACCCGTAATTCACCGATTGTCCTATTAAAATCTAAAGCATTATGTTCTTGCAAAAGAATCAAATCCAAACATGCCATGCACGCAAGTGTTCCTTTTAAAATGATCCTGTCTCTACAGGAGGACTAACTTAACCTACCTAAGTATGTGCGTGATTACTTACTACTCGTGAGCTGTTAGATTGGTACTGCCTCTGCACATATTGCGTTGTACTCATGGACGTTTTTTGCCCTTGTTAATAATTTTTGGCTCATTTTGTCGATTAAACAAGAAAAATTCCACCATCGGTTGTTGATATCGCTTCAGTATTAATAATATTGAAAATGAATGCTGAAAAGTTCTTCCTAGCATTATTTTAGTCAGCTTGGAAATGCACCCCCCCCCCTTTTCTTTATTATTATCCAGTTTTATAACCTGCTAGGGAGAAGATAAGAATGAAAAATGAGCAAGCTCCCAGATAGCCAAGTGAAACTCCCGAATATAACATATATTTGCACTCAATTTCGAGGCACCGTATTTCGACCACATGCACAAAATTGAGACCGGCACTGAACGTCGGCCACATCGATGCGCGTATAGGCAATGTATAATGTCTTCCCCGTCGTAACTTATCCTTCCTCCGTGACTGAGCCCACTTATAGAAAGACGCATTAGAAATGCGCATTAGAAATGCGCATATGTATAATGTATACCCCTTCACTTTAGTCAGGAAACTCTATCCTCTTCACCCGTACTTTGTGTCGTGTGGCACTCGTATTTTATATTCTGCGACACTTCCCCCTCTCACATCTTTATTTTTCTCTGTTTTTTTATTTTGTTGATGGCGGCTCTCACAACCCCAACCATCTTTTCTGTATAACGTTCGGACGATTTTCAGTCCAGGAATTTTTTTCACACATTACTTCTCGCACCTTTTCATTCTGTTTTACCCCTTCATTTCAGACCGGGTACAAAAAAGGCCCAGTGCGTCTGATACACGTCCGTGCGAAGACCTCTCATTTCACCTTGTTTATTATTTTCTAGGCGCTTTCTTTCCTTCCGCATCGCGTATCGAGACTGCCGCTGCCATGGAACGATCGTACGATTTACCCAGAGCTACGCATCTGTGGCAGTTGAGCGCGATGAATGCAGCTTTCTGTATTTTCCTGCGACTCGATAATTTTTCTTATTTTCATGCTCGCTGCGATATTGCGTGATCTTTCTTTTAGACTCACAAGTCCGTTTTCCAAACATCACATCTGTGAGTACATCGTCGCATGTACACGCCTACACTGCCGGCTCCTTTTCTGGCGCTATCGTTTCGTGAATGTTTTTCTATTAATATTTACGTTGTTTTTTTTTTCTGAGATGCATGTGTGCTCTTATAGTACTAGTGCCCTTGCTAACTCAGTAAAGAGCGCTTGAAGAACGCCATTTCTTTCAAGCTAAATGATCCGGAATCAGGGGAGCAAAGGGAAAAAAACAGGACACGCGATGACCTCGACTGCTTGAGACATGTTTCCCGTCGCGTCTGGTTTTTTTGGTGACGTTCCTTTCGAACGTAAGCTGTTGCTGCACTAGCACCCCCCATATTTTTTTCCTTTTCAGTTTTTTCATGTACTTCGAAATTTGCATTTGACTTCGCTCCGTTATTGATGTCTCGACTGTTTGGATTGAAGCCGTAGGCCAGACTTTGGTGTGTTGCCATCCCGCGTTGTTTATTCAACCATCTGTTTGAGCCCCTCTGGTTCTTCATTTTTGGCGGCGCATACACTTCGCTTTGTTTTTTTATATCTTTATATCTTGAACGCGTTTTCTTGACGCGTGTGGTGTTCACATTTTGCTTTTTTCAAATAACGCTTTCAAATACCTGAATTTCAATGCTAAACTTGCAGTTCACTAGAAATAGGACTGATTGCTCAGTTGAAGCACAAAGGACTGTGGAGATAGTGGTTGCTCAGTGGTTTTCACTGCGACTGTCAACAAGGCACACACGCCACGCGATGCTGCAAGCTGTGGCCGCCAACACAAAGAGTGACAATAGTGTCGCATTGCAGTTAAGCACAACGTGGGGGATGCATTGTGAGAGCTTTATAGTATGCCGGAAACTACTACTAGTGGCGACATTTTTATACGGACCACTGCACACCACAGATGTGCGTGAAGCTGGTGCCCCGCACGGCTCAAAGTTGGTGTAAAGAATCGGCGACACTTCAATGTGCACATGTGCGCCAGTTGATTTCTTCAATGTGACTGCATTCATTCTTTGTGCACGCTGTGGCTTGCAGGTAAACCTAATTTATTGAATGGCATTGAGTCCTTACGAACCACTGCCACGTCTTCTTGCTCGCTGCTTTGTATCTATACATGGTTCCCTTTAGAGGGATACGGTGTGATTGTTCTCTTCCGCAAAAGCTCGTTTTTTTATAGGCACAATTATAAAAAGATTTACGGCTACTGGTGTTTTTCGATAGTGAAAATATGAACTTTTCGCTTTATGTTTCTTTTCTCATCAATGGGGGCGCATTATTTCGCTTTTTTGCAAGACCTTCCGACGCATTACGAATGCGCATGCGTACTACGTGCGTCTCCGTTCGTGACGTCTTTTCACGGGCTATTCTTCATTTTCAGCCTTCGTTCTTTGTTCACTTTCTTCATTCGCTACCACTCTGTCTTCAAACCATTCACCTACAACAACAGCCTCTCTCTCTTTTTTTTATTATATCCGCTCTGCTTTCTAAGCTCCATGCATCCGTTTCTTCTCTTTATGCATCTTTTTTTCTCTACAGAATACACTACTCCATACAGAAGCAGCTGCTTTGCCGTATATTATAGCACATAGCATATATATATATATATATATATATATATATATATATATATATATATATATATATATATATATATATATATATATATATATATATATATATATATATATAAGGGAAACAAGTATATACTTAAGGGCTACTTTTTCGTATTTTACACAATAATAATGAGATCCAACAGACAATAATGCCAAGGAAGGTATAGGGGAAGTTATTACGCCAACTGTAATGTAAATGAGAAGAAAGAAAAGCTGGTGAAAAGATAACTTGCCGTGGGCAGGATCCGAACAGGCGACCTTCGAATAACGCGTTCGATGCTCTACCCCTTGAGCTACCACGACAGCTATCTTCCCAGCCACTTTATTGAGCATCTATGTCAATTTAAACGTGGGAGTGTCAGTACGCGCCACTAGTAGCCATGGCGGCGAGTGTGATACACTCTTTATGAGCCTGATTGGCGTCACGTAGCACGTGAACTTATTACTAACTGGCAGCTGACCAACAGTCCCCCGTATATAACCTAGAGGCACCAAGTCTGCCAGTACGAGACCCTCGTTAATGAATAAGGGAAACAAGTGTATACTTAAGGGCTCGTTTTTCGTGTTTTACACAATATTAATGAGATCCAACAGACAATATTGCCAAGGAAGGTATAGGGGAAGTTATTAGGCCAATTGTAATGTAAATGAGAAGAAAGAAAAGCGGGTGAAAAGATAACTTGCCGTGGGCAGGATACGAACCTGCGACCTTCGAATAACGCGTTCGATGCTCTACCACTTGAGCTACCACGACAGCTATCCCCCCAGGCCACTTTATTGAGTATCTATGTCAATTTAAACGTGGGAGAGTCAGTCAGCGCCACTAGTAGCCATGGCGGCAAGTGTGGTACACTCTTTATGAGCCTGTTTGGCGTCACGTAGCACGTGAACTTATTACTAACTGGCAGCTGACCAATATGGTACACTCTTTATGAGTGTACCTTAATATTGTGTAAAACACAAAACGAGCCCTTAAGTATACACTTGTTTCCCTTATTCATTAACGAGGGTCTCGTACTGGCAGACTAGGTGCCTCTCGATTGTATACGGTGGACTATTGGTCAGCTGCCAGTTAGTAATAAGCTCATGTGCTACGTGATGCCAAACAGGCTCATAAAGAGTGTACCACACTCGCCGCCATGTCTACTAGTGGCGCTGACTGACACTCCCACGTTTAAATTGACATATATACTCAATAAAGTGGCTGGGGGTATAGCTGCCGTGGTAGCTCAAGTGGTAGAGCATCGAACGCGTTATTCGAAGGTCGCAGGTTCGAATCCTGCCCACGGCAAGTTATCTTTTCACCCGCTTTTCTTTCTTCTCATTTACATTACAATTGGCCTAATAACTTCCCCTATACCTTTCTTGGCATTATTGCCTGTTAGATCTCATATAAATATATATATATATATATATATATATATATATATATATATATATATATATATATATATATATATATATAATCCTGGAAACTCTTCTCAATATTCTCATGAAGCACATGGTCTAAGGCGAATGCGAGCGAACACTCCTTAGAACGGAGCAGAGCGTTGGTGGTCGCATGTTACAGAGAGCGGTGCGCAAACGCTTGAATTATCGACCGTGCAAGTTTCGCACCATACAATAGTCCTGTTTTGGAATGAAAAAATAAAAATAAAATCGCTCCTAGCTCGAGAGTTTTGTATTCAAAACGTTCCAACATTAGTCTGACTGCGGTAAATTGTCCACATGGAGCCCACTAGCAGAGGCCGCTTTTGTCAGTGTTGTCTCACGTGGACGAGTGCGAGTTCTCGTCTCTTGGGAGCTGGTAGTTCAGCGTTCATCGCAGAAAGACCGTTTGCATAGTTAACGCGCACCGCTCGCCTTTTAGCGCCACAAGGCGAGAGCAGAGGCGATGGCGTCCACTGCGCTCACCGAATGAAAGTTCATTGCTCAAGCAAATGAACTGTCACGACATGACGTCAGCGATGATCCATGCCGACGTTCCGAGACCCTCAGATGCACTGCCCCTAAACCATAACCAGTTACCAGTAAAACGTTACTCGTGAATACTTACTGCTCAAGTTTGTTTATCGAAACTACCCCCTTTGTTGCGTATCTAAAAAAAGCTCCAAAATTTCTGAGAATATACGTTCGATAACATGTTGTTGCTACTTTCGTTTAGAGCTCGTGTAGGCTCCCACTTCAACGTCTTGCGATTAAAATCAACTGTACGTGTTTTTTTAGGTTTACGTTATCACTTTTGCGAAGTGTAATGGCTGCAAACGCTCCGTTTTTATGCATGAGCATGCAGACAAAAATTGTTTCGCGGATAAGAATTCCTGGATGTAAACCTCATTTTACACGTGTCATGATTAACACACCATTAGGTGTGCAAAATTTGCTATAAGTGCTAATTGAAAGTTATTTGTTTCTTTTTCCATCACTCTGGATAGGGGGGGGGGAGGCATGGGTGCATATATACATGAAATATTTTTTTTTCTGAAACAAATTTAGCTGCGAGTGTAGTGGGGGCAGTTTCGTTCTTGTTCCATTTGTCTCTGTAATTAGTGCCCTAATAATCATATGGTATACTGGCATATGACTGCGCTGTCCAGTACTATTGTTCAAGTTGTCACTCCAAGGTCACTATTATGCCATAGTAATGTTATATCCAAATAAATTGTGATGTTACCACAAACCTATGGCAGACTGATGCTAAAAAGCTTTAAATATTGCCCCGAAAGTGTGCAGTGCATTTTCTCAACGAGGCACTAACATCTTACTTCAAAGCATAAGGCGCAACTACATCTTAGAGCACTATAACAAACCAAAACACCAGAACCAGCGGCTGCACAAATGGGACCTGTAAATGAAGTTCTGTATGCCTCCAAAATTAAAGCGAAGCATATGCATTATCCACCGCATTCGCCTCAATGTGGCTTACACGAAGTGTATGTCACAAACAAGCGCTCAGAAAAGAGCGTACCGCCGAATTCTGGCGACAGTGACGATACCAAGCTCCGGAGAGATGCCGCAAAGTCATTTCTAAAGAAGAAAACAAGCATCCAGACTCCCCAGGCGCACCGTCTCTTCCCCTCGGAAGCGTAGTTTTGCCGACCAACCTTCTCACTTCGGCCACTGAGCAAGCCCTGGAAAGATTTGGAAGGAAAGGGGCGTGGTGATGCAGAGTTGCCTAACGAGTTGCGCATGGTCCTCGAAATGTCTCGCTCTTTCCCCAGCCTTGGCTGTGCATCGCGCCGACGAAACGATTAGAATTTTCTGGAATCTAGCGCGAAAGGTATTTAAGCGAGCAACGGAGAATGGAAATCAGGAGAAGAAGGAAGTTTGCGATAGAGTACGTAGGGTCTTTCCGCGGTGTCGCGAAAGCTTTTGTACCAGTGACAAAGCAGGAGATGAAGTCAGTTTACGCCAGTGTGCCTAGGTAGGAGCTGAAGACAGTTTACGCCAGTGTGCGTAGGGAGAAGAACAACGCTTTGCGTGAGTGTGTGCAGGGTCATTCCGCCGGGTCAGTGAAGGCTTTTGTCGTCAGTGACAAATTAAGTAACGAAGAGGGTTTCCACCTGAAGGGTGAAGGCTTGCGTTACAAGCAGAAGAGTGTGCCAACCGCCAGAAAGCGAAGATGCGTCCTGCAATCACAACGCGTGAAAGAAAAGCCGACGTCTTACCGGCGAAGAAGTTTGGTGCTTAGAGAACAGCCAAATGAAGACGCGAGGTTTCCTGGAAGAGAAACTTCGGGGGCAGGGGACCGACAACAGCACTGGAGATTGAGTTTGTGATCCTTGGAAAAGTATCATTCGGACTTTGTTCAAAGTACTCTGGACTGAATAAGTTTTTGAACGCTTTGGTCTTTAGGGTTCTTGGTTGTTTGATCCATGTGTTTGCAATGTAGCGTGTATTGTTGTTTGTGTGCGTTGTTTCAAGTGCAGTTAAATGTATTGTGTAGTCGATTGTTTGATTAGTGCAATATTGTACTGAACACTTGCCGAGTGCGCATGTTTGTGTATTGTTTGATCTGCCATACTTGAGCATATAATTTTGTTTTGTTTATCGACTCTCGGCTCTGACTGTTTTTTTGGACCAGAGCCGGCGTCTGCTGGTGCGTCAAATAGGACCGCTTATAATTGTCCGTGATTTCGTGGTGCAGTTCAAGACGCCAGTACTCCAGTCCTTAGAATTAGCCCGGCGATCGCCTCCCTAATTACCGGCACCCGTGACAATTATTATGGCATCCGCGACAGGACCTTTCAGGTGGAAAGTGTGTCCAAAGTAGTGACAAAGAACCTGGAGTTGTTGTTAGTGCTATCGTAACAGTTTTTGTGTGTTGCTCACCGTTCTCATTAACGAGTGTGCAGAGGGTGTTTCGATGGACTGAGTTAGGCAGATATCTTGTGCACGTGGCTAGAATTTTATTTGAGAGGCACCATGGATCTGGAGAAGTTAGTAGCTCTTGGTGAGAAGATTGATCTTTCTGGCGCCGAACTACGGAAGTGGGTGAGCCAGAAGGAGAAAGTCGATGGAGGGAGAGATAGGTTGGCAGCTGGGAAGGCCAAGGAAGAAAAAGTAGTAAAGCTGGAGAGAGAAAGGCTGGCAGCTGAGAGGGCGAAAAAAGAAAGAGAAGTGGAGATGACGGAAAGGGAACGGCAGCAGGACCACGAGATGGAACTCGAGCGGCTCCGTTTGCAACAGCGAAGTGAAACTCCTGTCCAGGCTAGAGTTGAAAGCAGCGAGTGGGAAGATCATGGCTTCCACTTGAACCCAAGCAAGCTGCTTGTGGCGTTTGACAAAAGGAAGGACGACTTTAACGCGTACCTCCACCGATTCGAGACGATTGCAAGGAGCCAGAATTGGCCGGCACATTATTGGTCAAGTGCTTTTAGTACCTACCGTACACACTGAGGCGAAGCTCAGTGTGTACGGTAGGCTGACGCCGACCGATGCGGCCAACTATGCAAAGGTGAATGCTGCTTTACTGAAGAGATTTAGATTTACTGTCGAAGGTTACCGGGACAGACTTCGGACAGCAAAACAAGCAGATGGTGAGACAGCTATGCAGTACGCCGCCCGACTTAGCCATTATTTTGACCGATAGATCGAACTTTTAGGCACCACGCAGGAGTATAATAAGCTTATAGAGCTCCTTATTAGAGAGCAATTTCTTAGTTGCCACCCAAGCCTGTCGCTGTACTCGAAAGAGAGGAGAGCTAAGTCACTTGAAGACATGCTTTATTTGGCCGACAAATTCTGGGGAGTGCAAAGTGGCACAAATCTGGCCAAGAATAAGAAGGAATGTCCCGAAGATTTCAAGAAGTCGGCACCCGAACAAAATCAGCGTGCACCGGAGAGTGTTCCACGATGTTTTCTGTGTAACCGAGTGGGTGCAACAGCTGTCGAGCTAACTTTACGAGCTTTACAGTTGTAAAATGTTTTAAATGTGGTCAGACCGGGCACAAGGCAGAGAAATGTCGTAACGGAATGAGTTAAACTCACCAAGCAGCCTATGCGCAGGTGGCAACAAAAGCCGATGATGACGACGTCACCAATGAATTCGTAGAGTTGAAGAATGGGAAGAAACTTCCTATTGTAGGTGCTCTAATGACAAAACGGATAACCGGTGCTACGAAGGGAATGTCAACGCTGTCTGGAAAAGTTGCGGGCAAGAAGGTTACAGTGTTAAGAGACACCGGTAGCTCTACTGTTATCGCGCGGAGAAACTTGGTATGGGAAAGTGAGTTAACAGGCAAAAAGAAACTGGCTCGCCTAATTCACAGTACGATTCGGATGCTACCTTAAGCTGATATTGAGGTTGAAACACCATACTTCAGTGGGAAGGTTATTGCCCTGTGTATGACGACCCTTATGTACGACCCCATCATCGGAAACACCGACAGAGCACGACGGCCGAACGATCGCGAATGGTTCGGGGAAGACCCGAAGATGGAGCCCCTGGCAACCCAGCATTCGAGAGGTACAGTAGAAGATAATCCCGTAAAGGATTCCACTCAAGCTCAAGGTGAAGCCGCGGTGCAAAATAAAGGGAATCGGGAGGGCATCGTGTCGAACGAGACAACGTGCCTTGCAGCTGGACTTGTGGCGGAACGATCTCAACTGACCAACAGTGAAAAGGTGACGGAGCCAGCCAGCCAGGCCCAACGTCGTACGTGAAGAATCTGGTGAATAACCAAACAAGATGGGTTGAACGTTATCACCCATTAACGTGGTCGGAAGTGTCCACGATGGCTGAGACGCCGCCTCAGATACCGTTGCTTGAAAGGGCTCATCGGAACAGAAACAAGAGCAATAAGAATAGATCGAGCGAGCACCACAAGCAAGGGCGTAAGCGCAGCACTAGGTGCAGAGGATTGCAGATTGGGTTGGATTTTCATGCGTGTGGCAGTGTTGAGTGCAATATGTAGTGTTATTATTGATGTTATCCTGTGTCACAAGTGTCAAAATGTTTGCTGCGGTGACGTGATGTTATCGATATGATCGTGCAATTGTTGTAAAGACAAACATTTGTACGTCTGAGTTGTTAAATATGTGTGATGGAGTGTTCTACTCATGTACCTGTGGTTATATTTTGTGTGTTGTGAGATTGAATTGCAATGTCCAATTGTATTGAGTGTTCGATTGTGAATATGATGCGTCATGAGCGATGGACCACGTTACGGACTCTTAATTTGTGGTGACTGTTGGCGCTCATTTGAGTGGAATAGAATATTATTAGACAATATTCCTAAAGTGTGGGGGGGGGGGCAGTTTCGAATAGGAACGTTCAGAAATGAGTGCAGTGCCGAATTCTGGCGACAGTGACGATACCAAGCGCCGGAAAAACGCCACAAGGTCAATGTTAAAGAAGAAAACAAGCAACCAGACTCCCCAGACGCACCATCTCTTCCACTCGGAAGCATAGTTTCGCCGACCAACCTTCTCACTTCGGCCGCTGAGCAAGCCCTGGAAAGATCTGGAAGGAAAGAGGCCTGGCGATGTACAGTTGCATAACCAGTCGCGGACGGTCCTAAAAACGTCTCACTCTTTCCCCAGCCTTGGCTGTGCATCGCGCCGACGAAACGATTAGAATTTTCTGGAATCTAGCGCGAAAGGTATTTAAGCGACCAACAGAGAATGGAAATCAGGAGAAGAAGGAAGTTTGCGATAGTGTACGTAGGGTCTTTCCGCGGTGTCGCGAAAGCTTTTGTACCAGTGAAAAGGAGGCGATGAGGCCAGTTTACGCCAGTGTGCCTAGGTAGGAGCTGAAGACAGTTTACGCCAGTGTGCGTAGGGAGAAGAAGAACGTTTTGCACGAGTGTGTGCAGGGTCATTCCGCCGGGTCAGTGAAGGCTTTTGTCATCAGTGACAAATTAAGCAACGAAGAGGGTTTCCACCGGAACGGTGAAGGCTTGCGTTACAAGCAGAAGAGTGTGCCAACCGCCAGAAAGCGAAGATGCGTCCTGCAATCACAATGCGTGAAAGAAAAGCCGACGTCTTACCGGCGAAGAAGTTTGGTGCTTGGAGAACAGCCAAATGAAGACGCGAGGTTTTATGGAAGAGAAAATTCGGGGGCAGTGGACCGACAACAGCACTGGACATTGAGTGAGGGATCCTTGGAGTATCATTCGGACTTTGTTCCAAGGACTCTGGACTGAATAAGTTTTTGAACTCTTTGGTCTTTAAGGTTCTTGGTTGTTTGATCCATGTGTTTGCATTGTAGCGCGTATTGTTGTTTGTGTGCGTTGTTTCAAGTGCAGTTAATTGTATTGTGTAGTGGATTGTTTGATTGGTGAAATATTGTACTGAACACTTGCCGAGTGTGCATGTTTGTGTATCATTTGATCTATCATACTTGAGAATGTACTTGTTTGTCTTGTTTATGAACTCTCGGCTCAGACTTGATCTTTGGACCTCAGCCCGCGTCTGCTGGCGCATCAAATAGGACCACTTACAATTGTTCGTGTTTTCGTGGTGCAGTTCGTGAGGCCGGTACTCCAGCCCTTGAAATTAGCCCAGCGATCACCTCCCTAATTAACGGGACCTGTGACAACGTAACACCCACTTGATTGGTTGTAATGACACACGTCCCGATTGTAGCCCCTGTCAGTTGTCAGAAACGCTCGAACATAAATTTTGTGACTGTCCAGCGTATGCAAGCGAACGCCAGCAACTTATATGTCGAATGAACGATACATTCATCGACCATGAACCGATGAGGTTGTGTTAGGTCTTTGGCCTGACGCCAGCCGCGCAAATGTGGTGATAATAGGTGTCGTCGCATTCTTAGAAGCCACTGGACTGAATGCACGTTTGTACATTCACCCCAGTCTAACAAGACCATGTTCTCATCTCCCTACCTTACCATCGCCATTCATCCCTCTTTCACTCCCCAGTCACCCTTTTCCAGCGTAGAGTATAGCATGCCAGAGCAACATGGAGATCAGGCCAACCTCTATACCTTTCTGTATATAAATTATCCATCTGTCTCTCCTACCCACAAACTAAATTTCACGGAAGCTGCAGTAAAAATGAAAGAATATTTTCCATTATTGAATGCGCAATATAAACAAAACTATCAGGTGCCTGGGCAAGAAGTTACAACGCACCAAGCATACGCTGTGCGCACTCATTGAAACGATGCTGTGATTCCACCAAAGATGCTCTTCGGAGCGTGGTTGTCACGAGCGACTCATATTCGTTTCTTTGAAGACCTAATGAGCTGAATAATCAAGTATCCATCGTGGTCAATCTAGTACGCTGTATCAGATGTGCCGACTACCATGTGCTTTGCTCGTGACATGCTTAGCGTAAGAAATCACAGCGTGACAGGCACCTAACGGCAAAAAATACAGCCCATATTGCTTTTCTTATTTCTATGTTTCGGTTTTGCCACTGCTAACTGTCGCACGTCTCCAACTGTGTTTTTGTTTGTTTGTTTGCAATGTATTCATTGTCCTTTGATGATACATACATATTTTTTATTTCTTTCTGATGTGCGTGTTTTTTCCCTATTCCAGGGGCAGAATGTAGTCACACCCGTGTTATCGTAACCACGCATATTTGTGGCATAGCTTGTGACTGCCGGCCGCTGGTCACGTATTTCTTCTTACCCGTCCGCCTCACGAGACGCACTCTATCTCAATTCTCATTCGTTCTAATCAGGCTGATTGGAATACGAGACAAATAAACTGAAATAGAAAAAAAGTGATTGAAACGAAAACGTCTAGGAGAAAAAACAAAAACTTGGTTGCCCTTGAGCTCAAGGACACCTCGTGAAGTTTTTATAGTCCTAAGCTAGACTTTGTTTCACATCAAATATGCAGTGAAAATGGAAAGGCTGTAACCAAAATTCATCTTTCGTATTCGCGACACTAAGCAGCGTGCGGTGTTTATCTCATTTTTACTCCCTTATTGGAATCGTACGAAACCATATGTACAGGAAGCATGCATGTTTTGCGCGTTGATCAAGACTTTATGAAACCGTGGAAGTTTGAGCGCTTGCTCCTTTTTCCTGCCGTCTTAACCTAAGTAATACGTAACGTTATTACAGGTTCTAATTTAGGAGAGTGCTGTCGTAGGAGGCAACACTCGTCGCGTTGCCGGCTGAAAAAGCACAATTATATTCCGCTCGTGCATTACTAGTCTATGGTAGAAAAACATTGCAGAGTTCGCGTTAATTACGAAAATACGTGTTCATTTTGCGCCTCAACAGTACACGTTCAGACATAAACTCCACATACGTGTGGCAGCTCTTTCACACGCTTTCTTTATCTTCTCTTGGGGATACCTTTTATTGAGTTTTCATTTTCTAATGTGATGTCGTGAATGGCTGTGCAGACAGGCCTACATTTTCAAAATGTCACGCTGATGTAATGTCACTTGCGTATTAGCGTACGTTCTTTGCAGAGCTGTCAACTAAAATCTCGTTGAGCGGTGGTTTTGCCGCACAAAAATCATTGACTGAAGTCACTTTTTTGTAGATCACTAAATATATTTACATCGGTAAAAAGTATCCCGTTGATGTGTTCATTACTTCTCGGCTTTGACCAGCTTTCTAATTTGCTCGGAGCAAACTGTTCTGCATAACACTCTCTAATTACAAAATGCCACCGACAAACTAATATGCTTTTTTTTCTTTTGACCACGTAGTGCCTCTTTCTAACTAAGTAATAAATTACCAGTTGAAAACTTTCGCAGCGGTGTACACTAGGGAAGAAATAATAACTTTGATAGCACTGGCGTGACTTTTTAGATCTTAATTGCCGGGTTCCCAGATGACACCGCATCAAAAAAAAAATCTCATAAAACGCCATAGGCAAAATAATAATACATTCTTTTGTGTCACCAGCTTCCTTCAAGTTAAAGCATATTTGATGTTGGTTTAAACACCATATGATATACGTTTCCAACCGCTCCGAAATGTCCCTTTCAGTTTTATTCTACCAAGATTGTATTCATAACAGCGCCATCAAAATCGCTACTTAACGCGTAAGGACGATGAAGAGGCTGTGATAATGTTCTAGCGGCAGCCATCTAAGATGAGAAGTTTTCTTGGTCCGAAACAGCTGATGCCATTAAAGGCGATTAATAATGACCCCCGTACAATAGGAGTGGGGCAACAGAAAATTACATTCACCGGTGAATATGTAGCAAATTTTCTCGCAAAGCTCAGCGCTTCAATCGATGAAATCAAGCAATAAGGATGTCTGAGAGCGGAAATGAGCCGGAGGCTAATGAGGTGGAAAGCGCGGGATAACGAGCGCAGTAATTACGTTTTTGTTCCGAGCGCACGTGGCGACCGATAGTTTTTATTTCTGTAACTTTGGCGCGCTTACAAGGTACCCATTATCCGTGTCTCCCAGGAAGGCTTAAAGAGCGAAAGTTGTGCCTTGAGTGTCAAACTTGGCACTTCTTCGTGGACTCCTTAGGAAGTTCGTACCTGCGCGAGGGTGGCATTTAAATAAATCCCCGCTAAGCTATACTATAGGGTACGTAAGAAAATATGGCACAAAAAAAGAAGCGATGTGACAAGAAATGCTCTGAGACTACATCGTTGAGTGAAAAAAAGCATCCACGCACGTGCAATTTGATTAACGGAAACATCACTTCCTCTTTAATCTTTGTAACTATGGCCTCTAATCCACGCTTGCTGGTTGTTTTATACAAGGCTTGTCACACGCCGGTGGCAAATCTGTATGAGAAACGAAAATGAAATGGCCTGCGACGCCATGAGAAACAAACGAAATTAACACCAAAGGAGGCGCACGACGTCGCAGGTCCTCGGCAGAATTATTGAACGTGAAAACAGGGAGAAACACGACATTGCCAACCCACTCCTTCACTTCGCACACTGTACTTCACCTTTATGCTCCGGTTTTTCTGCAACTTTCCCCAAGTACACTCATGCTGTACTACGCTTCGCGCTCTAGGCTAAGGGTAGCCACGTTATAAGGATATTTTGCGAGAGGTTAACAGCAAGAAACAACTTTTCGGTGTTGTCGTGCTGGCCTATCCGAACGAACTTCGAGCAAGACATTGACCAATATGTTTTTTTTTTCATTGCTTGAAATTTATGCTGCGTGGGCCAGATGTTTCCGTATTTCATCTTGCAATCTCTTCAAGGCCGTCGAAAGACCTCTTTTGTATGATTCGTTCATTCGCTAGTTGGTGTTTCTTCCAAGGTCACCAATGCCGAATCAAATTTTTTGAGGCTCTGGCACCTATAAAGCTGGCAAGAATGGTTGCTGATTTGCTTAACTTGGTTACGTTTTCGCGAAAGAGAATGCGAGAACGCGCTTTCCACATAAATTTCTAGAAGAATGCGATCAGAATTAAGCCACTTCAGATAATGGCTTGCAATTTAGGGACGAAGTTCCTTTAGGCGGGGGTAATGCGTCTTCTGTACGTAGTAACCACATCTCGTTTTCGTCCTTGAAATGTACGCTGGATGGCGTACTTGTATATGATGAATATACGATGAAAAGATGCTAGATGGCGGTACATTGAGTGTTCACTGGATGGATGAATGGACGGATGAACAGACAGACAGACAGACACACAGACAGACAGGGGAACATACATACATACATACATACATACATACATACATACATACATACATACATACATACATACATACATACATACATACATACATACATACATACATACATACATACATACATACATACATACATAGAGACACACAGAAAGGCAGGCGAACGGACATACATACATACATACATACATACATACATACATACATACATACATACATACATACATACATACATACATACATACATACATACATACATACATACATACATACAGACAGACAGACAGGACTGATGGATGTGGTCCGCAGACAAGATTCCCGGTTTACCGATGAAACCCTGTGAAGCTTCGTCACACTCATCATTATTCACTCCGTTGATATGTTGTAACTTTTTTTTTGGTGTTGCTTCATGTTTACTTGTTTTTTTATTGAAATAGAAAAAGAACAAAATAATTTTTGTCATCGTTGCTTGGCAACGGCTACCCCTTTCCGCTTAATATTAACAAATAAAGAAAAAAACAAAGTAGCATATATACATACATACAGTCCTATATGTTTGCTTCTCTCGTGCTCAACGGACACTTATTATAAAGCTGATATACATTGTTCCGCAATGTCGCTGGATTCCGTGCTGACCGGTTGTGCCCTCGCGATCTCCGACGACAGCGCAGCTCGGGCCGACTGGGTTGATGGCCTGCGTCGCAGGTCGCAGGCCATCAACCCAGGGTTGGTCCTACGCCACGTCCTGCCACCGGTCCCCTACAATGACGTCAACGCAAATCTGGCCGACTGGATTAGCCCTACGCCATCTCCTGTCACCGACAAGAGATGGCGTGTTTCCATCTTTCCTATCTCTCTTATGTCGTCGTTCGCTGTCTTTGCGCATCTCTCTCTATATATATACCTTTAATCCTATCCTTTTAATCCCTCCTTACTCTTATTCCTTGTGAGCTACTGTTGGGGTGTCGCACGCTGATCAGAAAGTTACGGGGATCACTTTTCTCTTCTTTTCTCTTTTATAACCACAATCTCGCATTGTGTGTCATTCGCCTTTCACTTTGTAGCGTCGAATATGAGATATGATTCGCACAAACCAAGTTATGTGCACCAGAACCTAATTTCGTTTACTTTTGTCGAAGCTGAACACACGGACACATCTCTATATGGCAATAACTGCAGCAATTTAGGGACGTTTGTAGTTAAGCTAAGCTTGAAGGTTGGCTGTATGTGTCGTATTTTGTACATTTTTGTTCTAGTTTGTTTTTTATTGTTTTGTGTTTTTAGAAAACATCAGTATAGTTGGACGAGCTGGACACCTCTTGGAAGTGTGCGCCGGAAAGGTTTGCCTGATCTTCCAAGTTGTCACCTGCTTGTGTGTTTACGAGGGGGAGTTAACTTACTTGCATTCCTGCTACACCATTTACCATGTGCCATACTTTAATCTTCTGTGTATATGAATTGATGCCTGAAAAAAACTTCTGCTAACTTTCCTTTCTGGCCTCTCAGCGTGTTCTCCTGACTTGCGACCCAAGTTTCTTAAATCTTTCAAGATTCTCGGAACTGGGTGCGTCCAGAATCTTTCTCCATGCTTTGTTTTACTGTTTGCGTGTTTTGCTATCTGCCTCCTCTCCTACAATCCACCTTCGTCATCTATCGAGGCCACGTAATACAAAATTTGGCATATGTAAAACCAGTGAAACGGCCGCGACCACATCATGAGTTTGACATGTAGTCATGTTTTTACATGACACGCATGTCATGATTATCATATTTGTACGTGTAATTCACCTATGTCGTCTGTTTGCGTCGCGTAATACTAGGTTTGGTAGATGTGAAGCTATAGAAACGGCCTCGAGCGCATCATGAGCGTAGCATGTAGTCATGTTCTTACATGACATGCATCTAATGTTCATCATGTTTGCACCAGTGTCATACGTTCATCATACATTCACGTCCCGTAATACCAAATTTGGTAAAAGTGAAGCTAGCGAAAGCGCCGCCAGCGCACCATGAACGTGGCATGTAGTCATGTTGTTACGTGGCATGCATCTCATGATTATCTTGTTTGCACCAGTCACATACATTCGCCATCCATTCACGTACAGTAATACAAAATTTGGTACATGTGACGCTAGCGAAACGCGC